>NC_084856.1:22311700-23511700 GCF_951802175.1 Populus nigra
TTTCGGAGGTGGGTTCTTGACAATATATAATGCCGTTCATCCAATCCAGATCAATCTCCTCACACTTAATTAGCCAGTAGTTAAAAAAAATTAAAATGTCTTGCAGGGGGCTCGGGCCCCTGCTTGCCCCCCCTGCTTCCGCCCCTGCGCGCATGTGTTTCGATTTTAAGAAGAAACAAGTTAAAAATGCAATTCTCTATAAATCTTTCATGGTCAACAAGAAAAAGTAGGAAGATCCAAGGTTAGAGAACAAGCAAGAAGATCCAATGATTAAGTTGGTAATCAGATCCGATGGTCAAGAGAAAAGGGGGAGATCCAGCGGTAAGAAAAGAAATAATTATCACTATGCTATTTTTCAAAAATAAAAATACTTTTAGCAAGTTGCTGTTGTCCTTTGTAGCAAGATTATGAATTCCATTTCTATTGATGTTTTGTTTTTTCAATTGAAAATGTATGTTTATGTTTTGAAGTGTTTCGACATGTATTTCAAGATTGTATTGTTCATATTATATTTGAATTATTATTATATATATAATTCAAAATATTAATTCAGTAAATATAATTTCTATTCAAATTTAGAGATAAATTAACTTGAAATTATGCAATTCAAATTTCAAACACAAGTAAAAAGTGGGGGTTGAACCGATATGACCCAATCGACTTGAATAGTCCACAAACAACCTGGATAACTGGTAAAAATATAGTTTGACTAAAAAACAATTCAAGACAACATCTTTTTTAAAACAAAATTGAGACGGCAACAAATTGAATCAACATAGGTCAACATTTCAAATGCATGACCCGGGTTTTAAGACCATATTAACACCAAATCAAAACAAATTATGAAGCTAAATTACCAATAAATTTATTGTTGAATGATAAAATCAAGAAAAAAATCAATCTAAAAAAACAACACAATAAAATAACATTTCTTAACAAAGTTACAAATTTGAACAAAGTTATGAAAATACCATTGGCGTTCTTCCAAGGCCTTTGTGAACTTCGATTACCCTAAAATTTTAATCTCGGATATAATGATATGTAAGGAGACTCCTCTTAAAATTTTAGCCTGATATAATAATCAAACTAAGAGATATAATTGATATAATGGTTTTTTTTATTTTAAAAAAAGCTATTTGAGCAGAACAAGGCCAAAATGAAATGTAAACGTTCCATTCCATTGTGGGTTTTTTAAGTTAAACTGCGAGGCCAGGTAGGTTTAGTAACTATTTGACGAACCGGTCTATACCTCAACCATATTTGGCGAGCATGCACACCCTGGCACAACCATGCAAGAAACCACCAAAAACTTCGTGTTTCTACACAAATTTCCCTTTCATCTTTCGACTATTATCTGGATTGGATATGAATCCAATTATCAGGTGTTTTTGGTCATGTTTCTAGAAGGATTGGCAGAAAACCACCATAAACTGTAAGATAGAGCTGGCTAACGTTCTGTATTCTCCACATTCCTTGTAAGAAGCCTCACATTTTCCCCCTGAAAGACAGAAATATCGGGACTTTGTGGGCAGAAAAATAGTATAAATACACAGCTACTTCCCTTGGTTTTTCATTAACAAAAATTAAGGACACGTAGTAAATCTCTTGAGTTAATTATGGCTACCAGCAACGTTGTTTGTGCTTTAGTTCTTTCCTCTCTGTTCCATTTTCTTCTTGTTCCTGTATCAAGTACTCGTGGAGTCAATGTTCTTAAAAAATGTGGGTTTAAAGCAATTTATCAGCTTGGGGATTCTATAGCTGACACTGGCAATTTGATTCGCGAAAATCCTCTTTCTCCATATGCTTCATTTCCTTATGGTTTGAAACTCTCGAAGCCAACAGGTAGATGCTCCAATGGGTTGTTGATGATTGATTACATTGGTAAGTTACGATATTCTTGATTTCACTGTTTCTCTAAGCGGTAATGCTGCCGAGTTTCAAACTGTGTTTGACTTGAAAAGGCTTCATTTTTTATGATTTTTATGCCTTGATCTACAAAATAATGCTAAACATCAAGAAAATCCGACACATCGTTGATGTGGCCTGTAAATTTTTATCTGTCAGATTTCCTCTATGTTTAGCATTACTCTCCGTGTCATTTAGCTTGTGTTTGTTTAATTTTCTTGCTTCTATTCCCTTTCTCTTGTTTTCTTTTCTCAAACTTTCTTCTTCTTCTTCAGCAGCCGCCTTAATCCGAAAACTTTCTTGTTAAAAAATATATATCACAGTGTCTATCAGAATTATTCAAGTTAAGGGCTGTTCATTTCCTATATTATTAGGGTAAATTACATAATCTTAGGAAATTCAGGTTCTTAACTCTCTTTCTTACCTCATTTACGGTACAAGTTGCTTGATTGTGTTGACTTTTCTTTGAACAATTGCAGCACGCTCGGCTAAACTTCCCTCTCCTGGTGCCTACTTGAATTCGGCAAGAAAATTTTCCGGTGGCCGCGGTGGAGTGAATTTTGCAGTTGCTGGTTCAACTGCCTTGCCTGCAGAAGTTTTATCGTCAAAGAATATAATGAACATTGTGACAAATGAATCTCTTAGCACACAACTTGAGTGGATGTTCTCCTATTTTAACACAACATGTTCCAAAGGTAATCGGCATGTTTCATACGATGTTTCAATAGTTAAATCCTTTTCCAACCATCATGCCTGACAGTTATTGCTTCACAGATTGTGCTAAAGAAATCAAATCATCTCTCTTCATGGTTGGGGAGATTGGAGGCAATGACTATAACTATGCTTTCTTGTTTAACAAAACCACTGAAGAACTAAATGCGTTGGTTCCTGAAGTTGTCAGAGCTATAAAGGATGCTGTTGCGGTACGTTAGTTTTCGGTTTGTTCCTTCTGAATTTCTACCTATATTGTTGTTGTTTATGAATGTTCTTCGATGTGATTTTGCAGAAAGCCATTGGTCGCGGTGCTAGACGAGTGGTTGTCCCTGGAAACTTCCCGATAGGTTGCTTCCCGGTTTATCTTAGCCAATTCCAGCCCAATGATGCTGCTGCTTATGATGAGTTCCACTGCCTCAAGGGGTTAAACTCTTTCGCAAGTTATCACAATGAGCTTCTCAAGCAAACCGTTGAGGGATTGAAAAGAAATTACCCTGATGTGATCATAGTTTACGGCGACTATTACAAAGCATTCATGTCGATCTATCAGAACGCTCGGTCTCTTGGTGAGTTTATTTTCAAGATCCTTGTGAATGGTAGAGAAACTATACGGGGCCCAGCACAAAATTAATGCTTACGGCATCGTCTCCTTGTTTTTCTAAATAGGTTTTGATACGAAGTCGATGCAAAAAGCTTGCTGCGGGACTGGTGGTGATCATAATTTTAGCCTGATGAGAATGTGTGGAGATCCTGACGTTCCGGTTTGTCCAAAGCCTGATCAATACATCAGCTGGGATGGAGTTCATTTGACACAAAAGGCTTATCAACACATGGCAGAATGGCTTATCAACGATATCTTTCCAAAGCTTCAATGCAGTGCTTGATGTGAAAGTTCTGTCCTCACCAAGACATGGACTTGATAACATGAAGCTCTTAATTTTGTTTACAATTAAGCTTGTAAAAATATTCTTGTCTTTGAATTAAAAAGGGACCTCACAAGGTTGTTTGTAACTCTAATTATTCCCTTTTCAAATCACCAGCTCTTGATGCTTGTATTCAAACCCACCACAGAGAAGGATCGTGAAGAACTAAAAAACATCCAGACCACATCATATGATATATTAAGCATTTCATATGTTAAAATTTGGAACCAAGAGGTCCAGCTTCCTCAAAATCTTGAAACTCTGGAAGGAAGGAGTTGTGACAGTTTGATCAATTTAGCACCATCTACATCATCTTACAGAAATCTAACAGCTTTGCTTGTATGGGATTACATAGCACAAAAAATTCACTCTAGAATTGTTTCATAAACAGTTTTATTTTTATATTTTTATCTCTTAACTTCAATTAAATATATTTTTATTTTCTCTGTTGTTATTTTTTTTATTCCAAAATAATAACCAAATGCTATTTTAGTTATTGATTAAAATACAATGGCAATTTTATAAATAAACTTATTATTCATTGATTTTTTTGGTGCACCAGAACGACGATGTAAAATATTATGCTCGTCGTTCTTTCATAGAATAAAAATCATTGATTATCATATCAATTGTGAATCTTTCAGCAATTTGTTTTTCTATATAGACAATTAAATAATTTGCAAAAAAATCATTCTTCATCCAATTGCGAAGTCCTGTTTTAACAATTTTTATCACTAAAAAAGCTCGTTCAGTAGGCTGTGAGTTATCAATATTTTTTTCCAAAAAAAAAAATCATTTCTTTTTATTTTGTTCATGGTTCAACCTAAAATCAAAACATATATCGCAAGAAAAAATTGATAATTTTTGTGGCTCTGCTGAAAACAAAACATAAAAAAAAATCCAAATATAATCAAAACAAACCTATAAAATATATCTAATTAATTAAAAAAAAATCACTATAACAAGAATTCAAAAAACAATTGGTAGAACTAGCAAATCTGAGAAAAAAAGAGAGTAAATATGGTAGAATTATATATATAAACAAACCTCATCAAATTATTAACAAACATCTCAAAACAAAACAAAATTAGATTTTAAATTTAAGTTACCTTGTTTGGTTTGATGAAAGATAAATTAATTGGTAGCTCTGCTTTAATCTTTTTGTAGAAAAATTTTGCTCGTGATTTATGTTTTTATTTCTATTTTTGATCGGCTGCAGAATTTATATTAGGATAAATTGATGGCTCTGTTTTTTATTTCATAAAATAATACCTTTATATTTTTTTTCTTTCCCACTTAGGTCAGGAGTAAATTCAAAAGAAATCAAAAGTAAATCAAACTTAATTTAAGGCTCACATCTTTAAAATAAAAAATATAACAGGCATATAAAAAAAGGACGTGGTCATCGGGTACGAAGCAGGCAGATTCCATTGCTGAGGAGGATCGGGGACTTGAAATGACGAGGAAAGCGGGCGATCTCATAATTGATTTCAACGTGGATGGTGCATAATCTCATATATATAATGTAATGCGGTGCAACATCCGCATCTATCTTAAATCCTAAAAAAAAAGGCGGTCCTGCATTTGAACCTGAGCCGAGAAAACTGCTTCTCAACTCGTGTTATTTCGGAGGTGGGTTCTTGACAATATATAATGCCGTTCATCCAATCCAGATCAATCTCCTCACACTTAATTAGCCAGTAGTTAAAAAAAATTAAAATGTCTTGCAGGGGGCTCGGGCCCCTGCTTGCCCCCCCTGCTTCCGCCCCTGCGCGCATGTGTTTCGATTTTAAGAAGAAACAAGTTAAAAATGCAATTCTCTATAAATCTTTCATGGTCAACAAGAAAAAGTAGGAAGATCCAAGGTTAGAGAACAAGCAAGAAGATCCAATGATTAAGTTGGTAATCAGATCCGATGGTCAAGAGAAAAGGGGGAGATCCAGCGGTAAGAAAAGAAATAATTATCACTATGCTATTTTTCAAAAATAAAAATACTTTTAGCAAGTTGCTGTTGTCCTTTGTAGCAAGATTATGAATTCCATTTCTATTGATGTTTTGTTTTTTCAATTGAAAATGTATGTTTATGTTTTGAAGTGTTTCGACATGTATTTCAAGATTGTATTGTTCATATTATATTTGAATTATTATTATATATATAATTCAAAATATTAATTCAGTAAATATAATTTCTATTCAAATTTAGAGATAAATTAACTTGAAATTATGCAATTCAAATTTCAAACACAAGTAAAAAGTGGGGGTTGAACCGATATGACCCAATCGACTTGAATAGTCCACAAACAACCTGGATAACTGGTAAAAATATAGTTTGACTAAAAAACAATTCAAGACAACATCTTTTTTAAAACAAAATTGAGACGGCAACAAATTGAATCAACATAGGTCAACATTTCAAATGCATGACCCGGGTTTTAAGACCATATTAACACCAAATCAAAACAAATTATGAAGCTAAATTACCAATAAATTTATTGTTGAATGATAAAATCAAGAAAAAAATCAATCTAAAAAAACAACACAATAAAATAACATTTCTTAACAAAGTTACAAATTTGAACAAAGTTATGAAAATACCATTGGCGTTCTTCCAAGGCCTTTGTGAACTTCGATTACCCTAAAATTTTAATCTCGGATATAATGATATGTAAGGAGACTCCTCTTAAAATTTTAGCCTGATATAATAATCAAACTAAGAGATATAATTGATATAATGGTTTTTTTTATTTTAAAAAAAGCTATTTGAGCAGAACAAGGCCAAAATGAAATGTAAACGTTCCATTCCATTGTGGGTTTTTTAAGTTAAACTGCGAGGCCAGGTAGGTTTAGTAACTATTTGACGAACCGGTCTATACCTCAACCATATTTGGCGAGCATGCACACCCTGGCACAACCATGCAAGAAACCACCAAAAACTTCGTGTTTCTACACAAATTTCCCTTTCATCTTTCGACTATTATCTGGATTGGATATGAATCCAATTATCAGGTGTTTTTGGTCATGTTTCTAGAAGGATTGGCAGAAAACCACCATAAACTGTAAGATAGAGCTGGCTAACGTTCTGTATTCTCCACATTCCTTGTAAGAAGCCTCACATTTTCCCCCTGAAAGACAGAAATATCGGGACTTTGTGGGCAGAAAAATAGTATAAATACACAGCTACTTCCCTTGGTTTTTCATTAACAAAAATTAAGGACACGTAGTAAATCTCTTGAGTTAATTATGGCTACCAGCAACGTTGTTTGTGCTTTAGTTCTTTCCTCTCTGTTCCATTTTCTTCTTGTTCCTGTATCAAGTACTCGTGGAGTCAATGTTCTTAAAAAATGTGGGTTTAAAGCAATTTATCAGCTTGGGGATTCTATAGCTGACACTGGCAATTTGATTCGCGAAAATCCTCTTTCTCCATATGCTTCATTTCCTTATGGTTTGAAACTCTCGAAGCCAACAGGTAGATGCTCCAATGGGTTGTTGATGATTGATTACATTGGTAAGTTACGATATTCTTGATTTCACTGTTTCTCTAAGCGGTAATGCTGCCGAGTTTCAAACTGTGTTTGACTTGAAAAGGCTTCATTTTTTATGATTTTTATGCCTTGATCTACAAAATAATGCTAAACATCAAGAAAATCCGACACATCGTTGATGTGGCCTGTAAATTTTTATCTGTCAGATTTCCTCTATGTTTAGCATTACTCTCCGTGTCATTTAGCTTGTGTTTGTTTAATTTTCTTGCTTCTATTCCCTTTCTCTTGTTTTCTTTTCTCAAACTTTCTTCTTCTTCTTCAGCAGCCGCCTTAATCCGAAAACTTTCTTGTTAAAAAATATATATCACAGTGTCTATCAGAATTATTCAAGTTAAGGGCTGTTCATTTCCTATATTATTAGGGTAAATTACATAATCTTAGGAAATTCAGGTTCTTAACTCTCTTTCTTACCTCATTTACGGTACAAGTTGCTTGATTGTGTTGACTTTTCTTTGAACAATTGCAGCACGCTCGGCTAAACTTCCCTCTCCTGGTGCCTACTTGAATTCGGCAAGAAAATTTTCCGGTGGCCGCGGTGGAGTGAATTTTGCAGTTGCTGGTTCAACTGCCTTGCCTGCAGAAGTTTTATCGTCAAAGAATATAATGAACATTGTGACAAATGAATCTCTTAGCACACAACTTGAGTGGATGTTCTCCTATTTTAACACAACATGTTCCAAAGGTAATCGGCATGTTTCATACGATGTTTCAATAGTTAAATCCTTTTCCAACCATCATGCCTGACAGTTATTGCTTCACAGATTGTGCTAAAGAAATCAAATCATCTCTCTTCATGGTTGGGGAGATTGGAGGCAATGACTATAACTATGCTTTCTTGTTTAACAAAACCACTGAAGAACTAAATGCGTTGGTTCCTGAAGTTGTCAGAGCTATAAAGGATGCTGTTGCGGTACGTTAGTTTTCGGTTTGTTCCTTCTGAATTTCTACCTATATTGTTGTTGTTTATGAATGTTCTTCGATGTGATTTTGCAGAAAGCCATTGGTCGCGGTGCTAGACGAGTGGTTGTCCCTGGAAACTTCCCGATAGGTTGCTTCCCGGTTTATCTTAGCCAATTCCAGCCCAATGATGCTGCTGCTTATGATGAGTTCCACTGCCTCAAGGGGTTAAACTCTTTCGCAAGTTATCACAATGAGCTTCTCAAGCAAACCGTTGAGGGATTGAAAAGAAATTACCCTGATGTGATCATAGTTTACGGCGACTATTACAAAGCATTCATGTCGATCTATCAGAACGCTCGGTCTCTTGGTGAGTTTATTTTCAAGATCCTTGTGAATGGTAGAGAAACTATACGGGGCCCAGCACAAAATTAATGCTTACGGCATCGTCTCCTTGTTTTTCTAAATAGGTTTTGATACGAAGTCGATGCAAAAAGCTTGCTGCGGGACTGGTGGTGATCATAATTTTAGCCTGATGAGAATGTGTGGAGATCCTGACGTTCCGGTTTGTCCAAAGCCTGATCAATACATCAGCTGGGATGGAGTTCATTTGACACAAAAGGCTTATCAACACATGGCAGAATGGCTTATCAACGATATCTTTCCAAAGCTTCAATGCAGTGCTTGATGTGAAAGTTCTGTCCTCACCAAGACATGGACTTGATAACATGAAGCTCTTAATTTTGTTTACAATTAAGCTTGTAAAAATATTCTTGTCTTTGAATTAAAAAGGGACCTCACAAGGTTGTTTGTAACTCTAATTATTCCCTTTTCAAATCACCAGCTCTTGATGCTTGTATTCAAACCCACCACAGAGAAGGATCGTGAAGAACTAAAAAACATCCAGACCACATCATATGATATATTAAGCATTTCATATGTTAAAATTTGGAACCAAGAGGTCCAGCTTCCTCAAAATCTTGAAACTCTGGAAGGAAGGAGTTGTGACAGTTTGATCAATTTAGCACCATCTACATCATCTTACAGAAATCTAACAGCTTTGCTTGTATGGGATTACATAGCACAAAAAATTCACTCTAGAATTGTTTCATAAACAGTTTTATTTTTATATTTTTATCTCTTAACTTCAATTAAATATATTTTTATTTTCTCTGTTGTTATTTTTTTTATTCCAAAATAATAACCAAATGCTATTTTAGTTATTGATTAAAATACAATGGCAATTTTATAAATAAACTTATTATTCATTGATTTTTTTGGTGCACCAGAACGACGATGTAAAATATTATGCTCGTCGTTCTTTCATAGAATAAAAATCATTGATTATCATATCAATTGTGAATCTTTCAGCAATTTGTTTTTCTATATAGACAATTAAATAATTTGCAAAAAAATCATTCTTCATCCAATTGCGAAGTCCTGTTTTAACAATTTTTATCACTAAAAAAGCTCGTTCAGTAGGCTGTGAGTTATCAATATTTTTTTCCAAAAAAAAAAATCATTTCTTTTTATTTTGTTCATGGTTCAACCTAAAATCAAAACATATATCGCAAGAAAAAATTGATAATTTTTGTGGCTCTGCTGAAAACAAAACATAAAAAAAAATCCAAATATAATCAAAACAAACCTATAAAATATATCTAATTAATTAAAAAAAAATCACTATAACAAGAATTCAAAAAACAATTGGTAGAACTAGCAAATCTGAGAAAAAAAGAGAGTAAATATGGTAGAATTATATATATAAACAAACCTCATCAAATTATTAACAAACATCTCAAAACAAAACAAAATTAGATTTTAAATTTAAGTTACCTTGTTTGGTTTGATGAAAGATAAATTAATTGGTAGCTCTGCTTTAATCTTTTTGTAGAAAAATTTTGCTCGTGATTTATGTTTTTATTTCTATTTTTGATCGGCTGCAGAATTTATATTAGGATAAATTGATGGCTCTGTTTTTTATTTCATAAAATAATACCTTTATATTTTTTTTCTTTCCCACTTAGGTCAGGAGTAAATTCAAAAGAAATCAAAAGTAAATCAAACTTAATTTAAGGCTCACATCTTTAAAATAAAAAATATAACAGGCATATAAAAAAAGGACGTGGTCATCGGGTACGAAGCAGGCAGATTCCATTGCTGAGGAGGATCGGGGACTTGAAATGACGAGGAAAGCGGGCGATCTCATAATTGATTTCAACGTGGATGGTGCATAATCTCATATATATAATGTAATGCGGTGCAACATCCGCATCTATCTTAAATCCTAAAAAAAAAGGCGGTCCTGCATTTGAACCTGAGCCGAGAAAACTGCTTCTCAACTCGTGTTATTTCGGAGGTGGGTTCTTGACAATATATAATGCCGTTCATCCAATCCAGATCAATCTCCTCACACTTAATTAGCCAGTAGTTAAAAAAAATTAAAATGTCTTGCAGGGGGCTCGGGCCCCTGCTTGCCCCCCCTGCTTCCGCCCCTGCGCGCATGTGTTTCGATTTTAAGAAGAAACAAGTTAAAAATGCAATTCTCTATAAATCTTTCATGGTCAACAAGAAAAAGTAGGAAGATCCAAGGTTAGAGAACAAGCAAGAAGATCCAATGATTAAGTTGGTAATCAGATCCGATGGTCAAGAGAAAAGGGGGAGATCCAGCGGTAAGAAAAGAAATAATTATCACTATGCTATTTTTCAAAAATAAAAATACTTTTAGCAAGTTGCTGTTGTCCTTTGTAGCAAGATTATGAATTCCATTTCTATTGATGTTTTGTTTTTTCAATTGAAAATGTATGTTTATGTTTTGAAGTGTTTCGACATGTATTTCAAGATTGTATTGTTCATATTATATTTGAATTATTATTATATATATAATTCAAAATATTAATTCAGTAAATATAATTTCTATTCAAATTTAGAGATAAATTAACTTGAAATTATGCAATTCAAATTTCAAACACAAGTAAAAAGTGGGGGTTGAACCGATATGACCCAATCGACTTGAATAGTCCACAAACAACCTGGATAACTGGTAAAAATATAGTTTGACTAAAAAACAATTCAAGACAACATCTTTTTTAAAACAAAATTGAGACGGCAACAAATTGAATCAACATAGGTCAACATTTCAAATGCATGACCCGGGTTTTAAGACCATATTAACACCAAATCAAAACAAATTATGAAGCTAAATTACCAATAAATTTATTGTTGAATGATAAAATCAAGAAAAAAATCAATCTAAAAAAACAACACAATAAAATAACATTTCTTAACAAAGTTACAAATTTGAACAAAGTTATGAAAATACCATTGGCGTTCTTCCAAGGCCTTTGTGAACTTCGATTACCCTAAAATTTTAATCTCGGATATAATGATATGTAAGGAGACTCCTCTTAAAATTTTAGCCTGATATAATAATCAAACTAAGAGATATAATTGATATAATGGTTTTTTTTATTTTAAAAAAAGCTATTTGAGCAGAACAAGGCCAAAATGAAATGTAAACGTTCCATTCCATTGTGGGTTTTTTAAGTTAAACTGCGAGGCCAGGTAGGTTTAGTAACTATTTGACGAACCGGTCTATACCTCAACCATATTTGGCGAGCATGCACACCCTGGCACAACCATGCAAGAAACCACCAAAAACTTCGTGTTTCTACACAAATTTCCCTTTCATCTTTCGACTATTATCTGGATTGGATATGAATCCAATTATCAGGTGTTTTTGGTCATGTTTCTAGAAGGATTGGCAGAAAACCACCATAAACTGTAAGATAGAGCTGGCTAACGTTCTGTATTCTCCACATTCCTTGTAAGAAGCCTCACATTTTCCCCCTGAAAGACAGAAATATCGGGACTTTGTGGGCAGAAAAATAGTATAAATACACAGCTACTTCCCTTGGTTTTTCATTAACAAAAATTAAGGACACGTAGTAAATCTCTTGAGTTAATTATGGCTACCAGCAACGTTGTTTGTGCTTTAGTTCTTTCCTCTCTGTTCCATTTTCTTCTTGTTCCTGTATCAAGTACTCGTGGAGTCAATGTTCTTAAAAAATGTGGGTTTAAAGCAATTTATCAGCTTGGGGATTCTATAGCTGACACTGGCAATTTGATTCGCGAAAATCCTCTTTCTCCATATGCTTCATTTCCTTATGGTTTGAAACTCTCGAAGCCAACAGGTAGATGCTCCAATGGGTTGTTGATGATTGATTACATTGGTAAGTTACGATATTCTTGATTTCACTGTTTCTCTAAGCGGTAATGCTGCCGAGTTTCAAACTGTGTTTGACTTGAAAAGGCTTCATTTTTTATGATTTTTATGCCTTGATCTACAAAATAATGCTAAACATCAAGAAAATCCGACACATCGTTGATGTGGCCTGTAAATTTTTATCTGTCAGATTTCCTCTATGTTTAGCATTACTCTCCGTGTCATTTAGCTTGTGTTTGTTTAATTTTCTTGCTTCTATTCCCTTTCTCTTGTTTTCTTTTCTCAAACTTTCTTCTTCTTCTTCAGCAGCCGCCTTAATCCGAAAACTTTCTTGTTAAAAAATATATATCACAGTGTCTATCAGAATTATTCAAGTTAAGGGCTGTTCATTTCCTATATTATTAGGGTAAATTACATAATCTTAGGAAATTCAGGTTCTTAACTCTCTTTCTTACCTCATTTACGGTACAAGTTGCTTGATTGTGTTGACTTTTCTTTGAACAATTGCAGCACGCTCGGCTAAACTTCCCTCTCCTGGTGCCTACTTGAATTCGGCAAGAAAATTTTCCGGTGGCCGCGGTGGAGTGAATTTTGCAGTTGCTGGTTCAACTGCCTTGCCTGCAGAAGTTTTATCGTCAAAGAATATAATGAACATTGTGACAAATGAATCTCTTAGCACACAACTTGAGTGGATGTTCTCCTATTTTAACACAACATGTTCCAAAGGTAATCGGCATGTTTCATACGATGTTTCAATAGTTAAATCCTTTTCCAACCATCATGCCTGACAGTTATTGCTTCACAGATTGTGCTAAAGAAATCAAATCATCTCTCTTCATGGTTGGGGAGATTGGAGGCAATGACTATAACTATGCTTTCTTGTTTAACAAAACCACTGAAGAACTAAATGCGTTGGTTCCTGAAGTTGTCAGAGCTATAAAGGATGCTGTTGCGGTACGTTAGTTTTCGGTTTGTTCCTTCTGAATTTCTACCTATATTGTTGTTGTTTATGAATGTTCTTCGATGTGATTTTGCAGAAAGCCATTGGTCGCGGTGCTAGACGAGTGGTTGTCCCTGGAAACTTCCCGATAGGTTGCTTCCCGGTTTATCTTAGCCAATTCCAGCCCAATGATGCTGCTGCTTATGATGAGTTCCACTGCCTCAAGGGGTTAAACTCTTTCGCAAGTTATCACAATGAGCTTCTCAAGCAAACCGTTGAGGGATTGAAAAGAAATTACCCTGATGTGATCATAGTTTACGGCGACTATTACAAAGCATTCATGTCGATCTATCAGAACGCTCGGTCTCTTGGTGAGTTTATTTTCAAGATCCTTGTGAATGGTAGAGAAACTATACGGGGCCCAGCACAAAATTAATGCTTACGGCATCGTCTCCTTGTTTTTCTAAATAGGTTTTGATACGAAGTCGATGCAAAAAGCTTGCTGCGGGACTGGTGGTGATCATAATTTTAGCCTGATGAGAATGTGTGGAGATCCTGACGTTCCGGTTTGTCCAAAGCCTGATCAATACATCAGCTGGGATGGAGTTCATTTGACACAAAAGGCTTATCAACACATGGCAGAATGGCTTATCAACGATATCTTTCCAAAGCTTCAATGCAGTGCTTGATGTGAAAGTTCTGTCCTCACCAAGACATGGACTTGATAACATGAAGCTCTTAATTTTGTTTACAATTAAGCTTGTAAAAATATTCTTGTCTTTGAATTAAAAAGGGACCTCACAAGGTTGTTTGTAACTCTAATTATTCCCTTTTCAAATCACCAGCTCTTGATGCTTGTATTCAAACCCACCACAGAGAAGGATCGTGAAGAACTAAAAAACATCCAGACCACATCATATGATATATTAAGCATTTCATATGTTAAAATTTGGAACCAAGAGGTCCAGCTTCCTCAAAATCTTGAAACTCTGGAAGGAAGGAGTTGTGACAGTTTGATCAATTTAGCACCATCTACATCATCTTACAGAAATCTAACAGCTTTGCTTGTATGGGATTACATAGCACAAAAAATTCACTCTAGAATTGTTTCATAAACAGTTTTATTTTTATATTTTTATCTCTTAACTTCAATTAAATATATTTTTATTTTCTCTGTTGTTATTTTTTTTATTCCAAAATAATAACCAAATGCTATTTTAGTTATTGATTAAAATACAATGGCAATTTTATAAATAAACTTATTATTCATTGATTTTTTTGGTGCACCAGAACGACGATGTAAAATATTATGCTCGTCGTTCTTTCATAGAATAAAAATCATTGATTATCATATCAATTGTGAATCTTTCAGCAATTTTTTTTTCTATATAGACAATTAAATAATTTGCAAAAAAATCATTCTTCATCCAATTGCGAAGTCCTGTTTTAACAATTTTTATCACTAAAAAAGCTCGTTCAGTAGGCTGTGAGTTATCAATATTTTTTTCCAAAAAAAAAAATCATTTCTTTTTATTTTGTTCATGGTTCAACCTAAAATCAAAACATATATCGCAAGAAAAAATTGATAATTTTTGTGGCTCTGCTGAAAACAAAACATAAAAAAAAATCCAAATATAATCAAAACAAACCTATAAAATATATCTAATTAATTAAAAAAAAATCACTATAACAAGAATTCAAAAAACAATTGGTAGAACTAGCAAATCTGAGAAAAAAAGAGAGTAAATATGGTAGAATTATATATATAAACAAACCTCATCAAATTATTAACAAACATCTCAAAACAAAACAAAATTAGATTTTAAATTTAAGTTACCTTGTTTTGTTTGATGAAAGATAAATTAATTGGTAGCTCTGCTTTAATTTTTTTGTAGAAAAATTTTGCTCGTGATTTATGTTTTTATTTCTATTTTTGATCGGCTGCAGAATTTATATTAGGATAAATTGATGGCTCTGTTTTTTATTTCATAAAATAATACCTTTATATTTTTTTTCTTTCCCACTTAGGTCAGGAGTAAATTCAAAAGAAATCAAAAGTAAATCAAACTTAATTTAAGGCTCACATCTTTAAAATAAAAAATATAACAGGCATATAAAAAAAGGACGTGGTCATCGGGTACGAAGCAGGCAGATTCCATTGCTGAGGAGGATCGGGGACTTGAAATGACGAGGAAAGCGGGCGATCTCATAATTGATTTCAACGTGGATGGTGCATAATCTCATATATATAATGTAATGCGGTGCAACATCCGCATCTATCTTAAATCCTAAAAAAAAAGGCGGTCCTGCATTTGAACCTGAGCCGAGAAAACTGCTTCTCAACTCGTGTTATTTCGGAGGTGGGTTCTTGACAATATATAATGCCGTTCATCCAATCCAGATCAATCTCCTCACACTTAATTAGCCAGTAGTTAAAAAAAATTAAAATGTCTTGCAGGGGGCTCGGGCCCCTGCTTGCCCCCCCTGCTTCCGCCCCTGCGCGCATGTGTTTCGATTTTAAGAAGAAACAAGTTAAAAATGCAATTCTCTATAAATCTTTCATGGTCAACAAGAAAAAGTAGGAAGATCCAAGGTTAGAGAACAAGCAAGAAGATCCAATGATTAAGTTGGTAATCAGATCCGATGGTCAAGAGAAAAGGGGGAGATCCAGCGGTAAGAAAAGAAATAATTATCACTATGCTATTTTTCAAAAATAAAAATACTTTTAGCAAGTTGCTGTTGTCCTTTGTAGCAAGATTATGAATTCCATTTCTATTGATGTTTTGTTTTTTCAATTGAAAATGTATGTTTATGTTTTGAAGTGTTTCGACATGTATTTCAAGATTGTATTGTTCATATTATATTTGAATTATTATTATATATATAATTCAAAATATTAATTCAGTAAATATAATTTCTATTCAAATTTAGAGATAAATTAACTTGAAATTATGCAATTCAAATTTCAAACACAAGTAAAAAGTGGGGGTTGAACCGATATGACCCAATCGACTTGAATAGTCCACAAACAACCTGGATAACTGGTAAAAATATAGTTTGACTAAAAAACAATTCAAGACAACATCTTTTTTAAAACAAAATTGAGACGGCAACAAATTGAATCAACATAGGTCAACATTTCAAATGCATGACCCGGGTTTTAAGACCATATTAACACCAAATCAAAACAAATTATGAAGCTAAATTACCAATAAATTTATTGTTGAATGATAAAATCAAGAAAAAAATCAATCTAAAAAAACAACACAATAAAATAACATTTCTTAACAAAGTTACAAATTTGAACAAAGTTATGAAAATACCATTGGCGTTCTTCCAAGGCCTTTGTGAACTTCGATTACCCTAAAATTTTAATCTCGGATATAATGATATGTAAGGAGACTCCTCTTAAAATTTTAGCCTGATATAATAATCAAACTAAGAGATATAATTGATATAATGGTTTTTTTTATTTTAAAAAAAGCTATTTGAGCAGAACAAGGCCAAAATGAAATGTAAACGTTCCATTCCATTGTGGGTTTTTTAAGTTAAACTGCGAGGCCAGGTAGGTTTAGTAACTATTTGACGAACCGGTCTATACCTCAACCATATTTGGCGAGCATGCACACCCTGGCACAACCATGCAAGAAACCACCAAAAACTTCGTGTTTCTACACAAATTTCCCTTTCATCTTTCGACTATTATCTGGATTGGATATGAATCCAATTATCAGGTGTTTTTGGTCATGTTTCTAGAAGGATTGGCAGAAAACCACCATAAACTGTAAGATAGAGCTGGCTAACGTTCTGTATTCTCCACATTCCTTGTAAGAAGCCTCACATTTTCCCCCTGAAAGACAGAAATATCGGGACTTTGTGGGCAGAAAAATAGTATAAATACACAGCTACTTCCCTTGGTTTTTCATTAACAAAAATTAAGGACACGTAGTAAATCTCTTGAGTTAATTATGGCTACCAGCAACGTTGTTTGTGCTTTAGTTCTTTCCTCTCTGTTCCATTTTCTTCTTGTTCCTGTATCAAGTACTCGTGGAGTCAATGTTCTTAAAAAATGTGGGTTTAAAGCAATTTATCAGCTTGGGGATTCTATAGCTGACACTGGCAATTTGATTCGCGAAAATCCTCTTTCTCCATATGCTTCATTTCCTTATGGTTTGAAACTCTCGAAGCCAACAGGTAGATGCTCCAATGGGTTGTTGATGATTGATTACATTGGTAAGTTACGATATTCTTGATTTCACTGTTTCTCTAAGCGGTAATGCTGCCGAGTTTCAAACTGTGTTTGACTTGAAAAGGCTTCATTTTTTATGATTTTTATGCCTTGATCTACAAAATAATGCTGAACATCAAGAAAATCCGACACATCGTTGATGTGGCCTGTAAATTTTTATCTGTCAGATTTCCTCTATGTTTAGCATTACTCTCCGTGTCATTTAGCTTGTGTTTGTTTAATTTTCTTGCTTCTATTCCCTTTCTCTTGTTTTCTTTTCTCAAACTTTCTTCTTCTTCTTCAGCAGCCGCCTTAATCCGAAAACTTTCTTGTTAAAAAATATATATCACAGTGTCTATCAGAATTATTCAAGTTAAGGGCTGTTCATTTCCTATATTATTAGGGTAAATTACATAATCTTAGGAAATTCAGGTTCTTAACTCTCTTTCTTACCTCATTTACGGTACAAGTTGCTTGATTGTGTTGACTTTTCTTTGAACAATTGCAGCACGCTCGGCTAAACTTCCCTCTCCTGGTGCCTACTTGAATTCGGCAAGAAAATTTTCCGGTGGCCGCGGTGGAGTGAATTTTGCAGTTGCTGGTTCAACTGCCTTGCCTGCAGAAGTTTTATCGTCAAAGAATATAATGAACATTGTGACAAATGAATCTCTTAGCACACAACTTGAGTGGATGTTCTCCTATTTTAACACAACATGTTCCAAAGGTAATCGGCATGTTTCATACGATGTTTCAATAGTTAAATCCTTTTCCAACCATCATGCCTGACAGTTATTGCTTCACAGATTGTGCTAAAGAAATCAAATCATCTCTCTTCATGGTTGGGGAGATTGGAGGCAATGACTATAACTATGCTTTCTTGTTTAACAAAACCACTGAAGAACTAAATGCGTTGGTTCCTGAAGTTGTCAGAGCTATAAAGGATGCTGTTGCGGTACGTTAGTTTTCGGTTTGTTCCTTCTGAATTTCTACCTATATTGTTGTTGTTTATGAATGTTCTTCGATGTGATTTTGCAGAAAGCCATTGGTCGCGGTGCTAGACGAGTGGTTGTCCCTGGAAACTTCCCGATAGGTTGCTTCCCGGTTTATCTTAGCCAATTCCAGCCCAATGATGCTGCTGCTTATGATGAGTTCCACTGCCTCAAGGGGTTAAACTCTTTCGCAAGTTATCACAATGAGCTTCTCAAGCAAACCGTTGAGGGATTGAAAAGAAATTACCCTGATGTGATCATAGTTTACGGCGACTATTACAAAGCATTCATGTCGATCTATCAGAACGCTCGGTCTCTTGGTGAGTTTATTTTCAAGATCCTTGTGAATGGTAGAGAAACTATACGGGGCCCAGCACAAAATTAATGCTTACGGCATCGTCTCCTTGTTTTTCTAAATAGGTTTCGATACAAAGTCGATGCAAAAAGCTTGCTGCGGGACTGGTGGTGATCATAATTTTAGCCTGATGAGAATGTGTGGAGATCCTGACGTTCCGGT
The DNA here is from genome assembly GCF_951802175.1 of Populus nigra. Classification (NCBI taxonomy): domain Eukaryota; kingdom Viridiplantae; phylum Streptophyta; class Magnoliopsida; order Malpighiales; family Salicaceae; genus Populus; species Populus nigra. Next base: position 22,330,581 of record NC_084856.1, read on the forward strand.
TTGTCCAAAGTGTTAGGATACTGGCATGCAAACCCGACAAGATAAAAGGCAAGAGATAGGATAAAATGAGAAATGAGACACACAAGAATTTACGTGGTTCACCCAATTTGGCTACGTCCACGGGCAAGTATAGAAGGATTTTACTAAGTAATGTGGGAATTACAACCTCTCTCAAATAATAGGAGAACAACTAAGAATCTCTCTATTATTAGGAGAAAACACCTCACTTACTCTCTCACAAATACCTCACAATTTTGTGGGATTACTCTCTCTTCACTCTCCTCTTCTTCTTCTCTAACTTGGTGTGCATATAGGCTTGAATGCATTGCCTATTTATAGGCAAGAGTGAGGGTATAATGGTCATAAATTTAGGAGGAATATATGCCTAACAACTCATCCTCCACTCATACTCCACCAATTATACCAACTCATCCTCCACTCACACTCCACCAATTACAACTCATCTCCCACTCAAATCCCATCAATTATGCCAACTAATTAAAGTGGCTTTACATTCTCCCACTTGAAGACTTTGATGATTTAATCAAGTCTTCACACTTGATTATCTGTGATTCTTCTTCTATCCTTTCTATACTTGCCATCTTCATGCTGCTTACGTTTCTGCTAGGCCATAAGAGGATCTACACCATATATACTTATCAGTGTTGACCGGTTTAGTCAAAGCATCTGCTGGGTTTTCCTTTGTATGAACCTTCTGAAAATCCACACTTCCATCTTCCACCACTTCGCGAACAAAGTGATATTGAACATCTATATGTTTTGTTCTTGAATGAAATGCTGGATTCCTTGCAATATGCAAGGCACTTTGACTATCACAATACAAAAGAATCTTCTCTTGTTTGTGCCCGAGCTCCTCCATAAGTTTCTTCATCCATATTGCTTCTTTGCAAGCTTGTGTAGCTGCCATGTACTCAGCTTCTGTTGTGGACAATGCTACAACAGTCTGAAGTTTAGAGACCCAGCTCACAGCTCCTCCTGCAATTATGAACACATAACCTGTAGTGGATTTTCTTTTCTCAAGGTCACCGGCAAAATCTGAGTCAACATAACCTCTGACAGTAAATTCTGATCCTCCATAACATAATGCAACATCTGAGGTACCCTTGATGTATCTCAAGATCCTCTTAATAGTATTCCAATGCTCTCTACCAGGATTTGCCATGTATCGACTAGCTGCTCCCACTGCTTGTGCAATGTCTGGTCTTGTACATATCATGGCAAACATTAAACTTCCCACTGCTGATGCATACGGTACTCGAGACATCTCCATCCTCTCTGCTTCATTGCTAGGAGACATACTTGAGGATAATTTGAAGTTAACAGGAAGTGGGGTAGAAATTGGCTTACAATCTTGCATGTTGAAGCGTCGCAAGATCTTCTTCAAATAATTCTTCTGAGAAAGCCAAATCTTCCTCTTACTTCTGTCTCGGTGAATTTGCATCCCTAGAATCTTGTTTGCTGGTCCCAAGTCCTTCATATCAAACTCCCTAGCCAACTGTGCCTTCAATTCTTGGACTCGATCTTTGTTGGGGCCTATCACCAACATGTCATCCACGTACAACAACAAAATGATGAAATCTTCTTCAAACCTCTTGTAATACGTACAATGGTCTGAACTGAGTCTGTTGTACCCAAGGCTAATTATGAAGGAATCAAATCTCTTGTACCAACACCTCGGCGCCTGTTTGAGACCGTATAGAGATTTGTTCAACCTGCAAACCAAGTTCTCCTTGCCTGTTTCAGCAAAACCCTCTGGTTGGAGCATATAAATTTCTTCTTCAAGTTCTCCATGAAGAAATGCAGTTTTCACATCTAATTGCTCTAAGTGAAGATCAAATATAGCACACATTGCCAAGACTACTCTGATTGTAGTAAGTCGTACCACCGGAGAAAATATCTCATTGAAGTCTATTCCTTCTTTCTGAGCATATCCTTTCACTACCAATCTTGCACGATACCGCTCCACTTGATCATTGCCATCACGTTTTATCTTGTAAACCCATTTGTTGCCAATGGCCTTTCTTCCTTGTGGTAGCGGAACAAGATCCCAAGTGTTATTCTTGTGCAGAGCTTCAATCTCCTCTTGCATTGCTGTCATCCACATAGATACATCTGTGCTTTTGATAGCCTCATGGAAAGTTGATGGCTCTCCATCCTCTGTTAGAAGACAATATGCAATATTGCTCTCAGTACTATATTCTGAGTGCCAAGCCGGTGGTCTTCTTTCACGAGTCGACCACCGAACTTCAGGAGTTTCAGACTCTATTTGTTCTTTCTCTTCATGCTCTGGTGCAGCTTTAGAAGAAGTATGATTCTGAGTATTTTCAATCTGGACTGCTGTAGTCTCCTTTAGAATGCTATTATGTTCTTCCATTTGCATTTTACCTTCTGCAAATATGACATCTCTGCTGATGACTACCTTGTGGGCAGTGGGATCCCACAAGCGATACCCCTTCACTCCATCAGCATATCCCAAGAATACACATTTTCTGGATTTTGAATCCAGTTTGCTAACTTCTTGTGTATTGTACATCACGTACACAGGACTTCCAAATATATGCAATCGAGAATAATCAGCTGGCTTCCCAGTCCACATCTCCATCGGTGTCTTCAGCTCAATTGCAGTTGATGGAGATCGATTTATCACATAACAGGCGGTATTGACTGCTTCTGCCCAGAATGACTTTCCTATACCTGCAGCCTTCAACATTGCTCTTGTTCTTTCTAATAGAGTTCTGTTCATCCGCTCTGTCACTCCATTTTGTTGTGGAGTGTATGCCGTTGTGAACTGCCTTTTGATACCTTCATGTTGACAGAAGTTATCAAATTCATCACTGGTATATTCTCCTCCATTGTCAGTCCTCAAACACTTGATCTTCTTTTCAGATTCAAGTTCCACTCGCGCTTTGAAAGTTTTAAAGATTGCGAACACATCTGCCTTCCTTCTAATTGGATACACCCAACATCTCCTGGAGAAGTCATCTATAAATGATACAAAGTATCTTGCTCCTCCCAAGGATACAACCGGTGCTTGCCAAACATCAGAGTGAATCAGGTCTAAGATGCATTTGCTCTTAGTTGTTGATGTGCCAAACTTTAACCTGTGTTGTTTACTTGTAACACAGTGCTCACAAAAGGGTAAAGTAACCTTTGTAAGCCCAGGGAGTAACTTCTGATCAGAGAGAACTTTCAAACCTTTCTCTGACATGTGGCCTAGTTTTTGATGCCACATCATCGTCTTCTCTTCTGCAGGATTGGCTGATGCGATTGACGCTTCTGCCCCATGATGTGTTTCTCCCATTAATACAAACATGTTTGCAACTGTCTTTCTTGCCTTTAAAACCACCAGCGCTCCTTTGACAATTTTCATTATTCCATTGTCTGTTCGGATCTTACAGCCAAGACTATCAAATTGTCCTACGGACAAAAGATTCTTCTTCAAGTCTTTCACATGCCGCACTCCTGAAATAGTGCGAATCAAGCCATCATACATCTTCAATTTGATGGTGCCAATGCCATCAATCTCTACAGCATGATTATCACCCATGAACACTTTGCCTCCAGAGATGGGTTCATATGTATGGAACCAATCTCGATTAGGAGTCATATGCCATGTTGCTCCTGAATCCATTAGCCAGACGTCAGTAAGCTCTTCTTTATCTGTAGAGATTGTCGCTGCTTCACTATATAAAACCTCCCCATCTTCTGAGGTGCTCGCAACACATCCTTGAGGTTTTGATGACTCTGCAGTGTTCTCTATACCCTTTTTAAACCAACAATCCCTTTTGAAGTGCCCTTTTCTGCCACAGTTGTAGCATTTCACAGTCTTCTTGCTTCTTGATTTGGACCTCCCTTGCCTTTGACTCCCACTGGAGCCACGCTCCGTTGATCTCCCTCTTGACACCAACAATGCCTCTGCTTGGTTTGAACTATTTCTGTCTCCTTTATTTTTGCGCCTATTTTCTTCTTCCAAGATGGCGGCTGCAACATCATCAAAGACTAAATAGTCTGTGAGGATATTATTGGTCAAGTTGATAATGAGCTGATCATACGAATCTGGAAGACTTTGAAGTAGAAGCTCTGCACGTTCACTTTCCTCTATTTGTTGACCCAACGTAGTGAGTTGTGAAAATAAAGTCCTTATTGTGTTGATGTGGTCAGTCACCGTCGTGGTTTCTGCCATTCGAAGGGTATAAAGTCTCCGCTTTAAGAAAATCTTATTGTGCAAAGACTTGGACTCATATAGCTTTGTTAGAGTCTCCCATATCTCCTTAGCTGTTTTCTTCTCCGCCACACTTGATAATACTTCATCGGCTAATGCTAAATGTATGTTAGCAATAGCATTGCCATCCATCTCATTCCATTTTGCATTATCAGTGATCTCCGCGGGTCGATCCCCAATTGCTGCCAAGCAATTGTCTTTCCTTAAGATTGCCTTGATTCTCATTTTCCAGAGTGAGAAATTGCTCCCATTAAACCTTTCAATCTCGTACTTTGCTGCCATTTTATTCACCGTGATCTATTCAGCTATCACCGTTTCACAGAACTGTAACGTATACAGAAATAGTATCGTGTGAATAATACTTCACTAAGTAAGTTCCCAGGAAAGATTGGAGGGGTCACAAACGGTCCCGCTTAAAACCCAATCTCCTTAGACAGAACTTCCTAGACTGTATTTAATCACCGCACTGACTTTCTATATACACCAACAGTAACTTATGTGAACAGTACCGTATGGATGAATAGTGCCGTATAGGTGAATAGTGCCGTAGACGTGAATAGTAACTGTATACACGAATAACTTTTGTGTATTAACAACACCAACCAAGAAGGCTCTGATACCACTGTTAGGATACTGGCATGCAAACCCGACAAGATAAAAGGCAAGAGATAGGATAAAATGAGAAATGAGACACACAAGAATTTACGTGGTTCACCCAATTTGGCTACGTCCACGGGCAAGTATAGAAGGATTTTACTAAGTAATGTGGGAATTACAACCTCTCTCAAATAATAGGAGAACAACTAAGAATCTCTCTATTATTAGGAGAAAACACCTCACTTACTCTCTCACAAATACCTCACAATTTTGTGGGATTACTCTCTCTTCACTCTCCTCTTCTTCTTCTCTAACTTGGTGTGCATATAGGCTTGAATGCATTGCCTATTTATAGGCAAGAGTGAGGGTATAATGGTCATAACTTTAGGAGGAATATATGCCTAACAACTCATCCTCCACTCATACTCCACCAATTATACCAACTCATCCTCCACTCACACTCCACCAATTACAACTCATCTCCCACTCAAATCCCATCAATTATGCCAACTAATTAAAGTGGCTTTACACAAAGCCTGATCAATACATCAGCTGGGATGGAGTTCATTTGACACAAAAGGCTTATCAACACATGGCAGAATGGCTTATCAACGATATCTTTCCAAAGCTTCAATGCAGTGCTTGATGTGAAAGTTCTGTCCTCACCAAGACATGGACTTGATAACATGAAGCTCTTAATTTTGTTTACAATTAAGCTTGTAAAAATATTCTTGTCTTTGAATTAAAAAGGGACCTCACAAGGTTGTTTGTAACTCTAATTATTCCCTTTTCAAATCACCAGCTCTTGATGCTTGTATTCAAACCCCACACAGAGAAAGATTAGTCTTGAATTGATCCGTTGTTATGCCATTAGTCTTATCAATAATGGCTCTGAATTAGCAGAGCTGCTTTACTGGTCTTTTCCGCAGAAAAAACTCGGATTCACTAGCTGCAATTTTTTCGAGCTACGCTGACAAAGGAAACATGAATTTGGGTGGTCGGATTCTGATGAGGATAAAAGGAGAAGGATAAGAGTTGTATTTGGATTTTATTTTTTTTCAATTCGATGATAAAGTTATAATATTTAATATAAAAACTTTTTATTTATTGATTGGAATATATTTATAATCATATAAATATTTTTTGGTTCACCAGTATAAAAACAAGTATATAAAGTGTTATAAATTTGTAATCAAGAGATTATAGTTTTCAAACACAGCTAAGACAAAAGGATAACATTAACCCCACCTTTAATTATTTTATTTTATTTATTAACTATTTTTTTTATAAATTTCATAATAATAGAATTTATAACTTGTTATTCTATTGCTTAGCAGGCAAAGATTTATATTCGTGAAAAGAATAATTCATTCGGATTGATATAAGAGTCCAACCCCATTAAATTACCAAAATCCATGTTATATATTTGAAAGAGGCCGACCACCTTGCTTCTCTCATGGGACAATCGTCTTCTTGTCAAGCCACTTTGTCCTCTGTTCATAGAGGCAAAATGTAGGACTGATATCAATAATTCATCTTGAAAGAAAAACTCATTGAGTCGGCTATGTCAAATAAACATCATCTCATTCTTTTTTTTAAATAAAATTTCTTGGTTTTGATATGGTTGGGTTTGGCTGAGACAACTAGATGATGAGTCAACATGATCGTGTATTTATACTATTTGATCGGTAGGTTAAGTGTGATTGTAATTACTTTTTAAAATATTTTTTATTTAGAAATATATCAAAATAATATTTTTTTTTATTTTTTTAAAACTATTTTTGATATTAGCGTATCAAAGTGATCTAAAAATACCAAAAAAATATTAATTTGAAACAAAAAATAAATAAATAATTTCAATTTTTTAAAATACATTTTTGAAACATAAAAACTATACTACCTTTAATAAGCAGAATGGTTGTCGGCTTGGAATCAAGGACAACTTTGATTACGTAGCTTCTTTACACCCTGACACAACCATGCAAGACACCACCCTTTCATTTTTCGACTTGTTGCTTCTACAGAGATTTCCCTTTCATCTTTCGACTATTAACTGGATTGGATATGAATCCAATTATGAGGTGTTTTTGGTCATGTTTCTAGAAAGATTAACAGAAAACCACCATGACCTGTAAAAGATACCGCTGGCTAATGCTATGTATTCTCCACATTCCTTGCAAGAAGCTTCCATTTTTTCCCTGAAAAACAGAAATATCCGGACTTTGTGAGCAGAAAAATAGTATAAATACACGACAATTTCCTTTGATCTTTTCATTGACAAATTAAGGACACATAGTACATCTCTTGTGTTATGGCTACCAGCAACATTGTTTGTGCTTTTGTTCTTTCCTCTTTGTTCCATTTTGTTCTTGTTCCTGTATTTAGCCATGATGTAGATGTTCTTCAAAAATGCGGGTTTAAAGCAATTTATCAACTTGGGGATTCTTTAGCTGACACTGGCAATTTGATTACAGAAAATCCTCTTTCTCGATATGCTTGGTTTCCTTATGGTATGAATCTCTCGAAGCCAACCGGTAGATGCTCCAATGGGTTATTGATGATTGATTACATTGGTAAGTTTCCTGCTTGTCTACACGACGTTTCAAATTGTGTTTGTCTTGAAAAAACAAAGCCAGCCAAACAAATCGTAGCCTTAATCTGCATAATAATGCTAATCATCAAGAAAATCTGACACATTGAACCGTTGGGATTAATGGGGCAACCATGCGGCCTTGATCCAAAAAGTTTCTTGTTCTAAATGTTCAGAAATATTACAATGTATATCAGAGCATTATTCAAGTTAAAGGCGGTCCATTTCCTACATTATTATGATAAATTACATTATCTTACAAATTCTGGTTTATAAGTCTCTTTCTAACCTATTTTGCAGTAGAAGTTGCTTGATTGTGTTAACTTTTCTCTGAACTATTGCAGCACGCTCGGCTAAACTTCCCTATCTTGATGCCTACTTGAATCCGGTAAGAATTTTTTTCGGTGGCTGCAGCGGAGTGAATTTTGCGGTTGCTGGTTCAACTGCCTTGCCTGCAGAAGTTTTATTATCAAAGAATATAATGAACGTGGTGACAAAGGAATCTCTTAGCACACAACTTGAGTGGATGTTCACCTATTTTAACACAACATGTTCTAAAGGTAATCGACATGTTTCATATGATGTTTCTATAGTTAATCATTTTTCAACCATCATGCCTGACAGTTATTGTTTCACAGATTGTGCTAAAGAAATTAAATCATCTCTCTTCATGGTTGGGGAGATTGGAGGCAATGACTATAACTATGCTTTCATGTTTAACAAGACCACTGAAGAAATGAAAGCGTTGGTTCCTGAAGTTGTCAAAGCTATAAAGGATGCTGTTGAGGTATGTTAGTTTGTTCCTTGTAAATTTCTAGCTATATTGTTTTTGTTTATGAATGTTCTTCAATATGATCTTGTAGAAAGTCATTGGTTACGGTGCTAGACGAGTGGTTGTCCCCGGAAACTTCCCGATAGGATGCTTCCCGGTTTATCTTAGCCAATTCCAGCCCAATGATGCTGCTGCTTACGATGAGTTCCACTGCCTCAAGGGGTTAAACTCTTTCGCAAGTTATCACAACGAGCTTCTCAAGCAAACCGTTGAAGGATTGAAAAGAAATTACCCTGATGTGATCATAGTTTACGGCGACTATTACAAAGCATTCATGTCGATCTATCAGAATGCTCAGTCTCTTGGTGAGTTTCTTTTCAAGATCCTTGTAAATGGTAGAGAAACTATACGGGGCCCAGCACAAAATTAATGCTTACAGCATCGTCTCCTTCCTTTTTCTATATAGGTTTTGATACGAAGACGATGCAAAAAGCTTGTTGTGGGACTGGTGGTGATCATAATTTTAGCCTGATGAGAATGTGTGGAGCTCTTGGCGTTCCAGTTTGTCCAAACCCTGATCAGCACATCAGCTGGGATGGAATTCATTTGACACAAAAGGCTTATCAACACATAGCAGAATGGCTTATCAACGATATCTTTCCAAAGCTTCAATGCAGTGCTTGATTAAGTTCTGTTCACCAGGACATGGACCTGATAACATGAAGCTCTTAGTTTTGTCTACTATTAAGCTTGTAAAAATTGTGTCATTGAGTGAAAAAGGGACCTCACAAGATTGTTTCTAACTTTAATTATTCATTTTTCAAATGCCAAATTTATTTCACTAGCTCTTAATGCTTGGTACTCGAACCCACCACAGAGAGAGATTATGAAGAACAAAAAAACATCCAGACCACATCATATGATATATTAAGCATTTTCACATGATAAATCTTTCTGGATTGATGATTATGACAAAGCAAGCATATAAGTAATTGCATCTTATTCCTCCATTAAGTAAAGTATATAATAAAACCTTGTCCCATGAAAATATCTAAGAAGAAAGAATTTAACATGCCACTCCAAAACTGTCATCAAAGTCCCAACGGTATATTTCTATGTTATATAAATTTTGAAAAGCTTTTACTAAAATTCTAATACTACAGAGACCACATTCATCTCAAAGGTGGCTGTGCAGTGGCTATCTGTTAAGAGACTGGTTTAACACTTGACTTCCTTCAAGCCATGAGCAAAGTAGAGAAAAGTTGGATCAGTAGCACCTTCCTTGTAGTATGCAAGCACCAGACTGCAATCATCGTGCATGCTCTCCCCAACAAAGCTGCAATGTTATAACCTCAACTAATTAGAGTAGCCAAGGAAAATTCAGGTTAAGTCACGAGAATTTAAGAACTATTTCCCATGGAGAAAAGAATGAATTGCACATACAATTGGAAGTCCTTGAGCTTTGGAAACAGGAACTTAGTAGCTCCCTCAATGTTCTTCTTGAACACCTCTTGCTGTTCTGGCTCCAATTTGGGTGTCAGCAACTTAATGTACCTCTTAATGTAGGTAACGAATTGCTTCTTGTCAAAAGCAGGTTGCTCCTGCAGTTTTACAGGAAAGAACTATTTTAGATACCAAGAAATTTAAAAACTATAACAGTGGAAGACAAAAATCCAATCTAGCTCACCGACCTGGAGCCTAAAAGTGTCGACGATATCAACAACCTTGACAGCCTGATCATCAACACCTTCATCATCTCCACCCTCTGCAGAAGGGTTAGCACCAATGTCTACATCAATTGATCCTTGAACAACCCACTGTAGAAACAAAAACACATAAAAAGAAAGTCATATTGCTTCAAACTGACAACTTCTGTTATATTCAACAGAATATTTGACAACAACGTAGCTTAAAGGAAAAGGAAATTGAGACCAAGAAATAGGAAGAAAATACCAACCTTTCCTTCCACTTCCCAAAGCACTCCATTCTCAATTTCCTTGTATGGGAATGAATCAGAGAGAAGCTCATCACCTGAAATTAATAACGAAATTAAGCTTCCGGGCACAAACCAATAACAATTCCTTATACAAATTGTCCTCATGCCCTTGAACAAATCAAATTCATCACCCAAATTAAGCTTCAAGCCATAACTATACTAACAAAGTAACAAGTTCCTTCTGTTTTCCCTGATAGGTTGATATTAAAGGCAAAATACCTCAAGCTCATAAACTTGTTCAAAACACATCTTAAAATCAAATTCAAAGTTCTAGATAAATCTTACTCAATAACTCATAATAATAATAATAAAATAATAATAATAATAAATTCCCAGTACCTTTTATCATCCAAAGACAGCAGTACAAAGTTAAAGCAACAAATCCCAATAACAAGATTATAAAAACAAACAAACCAACAACAAAAACAATCAATAACAGTATAAAAAACAGAACCCAGATCATCAAACGAGTTTCAGAAGAAAGAAACAAAGAAAGAAAGAGTCTTTGAATTACCAGTAAGAAGATCTTGATAGACCAACATGATTACAGAGGATTATTAAAGAAAAAACTATGATATCTTTATAGGAGAAGCAGAGGGGTTGATTGCACAAAACAGGGAGAGAGCCTGAGAGAGTTTAGGATGAGGCAGAGGCGTCGAGAATTTATAGAGGACTAAAGAATTTTTGAGGCGGTGAAAAAAGAAGGCGGCTGGTGAATTACCGAAACAGGCACCGTTTTGGTTCTGTCTACGACAAAGGAAAGGAGTCAAACACTTTCTGAGGCTGCTACGACTCTACGAGGAGTGTAGCTGACGGTTGTGGTATGTGAAAAAAGCATCCAAGTCCAAGACCTCGTATATAAGCTGGCAGTGCAAAGTTCACACAGGTGTCTGCATACAAACTATGCATGGGGTCATTTGGGCAAGTGGGCCATGGAAACGGACTACAGTATTACCAGATGGCTAGAATATCCATTGAATACGGACATCCTCCTTTTTGAATGCTTACTGGGACTTGAATAGATAAAAAGAAGGTGATGTGCCCTTGACCTTCTGGCCACCATTGTTGACCTTCTGTTTATTTAGATCAGAAGAACATACAGTCGTGTTTTGTTGCTCTAAGCCCCCGTCATCCTTGTGACATGCAATAAAAGAATGAAAAGTGGGAAACACGACATCCGAATAAGATGCAAAGCAACCGGTTTATAAGCTGAGTATTGATTAGGATTTTTTAAATTATAAAAATTTATTTAGTATTATTATTAAATTTGATTCGGTGTATCTACTTTAAAATTTATCAACTCTCCTCTTTACTTAATACAAATATAAAATTAAGAATTATTTTAATATAACTCGACTGAAATTATAGATTTAAAGACTTAAATAATAGCAAAAAACATGATTTAATTTTTTAAAAAATCAAAATAATATTTTTTTAATATTAAAATAATGATATATTGAATTGACCCAGACTCCATAGCTTAATCCATCAAACCTATAACTTAGGTTATATACTTTGTTAGATTTAATAACTTTTTAAAAAACTATTTTTACAAAATCGATTACATATCAAAATATTATAATGTTTATTTGAAATTGTGATAACTATATAAAAAATTATAAAAATTATAAAAATTAATTAAATTTTAAATAATAAAATTGTATAAATGATGAAATTAAAAATAAAAAAATAAAGGAGGAAAGGAATTTAAAAAAAGAAGAAGAAGAAGAAGCAAAGGCAAAAAAATATCCAGGATGAAATTAAAAAGAAATTCTATAGCCGACACAATGTTTAGGAGCAGAAGCCGTGTGAGCAAATCAAAATTAGGCCACGGTTTGGCAGATCTGCATACCAAGTCCCAGCCTTGCTTTCCATGTGGACAGCTAACTGGGTGTCGTTTCCAAGCATGTTCGGTGCTGCAACCTGGAAGTTTACCCTTGGGCAAGTGTGGATGTCGCCGTGTATTTTTCTTATTTTTTTTTTAATATGAGTTTTAATTTTTACCAAAAACAAATTAATTTTACGCAATTCGAACCAAATGTGAGACTGAGATGATCATGAAACCCGGTCCGGCCGGTTTATCTATGGGTGACATGTTAATTTAGGCCTTAGCTTGAATTATGCAAATAAAAATAATTATTTTGTATAAAAATAATGTTATTTTAATTTAATTTTGGTATTCCTTAACTATTTATTTATCTTAGCTAGAGCGATCTCGTAGCTACTAGATAGATAATCTCACACGTCAAAATTGATGCTCTTTTCTTTATATACAAATTAACATTAAGAATCAATTTAAGCATATTTTCAAAACTCATTTAATAAACAAATTCTATTCTAGTCCAAATTCAAACTAATTCAATTAGGTTTTTGGATGAGATTGACAAGCTAAGTTCATATAAAAGCTTTTTTTTTTTTGGGGGGGGGGGGGAAGAGCAGGATTTGATTTCTTATTGAATTTGCATAGGGATTGAAAACAATTTTAATAATATTTAAAGATAAAAATGGGTGTGCAAGACTTTGTTATCATATATTTTCCTTATCGTTAATAGCTTTCTTCTATTTTCTCTCCATTTTCAAATCTTTATTTCTTTGTTTTTTATGTTGAAATTGATTTATATAATATATAATAGGTTTTTTAAGGTCAAAATATATACAAGATCCACTCATATTTAAGGTTAAAATCATATTGGATTTTATGATTCAACACAAGTACTTTAATATGAAATATTAATATATTTTTTTTAAAAAACCAATTAAATGTTAATGAAAGATTATTCTCAAATAACTTTTGAATTGTAAAGTTTCAAATATAAAACAATTTTGTGGAGTGGATAGTTGTGAGCTCATGAATTTAGACATAAGTTTGATTATTGAACAAGTATCCTTGTTGTTCAGTCCCTCTTGATGATTAATTTCTTTTAGTCTCTAAAATGTATTTGTGCGTCAATTAATACATTAACCATGTAACAAAAATGAAAGTATTTATAAGAAATTCATGAATTATGAATATTCATGAATTATAAACATTCCTCGTACTCAGCAAATATTTATAAATTATGAGTAGTTAATATTCTGATTTGTTATATATATATATATATATATATATATATATATATATATATATATATATATCTTGGATGGATGACAAGACATTTTAAAAAAATTTAAGTTTATTTTTTTTGTTTGTTGTTCCTAAACTTGTTTTTTTATTTTTATTTTTTTTACTCTACAACCGAGGTTTGATATTCATGGGGAGATATTAAAGGTAATTTATTTGAATTTGTTTGATATTATTTAAGAGCATACCCAAACAATCAAAATCTTGAAGTCCTATTAAAGTTAGTTCTTTTATTTTAAGTAAAGAGTAATAAAGCATTAAGAATAATTAATTCATTATTAACAATAATAAATATTTTATTATTTTAAAAATATTTTAACAAATAAGTACTAATTTTATTTTTTAAATTTAAACATGTATGTATTATTTATCAATATGCATGTAGGAACATTGATATAAAATCAATTATAAATTTAAATATGTGTTTATTATGCAAGCTAAAATTTATGTTTGTCAATTATATTTACGATGAAATCATGATCTTTATGTTTGAAAGTTTATAATCTAAATAAACTTATATGTTATTTAGATTTGTTTTGGATATCTGAATTGATTAAAAATATTTTTATTTTATTAAATTAAACTATTCCTGCTATCTGATTTAATTAATCATAATAACTTCAGATTGTTTGGTTGCTTACATTTTTTTAATAAAAAATCTTGTTTCTCGAGTCGAGGTTTTCCCTCACTTGCACAATAGCTATGGATAACGTGTGGAGCCCGGTGGTGTTATGACAAATAAATAAATTAATTAACTAAAGGGTTGATTGATCGGTGATGACACCCTGTACAAATACAATAATCAATTAAAGGCAGTAATCAGCATCTTAAAATGTGATGATAGATTGATTTTTAAAACTTATTAAAAAATTATTTTTTAAAAAATTATTTTTGATATTAATATATTAAAATAATTTAAAAATATAAAAAATTATTTTAAATGAATAAAAGATTATTTTTTCAAAAGCATTTTTAAAATGTTAAAACTAATAGATTTCAATCAAGCTAACTTCAACGGATCATCACTGTTTAAGTTATTGAGCATAGATATTATCAAACCTAGTCTGACCTAATATGTTAGGTTAGCCTGATAATTTATCAATTAGAGATTTAATTTGGAATGAGTTCTATATTAAATGAGATTTAATTCAATAAAACTTGATTTATTATTTTTTAAAAAAATAATATTATTTTAATTTTTTTAAAAAGAAATATTGCAACAATCTAAATTTAAATTGACCTAAACCAACCCAAGTTATTTACCCAAACCATAACTTAAATTATGAGCCAATTGATGAATTAGTTCAAATTTAATAACATTGCTTGGCATAATTTACCCTTGACCAAGTATTATATTATGGTTTCATGAGTAATACATTAGTCATATTGGTGTTATTTAGCTCGAGGTTGTGTTTGGTTTTGTGGTCCAATTGTATATTTTAAAAAAATATTTTTTTGTTTTAAAATTATTATTTATTTTTAGATTATTTTGATATGTTGATATTAAAAATAAATTTTTAAAATTAAAAAAAATTTATTTTAATACATTTCTAAGTATATATTTTAAAAAAAGCAATCTTGACCACAATTTTAAATATGGAATCTTCAATTTACTCGCCTTAAATGCACCAAATCCCTAATCTAGCCAACATTATTATAGTTATTATCCAAGGTATCAGTTAAAAAAAAATAAAATTCATGAACATACTATCTAGAAGGTAAATGTTCGATGCACAAAAGTTAGTGGGAGAAATACCTTGATTGTTGAGAAAAATAAGAAAATCACGGATCAATTGAATTAATTTTTTATTCTATTTTCAAGCGATATATTCATACAATATATATATATTGCATGGGATTAAATCAAATTTATAAGAATTTATTTTTTAGTTTGACTTGAAATTTAAATTCTAATAATTATAAAGATCATACACCTCTCAACTATTGCACTAATGCTAAAATTGGACCCTTATAATAAATTGATTATAATTATATTTTTGTAATGTAGAAAACAGGGTTTATACATCTCCAAGCCATCTTCCACAGTCCAATTCCAACAATTCTTCCAATAAAGGAGAAAAATAAATCCCCAAAGTCTGCCTAACCAGGATGGACAAATCAATGCATGTGGAGTACAGAATCAATTCCTAACTCCTAACTACCCAAAAACCTCCAAGGTACATGAGGTCACATGATAATCTTATCAAATTCATAAATAAATAATATTTTCAACCAACAAATTACAAAGAAAATGAAGGCATTTTATCCCTAATCACGCCATACTAAACACAATTCATCATAATTAAAAGGGTAATCTTGTCATCATTTTCAAAGATATCTCACAATAACATGTTATAAGAAATTCATTAAAATAATTCCTAAAAAGAAATTCATTATGTCATTGAGTCATTTTTTTAATGAAACAAGTTGGTTTTATTTATTGAGTCATTTTTTTAATGAAACAAGTTGGTTTTATTTTTTTAATGTTAAGCCAACATGATTTAAATTAAATTCAACCAAGTTAATTAATTCGCTATAAATAAAAAATATTATTGTAATGTTTTTTAAGTGAAAAATATCTTTAAAACACAACCATTATCATATTTTTAAACACCATGTCAGTTTTGTTTTATTTTTTTAAATATCATAAATTTCTAGACTACTTTTCATATGATCATAGGTTCATTTTTTTCTTGATCTAATGTTAGCTATGGTTGGCAAACTAGTTTTGACGACCAATAAAACAAAACCTATGTTATTGGATTATCAAATCAATCTATAACAAAGTTATTTTATTATGTTTTTGTGTTCACTCAACCTCATTTAATCATGTTAATCAAACAATTAAAAACACAATCAAATCAATCATATTTTTCCATGTCAATATCATATCATTTTTAACTAAAGACTTTACCTAAGTTATATCTCGTGATTTCCTTTAAATTCATACTCAAAACCTTAGTATATAGAGAAAAAATCATTTATTATCCGAGCCCAAACCTCGTGCCTTATTAATTGATTCTCAAGAAATAAATAAAAAACAAAACGTTTGTGCAAAAAAATATTGTCAACCAATTACAATCCAACAACCAGAATCCACAGAAATAACCCAGATAAATCTGAACCGTCCATTATCCTATTTAGACAGCAGTTACTATAAACTTCCAACAGCAACCTTAACCTCCCCTAATCTAACGGTCACAAAATTATTTCAAAGAAAAGACACAAAAGATCGGATAAAATAAATCTAAGACAGAACAAAGAACAAGGACAACAACAACAAAAGAGAAGAACAAGAAACAGAAACAGAAACTCTCTCTAAAAAAGCAATCTTTTTCTCGTAACCTCTGGTAATTCACTTACGATCGAGTCCTAGTCTATCGGGTTTTTTTTAGGTGTGATTCTTGGTGGGGTAATTCTGAAGAAGAAAGAGAAGGAAAGAGTGTTATTAATTTATACAGAGAAAGAAGGGAGATTGAAGGATTTGTGGTTTCGGGTTTGGTGAGATGGGATTGGGGAACAGTGGGAATGATGTGATTGTGGATGATGGAGGTGGTGGTGGTGGAGGAGGATTAGGTGGCAAGTCGTTTGGAGGGTCAGTTTCGTGTTCGATTTGTCTTGAAGTGGTAACTGATAATGGGGATCGATCATGGGCTAAGCTTCAATGTGGACACCAGTTTCATCTGGGTATGTTAAAAAGTTTGGATTTTTAATTTTTGTGGTGTTCTTGGTTTTGATTTCGAATTTTGAGATCCGGGTTCAATGTTGTTTTAGTCATGTTTTTGTGGGTAGTTTTTGGATTTTTGGTTTGTTGTGAGTTTTTGTGATTGGATTTTGAATTACTGGCTGAATGGTGGTGTAGCTTTTCATTGGATAGCATATAGAATCATGTGTGATTATTTTGAGGCCATAATTTGATGATATGCATCTGTTAGATCTTTGTTATGAAACAAGTTAAATTTTTGTTGTACAGATGCGATGCTGATTTGAAATTGGCAGTTAGATTTGCATCTCTATTGAATTTTAGATTTTGGAATTTGGAACCGGAGATTATGAGAGATGAGATATCGGCATTGAGTTATGTTGTGTGATTGAAATGGTGGGGAGAGGGTGGTTCTGAATTAGGAATGAGGTTGCATGTAATGGAATTTATTACAGCTTTAAGTTATTTTAGCTAATCGGAAGTCATGCTTTGACGAGAGAGCGCTGAGGATAGCTTTGTTTATGACGATTTCTGCTGTTCCTTAGTGTGTGTGTTTGTCTTTAACAGAGTGAAAATACTAAAACCCTAATCTTGCTTCACTGAGAAATGCTTTTTGCTAAGTAATCTTGCCCAGCTCTCCCTCTAATTCTTATTAATCTTTGCGGGTTGGTAACATTGTGGCGTGGCTGAGAAGTACAATCCAGCAATACTTACTATACTTATTAAAACACTTTTTTCCAAACACTACCCTTTAGAATTTATCATCACACAGAAGTAATTTCATCTAAATTTACTGTCCTTTTGCTATTCAAAACGAAAGTTAGATATCTATCAATTATGTTATTGAAATGAGTGGAGTACAGCACAACAAATGCCTTAGGATGGAGGCAAGAGATTCATGATAACTGTTTGTTGGAGAACATGGAATTGGATCCATGAAAACTGCACATACGATAATCCATTACAGGCTCTTCCGAAAAGCTGTGCTTGGGTTCAGTGGTCTTCCATTGGGAGCATGAATTGTGAATCTTTGTGTGATTGAATGCTTGGAGATTTTTTTTTTCTTTTTTTTCTTTTTTTTTTTGTATCGCTATGCTTCGATGTCTGTTTTGCTCTCCTTTGGAGAATACCAGCAAGACTTTTTTTTATTTACTGGCAGATTGATTTGTTCACTTGTATTTCATCATTTACTTTGCATTTGTATTTCATTGTTTACTTGGCATTTGTATTTCATTGTTTGTTTCTTCCCTTTGGTTGAAATTTATCTTGTCATGATGATCTTCAGATTGCATCGGTTCAGCATTTAATGTAAAGGGTGCAATGCAATGCCCTAATTGTCGGAAAATTGAGAAGGGTCAATGGCTCTATGCAAATGGCTGTCGTTCACTGCCAGAATTTACCATGGATGACTGGGCACATGATGAGGACCTTTATGACTTAAGTTACTCTGAAATGGTAAATGGATTTTTTTTTTCCTCTTAAAGTCTGAAATGGTAAATGATTTTTTTCTCTCTAAACATGTACTTTACTTTTATATTGTTCATATTTATGGTGGTCAATTAAACATTGCTGTTCAACTTCTATTTACTTTTGAGTTTTGATGCTATGTTAAACTTTCAAGTACCCCCTAATCTCGACAACCCCTTGTTGTTTGTAATCAGTATTCGTTTCTGTCCATAGGACCTTTGAATATCAAGGATGGATGTAAAAATGTCATTTTCTTTGGTTAATTGCATGTAAAGCAAGAATCTGTATAATTGAAAGTGCTATCTAAGTAGTTTCCTTCCTTGTAAATGCTGAGAAAGCCAAAAATATAAAACTAGGAGATATCAAATGATGCAGGATCAAGATCATAGTATGTCAAGTTTTAAGGGTAACCATAGCAAGTTTCTTTCAGTTGGGTTTTCTTACCTTTTCTGTTCAGTTTTTGCATTATTTTATTATAGTGTTTTGGATGGTTAAGATTAAGTTATTTTAAAGACTAGGATTCATTTTAATTAGGGTTTGCTTTGCTAATTAAGGGCTGCTATTGCTGTAATAAAAATAAAGTTTTTGATTGTTTGAGAATTTTACAAGAACATTCCTTTTCTTTTTTGGTTGTATGGTCTGGATAACCAGGCTTTTGGCTATGTTTTTCTTTTTTTTAGCCTTTTCCTATCTTTCCATGTCATGAAAGAAAGCAAATCAGCAAAGCCTAGCCATCTTCAGCTAGGTGTTTTAGATAAATGAACCAAGTTGGATAGGATGCGTGTGCATATCTTTTCAGGTTTATTGGAAGGAGAAAGAAATGCGGGTGCCTATACAAACTTCATTGTTGATATGCGTCAATGAAATCAACATCATGGCCTCTTTCTTTTTCTGTAGTTTGGACCTTAGGAAGTAAGGTTGAATTCTCAATCTTCTTTGCAACAAGATACCCGGTATTTTAAATTTGGAGAATGACACAGCCACACAGGTAGATTAGTGATTGTATTAGATTGCCAGATTAAAACTTGTTTTGTCCCTGGAACTTAGGCACAAGGACAACTTTGCCATTTTGCAGTTCCCTAGGTTCCTTGGATTTTCCTCGGGAGATGAATTGAAGATGCCACCAAAGTGCAACTGAGAGCTTTACTAAAGTGAGGTGGATCAAAAGGTTTTTCTATCCTGTCTAATTGTAATCTAACTTTGTACTTTGAATGCTCTATGCCTTAGCTGTAGCTTTTCCAAAAGTAATAGGTTTATTTTTATTCTTCTATCTGCATCTCTCTTTATTATATAGATAGCTTTATTCATGCTTAGATAAATCATAGAAACAACTCGTCCTTCTGGACAGTTACTCTTAAATCTTTGTGCTTTTGGTACCTAAATTTGTGTTTTCTGTAAGTTTCTCTCAGTAGTATTTCTGGTTGTGGTATGACATGAGGAATGGTTCATGTTCCTGAATTGTCACTTATGATGAATTATGTAGGGCTGTTTACATAACTTTAATTTTATCACTTCTTATTTATTTGGTTCTAAATGTTTTTGCAGTCCTTTGGAGTTCATTGGTGTCCGTTTGGTAGCCTAGCACGATTGCCTTCATCCTTTGAGTAAGCATTAATTACATTTTAGAGCCCAAAGTCATTATTGTTTTAGTTTCTATACTAAATTTTCTAACATTGGTTTTCCACTTGCTATTATTTTACACGCCTGCACTCTTATATGTGATATTTGGAAAAAAAATGGATTGGAGGAATGCACCAATTCCTGTCCCTTAAAACTGCTTTAGGTTTTCTAGGAGCAATAGTTTTACTTTTTCTATATATTCAGTCTGCTTGGTTTCTGTTTCTGTTTTCAAGTAGGGCACTGCTCTTTGTCTAAGGTGTTATATTTTTTCTATGTTGCAGGGAAGGAGAATTTCCATCAAATGCATGTAAGAGATTCCTCTATCCTGTTTGTGTAACGGTTCTCTTTCAAATTCTAGCACAGGTGGCGCTATGGATAACTGTATTGATAGGACTGATATTATGATGCAGATCATGATCTATTAGGGCATGCCATATTTGCCGAACATACTGCAGCAGTATCATCTGCTACCCATCCATGCCCATATATTGCTTATTTTGGACCAATTCACCCTTCATCTTCGAACTCTGGTGTCAGTGTTTCAGATGGTTCTAGTTTTAACAATCACTGGAATGGCCCATCAGTACCTAGTGAGATCCCTAGTTCCTATGCTTTTCCTGCCATGGATATCCATTATCACAGTTGGGAGCACCATTCTCCTCCCTTCTCAACAACAGGCAATCGAATAGGTAATGCAGATCAACCTTCAGTTCCACCTGTTACTCAAAGGTCAGCTAGAACTAGTTCAGATCTTCCACCAAGGTCAGGATCTTTAATGCATCCATTCCTTGTTGGTCATAGGTATGTATGTCTTCAGAAAATTTAAATTCTTTGCCATGAAAACTGTAGTTAATTTTAGGCTTCCACCTGATGCCATTTAGGTTGAAGAAACAGATAATCCTCGGCATTTGAAATAGAAATCCCCTTTGTTTTTACTTCTATTTTTTTTCATTTCGTTCTGGATTATATAATTGCATCATGTGCACCTCTTTCTTCCACAGTTCTAGTGCTAGAGCTGGGAGTTCGGTCGCTTCCTCAATGATTCCACCTTACCAAGGCAGCAATGCACGGGCACGTGATAGAGTTCAAGCCCTCCAGGCATACTACCAACAACAACAGCCTGGAAATTCACCGCCCATTCACACACCAGTTGTTTCTGGAAGCCGAAGATCCAGCGGTCATAGAGGCTTGTCTCAAGTAGGAACGGTTGCCTCAACATCCGATCAGACTGGCTTCTATTTCATCCCATCAGGAGCATCAAGTCGGAACTTCCAAGAAGCAGAAAATCCTCCTCCAACTCGATTTCGTTCATGGGAAAGTCACTTGCCACCATTCTCAGTAAGTCAGGTTGACAGGGATTCAGGTAGGGGCACATTCCATCAGGCTGGTGGCGGTTCAGATCCCAGCATCAGATCTGGCAGCTTCCGCCAAAGGCATGGATCCGAGAGAATGTCATCACAAAATCGGTGATCACTTTCGTCATTATCCTTATTGGGTGAAGCAAACTACCACTACTGTGGCTGAAACCAAATTATGTATGCTTGAGAAATGATATATAATGCTTGGAGCCTGTCAATCCTGGCAGGCTCAAAATACTGTTGAGTGGCCCTGAAAAAACGATCTGTTTGGCAGCCACCTGGCTGTGTGATGGACTTTTGCTTCCTCTCGTTTCTTTGCCTTTGAGGATATAAATAAGATCAAATGTTGGATAGTACAGTTGAGCAGCCACCGGGCTTTTCCCTGCCCTCCACCGCCACAATATATATCCATGGACATGGTGTGATGCCCATGATGGGCATGCTTTACCATGATCATGACCATAATACTGTTGCTTGATTCACTGGTTTGTTACTTCCTTGCTTCAGTAAACAAGTTGAAAACTTACCACAACAAAGTACAGTACATCCTGTGTCCCAAGATGCAACTTATTTCGCCTATAATGTACCCGAAAACCAGGTTTTTCTCTACCTACATCGTACCTTATTTATTTGCTGGAAAGTAGTTTTTTTTTAAGAGAATTCTGGAAAAGTATTTTCAATATTTGATAGTGTAATGGAAAATAAGTTGAAAAATATTTTCCAGTATTTGGTTATGTTATGAAAAATGAGCTGGAAAATAATTTATTAATGTTTTATTTTTTTCAAGTTTATTAAAATAATGAGGAAGAAATCTTACAAATTAAAAAGTTGAATGGGAATGAAATTGAAAAAAAATATAATTTCATAAACTATCTCAGATAAAATAAATAATAATCAAAATAATAGAGATCAAATAAAAAATAAAAAAATTGAAAGATGAAGAAATTAAAATAATAATAATTAACATTTCATAAATTATTTCAAATAAAATAAGTAACAATCAAAAGAATGAAGACCACATTTGATAGATAAAAAATTTCAATAAAAAAATAATAAGGAAAAAGTAAATAGCAATTATAAAAATAAAGACCAAAGTTAATATAAAAATTAAATTTTAAGAGATGAAATTAAAAAATAAATATTCAAAACAAAATATATATAGCAGTTAAAAGTTTGAGGATCAAATTTGATATAATCAGCAAATAATGACATTTCTAAATTTTTCACAACTTCCAGAAAGTGTTTTCCGCCCAAATTTTCCAGGAAAACACTTTCCTGAAAACCAAGCCAAATTTTTCTTTGACTGGAAAGTGTTTTCCGTTGACCAACTTTCCTAATGGCAAACAAACACATGAAAATTTGAAAAATAGTTCCCGGAAACCACTTTCCAAAAAACAAATACAGCCAAAAGAAAAAACACTTTCCTAGAAACCAAGTAAAATTTTCCTTTGACTGGAAAGTGTTTTCCGTTGACTGGAAAATGTTTTCCGTTGACCATCTTTCCTAATGACAAACAAACACAGGAAAGTTTGGAAAATGATTTTCCAAAAATTACTTTTCAAGAAACAAACATGGCATATATCCATCTCCCAACTCCTCCTACAATCTAGGGTCTGACTTTCTCTACCTATCAGGTATCCATAAGTACTCGACTCGATCTGATTTTTATTTTTATGTTTTTAAAATTAATATATTTTTTTAAAAAAAAGCTTTAATTATTTTACTGTCAGCATCCAACTCCAACTAAAACAAATAAGAACAGAATCTATCCACCTTCACTTTAATCAGGGTCAAATCAAATAAAATAAAAAAATCCGTTTCAAAGAAGTCAAATACCATTAGATACCCAACATATCCGATGAATTTACCGAACCAACTGTTTTCCCAAGGTAAAAGGGCACCCTCATTACATGACCACTAAATGATAAGATTTAGTCTAAAAAATGGCTTATCATCAAATTTAACGATTGATAAGATTCATGATGTGGTAAATACGAGCATTAACAATTTGTAGTCTAAAAAATGGCACAATAACAGCGGTCATCTTTAGGTACCTCAGGGTCGAGTTGATGCTAGTAGACTGGTTAGTCGGGTTTTCAGCTTGATTGGGTTTTTCCACTTATAGGGAAGGCTCACCTACAAGCTATTTATTACTTGCTGAGGATTTTGGTCATCCACATGTGCTTGTCGAGCATGACTAGTTTCTGCAGTTGCATTTTAAAATAAAATAAATTTTATCAAATATACAAATTATAGTTTTTTTTTTAATCCAGAAAGTTTTCCAAAACTAGAAAGACTTTCAAATATATAATCCGGACAAAATACAAACCCCACCACACCGCAATTAAAAAAAAAAAAAAACAAAGCAAGCCTAAAAACCCTCGAGAGCTATGAAATAAGATCATCCCAGCCCCGTCCATATAAATCCTGACAAAAGCAATATCGGGAAGAAAAAAAAAGTCACTAACTTTAAATTCAGTATCAAATAAGATTAGTAAGTTGATCATAGTCCAAACCATCAACCCAGGCATATCTAGCTTTATAGGTGTAGAGTTCACTAAAAACGTTCCACGATCAGGAGAGCAAGAGACTCTTCAACGATCCATGGAGTCTACTGAACGACTTCTATCAGATCTCACCTGTCCATTGCAACCATGATCACGTGTCAAATTAAAGTTTGAAAAGGAGTACAAGATGAAATAATGGAGATCATCAAAGCTGAGAGAAGGGTCATACAGAAGGCGAACGGGGCCGAGATAAATGTGCGGGGCTTCTGCTTGGGGTTCTATAGTCTTGTTTGCTGCGAGGCTGCTGCACATCAACAAGGACGATAGAATACAGTAAGCAAACAGGGAGCTGTATTCCAGCACATAGGGTGATGATAATGGAATGAATGCTCTCACTTACAGAATCAACTGGAGATCTTGATCTTGAACGGGATCTGCAAGAATTTCCATAAACAACCAAATTCAATATCCAGAACAATCCATTATAACCCTTGATCCAAAAGCTTCAGTGCCACTTCCACCTCAGAGTGAGCAGCAACCAAAAGAAACAGAAACTTACCACCAATCTTTAGAGGCACTAAAAAAAGACCAGAACCAAATCCACTATCTGATAAATGCTAGCTTACCATTTGTTAATTCCTTTTGCAGCAGGTAATGGGACTTAAAACAATGCGTGGAGAAATGAAAAACCAGTATAACACCACATTACAAGATTCCAAATGAAACGACATTGTGCCCATCCATACCAGAAGAAAGGAGAACTACATCCTCCCTGTCTGTATAGCCAAATCAAGCAGCGATAATACCAAACACAAGTTAAGGTTAAAGTTGAAGTAGTTTCAAGTTTCTTTGTACCGCTTGTGAGCAGGCAGCACTGATAGCACTTACTCCACTTAATCCAGCTTTAGAATCACAATCCCATCCACGCTTGATAAAGTCTAATGTTAATTGACACGCCAACTTAATAGCATTGTAAGATTATTAGGAATCAACTTAATAGCATTATGAGATTATTAGGATTTTCCAGAGGTGCCCATCAACAAAAACATCATTACCTCAAAACAAGCAAAGAGGTGCACACATACGACCCACCACATCCCATCAAGTCCTTAACATCCAATCCCCAGGTGGCCAGATCACTGCACAAAGCCAGATCAAGCAAAACAAACAAGGCAGCCTTCACAGGCAAGGTACAATACTAGCCAACCCAGAAGCCCTTTCCCAGTAGCACTTTACACTCTTTCCGGTATATTAGCTTTCCAATCCCAATCAGCGGTTGATTGTTTTAGCATATAAGCAAGATTAATGAGTAGTGAAGATAGATGAATAGCAAGAAGTTACACGACTAGAAGGTATTAAATGTTGAATTGGCATGGTTACAAGATGCTTCACATTGCCATCACATTAAGAATTTCTAATTATGGAGGGAAAACACCATCAGAAAACAGGCAATTTTTGGAAAATTACCATGAAATTTGGAGGTTCATCCACTGAAATAGTAGCAGATGCAAACAAAAATAAAAAGATCAACCGATGAAAAATAAAGGAATTGCTTAAAATGGCAAGCTCGCTAAGGAATGGAAGATGACAGGCAAACTTAAAAGGCCAAGGCATAGAGAATGAAGAATATGCTCTGCAGCACTAAATTTGACAAATGCAAAGAAAGAAGTATAGTCAGTACGCTACCTAAAATAAAGCTCAGCCTCGAAAGTTTCTTCATGTGCAAGTTGGATTTTGTCAAACTTCAAATAGGATACTCAACTAACTTAATTGGAAGGTGCATTTCTCACGTTATAAAAGATTTAACATTGACCAGTATCATGTAAAGTTCAGGACTCGAGTGTCAAAACTTCTTGTGATAAGATGCATAGAAATATATTTCCATGCATGTGAATCTACTTTCAAAGACAGCCAAGAAGCTTTAGAACCCAAGTCAGATGCATACAAAACTGAAGCTGTAACCTTGGCTATTATGCCTTCTCTAGATGGGATGAGTCAATGGTCATGAAAAAGCAAGATATTGCTGCTATTTCATAAAATTTGGCACATCGATTCAGTAAAAAAATGAAAAATTAAAAAAATTGCCCGCTCGGCTCTTTCATGTAATAGTTTATAAAGGGATCCAGCATTATAGGCTCTTTGGACAAATTTAAGAACAAAAGGACATGCAAGTCAAAATTGAAGTAACTTCAACTATATCTTATAGAGGCCAAAAAGAAGAGTTGCTAATAAATCATGAAAACTCATGAACTTAGGATATAAAAAAGATGCAGCAGGATGAAAAAAAATGGCAACCAAATGGCAGAAGGAGAGAAGAATTTTTACAGATTTATCTTTTACCTAACTTCCCCATTATTTTCCCTTTTCTTGGATAGTCAGCTCTTCTATTTTCCCCTCTCTTAGAAAGCCATCCCATTAGATAAAAATGCAGAAATAGACACAAAACTAAAAAGGATTGAAATGCAAATTGTAACACCTATCAACCATTTGTGATTTAAATGACCTTGAGTTATAACAGCGTAAAAACAAACTTTAACAAATATCTGATTGAACATCTTAAAATAACAACCAATATCAGGAAAAGAAACGCAGCAATGGTATACCTCGACAAAGATCGTGGAGATGATCCTGCACGAGAACGAGAGGAAACAGATACAGATCGAGAACGCCGTGAATATTTTGCCCTTGGAGACTTGCTGCAAAAAGAACTCAACATTAAGTCAATTATCATTAAGGCTTAAACCTAACATTCTAAATCCATTACGGCGGTGTGGACCTTCGGCTTCTGTCACTATAGCTTCGACCGTGACTGCGACTGCGACTGCGACTCCGGCTTCTTGACACATGTGAACTGCAACTGGGGCTCCTAGAGTAACTCCGTCTAGAATCATACTCCCGCACCTAGATAAATAAGACAGCTAAGTACAAACCAAAGTGACCAAAATTTTGCACAGCATACAGATCTTGACATACCCGAATATATGCCCGAGAAAATGCATTCCGGAACTCAGAGTCATCAAGCTTCTTGATCTACATGGGAAGAACAGCATAACCATATATAAATAAACTAACAAAATTCATAAAGAACCGCCTAAAGCTTGTTGTAGTAACTTACAGCATATTTCATGTCATCATAGTTCGTGTAGTCTACAATTCCTGTCATGCCTGCAAAATGTTGCTAAAAAGTGTTACTAATGCCATTAACTTCAAGTCTGGGGTGTCTGGGGTGCAATGTCGCTTCTACATCCAACTAAAGCTTTTCAAATTCAGCCCTCAAAAAAAAAAAAAAGCTCATAGGTCTCTCTTTTTTACATTCAGCATGCAATGCAACCACAAATAGCTTCAAACAGAGCATATCTCAGAAAGCCATTTTGGGCAGTTCCACAGTAAATATTAAAGAACCTTACATTAGTTGAAACTGTTTTAATGGGTTCATCCACTAAGTACCCATTTTTATGGTCCAAAACCATATAATTTCCCTTCTATTCTAAAAATAACTTTTGAGTGAAAAACATGAACCAGTGGAAATCATTACTTAATAAAGATTACTTCTGCTAACAAGTTTGACTTGGCTATTCAATAACCATGCAGCAAAACGTAAGCATTAAATTAATTTACTTACCACCACGGTCACGAAAGACTTGAGAAAAGCAGACATCCCCAGCTCGACGCATATGATCCTGATCATTAAATATACATGATAAAAAATCAATTTAACAATGAAGACTGAATGATCATATGACCCGACATAGAACCAAAATACTCGAGGAGGAGATTGGATGCAGCAGAAAAATTAAGGCCTCCGTATACCTTTAAGTCTTGCCATGAAGCAGAAGAAGGCAATCCAGTGACTAAAACTGCATGATTAAAGAACTATCAAATAAGCTCTTGGGAGCAAACACTTTATGAAACTGCAAGAGGGACGTCAGAGTGAAACATACCACGATAGTCAGAGTGCTTGGGAGGCCCACGGCTACCACTGCTACCACTGTAACTGCTATAACGATCCACTGGTGATGAATGTCTTCGCCCACCATGAGCAAGCTCAACCTAGAAACCAAATTGCATACAAGTCAAATTAATCCAAAGCAAAAAACAAAAACAACAACAAACCAAATCAAATCAAATTCATTGTTATTAGCAAAAACAAAGTGGATTTATTTAAGAGAATAAAAGGAAAGAACAGAGGCGTACTCGTAATCGACAACCATCAAAATTGTATCCATCCAGACCGCGAATTGCATATTTAGCATCATGAGCATCTTCAAACTATAACGTAAAAGGAGTCAAAAAATTACACTAGTCAAACACAGATTCAATGGATAGGAGATAAAATTCAACTTCAAAGCAAATTTAAAAACCAAAGCAGGTAGCCAATCCAAAGTGCACACAAGTGCGTGCTATTTCCCATATGATTACCCCTCACACCAAAAACTTAATCTCACCTCAACAAATGCATAGCCTGGAGGTCTCGGTGGGATTTTCAAATCAATGTCAACAATGGGCCCATACTGCAATTCAAAATCGACACAAGTCAGAATCACATAATACTACTAATAACAATACACTTATCACTGATTACTTCGCTGCAAACCGCTCCCTTTACCCTGTCAAACTGGTCAATAAAATGCATCAATTCATCATAGTATGCGCAGTGCCGCAGCTTAGCCATTAATTTGACAAATCTAAGATACTAAATATCACTATGTTTTCACCCAGATCCATAACACTTCAGATCAACTTCAACAATATCAACTCACAAATGCTCGAAAACCGCAACAAAATTTAAACAAAATATCAATATTTATACTGTAATTATCACTTAAATAAAAATCAAGCGAAAAAAGTGAAAGAGTGCAAAACCTTATAAAACAAATCTTCAACTTCCCTCTCGCGAATATCTCCGGGGAGATTGCCAACGTAAAGTGTTCGACTTGCTCGGCTCATTTCTTTTTCTCTGAAATAAAAATAATTATTATAATTAAGAATTAATATTAACACAGCTATAAATGACACTAATTATATTAAAAAAATTACATAAACAAAATATAATCATTCATTCCAAAATACAGAGAAAATTTTCTATTAATCGGGGAAAATAGAGCTAAGAAATTAGTCTAAAAAATTAATTAAAAGCATAAAAATAGTCATGAGAATCGGAATCTTAGTGCAGAAGAATTAATAGAAAATAAATAAATCATCTGATGAAAGATTAATCAGCTGATTAATATAAAAATCCACGAATAATACAAAGAATAGAATTGTATAAAAAAAATAACAGACAAAATAATAGCATAAAAATTAATTAAAAACCTGGAATTAAGTGCAAATTTTGAGGGGAAAAAAACAGCGGATTGTTAATGTTGAGTAAAAAATGAATTTAAACAGAGTTAAAAAGATAAAAATTGAGAGACTGACAGTTTTTTGGGGTAAATACTGGATTCTGGAGAGGGAGAAATCACACTCGGAATGTTTCTCTGTTTTTACTTCCTCCTTTATTTCTTTGCCTCTAGAGCTCCTGAGAATGTGTTTTTTGTACAGCTTCGAGTTTCTTCTAGAAAGAGGATGAGAAGTTTTGTTTCCCGTTTTACCATTCTTTCTTGTTGTACTTGCTGGTTTGTTTTAGATATATGGTCACGTGTCGCTTGTTTGTTTGAGTTTGACGGGGAAAAGGTTTTACTGATTAAACAAATTTGAAAATATTTAATTTTTCTCTCAACATATTGAAATTCTCGTCAACACTGTTATTAAAAATTAAGGGCCTGTTTGTTTCTGCGTTTTAAAAGTACTTTTGATAAAATTTAATTTTTTTTTATTTTTTTATTAACTTCAAATTAATATGTTTTTAGTGTTTTCAAATCATTTTGATGTGCTGATATCAAAAATAATTTTTAAAAAATAAAAAAATATTATTAACATGTATTTTGACATGAAAAACTATTTGAAAAGCAACCGCAACCACACTGCCAAACAAACACTAAGTAATACTCTAGAAAAAAACGTGGGAAAAACACTGTTTTCCCACGCCTTTTAACTTTCCCCACTTTCCCTATTATTTCTCCATTCCCCGCACCTTTTACTTTCCCCATTATTTCCCCATTGTTAATATAATATTAATATAATAATAATAATAATAATAATTATTATTATTATTATTATTATTATTATTATTATTATTATTATTATTATTATTATCATATTATAACATATATATATATATATATATATATTTTTTCGTTTTTAATTTTTTTTTGTTTTTTTCGTTTTGATTTATTTATTTATTTTATGCTTTTATGGTTTTTTTTTTGCTTTTTTCTTTGTGTTTTTTTCTTTTTATGAATTTTGTTGTTTAATTTAGTTTTTTAATGATAAAAAAAATTTTATTTAGTTATCAGACTTTCATGAAACGGATCCCGAGTTTGATGGATTAACCTAGTTTGACGAGTTAACCCGAAATTTTATTTTTTTTGCTTTTTTTCTTTTTAATTAATTTTTTTCGTTTAGTTTAATTTGTTAATGTTAAATTTTTAGTCTATTTAATTATCAGGCTTTCATTACAAGTATCCCGAGCTTGACAGGTTAATTCAGTTAATTATGGGTAACCCGTCCATTTTTTTTTTCTATTTAGTTATCAAACTTTCATGACGCGAATCTAAGGTTTAACGGGTTAACCTGATTTGAAGAGTTAACCCAGTTAATTTAGTTTTTTTTTCTTTTTCTTCATTAGTTTTTTTCTTCCTATTGTTTTTTTTTCTTTATTTTTTTTTAATTAATCTATTTAATTATCCTATTTTTATAACACGACATTGCAGCAAAATCCATATCCAAGGCTCTTGGGTCCAGTGTTACACCCATACTCACTTAAACTTGAGTCATGTAAGTTTAATATTATTATTAATATTTCAAGTATTACTCTTTGGTCAAGCGTTGCAGCTAAACCAAAGGCTATTGAGTATATTTTTGCAAAAAGACATAACACTGTTAGATTTTAGCTTTTTTTGATATTTTTTATGCAAGAAAAATAAATCCGTGGCATATGCCTTTGTTTTGTTTTTTTTTTCCTTTTTCTTTTTAAACCTTTTACTGTGAACTGCACAGTGCAGTCCGCAGTAAAAAAGATGATGCATTTAGTTTCTTTTTTTGTTTTTTTATTCTTTTATTCTTTTGTAATTGTTCTTTTAATTTAGTTTCTTAATATTTAATTTTTTCTGTTTAATTATCAGACTTTCATGACACGGATCTCAGGTTTGACGGGTTAACCCGGTTGATTCAGATTGTTTTTCCTTTTTCCTCATTAGTTTTGTTTTTCAAATTTCATTTTTTAATATTGTATGCAGTCCATGGTGAAAAGGCTGATGCCTTTATTTTTTTTCTTTTTATGCCTTTCACTATGGATTACACAGTACAGTCCACGGTGAAAAGGCCGATGCCTTCTTTTTTTCTTTTTAATTAAATTTTTTTTATTTTGTTGATATTAAATTTTTTTCTATTTACTTATTAGATTTTCATGACACATATCTCAGGTTTGATGAGTTAACCCAGTTAATTCAGATTTTTTTTCTTTTTTTTCATTAGTTTTTTTCTTCATGTTGGTTTTTTGTTCTTTGTTTTTTTTTAATTAATTTATTTAATTATCACACTTTTATGACACAATCTTACAGTCAGACCCACGTCCAAAACTATTGGGTTTGGTATTACAGCCAGACCCACTTAAACTTGGGTCATTCAAGTTTAATGTTATTGTAAATATTACTCTTTGGTCAGGTATTGTAGTCAAACCCAAGACTCTTGAGTATAATTTTCTAAGAAAATCTAATACTTTTAGATCTTAGTTTTTTTAAATATTTTTTATGCAACAAAATTGACCCACGACATCGCGCAGGTCATTTAAAAAGCGTGGGAAAACACTGTAGCTTTCCCACGCCTTTTAACTTTCCCCACTTTTCTTATTATTTCCCCATTCCCCACACCTTTTCTTTCCTCATTATTTCCCCATTATTATTATTATTATTATTATTATTATTATTATTATTATTATTATAACACATATATTTTTTTGTTTTTTTTGTTTTTTTTTAAATTTATTTTTTTTATGCTTTTATGGTTTTTGTTTGCTTTTTTGTTTGTGTTTTTTTCTTTTAATGAATTTTTTTTGTTTAATTTAGTTTGTTAATGGTAAAAAAAAATTTATTTAGTTATCAGATTTTCATGAAACGGATCCCAAGTTTGATGAATTAACCTGGTTTAACGAGTTAACCCGAAATTTTATTTTTTTTGCTTTTTTCTTTTTAATTAATTTTTTTCGTTTAGTTTAGTTTGTTAATGTTAAATTTTTTTTCTATTTAATTATCAAGCTTTCATGACATGTATCCCGAGCTTGACAGGTTAACCCAGTTAATTATAGGCTAACCCATCAAAATTTTTTTCTATTTAGTTATCAAACTTTCATGACGCGAATCTAAGGTTTGACGAGTTAACCTGATTTGAAGGGTTAACCCAGTTAATTCAGATATTTTTTCCTTTTCTTCATTAGTTTTTTTTTTCCTGTTGGTTTTTTTTGCTTTTTTCTTTTTAATTAATCTATTTAATTTGCAGCCAGACCCATGTCCAAAGCTCTTAGGTCCAGTGTTACAACCAGACTCACTTAAACTTGAGTCATGTAAGTTTAATATTATTATTAATATTTTAAATATTACTCTTGGGTCAAACATTGCAGCTATACCAAAAGATCTATCAGTCTACACTGATAGATCTTAGCTTTTTTTTATATTTTTTATGCAAGAAAAAAAATCCGTGGCATATGCCTTTGTTTTGTTTTTGTTTTTTCCTTTTTTTTAAGCTTTTTACTGTGGACTGCACACTGCAGTTCACAGTGAAAAAGATGATGCATTTAATTTTATTTTTTTTTTATCTTTTTTTATTCTTTTTATCTTTTGTAATTACTCTTTTAATTTAGTTTCTTAATATTAAATTTTTTCTGTTTAATTATCAGACTTTCATGACATGGATCTCAGATTTGACGGGTTAACCCAACTGATTCAGATTGTTTTTCTTTTAACTCATTAGTTTTGTTATTCAGATTTCATCTTTTAATATTGTATGCAGTTCATGGTGAAAAGGCTGATGCCTTTATTTTTTTTTAATGAATTTTTTTTTTAGTTTGTTGATATTAATTTTTTTTTATTTAGTTATCAGACTTTCATGACATAAATCTCAGGTTTGACGGGTTAACCCAGTTAATTCAGATTTTTTTTCTTTTTCTTCATTAGTTTTTTTCTTCCTGTTAATTTTTGTTCTTTGATTTTTTTTTAATTAATCTATTTAATTGTTACACTTTTATGACACAACCTTATAGCCAGACCCATATCCAGTATTCTTGGGTCCGGTATTACAGCCAAGCTCACTTAAACTTGGGTCATACAAGTTTAATTTTATTTTAATATTATAAATATTACTCTTAGGTCAGGCGTGCAGCCAAACCCAAAATTTTTGGGTATAACTTTGCAGAAAAACCCAAGATTTTTAAATTTTTATTTTTTTTTAATATTTTTTATGCAAAAAAAATAACCCGCGGCATCGCGCGGGTATCAAAGCTAGTAGGTTTGAAAACGTGTTTGTAGTTGTATTTTTTAAATTTTTTTAAAAAATTATTAAATTTTTTTATATATATTTATAGGTATTAAAAATAATTTTAAAAAAATAAAAAAATATTATTTTAATATATTTTTAAACTAAAAATATTTTAAACTATACCCCTACTACAATCTTTAAATAAATAAGTGTTTGTTATTGTTGTTTTTAAAAATATTTTTTATTTAAAAATATATTAAAATAATATTTTTTATTTTTAAAATTATTAATAATATTAATACATTAAAACAATTTAAAATAAAAAATAAATAAACTTTCGTCAACTCCGTTTAGGACACAGTACTCAACAGGTGCTAAGAAAAGCTGACACGCAGGTGGCTTTAGAGCAATTTGAAAAGTTTTTTTTTTTTTTTCCTCGACAAATCTAAAAAGAAATTATTGGGAAAGCAAAGCTTGTAAAAGCCCCTGCAAGTCAGGCAAGGCAAGGAGTCCTTTCAAAGAGCCTAAAGGCCCAAAAGAGACCTCTCATCAAATTTAATCACGTGCTAGAGCCACCATCCAAATCCAAACTCGAGATTAATTTAAATATAAAAAATTAAAAAAATAAAGACAAAAAAAACAATACCCCATAAAATTTGATTGAAGTTTAAATTAAAAACAATGAAACTTTATAAAAGAATCAAAGAAAAAATATTAGAAATCATTCAAATAAAGACCTAATCTAAAACATCAAAACATAATAAAAAAAATTGAATATGCAAATTTTTTTAACATTTTTGCATATAAAAAAATGAATGAAAAATAAAAAAAATAAAGTTTGGTATTAAAATTAATTTTTTGAAAATTACATAGATTGGTTATTTAATAATTCAAAAATAGGGATTAAAATAAATTTTGGAATCAAATTTCAATCTCGCCACATATTTTATTTGTGTTTTTCACTTCAGTTTTCAAAATTCTCTTCTAAAAAATATATATAATTGGATGCTAATTTAAACTAAAAAAAATACTAAATACTGCTACAATCTACAACAGTAATAACAAAAATACCTCTTTTAATTTTTGCTTGCCCACTGTTTCTCCCAAAGCGGTCTACAATTTCTCTTTTGCTTCCTCTGCTGTCTTCCTCCCTCTCTCTCCTGCTATTTATAAAATCGCCTCACAACAAAAACAAAACATAAAAATAAACACTCTCTCTCTCGGACACAAGATTCTCCCGTGAAAATGGCTGATGCTAAGACCAAAGTGGAATCTATCAGGGAATGGGTTGTTGAACATAAGCTTAGAGCTGTTGGTAATTAATTGCCTTTTGCCTTTCCTTTTTATTGTTTCTTTTCTGAATTTTCGTGATATGGGTTCTTGATTTGATTGCGTGGTTTGAAAAGGGTTTCTTTTTAAATTTCCTTCAGTGCTTTGTTTCCAATTGGATCAAAGTTGTTTCCTTTTTGTTTCAAATCCTGTGATATGGGTTCATATCGATTTTTGATTTGATGGTGTGGTTTAAAAAGGGGTTCTTTTTAAATTTGTGCTTAATTCTGCAATGGATCGGAGTTCTTTTCTTTTGATCCTTCTCTTGATTTTGTGATGTGGAGTTTTTTTTTTTCTTGATTGTTTTGTGATGAAGGATGTCTATGGCTTAGTGGTATTACGGGTTCGTTTGCCTACAATTGGTCGAAACCAAATATGAAACCCAGTGTCAAGATCATTCATGCTAGGTAAAGTTTCTCACTCTCTCACTTTATTAGATTTTTTTATGTATCCTATGAAGAAATTTTGATCAGAAACAAGTATACTTCTGTTTATTTGCTGCAAAGCTTCGAAGGAAATGAATTTGAAGCTTTGAATTTCTTTGTTATCTGTTTCTTGGTTAATGGCATAGAATAATGCATATTATTTTTAGGTGCACCTAACTATGGAAAAGGATGATCTTTTAAACCTAAAAGCTTTTAGGCATATTTGGTTACCTATGAGATGATCAGAAAGCAACCTAGTGCTTGAGCAATTGTGAATGGTTCATAGTATCTTGATGTTGTGTGATGATTAGTTGAGAATTAGCAAATGTTATGATTTATTTGTGTTTCTAGCTGTGGTTGATCATGCCTCAATTTTTGCTGTTATTGATGTTTTCTACTCGGCTTTTACCCAGTTATCATTTGCATCGTTCCTGAATGCAAAACCAATGATTAGGGACAAAATGGTTCTTCGTAATTTGTTTGTCAATGATTCACCAGATCTTGAAAACTTTGTCAGATCAGAAGTTTTCAGAGTTTTTAATTGTATTCTTTCCAATAAACAGTGTATGGAGCATGTTTTCCTTACTGTGCCTTCCAATTGTTAAATGTTCATGTTCACATGGGTAAACGTTTTTTTATCGCTCTCTGATGCCCTCTATGCGCCTTCTTCTGGATTGCCTTGTTCATATACAGTTTGATGTTCTAATATATCTTTTACACTGCATATGTTTCTACTTTTGCCTTGTTAACCTTGTGCTCATCCTATTGGAATTCAGGTTGCATGCACAGGCTCTCACCCTGGCTGCATTAGCTGGTGCTGCTTTGGTTGAATACTATGACCATAACTCTGGAGCAAAGGCTGATCGATATGCAGAGCTTGTCCCACACAAGGACTAATACATTCAAGATACAGCATACCTTTCAGGCCTCCACTGAAAAGTTAATAACAACAATATTTCCTTGAATGGGCATTAGTTTTGTTCCTTTTTATCTTTTGGTTGTAGTTGGGTTGACTGAATACCTGCTTTGTAGCAGAGTCAAAATCCATGAGAGAATGAAGTGAAAAATGATTTGTTTTCAAGTGTACTCCTAAAGAAATACGATTACAGATTTTACTGGAGAGGGATAAGTGGCGGATGAGTGGATTACTATGATGACCTTACCATTAGCAATTCAATCAATCACTGGTTTCATTGATTCTTAGTTATTTTTTTATTGAAAATTATGTTAAGAATTGTTAGCAGCCTGCTGCAGTTAATAATGGTTGTTGGCCTGTGGTGATACACTAAAGAATGTGTTGTAGCTTCTTGGTTCGCGCATGAAGGTGATAGAATTATAGAACAGGTACTGCATCCTTGAGAAAAACAAGGGCAGAGGCGGCTGCATTTTACAGTCTTTCTCCAGACATGGTTCTATACTTCTAAAGACCTGCAGATTTGGTTGCCTGAGACTTTTATTCAGAGTTGCATCCGGCAACTGGATACAACCGATCTGTTTGGGATGTAAGATGTCTTGGTTTCGCACCAGTCTGCTTGAATTGTATAGTGTTTTGGTTTGGTTTGTTTTTTTAGCATTATTAAAGGTTTTCTGGTTTGCCATCGTTTTCTGTTTTTAAGATTTTGAAAACAGATTTTAGAAGAACAGAAAACAAAAACGATAATGGGACAATTAGGATGTTGTTTAAGGTGAACTTCAAAAATAAATTTCATCCATCCATATAAAAGATTAAAAGATTAAAAAAATTATAAATGAATCAAAAAAACTTTTCAAATTATATCTCTCTAAATAAAAAAAAAGTATTAATATAAATATAAATTAAAAAAATACAGGAAAAAACATAAAAAAAATCATTAAATTAAAACAAGAACTAGAAAAAAATAAAGTTAAAAGTTTTTGGATCTGACAAACCAAGCCAACTCACTTAGCCTTTTTTACATAAGGCTCGTGTGATTAAGACCTTTTTTTTTTGCAGTAGTTTGTCTGTCTCAAATTTTTTTGAAAAATAAATCACACAATGCATCATCTAATTTGCCTAAATTTTAACTATTATAGTGACTGGAAAATCGAGATTTATGTTTTTTCAACCAAAAACCTTGTTTTCAATCAATTGTTTTACCCAAAATACACATAAAACACGTTAGAAATCATGATAAATCTACCATTGGCCTTAAAAAATCCATAAAAAAAGTCTCAAAAACCAAAACCAACCCGAAACAAAAAATACCCCTATCTTGTATATGTTTTGTAACGAACTTTAAATGTAAAAAATAACATAATATAAACCCCTATCATAAAATGAAATCACTTGACATGGATGTCATCCATTTTGGTGACATAAATCGATATCAATGGCATGTTTCTTTCTCCACCATAGGAATCTGACGATATATCTCTCTCCTCTCTTAACATAAATCGATGTCAATGACATGTTTCTTTCTCCACCGTAAGAATCTGATGATATATCTCTCTCCTCTCTTAACCATAAATTAAAAATAACAAAAAAAAATAGTTTTTAATTAGGACTAAATTACTAAAAAAAATCCGAGAATCAAATTAAAAATACTAAAAATTTTATATAATCCATCCATAAGAGAATAAACAATGCTTGTAAACAATAAAAAACCATGCCTTTTTTTTTATACTTAATAAATATATAATATATTATAATATAATCTAATCATGGCCTGCAATTCGGTATGTATCTGCTTTTCTATCTTTTTTTTTTTTTTGTAGTTTGATGTAAGAAGGGTTTCTAGTTATGCTAGAGAAGATATTAATTTGATTAAATTCATAGATTTGAAAAAAATTATTTGACCCGACAAGTTTCTAAGTAATTAAATTAACCAAGTAAAAATTGGTTTAAATCAGGCCAACAATCAAGGAAAAAAAACAAAATATTATTATTTTAATAAAAACAATTAACCTAGTAATTTATGAGTTGATCCATTTATGATTTCCAAGCCATGTTTCACGTCGGTCATTATATCTGATTTGACAAATATACAAAGTTATCATAGTTCAAGACACAAAAGCAATATTTGTTTTTGGGTGCAAAATTATTTTTTTTATTTTAAATTATATATTTTTAATATTTTAAAATTATTTTAATACGTTGATTTCAAAATTAAAAATTAAAAAAAAATAATATATTATTTTAATATATTTTAAAAAAATAACTACTTCCACAAAACTAAAAACTCGTAAATAAAAATATAAGAGGAGGCTAAAATGTTAACCCATAATAACAAAAAGCCAACGTTGAGATACTTAAACATTAAGAACCGAAATGGAATGTCTAACAAATTACAAGGACTAAACCGTAGGTTAGACTTTAGAGTTAAAATAAAAAAAAACGACCCCTTATAAGCCAAAACCCTAGTCTCTCCTTCTCTTCTTCTCACAGACGCCGCCTCTTCTCTTTTCCTCCACAGTCGCCACCGGTAATTCTCTCTACATTTTATTCTTCTCTTACATTAGCAAAAAAGCTCACTTTTTTTTTTTTACTTATGCTTTTGTTTATCTTGTGCTGTTGATGTTAGAGATTGATCAAAGATGAGTAAGGCAACAGCATCAGGAGCCAAAGGGAAGAAGAAAGGTGTAACCTTCACGGTAGATTGTACAAAGCCAGTGGAGGACAAGATTATGGACATTGCGTCATTGGAGAAGTTTCTTCAAGAGAGGATCAAAGTTGGAGGCAAAGCTGGTGCTCTCGGTGACACAGTTACTGTTACACGTGAAAAGAGCAAGATTACTGTCACTTCTGACAGTAACTTCTCCAAAAGGTAAACCCTTTTGTTGTTTTGCTGTATTTGTTATTTTTGGGTTTCCTGGTTTGCTTGAGATGATATTAAGTTGTTAGTAGTACTTTTTGTGATTCCAGAATTATGGGATTTGTTGCTTTCTTTAGTCGATCAGGGACCGTTTGGTACTGTTACTGTTTTGTTGTTTCTAGTTTTAGTGAATGGTTTCTTTGTTGTCTAGTTGATTTGATTCTGTTGGATGTTAATCATATAAATGGTCGGAAATAGTGGGGATGACATGTTTTATAGCAGAAGAAGTCTTAGGTACTCTAGAAGTGAAACCAGAGTTTCGTAGGAGAAAGGAGGTGGTTCCAGCTTGTTGTGGCATTCAGGGATTATGATGATTAGGTGTTTTGTCTTGCTACACATTCTATTTTATGAACGAGTTTAGTACAGAGCACAGTGCTTTTTTTGGCTCTGATAAGATTGCTTGTATTTTTCTTGGACGAGTGTTGTATTGTACGACCTGGGCCGGTTTAGTGAAGTGGAAAACTTGACAACTAAACACCCTGAAACCTATGAGATCTCTCACTTTTAATATGTAACAATACATCATTGAGAAGGTTGTTTCTTGTTTGTTGTAATAAGGATGAATTCTATGACCCAAACATGACGTCTCCGGTGCTTATTCCACAACTTGCATGCATCAGAAACCCATGCTGGTTTGATAGATGATTCTCTATTTCCCTAATTGTGTTACCTAGTTATTCCTATACTGTTCTTCATAACTAGCATTTGATTTTGCATGAAGCCTGTTTGTTTCACTAGAACATGGACTTTTGAGTTTCTATTCCTTCTCAATTGGCTTTGCTTGTAGAGGTTCCCATAAATCATTCAATTTTTTTCTCCTAACTTCTAGCCGAAGTTGTCACAATCTGTGCCAACAGCACTATCATGGCTTTGTGCCCTATTTCACATGATTCCTGATTTTGTTCTGTGTATAATAGGTATCTGAAGTACTTGACAAAGAAGTATTTGAAGAAACACAATGTTAGGGATTGGCTACGAGTGATTTCATCCAACAAGGATCGCAATGTTTATGAGTTGAGATACTTCAACATTGCTGAGAACGAGGGAGAGGAAGAAGACTGAAGTTTAGGTCTTATAGCCTCGATTATGTTGCTGCCTAGATTGAACCCTCTTCATTTTTTTTTGTTTGATCAAGTGATGG
Organism: Populus nigra; assembly: GCF_951802175.1. Taxonomy (NCBI): domain Eukaryota; kingdom Viridiplantae; phylum Streptophyta; class Magnoliopsida; order Malpighiales; family Salicaceae; genus Populus; species Populus nigra. Next base: position 22,370,850 of record NC_084856.1, read on the forward strand.
CACATTTACTGAGTTAATGTTTTATAATTTTGTTATTGAGTTGGTGCTTTTGCAATATTGCTACTGCCAAATTTAGAACCTGCCTGCCATTAAGAAAATCTGGGTTTTGCTTAAGCCATCTTTTACAACGTGTTTCCTCTGCATTTATTCAAAGTATTCGAAACCCGAGTACTGTAGTGATTTGAATGCATGGCTAACCGAATATGATTTTCATTGAAATTCTTCTGGAGTAGGTGGTTTCCTGCTTTCTGCTTTGCTACAGTTTGCTTCTCAACAGTCAACTCTTATGATCAGCCACCAGCTAAGTGGATTTTGTTCTACGCAGCATCAATTGACTACAGCTTTACAGAATTGGTCGGAGCTGGTCAAGTTCATCGCTATTGTCACTTGATCTCTGCTTATCCCATTAACGCATTGTAGAGGGTGCTGAAGCCTAGTGATGAAACTCGCTTTGTCATGAATCAGGGTTGCAGTTCTAAAAGCTTTGTCAAACAAGTGGTCTCGCTCGGTCACCCACCTCTCATTTAGGACGAAACAGATTAGGGGATTGTGCTAAATACACTAAAAAGTGTTTTTGTATAAGAAATTTTCAATTGAAACTGTATGATTTTTTTTAGATATTTTCTAATTTTTAATATCATCTAAAAAGTTTTTAATATCATCTAATAAAAATAAATGTAAGATGATTTTTTTTTAATATTAAAATAATAATATATTAAATCGACTTGATTTTTATAACTTAACTCATTAAATCCACGATCCAGATCCAGGTTATAGATTTTATTGAATTTTAAAAAAAAAAATTTAAAAATTATTTTTTATTTTTTAAAACCGTGATTATTTTATAAAAAACAATCCTAAAAAATTTATAAAAGTAAATTCAAAATTAAATAAATATTAAAGAATTACAGGAAAAAAAAAAGTAGAAAGAAAGACGAGGAAATGCGAAATAAAGAAAAAAGTTCCACTGTCCATAAAAAAGAATCCAGTTTATTTAGTTGTTTGAGGTAATAACTTAATTTAATTGAATATGTTACGAAATGGTAGATACTCCTGGAGTAATATATTTTTTCCTTACTGCAGCCCAAATAACTTTCATGGAAGGAAAAATCAAGCAGATGATTTCTTTTTGGTACTTTGGAAAGGAAAAGCACACAAAATAGAACCTAGAAAAGGAACTCCAATGGCGCCACCATATAAGCAAATATCCGACCCTTCTAAATAGGAAAGGTATACAAAAGTTTGGCATGACCCCTCCGGCAAAAACGACAAGCAAATGATAGCGCGTTGACTGTGTTACGCCCTTTTGCATGCCGGTCTAGATTGCATTACCAAACTCTTCGTTTTCATCACAAGAATTTAAATTCAGGATTTACAGAGCAAATAAGCTTGCGACTGATTGGATTCTACATCAAATCCTGTAAGCTACGGTTACTATAAATAACACATGCATGAACCTTTGATTCCACACATCCTGCCACAGCCAACTTTTGTTCTAGCATTGTTTTCATAAGTTGTTGGACTATGGCTAACAGTAAAATTATTATAGCTTCGGTCCTGATTAGTTTTCTCTTCCTTGTAGCAGTGCTCCCTTATGCATCCAATGCAAAATCTCTGAAATCTTGTGGGTTTGATGCAATTTATCAGCTTGGTGATTCGATATCTGACACTGGCAATTTCATCCAGGAGAAACCTTCATCAGTGTATGCTAGGTTTCCTTATGGCGAAACTTTTTTCAACAAACCTACCGGCAGATGCTCAAATGGGAGGCTGATGATTGATTTTATCGGTAAGGAAAGGATCGAAAGATTTGCCTGTTGTTTATGTGATGTTTGCACTTCATTAATTCTGAGTGATGGGCTAATTAAATTCCCTTTGCCCTTTGCAGCAAGTTCAGCAGGTGTTCCATTTCTTGATGCTCACTTGAATCCAAATGGAACATTCACTCGCGGCCATGGAGTGAATTTTGCAGTTGCTAGCTCGACTGCCTTGCCGGCAGATATTCTATCGAAAAAGAACATCTTTCCTCCTACTCATAGTTCTCTTAGTGTACAACTTGACTGGATGTTCTCTTATTTCAATTCAATTTGTTTCAATGAGCAAGGTAATTGATTGGTAGTTGTGCAATATATCCCTTTCAGACTACGCATAATTTCTCATCTGTTTTGTAACCTTTGACGTATAGATTGTGCTGAAAAACTTAAAAACTCCCTCTTCATCGTCGGAGAGACTGGAGTCAATGACTATACCTATGCTTTTTTCCAAGGCAAAATCATGGAGGAGGTAAAAAACATGGTGCCTGATGTTGTTCAAGCAATCAAAGATGCCGTGACGGTACGCTAATTGGTTCCTTACATGATATCAGAAGTTCTTGGTCTATCTTCTAATGTTAATTCTTGCTGTTGCAGAGAGTTATTGGTTATGGTGCTAGACGCGTGGTTGTCCCTGGAAATGTCCCAATAGGTTGTTTTCCAATCTATCTTACTGGATTTCAGACCAACAATACCGATGCCTACGACAAATTTCACTGCCTGAAAGAACTTAACAACCTCTCTGCTTCCCACAATGATCATCTCAAACAAGCCATAGAAGAATTGAAGAAGGAAAACCCTAATGTGCTCATTGCATATGCTGATTATTACAACGCATTCCAATGGATTCTTACCAAAGCTCCAAACCTTGGTGAGCATCTTTAGACCCTAAAAAAACACAAAAAAGACTATTCAGTTGACTTACTTATAATTCTTTCTTCTAACATGAACAGGTTTTGATGCCAAATCTGTTCAGAAGGCTTGTTGTGGGACTGGCGGTGATTATGGTTTCAATGCCTTGAAAATGTGTGGAACTCCTGGTGTGCCAGTTTGCCCTGAACCTGATCGGTTTATCAGCTGGGACGGAGTTCAGTTGACCGAAAAGGCATACCAGTACATGGCATTGTGGATCATTGATGACATCTTACCAAAGCTTCAATGCCCTGCCGGCCTGATTCTATGAAGTTTGATTTTTTTCTTTTAGGCTAGCTTGATTATGAAATAATGGCATGCTAAAATTCCAGGTTGATAAATGTTTATCAATATATTAAATAAAACATGGCTTCACATACATACATATATATATATATATATATATATATATATATTAGCATGATCTATTTTATCATTAACATTACATTATATGTTAAATATAAATGACATGACTCCTCGTTGCCCCCACTCCGAGCAAAGCAACAAAAATGCTGATAACGTGTGTACATATTCACATATACAGTAAGCTTTTCAAGAGGTATTGTCCTGATTAACGTAAATTTCGTTTTTGAAAAGACTTTTTTTAAACAAGAAAAATATATTCATGCTAAATACACGACTAAGACTCTGAATATTACATTATTAGATATTAATTTAGTCATTCCTAGCCAATCAACTTTCTGCTGTAATGGCATCCATGTCTCCTCTTGTAAAATCTCGGTTTGCGCCTGGAAATTTGACTCTGTTCTTGGGTGTGGTTTCCTATATTGGCCAAACTATGACTATTATTGCATGTTCGTTCCTTTAGGAACTTCCTCTGAAAGTTACTGATAAGACACATCTCCCTGCACACTTCCGGATGGGCTGTTTCTCCGGGTCCTACCAAAAAATATCAAGATGAAGATAATATTTTTTTTTTAAAGTAAAAAAATCTTAATACTAAAATTATTAACTCATTGAATCCAATAACATTGAGTGGTCTAATAATTTGATTTAAATTATACGCAAAGATACAGAAACTATTGAATTTCTATCTAACTCAAGATTGGATGGTCTAATAAATCAGAAGAGTTATTACAATTTAATTATCAATAAAAAAAATCTAATAGATAGCCTGTTAATTCATCAAATTCTAAACAAAATGCCTTTGGATTTGCATGGCGAAACTATTGAATTCCTATCTGACTCAAAATTAATTCCATTTCCATAGTACAAAAATCATCCCAATCTTGTGGCACTGATAATACTAAAACTTAGCCTGAAGGGACAAGGAAGGCGGAGTTTATGTTCACAGAGTAAAGCTGAAAGGATATACTTTGATTTTGGTCTTGTTTTAGTGACACAAGCTTGAGATATGCCTACCACCTTGCTACAGCTTAGTCCTGTGTTCTTTCTTCCTTCTATCTATTCCTCATGCGAGCATTGCACACGTTCTCAAAACCTGTGGATTTGATTCAATCTATCAGCTTGTGATTCGAAATCAGACACGCAAATCGATAAGGAGAGCCCTTCATTGTGTCAGCTTGGTTTCATTAGGGCAGAATCTGTAACACCAAGTACACTGGTAGATGCTCTAATGGATGCTGATAATTGATTTTTTTAGCAAGTCCATCTTCTTGTTCCTTCAACCTATTCTCTTTTTTATCCCTTATTGTTTTCAGGTAAATAACATGAAAAGAAAACACAAGAAATGATGGGTTCTTCCATGCATTTCTAAATTTCAAACACTAGTTTTTTTACCATCAGAGATGTGCACTAGGCTACGTATATCATGCTTCGCACACCATGGCAAGTTCAGCTGGTGTTACGTCGTTTGATGCCTGCAGAATCTGAACGCAACATTTGCTCGCAGTCATGAAGTGAAATTTGCAGTTGCTACCTCTCCTGCTTGGCCTGCAAATGTTTTAGCCGAAAGGAAAATCACAGTGTTGTCCCCTCGTATAACACACATAATTAGTTTCCTCCAATAATCCAGACAACATCGTTGCACAAGTCAGAAGTTATTGTTGAAAATGCACTGGATCTAACATACAAAATTAATATTCACGAACAGATTTATATATTCAGAAATTGAATTCTTGGAATGAATGAAAATATAAATATCGATTAATGCCATGTATTTTGCCACTCTCATGCGTTGTATTCATGTTTATCTGGTCGTCCTCTGCAATTCCCATGATCCATGCGGTAGTTGCTATACATTATTTACATGATTTTTCATTTTATCTTATGTTTTAATCACTTCATAAGAAAAGGATGCATCATTTCTTGTATGCCTTATTCAGCCAAATGTCAGTTGGTATTCCGACCGTGCAAGATCTTACCGGTTGGTAAAAAAATCACTCGCTTACGCTGGTTATTAGGATGCATTCCAAGGGTTTTTAGTCATAAATTACAAAAAGACAAATCAGAAACAAAAAGCTTGTTATGGGTTTCAATGCCATGAAAATGTCTGGAACTCTTGGCAAGCTAGTTTGGTTTGGGCCATACGTACCATGTGATTCTTTAGTGGATTTTTAAAAAAAACTTTATTTGGGTCAAAGCTAAATCTATATATGTTTAGTATATGATAGTTCTTGCGTTTTAAAAAGTAGATTTAAGTAAAGTTACAAATCATAATCTTTTTTTAATTGAGGTTTTAAAAGAATATTTTTAGCAACATTCATATAAAAATATAAATTATTAATTAATCACACAATTTTAAAATTAAAGTTGAAATAACATATATTTTTAACCATACCTCGTCATACTACCAAATAAATTCTAAGTTAATCAGGTTTTGGTTCTACTTGTCGTGCCATTTTTTATAACTATATATGCTAAATATTATAATATTTAAAAATATTTTTATTTAAAAATATATTAAAATAATTTTATTTTTATATCTTTCCATCAAAACTATAAAACAAATAATCTATTCTATACTTTTTAAAATAAAATATATTCTTTAAACACCCAAACAAAAAAATAATTACCAAACTCTAAATGCTAAGATTTATGGCAGTGTTTGACACTGCGGTAGGAAAGTATTTTTGAAAAATTTTTAAAAAGAATTAATTTTTTACTTTAAATTAATATATTTTTGATATTTTAAGATCATTTGACATGTTAATGTCAAAAGTAATTTTTAAAAAATTAAAAAAATATTATTTTAATATTTTTTAAAATAAAAAACACTTTAAAAAATAATAATTACCACACTTGTAAACATCTTTTTATCACGAAAGTTCTAGATATTTCAGCTGTTTCATTATTTTATCCGGTTAGGCAAATAATTGAGCTAGTCTTAGCAATAAATAAAACATAACTTGTCGGACGGAGACAAGAGAAGACTAAATTAAATATTAGTGCCAAACTGAACTTTGGAGTCTGTATTTGATAAAAACAATTTAGTAATTTCCCCGTCAAAGGACCCCACAACACCATGCTAGTAGTGGGGTCACAGATCCAATGATGATGTACTTGCAATTTGGATATTTTAAGGTTAATTGGGAACATAATTGGGGATCACTGATTTTTTATGGGATTATTAGAGATTTCTTAATGATAATGCTATCCACTAAACACATATAATTTAACTTTTATTATAATATAATAATAATATGAAAAAAAAGGCTTTGAACATTTTTCTTTCATTCAAATGTTGTTATTATCTTATTGGATTCAGAAGATATTAAAATTAAAATGAAGAGCTAAACATAAGGAGTTTGTCACGACGGTTAGATTTAATAAAAAAATTAATGATATAAATTATAAATGATGATATTTTAAAAATCAAACTAGTTTAGAAATAAAGTTTCAGGATCAGATAATAAGTTAATTAAGTGTTCATAACAATCTTCTCTATTTAGTTAATAGCTCATGTTTTTTTTTTTCTTGATAGGTCAAAGTTACTTGTAACTAATATTTATAAAAGAAAATTTTAGTAAAGACAAGAACTTCTGATACTTAAATAAATATATTTTTTTAGAGAGAAAATAAAAAAATATTATAGAGAAAGATATTATGAATATATATATAAAATGAAAATTATGAATATATGTTTTGAAGATTTCATGATGTATTTATAATTTATTAGTTTTATCTTTTTTTAAATAAAAATCTAAAAAAAATCTAAAATGTAATCTTACATTAATAATACTCAATAATCTAAAAATATATATATAAATAATTTAATATAAAAAATTATTCTTACAAATATATTTTCCAAATTCACAGTAGTTAAACAAATTCAACATCGCAATAAAGTACAACTCCAAAAACTATCCATCTAGATAAAGCCAAGGACATATTCGTCTCTCCAATGTAGACGATGACCCCCATCACGTGACACGCCACGCTTCACATCTCCTTTTCAGATCTCCGGCAACCCCGGGACCCACTCTCGCATCATTGATCTTATCTTTGCAAACGTGTCCCCTCCATTCACTTCCACGTAATTTCATCACCACTGCATCTAGATCAGCGGCCGAGATACTGCCAAACTTGCTAGACCCTCAACCCTCTCTTCTTCTTTAAATACCCTTCCCCACTCCACGAAGCTTACTCGCTCTATCATCTGCAGGCCTTAAACTACGCCGTATTTGCGGGAGCGCGCCGTTTCTTTGGCTAAATTTCGCTGGGTTTTTTTCCAGCTTCCGCCATGAGCCTTCTCGATCAGCTCTGGGACGACACCGTTGCCGGTCCCCTTCCGGAAAGCGGTCTCGGCAAGCTCCGGAAGATGCCGAGCTTGGGCCTCCGGCCAAACCCCGGCAAGGGTATGCCACCCATTTCTTGCCACGACTATCGGACCATAATAAAATGATGAAAACAACTGATTTCAATCGGACGGTTCTTATAAATTAGAGAGCTAGAATAGTGATTTGTTAAATGTAATATAATTATGATTTTTTTAAGTAAGCTTTTTTTTATTATTATTTTATTGTTATGAATAGAGTCAGGCGGCGGCGGCGTGATGAGATCGCACAGTGAGGAAGCGACGACGGTTGATGAGAAGAGAGTGACACGGAGTATCATGATAGTAAGACCACCGGGATACACTAATGGTTCGTCTACTACACCGCCGGCTTCACCAGCTGGATCGACCCCTCCCGTGTCTCCTTTTCCTGGTAAGTCAATAATGCCCTCTGTCTTTGTTCCTCCCAGATAAGTGGAGTTTAGGGGTAGTCTTGTCATATTAGTGGTTAGGTGGATATGGTGATATGCTTTATCTGATGGGTAGATGCAAGGTGTGTAACTGTTTGTTTGATTGCCGTTTTGGATGATGACATTTTTGTCCTTGTCAACGTACAATCATGCATGGGATGCTGCTACTGCTATGTTAGGATCCATGCCCTAATTTGATAAGTTTGGTTATTGATACGGAAAGGGTCATTAATTTTTGTTGCCCTAATTATGTAAATTGTATCTGCATTTTGTTTAGGGTTTGGTTGGTCTGTCACGTCAAGATTATGTGCAATGGGTTGGTAGAATTTTCTCTCTCTCTTTTTTTATTTGGGTGCGGATACAGCAACGTATTGAATGGTTCACTGATAATATCTTATGGGTATCGTGGAAGTCAAAATGAAACTATTTGCCAGTCAATCCAGGTACTGTCACCTGGATGGATTATGTGGAGCAATCTTTGTTTAAGGTGATTAATTCAGATTAATTGGATTTAGTAGAATGGCCAAGAAAGAAGAGTAAATATTAAGAAAAATTCAGATGTTGTAGCTAGTTGGGTTCACTTGCTGCTCGTATTACTTGAAATGCCTTTTTGCTAGCGCGGCCAACCGTGTTTGGTAGGGCGGTCAACAGCGTGGTTGGCTTCTCTACCAAACGATGTGAAATCTTGGTGGAAGAGTAGATGGATGTGGTGAGCGTGCATATACTCCTTCGATTATGGAAACATGAACGACCCATCAAGAAAACAATGTATTCATGGTTCCATGTATACGTGAGAGTGACAAGTAAAAACTCGGATATGTTGAATAATTCCTTGCGGCGAGGAATGAGTGGCGGGCGCCGTGGTGGGGAGTCCATCGTCTAACTAGATATAGACTGATTGATATATGGTGTTTGTGTAAGTGATGGGAGGCATCCCATTGTATTATATATGGTGATGGTCGTATTTCCATTAATTCTTAGGATTTGCTAGCGTGCCTAGCATGTTCTTAATTATATCTTTGTGTATATGGTTCGTGTCAGACAGATTGATTCCATTGTGCTTCCATTGTTTGTGAGAATTGTGGGATTCTGAACTTGATGACTGACACGAGCGAGCTATTGTATTTTGTTAAGGAAGCAGAGAGTCCTTTCGGTTTCGAAGGAGGTCTACATCGGATGCATACGAGAAGCCAACCGAGGTTGGACCCAGAAATCCTACTTCTCCTTTCGGCGTGTGAGACCTGAGCCCTTTACATCATCTCCGGCATCTGTAGTAGTTCTCACCTCCTCGGGTGATCATGTCTCCGTTTGTAGCGACGATGCAGGACTGTATCCTAGTGTGTGTTTTAGCTGTCTAACAACGCTTTTCGGATCTCATGCCCTGGTGTTGATGGTCTGTGAGATGTGTCGTAATTAAGATGTAATATATGTAGAGATATTATTTATTTCTCAATGCAGTTTCTTGCTTGTTATCTCTGTTTGTATGGAGCTTTTCAATTTTTGTCCGTTGCTTGCGTCTTCTCCTTTTATACGTGATTGTGTGTGGGATCAGCATAGCATTATGATGATGCTTTTGATGGAAGCTGAGATAGGACAGCCAATTAATGTTATCATCGTGAAGACCGTCAAGGATGGTGGGCTTTCCATTATTACCTTATTTATTTATTCTAATTTGATAAGGAGGGATGGAAATTTAATCAAAATCCAAAAGTGAGTTTTACTGGTTATTTTACTTCTTGTGTAATATTAGTAATTGATGATTAATAAATAAGATATAAATATAATTGTTAAACTCGATTTAAAAATTGATCCAATTATATTTTCTGAATTATATATATATTATTTTATTTTATTTTATTTTATGTTAAATAGTATATGATAGTTGGATAATATATGGTATGGATATTTATATTTTTCCTACTTTACTCAATAAGTAACTATTAAAAAAATCCTAATTTGTGGGTAATGAGTAGGGAATGATTAAAAAGTTCTAATTTGTGGGTAGCCATGTAATCCGGCCTGGCTTGTTTGTTGTTTGAAAGTGGTTTTTTGTTTTTAATAAATTGTATTAAAATAATATTTTTTAATATTAATATATTAAAATAATTTAAAAATATAAAAAAATTAATTTAAAACAAAAAAATTTAAAAATTTACAAAATTATGGTTCAATTACGGTGCAAATACTTTTTAAAACCTTGTTTGTTATTGTAGTACGGCGTACTTTAAAAAAATAATTTTTTTATCTAATTAATTTTTTTAATATATTTTTAGATTATTTTACTAATATTATTTTAAAAATCAATAATTATTATTTTTGTGAACGATGGAAGTCGTCTTGGCTCGTAGCAAGTTTATAGGGGTGCGGTGCACCGAGTCAAGTGGTGGACCAATACCATTTATTGGCTTTCTTATCCATCACATCAGGTTGCAAGAAATGTCACCTCCTTTACCTTCTCAGCGCATGATTTGTGTTTTCTACTGTAGCGGTGATTATTATTTGTTAAAATATTTTTTATTTTTAAATATTAATTTTTATTCTTAAAATTTAATTTTTATATTCAAATATTTTCCCACACACGCTGTTAAGCACGTGGGATAGTGCTAGCTTCCTGGGTTGTGATGTCCTTTTCCTGTATAGTTTTATAAGGAAATAGACCGGCGTGCCAATTGGGCTGTAGACTTTGCTGGCGTGCTATTTTTTTAAATTATTATTTCAAATAAATTATCAGAGCCATGTCTTTATTCTTCTACATCTATCAACAAAATCCACTAATATGTAATAGAAACATGAAATTAATTCTTGAACAATACACAAATGAAATATGTAGAACGGAAATTACGAGCGATTTAGTGTTTGTGCAGCAAATTCAATGTAATTCTTCGCCGGGAAAGGCATATATAATGCACCGGGGTGTCAAATCCGGTTAGGAATTGATATGAAAAGGAGCACAGGCTGAGTGTTTTTTTTATAATTTATCACTTTCCTTTTCTGGTCAAATAATACGGTAAAAAAAAAACTACCAAAGTATTTATCTATTCATTTCCCACTGAAGTATCTTCTAACGACTCTCTTTCATCCTTTTGTTTTGTTTTTTTCTCTAAATTCTCATTTTTAATTATGTTTCAATAGAAATTTGACCAAGGTCAACTGTTCAAATCATAAAAAAATTATTTTATTTTAATTTTTTTAAATAGGTTATAGTAGGGTGTTGTTGTTGTTATTATTGTTATTAATTTAAAGGGTTGTTCTAGCAAATATAAGACGAGGCTTGAGAGTTAACTCCCTCCCAAAAACTTTGGGGCCACGGGCTGCAGAGCACCCTGTGTAAAGGCTGATTCTGTCATGTAAAAAGTTACATGTTTGTTTTTGAGGTTAATTTTGCGGTGGTAATTTTTTAAAAAATATAGTTAGTTGTAGTTAATTGAATTTAAATATATGTTTGGTAAAAATTATAGTTGAAGTTTATGTGTAATAATAAATATATATAAAATATTTGGTGGAATTGTGATCGTAATTGCTTTTCAAAGTGCGTTTTACTTGGAAATGCATTAAAATAATATATATTTTTTTTAAAAAAATTATTTTTGATATTAGCGCATCAAAATGATCTGAAAACACCAAAAATATATCAATTTGAAGCAAAGAAAAAAATAAAAAATTTTAATTTTTTTCATAAAACGCTTTTGAAATGCAAAAATAAATAGGATTTTATGAAACTCATTTAAAAAAAACATGTAAAAATTGCTTCACAAAAACTGTGTTTCAAACTTAATTTTTTAGTGGGCCCCGCAATACAAACACAATTTGATTTGTTACCAAACACCTTGTTGCGTTTGTTTCAATGCAAATGCAAAAATTGGTGAAAAACAAACGCAACCTGACTGGTCCGTGAAAGCTAACTTAGAATGCCTAAATCAATTAAAAATTCAATTAAAAATCTAATTCAAATTAATCCCTAAATCTTAAATATTTCATTTCAAGCTAGATTTAACAATTATATTTCGTTTTGGATGGAGAAAAGGCATAATAAAAGCTTTAATGAATAAATTCATTTACACAGATAATCTGTATAAAATTTAAATTGAAAAAAAGATTAGATGGATGTACAAAAATTATCCAAAAAGGGCTTAGAGGTTTGATGGATTTTAGGGGACTAAGAAGACAAGTGTAGCCCAATGTCCTAAACTTGGAAACAAAATTATTCAAATAACATATGGGTCCTCGATTTTATTTATGGACCCAAGCAGAATTCAATTTTTTTACCGGGTTCAATCCAATCCATCGGATCCAAATCCACACCAACCGGGTAATCCTACAGCAACTTCCATTTTCGTACTATCATTCACCACAGTTGATGCAGCCTCCTCAGTCCCTCTCTCTCAAATTCCAAGTCAATTCGAAGCTTGAAAGGCCAAAAATGAAGACAAAAAAATATGGGTTCTTGATCTTGCTACTTTTTTTTCACTTGCAAATCCACTTCTCCTCCGGTAGAGATTCTTTCTTTGTCAATTCTCCATTACGGGTTTTTTTTCTTCTCAATTTTGTCACTAACTGTTATTTGCATTGATTTTGATAAACCCATTTGTAATCTATTGATTTTGGTACAGAAATTCACTTGTGGGGTCCCGGTTTTAGGGCGTGGCTTGCCCTTTAGAAAGTTAAAAGATAAGAAATTTGTGTTTTTTTGCTTGTTTTGATGAAGGGAATCACTGTATTTGAAGCCATACAGTTTAATTAGGTTCTTTATAATTTTTTTTTTTTTGTAGGACACTTGAAAAGTTTGAGACTTGTTTTGTTAAATAATGGGTGGCAATTGGTTGAGATAACGATGAATTGGGGTGCTTGAATTATAGACAAAATCTTGTTTAAGTTATTGCAAGTTAATCCCTTCAACTTTAAGGATATTAACTTGGTGATTGAAACATGTTCTTTGTCCAAATATTTATGTGTTTTTTTTTATGGATTTGGTAGTGGAACATGGTCTTTGTCCGAGAATTTACATGTTTTTTGGGGGAGTAGAGAGGTAGTTTCTCATTGAAAATTGAGAACATGTTATTTATGTGTCCATTAAAGCCTGTTTGGAATCGGCTGGTGTGTAAGAATTGAATTTTAGTAAGTTAAAAAAGCTCAGTGTTTGTATCTGGAAAGCTAAAATTCAATTAATTTATCTCATTTCTGTTTGAGAACGATCCTGAGTTCAAAGGATCAGATTCCAATTGCAAATTCTGATTGTTGCAGGGGTTCAATTTGTTAATGCAGGAAAAAATGCTGGAGTATGTATTTCTAAAGGCGGTCGCTTTCCGCCATATACATCGGAAGGGAAACCTCCGAAAAAGGTAAGCAAAGGTGCAAAAGATTTGACCCTCTGCAGGGTGTTTCGGAAAAAGACATGCTGTGATGTGGCTCAGACATATCCTGCTTTGCTGTCTGTTAGGAGGCTGGCTTCAACAGGAGAAGCCAGCCAGGAGTGCTTGCAATTATGGGAATTGTTGGAATGTTCAATTTGTGATCCCCAAATTGGTGTTCAGCCTGGACCTCCTCTTATATGTGCCTCGTTTTGTGACAGAGTCTATCAAGCGTGTGCCAATGCTTACTTCTCTATGGATGCAAATAAACGGGTAAGAGCAAAACTACTGACTTCTAGACTAGCTGATTCATCAATAAGACTTTTTGAGTTATCTGGTGCAAGATTTTACCTCTTATCTCCTTTTTAAGATTAGATTAGCTTATGGTATTGGCATCTGTTTGAAATGAGAATTGCATTTAAGGACTTCAATGCTTATTGCTTGCTTAAGGTCTGAGAGCTCCTTAGTTCAGTAATGAGTTCACGAACTAACATTTCCCCAATGGGCTTAAAGAAATTAATATGTTATGCATTTTCCTTTATGTTTTCCTGGTAGACTATTGTCAGTTGTTAAAATATCAAAACAGATCAAGGATCTATTATGTCATCCATCAGAATGCCTTACAAAATCTATTTCCTGATTGTATTTCATCTATCAGGTCATAGCCCCATGTGGAGTAAATGACTTTGTTTGTGGACAAGCAGCTGAATGGGTCTCCAATGGCACAGAGCTCTGCCATGCTGCAGGTTTCGCTGTTAAGTTGTCCGATGATGCGTATGTTGGTGCTGAAGAAGCATCTTGCTATGGTGGTAGAGCAAGTCTTGATTCTATTGCTGATTCATGGAGGTCTTCGCGATCTGAGTTTCCCCAGAAAGATGAGAATTTAAGGGTCTTGGAAGATTTCCAGCAGTGGGTGCAGGAAATGCCGTTCAGTGAAAAAATATCTTGGGCAGTAGGAGGGTTAGTTCTTACTGCAGGCCTCTTGTTCATGAGGTTAGATCAATCTATTCTTGCCTTTCTTATTTCTTCAAGATTTCATATTTAGCTTCTCGGCTTTCAACCTTCATTTAGCTCCTCAGAAAATGAGGATTACTGTAAAGATAATGTCCATGAAATCCCCTTTTATCCAGCTCAAGTAGTTACACTAAATAAAGATAAAATAAAGGATTCCTGCTTTCAAAACGGATAAAACCCCCATAGGAACCACAAGGACAGTAGGCTTCATTTTATAAGCATTCTCATTAAAAATTAGAATGCTACTTATCATCCAAGTGGGAAAATTGGTGTGACATCTTTGGCATTTAGCAGTAGATATTTTTTCTTTTTAGAAGTTTGGTGAAGTGTGCTGCCGTTTATTGCAGATGTCTAGCACATTTCAGTAAATACTTGATTCCTTCTACTTCCCCTTCTTCGAACTCATTGCGAAACAGCATGTGGGAGACATCAAACACACTCGGATACCATTATGTTTAACTGATTTTCCTTCATAAATCATCCATGCTATCCTTTTTTGTCTAGTAGTGGGGTGTGAAGTTGATCGTTCAATTTCATTATATTAGCATTAATGATGAATGAAATAGAAGTAATTGCTTTTTGCAGCAAAAGGAAGAGCCATGGTCAGCGCCAAAAGCTTGCAGCTATTCAAAGAGCAGCAAGGAGACTGGATGGCAAGACGAGCCAGAATTCTCCCGATAGTTTAGTAAACAGGAAAGGAAATCGAAGATGAATACGTAGTTGAACATGAGCTTGATGACGTTTTTAATTTACAGGTGAGTGATGCTGGTGTAGAACTACTATTATGATTTGAATCACTTGTTCCCTTCTTTTCTTCCTAGTTAAAAGATAAAAAAAAGAGAAGCATACACGACTCCAAAGTTTTTCTTTTTATTAAAGAGCTATTAAAGCCAATTTGAGTAAGCAAAATACTATTTCCTGAATTTTCCCGCTTTCTCTTTCTTTTCAAGTCCTTATAAAGAAATTGCAGGCACGAAGATAACTGGATGTTCTTGACCAGTTCGGTTCCGAATAAAAAACGATTCAGATAAATATATTTCTTATCGTAAGCAACTACACGTTTTGCAGCTCCAGTCTGGAACAAGCTGCCTCTGTATCTAGCTGGAAACTATCAAGAACATCAACAGCACGCAATCTCAAGATTGACTAGTGTATATTTGTCAAGCTCCGATGATTGTGGCGGGAAAGAGAAACTAGGATAAATGTATCACGCTGTTTTCCAAGAACCGGTTGTCAATACATGATGGTGCTTTGTAACAGAAGATTTTCCTCCTATGAGATAAATAAGTCCCTTTCATATCCTTTCACAGAGTTTATGAATTGCTTCCAAGATTTAGGAGGTGGAAGACAATAGGGTCATGAAATATGAACACGCCAATCTGCCCTTCGTGACGTTATGCACTGTTATCAAATCAGGCCCTACCTGACAGGTCAGTAAACCAAATTAGGTAAAAGTTTATCCTGTTAGATCTAGCGAATTAAACCATGACTAGGTTTATTTGGTTAGATGTAGCCCCTGATCTAGAACGATATTTTAATTTAAAATAAAAATCTTAAAATAATATCAATTTAATTTAAGTTAATTTACTCAACTTGTGGTTGATAACTTTGCTCAAGTTAAAGTCTGATTGATATTGTAGCATTAGTTGTTTTTTAAAATATTTTTAATTTTTTAAAATTTATTTTTAATATTAATACATCAAAAAAATTTAAAAACAATAATTAAAAATAAAAAAAATAATTTTTTTTCAAACACTTGTTAAATTTAGAATAAACACTCAGTTTTTTGTTGCAACCCTTCCATTTTTCCAATGCAGAAAACTTGAGAGATGCAGGATTGGTTGAGTCGCCTAGCTAACAGACAAATGGAAGTGATGAGAAGACCCATATAGATAATCCACCACTTGCTAGAAACATCTACAGCATAATCATGAGCTTTCAAGATAACAATAATTCATGATTTTGCCGAAGTTAAATGTGTAGAATTTGTTCTCAAGTAACTGTACAGGCTTGGTTGCCCAGCAGCTACAAGAATCTGCATGAACCTCTTAAGCAACTTGTCATCACAAATCCAATTGCTATAAATTACTAACGAGTTTGACCGTATAAAAACTTTTATAGTTACGATTTAAAACAATTAAATTAAAAAAAAACCATAAATTATATTATTTTTTTTAACAAGAGAGTTTTTAATATGGCCTATTAAAATTATACTTCGTGTTGATTAACCAAACAATTTAATGTAGTTGAAGTAAAATATAGACCACAATCACACTGCGCCATAAAAACAAACATTCGGATATCGAACAAACTATTTTCAAGGGAGATCGAATGAACCAGGAGCAGACGATGTTTCGGTTGCTAATAGGGCTATTTCTGGTACGGTCAAGTTGCCAGAAATGGGCCTATTTTGATTGCCATTAGATGAACAAGGGGTCTCCCTGAGCAAACCATAAGATTAAACTTGCACAAACATCTCAACAAAAATCACACCTATTCTCAGTCACTACTTACAAACAGCATATATACTGATTGACCAGAACAGGAAGTTCTCAAAGAGCATCTGACATAAGAACTTGTGTTCCTGCACATAACATAGCATGTGCTGCTGTTTTTGCAGATTTTTCTAACAATTTGCAGCATTGCAAATTGAATTGGGTAACATTTTATCAAGACAAAAAGGATTCTTTCTGATGATAAACCCACATTGTGATAGATATTCAAATCACTGCTCGAACCGAGTTAGGTCAATCTCCTATTTGAAACAGGAAGAGATCCCTGAATGCCCTTTTCCCTTACTAGATCTTTCTGGCTTTAGGAGGCTGTTTGAATGTAGACAAGGAAAGGAGATCAGAGTGTTTCAACTTCCAAACACGGAAGCGCAGATAAAGACAAGGGGAAAATGGGAGAAAAAACATCAATTATAACATTAACATACCTTCTTAAGGGTCAACTTTGAACTGCTTGCTGGTAGAATTGGCTTTAATATCTCAAAGGAACACACTAAAGATTCATCAACACTTAGGAGAGCACCTGCATTGTCAAACTCCCCACCATAGTTTGGAGCTGAGAATATTGTTACTAATCTTCGTTTGGAAAAAAACTCGTATCCATCCTCCACCACCTGGAACATAGACGAAGAAAAGGATGCTAACTACATAGGAGTATCAGTTTATATATTTTGGTGAGTTTCAGATTATCATGATAGTTTTGCACATTTTCACTATCTCTAGATAAAATAGTTAAACTGAAGCAAAAGCTTTTTGCAATACCCTAAATCATGACCCAACACATTTACAAGGCTTCAACTTGGCTATATGCAAGGAGAAAGAGCATGGAAGCTGATAAAAGCTGCTTGTTCACTTTGCAATTTTTAATGGGTATTAAGCTTGCTTAAACAGAGTTGGCTCACCTGATGACCTCGGCAAATGAGATCCAAGTCGTTTTTATTCAAAAACTCAGCAACTTTATCAGGTCCAAAGGTACATGAAACACCTCGATCACTATCAGCCCAACCCTCAACCCTAGCATCAGGATCAGACCAAAGCAGATCACAAAGGAGACCACAATCAGGGATTTCAGTAGGTCTTTGAATTTCCTTTATCTGACCCAAATGTTCCAACTCTGGAGAGAGGCCTCCGTGCATGCAAAGTATCTTCTCATCAATCAGTGCGGCAACAGGCAAACAATTGAAGCAGTCGGTAAATATTTTCCATAGCCTAACATTAAATCTCCGTTTACACTCGTCATAAAACCCATATATCCTGTTGATCTTCGCATCCTCATGGTTACCTCTCAAGAGGTAAATTTTGTCGGGATATCTGATTTTGTAGGCCAGAAGCAGACATATGGTCTCCAAACTTTGCCTCCCTCTATCAACATAATCCCCAAGGAAGAGATAGTTTGCTGAAGGAGGGTAGCCACCATATTCAAACAGCCTCAGGAGGTCTTGATATTGCCCATGTATGTCACCTGTAAAAAGACACCAATTAGATATGCAAGGGGCGAAAGAGGAGGCAAACAATGACTACAGTACTTTGCTGCATTGTAAAGTATAAATTGTTCCATTAGGCTTGTGCAAATGAGCAGTACGATCCTTGCCAGGGGAGAGGTATTTTCAAAAATATTCAACAACCAAATTCTACCGTGAGTTTCACATAGTTTATAGGAAACAAGTGAAGAACTTGATGACTTTCTCCCAAAAGCACATGTCCTTTCAAATTTATGAGACAGTTCCTACCTAATTCTGATTCTAAGGCCCTGCTATTTCTTTTTTTTTTTGGGACCTGTGCGCGGGTTATTGCAAAATAAAGACTCGAACTCAACCAAATGAGCAAGAAGCCAATTTGACCTAACCAAAGCTCAACAACCATTCAGAATGTTGGATTTTTTTATCATTTTTTTATAATTTGGTAGTCAGGAAGAACGGATTCTCCTATTCAAAGGAAGTGCAGCTACCAAATAGGCCATGCTTCAACCAATCAATGTTGGATTTGATGGTAATAAACAAGTGGATGGAACTGAGCTTTTGCCTCATGTCTCTCCCTGAAGAAACACATGACTTACAACGACATAGATGTCCTCCAACACAAATCCATTAAATAGAGTAAAAAACCAATCCCTTCACATCAAACATTACAAATCCTTCAACAATTGAAATACAATTAAGACAAGATCAATCAATCAAATCAAGCCATACTTAATTTATCAAGTGATCCATGTCTGTAGATAAGCTGAAAATTAATCCCTTTTTCTTAAAATCATTCAAAACAGTCTTCTCCAACAATTTCACACAATCATATCGCATGAAAAACATAAACACACAGCATCAAACAGGATGAAAGTCAATTTATCATTATCAAGAGAGGAGATGAGAGAGTGCTAACCACAGATGCGAATGGGAGCTTTAATCTCGAGGAGAATAGGCTGAGAAAGGAAGATTTGGCGAGCATTAACACATAATTGACGGATCTCTCCTTCAGATAACTGCACTTGCTTTCCTCCTTTCCCTTCTAACAACCTCCTTATTATATCATCCAATACTGCCTTATCCATCATCCCTTCCATCGTCATCATCATCATCTTCTTCCAAAACCCAATCCTTTATTTCTTATAAAGAATCAAAATTTAAGTTCTTAGACAAGAAGATAAAAGACCCCAGATGGATTTTGGTGCTGAAGCAGTGAAATAAAGGATCCAAATGAAGAATTTATACAAAAACAGATAAAGGGTTGGTGTGCTTTGAGAGAGAGAAATAAAAAAAGAAAGAAAGATTCAATCTTTCTCTCTCTTTTCTTTAGAAGCAAATAAATTAAGGAGTGAAGAAGGTAAAAAAAGGAGAGAGAGGTGAGAAAATATTAGATCAAGAGAGAAGCAAATAGTGATGGTTATGGGTTGTCAATCTAAAGAAGAAAAAAGCTATTTTTTTTTTCAATGCCAACTGCCAAGAAGATTCACAATAACTCGATAAGGAAGGTTGAAACCTTCAAAGGTGAGGTAGAGAGAGAGAGAGAGAGAGAGAGATTTCATCAGAGGACAAAAACCGCGTACTTTGAAAAGTCAGTTGATACGTGAAATGCTGTCTCTTGATCGAGAGATTGGCCTACCACACACACACACACACACACACACATTCTTACATTGAGATATTTTGATGCTACTCCTGTTTTCTGATGTCTGTTTTTCTTGTTGTCGTGTTGTGATCTTTCTTTTCCAAGAGGGTATCTAATTAGTGTCATGGTTTTCCTAACTTTTTCTAAGGTTATTTGGATGTTTCGCTGGTTGTGAAAGTTATTTTTAAAAAATTATTTTTAATATTAATATATTTGAAAGTATATAAAAAAAAATTTAATAAAATTTAATTTTTTCAAAAATATTTTTAAAATATAAAAATAAATAAGCTCATTATTTGACACTAAGTGTAGTGTAATTAAAGATATTGTTATAATTTTTATTGTTTAAAATTATTTTTTAATTTAAATTATAGTAGATACTTGGGTTTAAAAAAATTATAATTTATAATTTTTACTATTTCAATGTTAACGACGTACTTAAATTTTTAGGAGAAAATATATATGGAATATTTATTTAAAGATTTGATGAAAACAACTTAGTATTGGTATTAAAAAAATTAGAACGAAGTTTTTGAAATAATGATTGATAAGAGAGTCAAAGGCATCTGTATTTTATAGTCAAAGATTAAATTATTGAATTTATAAAAGATAAACATATGTGAAAGTATTTGTTAAGGATGTTTTTGTTGATCACGAACAAAGGTTAAGGATACAATTCATTGGCAGATTTTTATGTTGAAAAGTTACATGGTATATCACATTTATGACTTAAAAAAGGAAAAAACAATGGATCGAAATTTATATATATATATATATATATTATTTGAGTTATTTTTTATATCAAATAAGACAACATGTCAAGTTATTAAAAGAATATTAATTATTTTAGATCTAATTATGGATAAATTTTTTTTATTTGAGTTAGGAAAAATACAAGTGAACAATTTATAGAATGATTTAAGTTTATCATGTATTAATTTTTCATATGTATATTTTTTAATTTTAATACATATTATCTAAATAAAACAATAATGTATTTTCTCTTATATAAATGATTTCAATATATATCACATAAAAAACTGGTAAATCCATATATTAGATCACATGAGAAACCAATTATTAGTTTTAGAAACCTTCTATTCAAGGGGACAAATTTAAAAATTTAAAAATACATAATTGAATAATTTATATAAATATAGACACCAAAACAAGCTATAAGAGAGGGAACTAGGGAATTGTGGCCATCATACACCATTTAGGAATACGGTGCAAACCATATTCCACGAAATTTTTTATATATATTTTTAGATCGTTTTGTTATGTTGATGTCAAAAATAATTTTAAAAAAATAAAAAATATATTATTTTAATATATTTCTAGATGAAAATTACTTAAAAAAGTAATCATTACCACACCCTTAAACACCCTCTTAAATATATACGATACGATGCAATTGTGTTACATGATGCGCGAGATATACTACTCGATACATCTCATGATCAAATCAACTTTAACTCCCTATGTTCTGAAGTTATAATTCAAGAAAAAAATAGTAAGAATTTTTTTTTTAATACATCAACATATTACTTTGACTTTTATTATGTCACTATTATATAAAATTTCGATTTTTTTAAAATTAATTTGTTTTTAGTATTACTATATTGTTCTGATTTGATGTGATAAAGTAAATTTTTTTTATTTTTTTTAAAACATTATTTTATTATATTTTTAAGTTAAAAATATTTTAAAAAATAAGCACGATCTTAAACAGTTTTTTATCTTCTCCTATGAAATTATTAATTTTCCAAATTCCATCACCATTCCAGAAATTAAGATGCCATGATCAAACCCTTCTCTAGTGATTAATCATGAGAGATGAATTTTGGGTTTCATTTCTTTTTTTCTTTCTTTTTTCAAGAAGAGGAGGAAGGGGGATTTATTTCTTTTTTTTTTCTTTTACAAAATGTTAGATTTCCAAATAAATCATTCTTCCAAACACAGTTACTAAAACTACATTGGCTACACGAGTCACCCTGAGATCTAGCTGACATGCCCTTAAATTCAGGTTGGGTTATAAAAAAAATCAAATTAAAATCGATCGGTTTTGATTTTATTGATCTGAGTCAATCCGAAATCTTTTTTTTTTTAAAAATAATTACTAAAAATTATGTCATTTTAAACAAGCGACTTATGCCTTGAGAGCTGAGTTTAATATTTTTGCTTTGAAAGAAAAAATTAAATGGAAATAAAATTCTCTGTGTGCTTCAAAATTTTGCATTGGAAGAAGTCTTTTCCATAATTACGATGAGATCTTGCATTTCAAACTCAAATCTCGAAAGCAGAAGAAAAAGGAAAGCAATATAGCCTTTACTTGAAAGGCTATGAAGTCAAGATTGAAGCCAGTCTCCCAGAAGCAATTATTAAAACGATGAAACTGTAAGAACACAAAATAGACCAAAAGCATTTACTCTGTGTGAACACAAGACCCAGATGCGAAGACAAATTCTATGCTCTTTCGATGATGTTTGATGTCGAAAGTTACTATTTTACACACTGTAAGAACACTCCCCCTCTTTTTATCAACTCTTTCTATCAAAATCATGAATAACTCCAATAGTTAGGCTTTTTTTTTTGTTTTAAAAGTGTTTTTTTTTCATTATTTTTTTTATATATTTAGATTGTTTGGATGCTTTATATATATAAAAAGTAAATTTAAAAAAATAATAAAAAATACTATTTTAATATATTTTTAAATAAAAAATATTTTAAAAAATAATTATTATTACAATATCAGATAATCCTGATTAGTGAAATGCTTGGTTGGTAGGTGTAAACATGACTGTGTACCCACAATTTGGTAGCCCAACATTAGACGATAAAAGGTTGGGACACATCTATGATCTACAATATTGAAGGGTCGCCCTTCTTGGTGCAGTGAATTGATTACTGATCTTATAAATTTCCCTGCTACCAATGAAATCACAAGTCTAACAGTAATATCCAATATCAGATTTTTTTTTTATTATTTTTCTATGATTTTAGGTATTTCTAGGTTAGCTTTCGAGGGCCAATGCAGTTTGGCCATGCATGAAGCATCTCTAATATGTGGCCAACCGCGTTTCAAACAGCGGTTGGCCAGAAAAAAGGGTTGGCCATATATAGATAAACACACTTGAAGACCACGTTTCTTGTGATCTTTTCTAAAACCAAACCGAATCAAATGGAATCCTGAATTATTCACGTCCAATATCAGTAGTCTAAAAGCTAAGGGTGAAATCATGACATCAGAATAAAGAAATGGAGACTGAGGAGTGCACGATTTAGAAGCCATCATGTCAGAAGGAAAAGGTCATGTGAACTGAAACTCTTGGAATTTGTACATTTATGAACTCAGCAAAAAGCATGGTCTGAAATCGGGAGTGGATGTTGACTGCACACCCCTTTTTAGACAAGTAATCAACAAAGTGATTTCCTTTACAATGTGTGTTTTCTACCATGGAAAACCAGGGAAATTTCCAGTGATTTTCAGCCTCAGCAACAACCATCAGTGCCAAATTGCCAATATTAATGTCTTTTCTGTTGTGTGTGACTGTGTGCAAACATGAACACAAGGACTGAAATATAACCCTCAGATTTCATCAACTTTTAAAACGAACTGTGACGAACATAGAAGCTTCTGATGATCACTCAACTCGTCAAAACTCTTCTGATAACAAAATACAGTCAGGCACAGCCACAGAGATGGATGATTATATCAGGCAATATGCAGTAAGGACCATTAAGCTTAATTGTGAGACTTCCCTGTCTACTGTGAACGGACTCAACTAGCACAACCATATTATCAGTCTCTCTCTACAATGGACAGCAAGATTGCACTTCATTGAAGTAAAATTTCTGGGATTATGAAAGGAAGCACAGATTATGATTTCAAATGATGATATCGAACATCATAAGATGTCACTTCTTCACCTGGCAATATACTGCAATTCACCATGGTAGACGTTCAACTTTTTTATAGAAAGAAAGGAGGATTGGCAGCTGTGCATGAAGACGATTGAAATCTATAGAGCAAGGAGGATTGGCACTGTGCACGAAGAAGATTTAGACAAGGGCTTTTCAGTTGCAGTTAATTTGAAGTACTCGATTCCGAGACGATCTGAATATAAGATTTGGTTTAGAACGAAATAAGAATTTCCCATCAAGCAATCTAAACCGAATGTTCAATGCCATAGAGCAACATGTATTTTGCCTATATGCAGATATGAAGAAATTGCATGGATTACAAATTTACAATGTTCTTGCAGCATAAACTAGTTTGCTATATTGTCAGCATACCTACTGCTACTGTCAAGCAAGAACACACTCCAATGATAAAAGTAGCGAGGATCTATTGACTATTACAGACCTATACCCAAAAGCTACAGAAAAAGAGAGCAAACAAGAACGCACAACTTCGACTATGAGGAGTTGCCGGCTTTACAGGGGGATGCATGGTACTTCTTGATCATGTCTCTGAGGGACAGTTGAACGAGCGACGATGACACAATGCTAATACCATATTTTATAACCCTGAATCTTTGTAAAAGCAGTGTTTCCTGGATCAGACTGCATCAAAAGCAAGCAGGCAAAGGCAGGAAGAGAACCTAACTATACTCACACAAAACAGCCATTGGCGGACAGAAGAAAGAGGAACTTCTCAAATTCTTTCTGAGCAAATCAAAGACTATCATTGGCTTATCCATTCTGACAATGGCTTATCTCAGGTTCTCTTCTGGTTTAGCACAAAAGAAATGGAAAGCTACATTTTTTAACAGAAAGCAAAGAAAAGGCAAATCCTCATTCGGATCCGACCCAATACATAATTTATCCCGGCCTTGACAAGTAATGTTAAGCACACAATGGCATAGATATGCATGCACAGATGCGCATATAAACTGACACTCACAATTCCGTAGCAGATTCAAATTAATACCATTAAAACACTTTAACAACTTCCCACCCAACCTCTTCACAATCACTTCAAAGAAAATGAAGGAAAAACCATTCCATCAACAACAATGGCAATGAAAAACAGTAAAGGCAATCATCTGATCATACAAATTAGGACTACAATTATTACAACATCATAAGCACAAGTATTATCAGTTAATGCCAGCCAAATAATGTTGTTGTTCCAATTCAAGCACGCCACTCCTTTCTGTTCCATGCTCCTTGAATCGGCCAATTAATACCTGTTTTCTAACTTAAAAAATGACAGCTCGGAGGACGATTTATGGAAACAACTAGGTCTGATTTGACCAATATATAACAAATAAAACAAGTATATTGCTATCCCCAATTCTCAAGGGTTAAGAAAAACTCATCAGTGACTACATTCTGTGAATTTTTACTCTTCAGTTGTCATCAAATTCCATATTATCACAAAGAAACCCAGCTAGTTCCGGGTTGAGTACAGGGTTAAATATCCTCATTGCAGATCCAATGACACCAGCCTCATTTCAAAACAACTAAAGGAAGTTTCATTGAGATGAAGGCACAAATTCAATGAATTCCTAAACCGAAATAAAAATCTCACAATTGTTTCTACACAGATCTGTTTCTAATCACACAAACATGGGCTTTAATACCAAAGTGAGCTGCAATAACGGGCATAATCCTACGATAGAGCACACAAAAGAGAGAATTTGGAGACAAATTAAGAAAATAATTACAACCCAGTTCATTAAATCCCAATTAAATGAGAGTATAAAAAACACAATAGAACAATTCAATGATTGAAATATACACATCTTTCTAAGATGAAGATACAAATGGGTTTGATCTAATCTTGCTTACTTTCCTTTTAGCACCACAACAATTCAAACCACAACCGCATTGAGGACACTCTTCAAAATTATCAATAGGAAAACCAGCACCAGCAATCCCAACAGAGAATTCAAGATCATCACCGTTTCTTAAAACCTCAATAATATCAACCCACATAAAAAACACCTTCACACTCACACCTTCCAGCCTTGAGAGTCTCCCTTGTGATATATAACCATTGACGCTTGACTTGTACCTTAACTGATATGATCCCTCAAGAGAAAAACTGCAAGAACCATTCAAGAAAGCAGAGAATCTACCTGTTGTGGTGTCAAGAGAATAGCCGACAACTCCTTTAGGAAGCAGTCCTTTAGGGAAGTTGTAGTCTCCCAAGATTTCATAGGCTGTTGGTTTTTGATCAAGAAAACTTGTTTCTTGGGATGAAGATGATGATGGTAAAGACTGTGAGAGTATGAGAATGAGGCAAAGAGTTGTGTATGATGAAGCCATCTTTCCTTGATGTTCCTGGCTGGTTGTTTTTGTTGTTTGAAAGAGGGCTTGTTTATGGGAAGAAGACCATATGAATGGCAGTTAAAGGCATAGCTTAGGTGGCAATTGTCTTTTAGTGTGACTTTTGAAAAAGTAATGTCTTTTTTAGAAGATTTGCAGTGGAATTCATATAAAAATAGCCCTTGAAATATATTACAGCTCTCGGGGAAGATTAGTCTATACTTCTAGAGTAATTTTTATCCGTTGGGCGATGAACCTTCTACCCAGCACCATCGGATCATTAAGGTTGACTTCCTTCCTTGCTTAATAGATGTGTTTTGCAGTCTAGCTCTCTTTTGCCTCAACTCTCGAGGGCCGATCTTTGCCCAAGCTACCCGAGCCAAATCCTATTTTTAACAGAATAATCTTATATATAGATATATACAGTATTTCATTACAGAGTAATCTATTATGCTGCATTTCATAGCATAAATAGTGTGGTGGGCACAAAAAGTCTCAAAACCCTGATCTGCTGTTTTTATGAAACAGAGTCGCAGGCAGGGATAAGGGACTCATTTTGCAATCCATCCTCCAAATTATCTGATGCTTTCTTCAATGGCTCGTATCTGTGATATATCCCATATAGAATCAACTGGGCTATCCCGAGAAGTAATCCAATCCCATTTGGTATCTATACACACACAGAATCAGTCCCTTTTCTAATAGTCAATGGATGTTCAATGCTTGGAAATGTAAACAAATAGTGATGAGAAGAATTGAGCTTACTCCAACAAAGTTGTCTTTTGCAAGCAGTGCATAGAGAGTCCAGAAGCCTCCATTTAGTAGAATGGAAAATGAGAGAAGGAATGGCATGAATTCTACACTCTTTGTTGTTATGACTGTTTTCTGCTTTAGTACATTCCAAGAAAACCAAGCATTCTTAGACACTGAATAGCTGAAAACAATTTTTGTTCTGGACCAAAAGCACATTAGTTGTTAAGTGCCTGTCTGGGAACACAGGTGCAACCCGCATTTCTAAACCAAAGACATCAAAATGATGTGTTTTAATTGGAAACGCAGGTTCCACCGCAAGTACAATTGTGTTCCCGGACGCAGCTTAAGTTGTAACTACTAAATACTTGCAACATAAAAAAAAATAAAATAGATACGAGAATATATCTCTCTCCTATATTGTAAGTATCTAACAGTTACAGTTTGGGCACCGTACAAATTTCTAACCTGTAGCAGTTAGAATATTGTAGTCACCGAGTACAAATTTATGGAACTTGGTATAGTTAATTTTTCTAATTTTCTTACCATAGCCGCAAGAGGCGAAGCATAAACAAGCATACCGGAGCAATCGCAGATGAAGCCAACAACATCGATTCTTACATCTCCTTGAAACATAAAATGAGTGAACGAGATTGCTGCTGCAGCAAATCCCACATCCAAAAGTCCAACTAGCAAGGCGGTCTTGGCCTAATTGTGAACATCATATAGATACATCATAGGATCAAGAGAACATAAAAATTGTGCTTAGTTATTGTCATAATACAGAGAGGATGAAAACTTGTTTTGTTTGAGACGGAGATGTAAAAATAAATGTTTATGAGATAATTTTGGAGTGAATTTTTGTTATTCTAAATAGACAACACAGAGAGACCCTTCTCATCTATCCCAACTATCTTTGCTTTTTTATGAGTCGAAACCGTAATCAAACGCTATAAAAAGATGATTTTTGAACGACAAAAACATGCGTGTGTTCATTCGTTAAAATGAAACAAAATAAAACTCACTCTCATTCTTGGAGATACGAACACCAGAAATATCAGAATGTAAACAATCTGAGTTACAGCACCAAAACCATTGATGGTGGCGATGAGGAAGCTATCAGGCTTGGTGATTCCATAGTAAATCCACAGGGTAGCATTCATTAATGTGCAGATATAAGGAATGCTTGAAAAATCCTCTGTCGATCTGTTCTTTACAATTCTCCAAAAAGTTTTCCTGGGAAATATTACATCTCAATATTTTACTGTCAGGCATCACAGATTTACAAAACAATCTTGATTTGCTTACTTACAAGGGAGAAAGGTAGGCCAGACTTGAAATGATGTTGCCTGCAAACACATAATTTAAGTACTTAGCATGAATCCAGAAGATATCCCTGTACATGCCAGAAATAGATAGAAGATCCTTTCACCATTCTATGCAGAGAAATCCAGGGGTCATTACCTAGTACCCCAACAATGAAAATTGTGTTAGCCATGGAGAAGTACAGTCTCCAAGTATTGCATGCATAAAATGAATCCCAGAGAGTGATTTAAATACAGACTCGGATATTAGAGGTTAAATTCTCTTATGTGCAGCCATTGTTGTTTTTTCCTAGCACCGTCAGCCTAGCCTATTATCAAACATCACCTTGATCAGGTGGAGATATTTTCATTGAATGAAAAGAAAAGAAAGGATAGAATTGACCCCAAAACTACCGATTATCTCAATTGAGTCTCCCATGATATATATTTAAGTTTTAAGAACAAATTCATCGGGAGATTATAAGCCCGAAAAGAAGATAATACCTCTTTAGATGTAACGGATTTAGGCCACCATTATCATTGACATCGCCAGTGAACTCAAACCTCTCGACTAAGAGAGCTATGATGATATCTACATCTCGCATTGGCTAGGAGTTGAAGGTCAATGCAACTTATAAGCCTCATGAATCAGTTTTTTCGATATAAAAATTATCGAGAGATTATAAATCAGAATATAAACTATGTTGTTTGAGGGATTCAATTTATAATAAATTTAGACCAACATTATTATTAACCAAATTTTAATAAAATATTTGGGCTCATAAAACTTTTGTCGCTCTAAAGGTTCATACATTGGACGATAGAGCTTGATGCAAATTAACTTACAAATGTATCGCTTTTTGTCACCAAATTCGGCGCAAATATGTTCATACAAGCCAAAGTTTTGACCGATTGGTTTCTATTGTTGACTTGTTGATGAAACAGAGTTTGCCCAGCGAAGTTATCTGGTTTCTTTTCTCGATGTCAGGTCTTTTTCTATCCGATCTAAATCAGCGGTGGTTCTTGGAGCCTTGATTCCTTGAAATAGTAGTAGTCAAACCTAATTCCAATTAAGTTTTAAATTAAATTAAAAAATATTAATATAGTAAAATCTAGTTGATTCGGTTTTTTCTTCACTTAAGTTGATTTAGTCCAACCTTTAAGTTAACAATAAAGATTTTTTTTTTAAAAATAATGCTATTTTGATTAAAAAAATTGATTTTAACTTGATAATCTATCAACCTAGACCCTTTTTTTTTAATAAAAAAAATATAAAATTAGCCTCCGCATATCATCTGACAACTATGCTGCAGATTGCTCATGTCATGGTGATTAGGCAATGGCTGAGCCACCGGAACCCTCGTACTTGTCAGGCTTATATTGGGTTTCTTCAGTGGTCCTTTGGCTGAACTCTCATTCTTGGTAGATTTACTGGCCTTTGGCTGAAGTAACTGATGTGACTGTGGGTCAAGGTTGGTGCTGGCTCCATGCTTAGCCTAGTGTTGGTGTTATCTGTTTGCTTTACGGGGAAGAAAACAGAGACATTGATCTTTTTTTCTACCATAAATTTGTCTATATTAAGTTTTTGTTGCTTTGTGGAGTACTTGATAGAAGCGTTAGCAGCTGGGACTCGAGGAAATATTTCAGGGGCCCAAAGCTTGCTTGCAGAAAAGCTTTTATCACTATGTTCTCCTTGTTTTTATATTTTAAATTAATATTTTTTTGATATTTCCAGATTATTTTGATGCGCTAATTTTAAAAATAACTTTTTAAAAAATAAAAAAAAATATTATTTTAATATATTTCTAAATAAAAAACACTTTGAAAAACAACCACAACCACACTCTCAGCAAGCGCTGAAGCCTATACTGGGCAGTCCTCTTCGTTTGAAATTACAAATAGGGTAATTTAGTTTGTTTTTTTTGGTATTTTAGCATAGTAATTTTTTTTAATTATAAAATAACACATTTTAGAGAGTTTGCAAAATTTCTGGATATGAGATTTAATAAGTGAGAGGAGAGAGAATAAAAAAAGAAAAAACTCTGAAGACACATTAAAATTCTAACAACAACAACATTAGTATTATTAAAAATATTGATAAAACGAATCTAATGATATTAAAAAAAATTAATCAATGGTGATCAGAATAAACCACATGGAAAGTTTATAAACAAATGAATCCTAACATCTTTTAACAACTCATGTAATTCATTTTATTTATTGTTTGTAATTTTATTATATATCATTGGATTCATCATTAGAGTTTTGATAAAAATCTAAGGTTTTTTTTTCTTTCTCTCTCTCTATTAAATTTTATGATGAATAATTTTACAATTTAAAAGAGTTATATATAACAATTGCGTAAATCTAAATGTTTTTTTTACTTTGTTATTATTATTATTTTACTATGATAAAATAAAAAAACCTCATTCAGGTTGTCGAGTACAGATTGCAGGACTCCCCAGTACTGCAGAAAGCTGTAGAAAGTTCCAAGAAAACGGTACTTAAATTGATGTTTGTTCCCTGCTGTGATGTCTTTTGCACTGAAAGCTTCGCATCTTGTTTGTATTGAGACGCTGCCTTCGTGAAACTTTATCCTCTATTTCTGAATATTTTTTTATTTTTAAAAATTATTTTTGATATTAATATATTAAAATATAATATAAAAAAATATATTTTTAATTTAAAATAAAAATAAAAAAATTTCATTTTTTTTTGAACTTTTACGACACAAAAATAAATAGACATTTGCTGCGTGGTGCACTTTGATGTAAGCTGTGTTTCACGCCTAGAAACATTGTTTTTTGTGTTTTTTTCATTCGAAACATATTTTGCACATGCACCCCATTGCCAAACGGGCTATAATTTCCAAGGATATCTCAGATTCTCAGCTCGGTCCAAGCGTCCATGTCTTTATCTACTTCCAAGTTCCAAAGTTACTCTTTCACCTCCTAAAACGGGTCTGTAAAACCTCCCTCCGTCTCTCTTCACTCTCCCCTAATTCTGCTTTCTTCACTTCTCCACTTTACTTTTGCAGTAAGAGGCGCCTTTTAACGCTGCACTGCATTTGCCTGCATCTATGTCTGTCTTCTTCATCTAGCTGATTTCCTTCCTGCGTTGTTCCAGGTCAAGAACCTTCTCTCTTCCTTCTCTTTTCTTTAATAATAATCAGCATTGTTAGAAAGATTACTGATTTCCCATGTTAATTTTCTGTAAATTTTGTTCAGTTAAGAATTGGAAATGAAATGGGAATTTCTTTTTCTTTATAAAAAACAAGAATTGGAATCATACAAGAAATGGGATGGGCTATTTTTTGTTCGGGCAACATTATGTTGTTATCGTAGTAGATTTGATTTCATGTAAATTGAATGCTTATTTGGATTGAATCGGAAAGAGAATGGTGTTAATGACACTAAGTGAAGCATATTTTGATGGAGTTTACGGATTGTTTCTTGCAGTAGGAAGAAGAAAGGTGCAAAGTGAATTATGGTTAATAATACAAAGACTTCGAAGATTTGTATAGTACCTAGCTTTGTAGGTGATTGCCAAGAAATCAAGGAGTTGGCAGAGGTTTCAGGTGCTGTGAATTTTGAGGTTCAGCAAGCTTATGAATCACATAATACAGCAACCTCATTGGGGTTGGATTCGGATTCGGGTTGGGGCCAGCGTTACAAGCTCGGTCCATGTTTTAATTCACCGTCTGTAGAAGAAGATAACAAACCTGTGGCTGCAAGGTTGTCTAAATATTACCCTTCTGAGAAATCTAAAATTTTGGTGCAGAATCACTCAAGTTTGGTTTCGTGGCATAGTTGGTGCAAAAATTCCAGCCCGATTATTGGATGGCATATTCCAGATGAAAGTTACTGTAATTGGGTAAAGAAGTTGGAAAAGAGACTTGGACAGAAATGGCGAGACCTCAGAATCTATGAAACCATTATGCTGTCAACACGTCTCATTTCCTTTGACGGTCCTCTCATGTCTGCTCTCATGTGTTTTTGGGACAAAAGTTGCAACGCTTTCGTCCTTCCTGAAGGTCTGATGGGCATAACAATGGAGGATGTGGTTGCAATCACCAGTTGTTCCCCAGTTGGCATTGAGTTATCTACATTAGGGACTGACCTGCCAGATGCGAAGAACACTTATCAAGGGATTGGTGTATCAAGTTATGGCAATTTTGTGACTAGATCTATGGCTCTTAGAGATAAAGAACAAGAGGAAATGGCTTTCTACTTGTACTGGATATGCAAGTTTCTTGTTTGCAACCGCTCAGTCATGGTTTTGAAGGGCTTTCAATGCGTGGCTGAAACCATCTTTCATGCAAAGAGTCCATTAGCGCTTGCCCCCTTCTTACTTGGCCTTGCCTATAATTGCCTAGGCAACATTCTCAGATCAGATTTCAGCGAACATGTGAGTGGGCCTCTATGGCTAGTGGTGCTATGGGCGCAGGCTTATTTTAAACCTATTGCAGCTAGGAGCATTGCTGCACAACTTCCAAGCCCAAGGCAACAGCACTTTAATAGCATATACTCATATGGGGATTACATAATTTTCAGCCAGGTGCAATGCGAGAAAACTTTTGAGGAATGTTTCATCTATTTGACTGACAGCAGAAGGAAACGCCAAGGAGAGGAGTGGAACCCATTTCTTAATAGGGAATTTGGTGCTGACTGGTTTCGTACTTTCACACTTCATCAGAAACACACTAGAGATGAAAAGGATGCGTGGAAAGCTGTTCTAGTTGCTCAGGATCTACCAGCATATTTTAGCCCTCCTTCATTTTTTCTTGAACCTTACTCCCCAAACCAGTTTGCCAGGCAACTTGGACACCTTCAATCAGTTCCTGTCCCATTCTACCAAACTATCAACCAACCCTGGCATTCTAGGAACACTGTGGCTCCTAATGTTCTTAAGCATGCAGAGAAGGACTATTTCACCAGAAAATCTGCAATGTCGCATGTTCATCAGATTCATTGGTTCCCATCTTCAGACCATGCCTTCAATTCTTGGTGGTTATGGTGCTGGGAAAATGTTGCGTCATATCTCTCTGAGGCTCGGAAACATTTTGTTTTGAAGTTTGGAAATGGTCCCAGGAAGACACGTAAGAAACGACGTGCACGGACTCAGAAGTTGCAAAGAGGTATCTTGTAGCTCCCCCTCTTTCAAAGTACATCTTAGAGTTCTATTTCTTGGCTGTCAGTGTTGATTTGATAATTTATGTGGAACAGTTCCAAAACGTAGAGAAAAAATGGTTTCAGCTATTTTAGAATCATCACAAGGAGTAGGAAAAGTAGGGATGGAAGAGGAAGAGGAAGAATCATTGTCATCATCATCTGGTGATCTGCCTTCGAATACAGAAGGACAAGGAAAACAAGTAGAAGATGAAGAAGAAGAATCATCATCAAAAGAAGACGAAGAAGATGTTGATCTGCCTTTGACAAAGTTGCGACATCAGAAGCCCTCTGCTGATGAAGTAAACTTTTCTTTCAAACTGGTCATTTAAGTTTATGATGTAGAGACTTGGAAGCTGAATTTGAAATTTCTTTGCCTTGACAGAACGACAGGACACTAGAAGAGCATCCATCCTCTGAAGATCTTGTAAACACCGAGCATCATCAGGTACCTTCTTCTTCTTCTTCTTCCTGAAAAAATGAATAAAAGAAACAGCAAAAGCTTTTGATAACAATTTGAGATATAAATATCTTGAGTATTAGCTGAGAAAGCCTTAGATTTCCGTCTTAGGCAACATTTCACTATGTTTTGTATTTGTTCAACAAGATTATCTGGCTCCTGAACACCATTGAAATTGAATTCTATCTGTTATTTCTTTCAATCCTTGCCTGATAAATGTAAGAGCACCATGGCGATCTAAGACGAACAGATGGGAATTTTTTATGTCCTGATTCATTTGTAGTCCAAGATGATCCAGAACTCATAGTCCCCAGCAGCCCTGATCTGAAACTCGTTGCTTTACTCTTAGAATCTTATACAGTCCTTTTGCAGGATGAGGTTGGAGAAAGCGACACCACTCCTCAACAGAGCCATGGCGAATCTGTGAACGTTGAACAGCAAAGAAAGAAGCTTAAACAATATATGGACATGTCAATAGAGTCCATTTTCGGGACTAATCAATTGAACAGCATGGAGAGAACTGTTGACACTATCTATCATCATTCAGGTGATGCATTAGAGACCCCCATTCTGGGAGATCTGAAGAAACAACTGACTGGTCTCAAGGATAAGATCCCGTCTCTTTTGTCTTCAATTAACTCTGCCGAAGCTGAACGAGAGTCTCTTCGCAAACAAAACCCTGATCTGCCAACAAAGCTGAGCCAAGTGAAACTGGCATTACAAGCTGACGAATCAAAACTTTCAGAGCTGACAAGTGAAGAAGCTAGACTTGAAGTTGAAATCCGAAAACTAATCGAGAAGAAAGAATCAGTTCTTTCTCAGAAAGCATCAGCTGCAGAGAGTGTTGAGGGGAGAAAGCAGAAAATGGAAGAGCTGAAGGATATCGAGGCAATCATCAAGAAGGCAGAGTACAGTTGTTTCCAAAAGCGGAACGAAATGAGTAAAGTAAATGCAACCATTAACGTGACTTTGATGGATGCCAAAAGGGTTTTGTTCAAATGATTTGTTCCCCTTTTAGAGCTAATACATGTAGTAAATTGTGAACCCTGTAGTTCTTCTTGCCTTCTTATCATTTTTGGGAATATTAATTGCGGTGCTGTTGTGACCACATCAGTCTTGACAATACAGTAGTTCCATGCAGGACCAGAAACTGAAAATGGTGTCAAGACCTGAAAGAAATATGGTGATCAGAAATGATTATTGAGTTGCCTTCTGGATTCTGTTATTATGTTCTTGAGTTGTTAAATTTGGGCATGAAATGATTATCGAGTAATGACCAGGATCAGATTTATCAATGGAATACATATATGACTCTAAATCTAACCTAATCTAATTTTAAATTTGTATAAAAAAAATATTAACTTAATAAAACTTGGTTGATTTAGTTAAATTTAAAAAATTAATATGGGGAAATATTTTTTATTTTTATAAAAATAAAACGATTTTATTTTAACAAATAAATAAATAAAATTCAAGAATTTAAAAAAATTAAAAAATTATTTTAATGTATTTTTTTAAATAAAAAATTATTCTGCACCGTTACGTGACCAGACTATCACAGTTGACCTCTCAAGTGCGCCGACTTTGACAACCAGGAGGCAGGTCGTCCTCTTCAATAACTAGACGACACGTCAGCTAGAAAATCAGTGATGAGAAGGCGGGTGTGGAAAATACAAAGCATCTATCTGGGTTTCTTCTTGAGAAACAGGAAAGCTTGAAAACCAGAGACAAAAATTCAGGCAATTATGGCATAGCAAAAGAAAATCACTTAATTTGGAAGTCATATTTGGATTGAAGAACGAAAACCCACATGGCTCAAAGCTAAAAGCTGTTAGCTTTCATGTAAAGAAACAATCAAGGAAAGTAACAGAAGACTCTTCTTAAATCTCTTCAATCTCAGGTAGCTTCTCTTCTCTCTTTTTCTTTCCCAGAATTCTTCCTCGTTTGCTAATGCTAATGCTGATTTTACCGAAAGTTGGAAAAACTACAAGAATTGAATTCATTTCTGACCAAATCATGGTGTTCCAAACAACCTGTTAAAGATTTTTCGTGTGGTGATTTTGGAAAAAAGTTTCGGCTTCAAGATTGTATTTTGCTTAAAGATACGGAAAGAAGAAAGGAATTTATTTCAGTTTTTTTTTTTTAGTTTTATTCACATAGCATTGATAAAAAAAAAAAAACTGGATTTTGCTGAGTATACAGTGCAGTTTTTTTTTAAAGGAAAAAAAATTATGCCTTGCAGTGTATTAGTGGTTGATTAGGCATGGATGAGTTACTTCGTCTGAGTATTGGGGGTGCCGCAAATTCGGATTTAAATATCTCGGGTGGAGAAGCTGCTGGTCCCACATCCTTGCCCGCGGATGGTGTTGATCGAAATTTGTTACAGCCACCGTATGATGGGCAGACTTTTGGTAGTTTAGAAGAAATGGTACAGTATTTGCAGTCGTATGCGAAGGCTATTGGGTTTCAATGGAGATATAGAACTTCAAGAAAGAATAAGAGCAATGGGGAAAGATGTGGTGTTCGTATGGTGTGCACTAAAGAAGGAACGAACAAGCCTCGAGGAAAGAGTCCCAAGTATTTTAGGCTTTCAGGGAGGGAAGGGTGTAATGTTGCAATGTCTTCTTCCTTGCAAAGTGATGGTCGGTGGAAGATTAGCAAAATTCATTTGCAGCATTGTCATGAG
This sequence comes from Populus nigra, assembly GCF_951802175.1. Taxonomy (NCBI): domain Eukaryota; kingdom Viridiplantae; phylum Streptophyta; class Magnoliopsida; order Malpighiales; family Salicaceae; genus Populus; species Populus nigra. The sequence goes on from NC_084856.1 coordinate 22,407,357, forward strand.
ATTGATTTGAATGCTGTACCGTTACATATGCGACAGCATCTATTAGAGTTGAATGATAGGTCGGGCATTGAGGAAGAAGAAGAAGAGGAAAATGAAGAAGAAGAGGAGGGGAAACCGTATGATGGGCAGACTTTTGGTAGTTATGCAGAACTGATTCAGTTCTTGTTTTCTTATGCCAAGAAAGTTGGATTTCAATGGAGCATCAGGACTTCAAGAAAGGATAAGAACAGCGGTAAAACTTGTGGTATCTGCATGGTATGTAGTAAAAGCAAGCGGAGAAAACAGCCAAATTCTGAGGGGGAGGGGTGTGATGTTTCACTATGTTCTACCTTGCAAAAGGATGGTCAGTGGAAGATCAACAAAATTCATTTGCGACACTGTCATGAGATGGATCCAAATGCAACTCCCATTCTTCGGCGATGGTATCTACTAGCATTGAATGGTAGGTTGGGTATCGAGGAGGAGGAAGCAAAGGAGGAGGGAGAAGAAATGGAGGAGGGGGAGGGGGAGACAGAACAAGAAGAAGCTGGGAACTCGTCTTTGTCCAATGATATTGATCGTCCTTCTATTGATCCACTGTATAATGGACAGACTTTTGGTAGTTTACAAGAACTGATTCAGTATTTGTGCTCTTATGCAAAGGCTGTCGGATTTGAATGGAGGAAGAGAACTTCAAGAAAGAACGAGAACAGTGGTGAAATATGTGGTGTTCGCATGGTATGCAATAAAGAGGGAAAACGAGGTTCTTTGGGACCATCAATGAAAAAGGGGTGTCCTGTTGCTGTAAATTCTACCTTGCAGAAGGGTGGTCGGTGGAGGATCAACAAAATAAATTTGGAACACTCTCATGAGATTGATCCGAATGTAAGACCATTCCTTCGGCGGCGACATAGATCTATTCCTCCTCAATTGCGGGATCCCCTGGTGTCAAATGATAGGTTGGGTATTGAGGATGAAGAAGAAAGGGAAGAGGAGGAGGAGGAAGAAGGAGCTGTACCTGTTGCCTTGGAGCAACCTCTAGACTCAAGTGGTGATGAGGTGATGACTGCTTTCAACTTGGACTTTAAATGTCATTGCATTTTGATAAAAAAACTGAACTTGAAATCTCATTTGCCTTGACAGTTTGATTCACCTTCAATAAATGATGCAATAATGGAAGAGCAACCATCCTTTGAATCTTCCTTTAACCAGCAGGTTCTTCTCTTTCTTCTCTTTCTTCTTCTTTTTGCAGAGTAAATGATTTTTCATTAATGAAAGAGAGAATGAAGGCAGACGGGACTAATAAAAGCAACTCCAAGTGTTACGAGGAGACTGAAACTAATGATTAAAAACTTAAGTAATTGAGACCAGAAAGCCAAAGACAAATGGATTGAAAAGGAATCCAATCTTTCTCTTACATGGCCAGATCCTACAAATGCCTTTAGGACTTTTTTGTGAGGCCTTTGATTGAATATCTTTCGCAGTAACACGTCTCCCATTTCACTTCACACAGCATATTTCATAGCAATATTTGCTAAATTCTTGAATTCTGTTGAATGTTGCCCTTTGAAGATTAACTCTCCATGCTTCCATGCTCTTTTTCAGGACCTCATACTTTTATTCTGTCTGTCCCATATTCTTAGGGAAATATTAGGAGTTTGACTAGTTCAACTAACTTAATACCCTCGAGTAGACATTATTGTCCAATTGAAGCAGCCAAGTAGGACCTTGGCAGAGAACAACAAACAAGATTTTATTTTAACCTTGTTGATAAGGATACAGGAATTTGGGAAAAATATAATTAAAAAAATATATATTTAGGATGAAAGTATATCACATTGAAGTGGGCAATTGCCCCATGAATTTTTTCAAAATGAACAGAAAAGAGTGCACATGTACTGAAATTTCAAAGCTCTTTTATATTCGATCCCTTCATTATTTTTCTAATCTTTACTAGTACCATAATGAGAAGATAGAAGAAGTCTGAAGTAAATGATGCATATATATATATATAGAAAAAGTCTTGAGTTGGAGCTAATCCGCCTGTCAACTTTTGGGGTCTTCTTTTTTCTTTAGAATCTCAAGCAGTTCTTTTGCAGGATGCCATTGATGAAAGGGGCACCACTTGTCAAAACAGCCCTGACCTGGCTGGAAATGTTGGACAGCATTGGAAGAAGCTGAAAAGAGATATGGGCAAATTGACGACGTCCAATTCAGACAATATTAGGCAATTGAGCAATATGGAGAGAACTGTTGATGTTCTGATCAGTCAATATTTTGGGGATGATGTAAACACCACTCTTCAAGATGTGAGGAAATTAATCACTGGACACAAGAACAAGGTCTTTCATCTAAGGTCTTCAAAAAAATCTGCTCAAGCTGAATGCAAGAATCTTTACAGAGAGAATCCTGATTTAGCAGCAACAATTGACAGAGCAAAACTAGCGTTACAAGCGGAAGAGTCAAAGCTGTCTCAGCTCACATGTGAAGAAGCTAGACTCGAAGCGGCAATCCAAAACTTAATGGCAAAAAAACAATCAGTTCTTTCGCAGAAAGCTTCAGCTGCAAAGAATATTGAGAAGGAAAACCAGAAAATGGAAGAGTTGAAGAACACACAAGAAAAGATCAACAAAGCAGAAAACAGTTTTCGCAAATGGCAGAAAGAAACGAGTTACGCTAACTCTACTTTCATTTCAAATTTGATGGATTCCAAGAGGGTGTTGTTCAAGTGAAATTTTTGGTTCCTTTTGGATGCAACCTTTCCCTTCTTGTCACTTTTTTTTCCTGCTTCTTTGCTGTAGTTATTTAGTACGGAGAACGGAACAGTGCTTTCGACTAGCGAAGGAAGCGCTCGTTTTCTTGTTTTTCTAAGCGCAGTTTTGTATTGTGTGAAACTGATTTTAAAAAAATTTGATTTTTTTTAGTTTTAAATTAGTTTTTTTAATAATTTGATATATTGATATAAAAAATAAAATTTATAAAATAAATAATTATATTATTTCGATGTAATTTTTTAAAATATTTTTTAAAATAATTTCTATTATATTTTTAAATATGTTTTAACATCTTTAAGATGGACATGCTTTTTTATTTTAAATTATTTTAATATATTGATATTAAAATTAATTTTTAATAAATAATAAAAAATATTATTTTAATATATTACACTTCTAAATAATTTTTTGGTTATAAAGTTTTAAGATCTTTTAAATGGGCTTGGTGGTGGCAAAGGGCTTGAGATCTGTACAGCAGGTCTCGAGTTCGAGTCAGGGCGTGCATCTCTTGTAAGAGCTTGGAACAGTTGGGATTTTACTCACTTATCTGGACTCACAAAATACACTTTTTGAAAAATAGAGTTTTCTCGAATAAAAAAAAAAAAATCTTCCAAATGGGCATGCCTTCACGCCTCTCTCGCTCTCTTTAATGGGCAAACCCAGAAGGATAACATAGAACCCGATCATGTTTTAAAAAATCATGATTTAAATAAACTTTAACTCTGATTTTTTTTTTAAACTTTTTCTTTAAAATAAATTAACTTGGATTGATCTAACTTAAGCCTCGAACCTGTTGTTTTGGATTGTTTTTTATAAGGAAAATTATCTTTTCTTATTAATACCAATCAAGCCCAAACAAAACCCAGCCCACAAGCCTGTCCCGCGCACAGCTCCTGGAATAAGCACACGAGTCTAACATGCGCGGTTCAGTTAACTGCACTCTCATTAAATTTTGATTAACCGCTTAAAGAAAAAAAAATCCGTATTTGCAGATTGGATCGATCCAAACCCTACAAAAACCCTAAATTTAATCAATCGCTTACTCTTTAATCTTTCGAAAATGTTCAAAAAGTAATCCTTCATTTCTTCTCTCCGTCTCTCACTTTTTTCTCTCAATATTTTTCACTTTTTTCTTATATTTTTTCAGGTTTTCAAGTGATGAAGTATCGTCACAAAACCAAGTGAAAGCATCAGTTCAACGCAAAATTCGACAAAGCATTGCTGATGAGGTTCGAAATTAAACAAGAAGTAAAACCCATTTTTTTATTTTTCAATTTTGTCATGAATTTTCTCTGAAGTTTGATTTTTGTTTTTGTTTTTTCAGTACCCAGGACTTGAACCAGTATTGGATGATTTTCTGCCAAAGAAATCGCCTTTAATTGTTGTTAAATGGTAATGTAATTTTTGACTTGTGTGAAATAATTGATGGGCTTTTGTTGTTGATGAATTTTGATTATTTTTAAAATTTTTTTTATTGTGATTGTAATGCAGTCAGAATCATTTGAATCTGGTGGTGGTGAATAATGTGCCATTGTTTTTTAATATAAGGGATGGACCTTACATGCCTACGCTCCGACTTCTTCATCAATGTAAGCAAAAGTGTTTCTTTCTTTGTCTGAAATGACATTTTAATGATGTTATTACCGTGTGCTTTTTGTTAAGTAGTGAATTTTTAGGTTTGGATTTCTTGATTGATGTGGTTTGTTGTTATTGTTATGTGTAAATGATGAGAAAGGTTTGTATGCTATCGTAGAAATGCTTAGTCTGTTTGTCGTAATGTAGTGGGTGAAAAATGTGGTTTTTTAAAACAAAAGGTGTTATTGTTGTTTATGAATATGGATGATGGTGCATGCCTGATTTCTCCTTACGTTTTGATTTCCTTTGCTGTTATGGTTTTGGATGCATCTCTAGACTCAAATCTGGTTCAGTTTGCTCTTAACAGCCACTAGTTTTACTGTAAGATTTATGTGGGAAGAAGTGGATAGTTCTGTTCAGGTATTAGTTTTGGGCATTTGGAATGATTTAAAGATTATAAGAAAGAAGTAGTTATGTTATTTTGAATCAGAATGAGAGTTTTTATCTATTTGTCTCTAAACTTGTTAGAGATAGTAACCAGGAAAAGAAAATTGGGCTTTTGGATTATATTTTTTATGATGCTTCAAGATAAGAAGATCTAGGAGCTATTTGTCTCTATGTTTTTTCATTTAGTTTTTCTAATGGGAAGACCTGTCAAATGCTTTTTACGTGTTGTTCTTATGGAAGCTTACATCCTGACATGTATTTTTCTTTTTTAATTGCTGGTTCTACAGATCCAAACATAATGAAAAAATTGCAAGTTGATAGGGGTGCAATAAAATTTGTCCTTGCTGGTGCTAACATAATGTGTCCTGGACTTACATCTCCTGGTGGTGCACTAGATGATGAAGTGGATGCTGAAACTCCAGTGGTATGAAATTGAACTGCGTTGTACTTAGAATGTCTATTCTTGATCAGTTCTTTTCATAAATCATGACATTTATGGTTGCTGTTTCAGTTCTAGTATGCTGCATAGGAGTTCTGTTACTCTTTGCTTTTCCTTGACAAAAATGTGTACTACTTCCAGGCTATAATGGCTGAAGGAAAGCAACATGCCCTTGCTATTGGCTTTACAAAAATGTCAGCAAAAGACATGTGAGTTATTTTCTAACTTATTCAAACACGATATTTCAATTTTGTGGGTGGTGATCTGGGCTCTAGGAGCGTGATGGAGTGATTTTGACCATGCTATAGTTTTATATTTTCCAAAGTCTATAAAATAAAACAAATGCATGAGAGACTTGTAAATCACCACTGATTCTATTGTCTGTTCCCTTTGTGATTGGCATATGCTATAACTAGAAGCATTTCTTTGATTCACAGAAAGTCAATCAACAAGGGAATTGGCGTGGACAACATGCATTATCTCAACGATGGTCTATGGAAGGTAGGTCATCATAAAATTTTCAACTCTTTGTTCATCCAAATGCCATGTTGATCTGGTTTTATGTAAATAAATAGCAGGGCAATTTCTTTATGAAGGGCCGTTAAGATAGACAAAATCCATCCCTTTGAACCTAATGTTAAAGTTGGAGCAATTTTATGACATGAAGAGAACTTAAGATTATTGCGCACTGTATCACTTGTTGGGCTTGTTTATATATATATATATATATATATATATATATATATATATATATATATATACTGGAGTATATACTGTACTGGAGCATACACTGTTTTCTTATTATCAAATTGGCATTTTTAGAAGAAAAAAGTCAGCATGATGTGGCTGATTAGTAACAAATATAATCAAGTTTACTAATTGTATCATGCAGATGGAGCGTTTAGATTGAGGTTTTTCCAAGAACAACTGCTGTATGGTCTTTGGTACAAGTCGCAAAGAGCATATATTCATCAAGGCTATGCAGCTGTCCTGTTTCCCGATGTTGCTGAAGGAATTGTGTGAACATTTCTCTGCGTGTTGTCACCTTTCGTTCCTTGTACACTCGACAGAAATTGCTTTTACCATGTAGATCAATCCTTTAATGAGGCGATCATGGATATTACTTTTCTCGGATATCTTGACAATATCGGTGGCGAAATCTAACTTTCTTTTGTGATTAACTCGTCTGATTAGTTTGCATGTTGAGCCCCAGTCAAATTTCATTGAAATAAGGCCAATTGAGTGAGATAGAGTTAGCTTCATAAGAACTAACAATCTAGTGCTGGAAAAAAGGAAGGCCATTGCCGTCAACTCTCTCTTATTACACAGTAAAGAAAATTTAAAACTTATGTGTATCTGGTGAATCACAGCGGTAGTGTTTGGTTGCTTTATTGGGATAGATTATGCAAAGACAATAAAAATAAAGACGGAAGTGCAATACGATAAAATTATTTTCGAGATAAAATTATTTTATATTTATTTATTTATTTTTTCTGTTTTAAGACATTGACCGAGGCTATTTAGCTAGGGTTACCACAATTTTTTGCACTTTTGTACATGAATTTGAGAGTGGTTAGAGGTAGCCTCTTCCATTACATGATTATAATTGAAAATCTAATATAATTTAAACATTGTTTTATTAAAATTATTAAATACACAATTATCTGATCATGTGTTTGGTAATGCAATATATAATTTTTTTTAATTAAACTATATTTAAATAATTTTTTTCAGAATTTTTTTTTCATGTGGCATATCAAATTTATGAAAAATAATGTAGAAAAACATATTTAACCACTCTTAAATTTTATATCTGTTATGATTATTATTCTCGACCCTAAGAAAAAAATAAAAAAAAACTTTACTCGGTCGAATTGGGCTGGGAAGTCCAAAATCCATTAAATCTTACAAAATCATACTACTTCCTAGCCCAACTAACCATAACGATTCTATCTGATCAAGCCCAATCAAATCAAACCCTATATAAGATCACAAACTTTGTTTCCCACGTGGACGGTAAGTGATGCATCTGCATAAACACCAATAGACCTCACCTACACATATAGATTAAACTATATAACTACTTAAAAACCCTAGCTTCGTTTTGTTCCCCTTTCCGTCTCCCATCAGCAGCACCACTAGCAGTAGCGGCGGGTAGCTTTAAAGCTTCAAGAATGGTGCCTCCCTTCTCCATACGAATATACTTATCTTTACGTATCTGTGTGCATATGGTTCAGTTACTGATTTGTTGGTTTTTTTTTTTTTTCCATTTCCAGGGGATAGATTTGAAAAGAGGAGGTAAGTCCAAGAAGACCAAACGTACAGCTCCGAAGTCGGATGATATCTATCTTAAGCTTCTTGTTAAGGTTAGTTTTCAAAAACCTATGTCTACTTTTCTATAAAGTTTTGATCTTTTTGATTATATAGTCCTTTTTGTGAAGGACAGACGTGAAAAACCCATGTCTGTTTTTGCTACGAAGTTCAAATCTTTTATGTTCTTTTGGAAGTGTTGGCTATGCTGAGGTCTCAGACCCTTTTTTTACTGAATAGTCAAAATCCCCATTTGTTTTATAATCTTTAGAAGGATGTTATGTATAATGTGATTGATTTGAAACCGTGGTCTTTTATTAGCTGTACCGGTTTCTTGTGAGGAGAACTGGAAGCAGGTTCAATGCTGTGATATTGAAGAGGCTGTTTATGAGCAAGATCAACAAGGCCCCACTTTCTCTTTCTAGGCTTATTACATTCATGAAGGGAAAGGTTAGCATTTTTTACCTTTAAAGTGTTTTTGTATTGTTTGTTTATTTAGTATTTTATTTCATTGTTTGTTTCATGTATAGGAGGACAAGATTGCTGTGCTTGTTGGGACAGTAACTGATGATATTAGAGTCTATGAGGTGCCTGCATTGAAAGTCACTGCTCTGAGGTTTACAGAGACAGCTAGGGCCAGGATTGAGAAGGCTGGAGGAGAGTGCTTGACATTTGATCAGCTTGCTTTGAGAGCTCCACTGGGACAGAACACAGTATGTACTCCTTTTAGTTTGTTGGTTAATTTGTTTTATTGCAGAACTTCATTTTATATTCATTATGTTTGTTGGTGATTGGTCTTAGTTTAATTGATCTGATCATTTGATTTTCTTGATTGCTGTTCGTAATCTATTACTGCTTTTGGGTTCAAGCTGAGTATGCTTTAAATGTTTCTTTGCTTTGGAGTTTATCTATCGTTTAATATGATTTACATGTTGCCACTTGCTGTGATTTTCTCGGTTATCTTGGTAGTGGCAATGCCAACCATCCTCTGAATTCTGGCAATTGTATGAATTACCGAACTTCATTCTTGAGTTGGATGTTTGTTCATCCCTTTTTTGTTTTTCCGTTTTATAGGTTCTCCTCAGAGGTCCGAAGAATGCTCGTGAAGCTGTCAAACACTTTGGCCCAGCTCCAGGTGTGCCACACAGCCATACCAAACCATTTGTGCGCGCCAAGGGAAGGAAGTTTGAGAAAGCTAGAGGAAAGAGGAACAGTAGGGGCTTCAGGGTTTAATTTTGTTTTAGTGAGAGTGAGGCAGTTTGTTTTGATTGACTGTTCCAATTTTTGTGCAACTCTAGGTATCCAAGGATCATTTTCATGATATTTTAACTTTGGTTATCTATTTATCTGCTTGGATTGTTTAATGCACAGCAATCATGCTTGGTCATGCACAATGAGTTTTTGAGGATCTCAATTTTCTCAACAATATTTAACTAAACTCGTGGAACATATGATTCTCTTCCTATAACGGCCCAAAGTTTTGTTTTCTTTATACATCCGTCAGTCAAAATTTGTGCCCATGCCATTGTCATGGTAGTAGTCTGTTCTAGTCTTGGTTTTGAGCCTGTCTTGTGAACGAGCTTCTCTTTGACGTTTCGCTGGAGCCAATTAAGCTGCGTGATGGCTAGGAGCGGGATGAACAGCTTGTTAAACGTCCACTATTTGTGAATGTACAGTAGGCTAATAGCTAAGTTGGCTTGTTAGAACTTTAGTCGGCTCAGTATAGAAAAGGAACACGGGCTTCATTTCTGTTCATCTCGTGTTTTAAAGTTGCAAGAGACAGTAATGGATGATTGTTCAGATCAGATCAAAGCATTTTAATCCCAACCCACATTAAAAAGGTTCTGCAATTTAATTATTGAAGCCAGTGAATGAAAAGGTAAGCCTGATTAGATTGATAGAAATCAATTATAAGCTACCAGGTGAATTGAAACATGTATTTCTTGTAAATCAACAATTTGCAATACAACAAGATTATTCTAGTTTGATAATCTCGTGCTCTGGAACCGAGTTCTTCTATTCAAGGGAGATCCCAAAGCGTGGAGGGTTGCAGAATATGGTTCTGGATGCGTTCTTGAACGGCAAGAAAACAGATCAGTATTTGCTAATGTAGTCATAAATGTGATTGTTGATCTCCTCTGCCTTCTCTTGGTTAATGAAATGACCGACTCCTTCCATCACAACAACTTCCTCCAACAATGGCACATGATGCTTGAATCCTCCATTGTTTACAAATTCCTTCGCCCCTGGAGTAGTATAGACCATGTCAAGATCTCCCACAACAAACTTTACAGGAACTTCCACCAGTGTCCCAGTCCACGGTGCTGTGAACTCCCAGTTCCTACAACCACCAGATTGTAACTGTTAGACCAAGTTGTTAAGGGTTTACATTCGGTTCAGCTGCTAGTTAGGAAAAGGAAAAAACATACAGATCCAGAGCTCTGTAGTAGTTCAACCCTCCAGTGAACCCCTTCTGGCTATATTTTGTGGCATAGAAAGCAAGGCTGCTTCAGTGAGCCAAGAGGGCAGGGTTACTGGATTCTCTGGATAGATTCCGAAAGGATTTTCTTGAGGCAAGCAAGGGGGACCTGGATTGCGATCTGTCAAGGTTTTCATTAGCACTTCTGCAGTTCCAGCACGTGCAATCTCAGCTTCAATCACTCCTGGTTCCTACCACATTAAATAGACAGTACTTTTGCACTAGTTCATACCAAAACCCTACACAACTTGTTTTGAGTAGTCCTCTAATTGTCTGTATTATTCTTACCGAACTGACATTCACAAAAATATGAGACTTGGCAGTAAGATCCACTTATTCATTCAATTCTTATGAGATTTTCCGAAAAGTAAATTCGATGAGAATATTACGTATAGATTTAGCAGATGACAAAGTGATTGTTGTCAGCATTAATTGTTTCATACACTAAATCTACACAAACAGTTGCCAAATTTGGAGATGTTAGAATCCAAAAATTTGCCACACCATAAGTCCCTTAAAAATTGTGATCATTGAAGTTCAAACCATGCATTATATGCTAAAGAAAACAAAAACCTGGAATCTGCACACGTAATAGTCTTCTTCAAAGGCAAGTTTCATTGTCTCCACTGGCTTCATTTTAGGATTTCTTGGCCTGTATGGAACACTAAGGCAGACATATGCCTTCACTCTATCAGGCCTGAACAAACACAAGTACCATCCAACCACAGCACGCACCCCAGTCATGTGCAACAACAAACACTTGCTCTACCCCTAAGATCACCATATCCCCTAAGATCTGGTGCGACAGCACGGTATCCAAGGGAGCTTAATGCAAGAATCTTGTGATGTTTTGAAATAAAATGAGTAGGTAAAAGGCAATAAAGCCCTTGAAGGCTAAAAATGAGTATAAATGAATAAGGGATATTGTAGTAATTGAACAAAAAGTTGATAAATATAAATAGAAAAAAAAATAGAAGAAGAGAGCTGTGTTTTAAGAGTGAAAAACAGACGGGAGAAGAGAAGAAAAGAGGAGGAAGAAGAAGAGAAAAGGGGGAAAGATAAGGGAAGGAGAAGAGAGTTGGAGAAAATAAGTTTAAAGGTAAGATTATGTATAAATGTGTGTTCTTTAAGCTTTAAACTTATGTTTTGATAAATGTTAGGGTTTTGAAGATTGTGTTTTGGGTTTGATTGATGAATTAATTTGAATGTTATGGGTTGATTGTGGTGGGTAATGAGTTAATTAGTTGATTTTGAGAGATTGTAGGTAAAGATGATGATTTTGAGTTATGATTTTGTTTGAATGGTGAATTTGTGTTAGAAATGAGGAGATAACAGTAGGTAATCTGTGAAAATTCTGGGTTTGAGGTTGAAGATAATAAAATTTCGGTTTGGTCCCTCTATTTGTGAAAATTACAGTTTAGTCCCTAAACTTTGGGAAAATTATAATTTGACCCCTAAATGTATTTTGAGTTTCTGGACAGTGTTATTATGAGATTAAGAATGATTAATCTCAGTTTGGTAATTGATTTGGAATATTTTTAGTTTGGTCCGCTAATTTTAGGAATTTACATTTTAGTCCCCAAACTTATGAAAATTACAATTCGGTCTCTGGTTCGTTCTAGACCAAAATTAGGATGGGCTATGGGTGAAAATTCAGTATGGTTATGTATTTACAGTTTGGTCCTCCAATTCTGGTAAAATTATGTTTTGGTCCCTGTTTTGGAAAATTGTCGTTTTTGTCAATAAATATAGGAGACTAAACATGGTTTTATTTTATGCATTGAGATCTTTTGTTTGAGTTGTTTTTGAGCATATTTCATATATTGTTGTAGGTTCTCCTAACGATCCTCAATAGGATTTCAGGTCTTTTCGTCTGACATTCCTTTTAGTTCTATATTTTCCGAGTGAATGTGATAATCTTTAATATGCATATATGATAAATAAATATGTATGTTGATTATACAATGAGTACAACTAGTTAATCTTTTGAATATTTATATATGCTGCTTTATTTCCGAGTACTCATTTATTCTTGAATTTGCACTCGCAATATGTCGAACTAGATTCTATTTGATATGATATACATTTCTCTGATGATTCTGTAAATATCTATTATGCCTTGATATAGGACTTGTTAGTAACTCCATGCTAACGGAGAGTAGTTAGCCTATGTGCACACAGTATGCTGTATACCTAGCTGGTGAGAGAGGCATTAGCCTGTGGCGACTGATCATCCTACAGTGGTCACCTTTGGGTGTTATCCGATCTCTGACATGTATTCCACTATGTTATGATGATATGTTTAGTATGTATATGTATATGTATATCAAGATAAATCATCTTGCAAACTATTAATATCTAAAATATCTAAAATGTGTATTAAATATTATTCCCTCACTGAGTTGGTTGAACTCACCCCTCATTCTTAATATTATTTCAGGTTCTTAGTTTCTGATAGCAGGTGGACTTTGTTGAGTGTTCCCGTTTCTTCAGTTTTGGTCAGTATGCCTTACTTGTTTTGGGAGGCTTTCCTTTTAGTTTTGATTCGATGTCTTAGACGCTCCACTATTACCTTGTTTCAATTAAGTTTGAATTTTAACAATGTAGTGAGTATTATGAATTATTGTCTTTGTTTTAATTACTGATGAAGAGTTTTACACTATCTTTTGGTTTCATCAATTTTGAATAATATAATATTTTTAAAGATTATGAAATGCTGCGTATTTCTGAATAAATTATGTCTGTTTTGAAGCTTAACATAGATGGGGTGTCCTTCCGACACCGCTCATGCGCTGCCGGTCATGGACCCGGGAATCGGGTCGTGAAAAAGGTGGTATCAGAGCATGGTTTTATTAAAACCTTTTAATCTGTTTTTATTTATTTATTATTATTCAAAACCCTCGTAATATGTGGAGCTTAGGATCTATCTTGTCTTGATGTCATTCATATTATAATTCTCCAATCTAGTGTTTAGTGTGTCGTCCTTAAAACTCCTTATAGTTATGTTGATACATATATATAAATGCATTCTTTTAGGAAATATGCCGAGAGCTAAACATGTAGTTAATACCGATTATGTCGGTAATGATCAAAAGGACATTCCTATCGCTCAGCTTAGGAAGGAGAGGCACAAAAAGAGGGTTAGAACCCCTTCGCCTCAACCAATGAAAGCAAAAGTTCAGGATGAGGTTGAATTTGAGGGAGACTATGGTCTGGATGTTGGTAAGAACCAGGAGCAGGAATCCCATGATAGGGTGTCTTATACTGATAGTGCTTTTAGATAAGATTGGACAGGCCATGCAGACCCTGGCTGACCTTTTAGCTGAGAGAGAGAAGGAGAAGGATAAGAATGCATCTTCGACTTCCCATACTGTGCATGGGGTGAAAGTGTCATTGTCAGAGTTCCTTAAGCTGACACCTCCTACCTTTGAAGGGTGTTAATAACTCTGAGGACCCACAACAGTTTTTAGATGCAATGTGGCGTAGGTGTGAGGCCATGGGGTGCACGGATCATCGTGCAGTGACTTTAGCATCTTTCAGGCTAGAAGGAGAGGCGGCTGTGAACTGGTATGAGTTTAAGAGGGGTGAAAGGGCAGCTAGTTCGCCACCGATGGCGTGGAAGGACTTTTCTGAGATTTTTTTGGAGCGTTTTCTACCTGATAGTGTGAGGGAAGCCAGATCATATGAGTTTGAGAAGTTGGTTCAGGGTGACTTGACTGTGACAGAGTATGAAGTGGAATTCACGCGTTGTCCAAATTTGCTGGGTATTTGGTACCGATTGAGGAGAGGAAGATCAAGAGGTTTGTTTGGGGTCTTAATAGCTACCTATTCAAAGCTATTGGGGCTTATGAGTTTAAGACGTACTCAGCCATAATGGATCGTGCCCGAGCTATTGAGGCACGAGAGTTAAAGGATGAATTATCAGTGGGTTCGGTCAAGAGGCCCAAGGTGGCGGATCCGTTCTCTTTTTAGCAGCGGTATGATACAGGTCCTAACAGGGGGCATGGAGGCCGGCAAGGCCAATCAAGTCAGTCAAGGAATTTCTTGTCGAGGTCTACTGTAAGGGGAAACAATAAACATAGCATGAGTGGAGCTGGTCCGACTGAGAGTCGAGGTATTGTTCAGTTAACACCACAAGGTTTAGATGGGAGGCCTCAATGTCAGTCTTGTAGGTCTAGGCATTATAACACAATTTGTTATAGGCAGATAGGAGCTTGTTTCGGTACAGAAGCATCAGGCTTGGACCACCGCTTGTTTCGGTTGCAGGCAGACTGATCACTTGGACCACCGCTTGTTTCGGTTCGGACAATCCCTCAATCGAAACAAACGGTGGTCCAAGCCTGGTGCTTTTGTACAGAAACAAGCTCCTATCTGCTTATAACAAACTGTGCTATAATGCCTAGACCTACAAGACTGACATTGAGGCCTCCCATCTGAACCTTGTGGTGTTAACTGAACAATACCTCGACTTTGAGTCGGACTAGCTCTACTCATGTTAGGTCTACTGTTTCCCCTGACAGTAGACCTCGACAAGAAATTCCTTGACCGACTTGATTGGCCTTGCCGACCTCCATGTCCCCTGTTAGGACCTGTATCAGACCGCTGCTGGAAAGAGAACTGATCCGCCACCTTGGGCCTCTTGATCGAACCCACTGATAATTCATCCTCTAACTCTCGTGCCTCAATAGCTCGGGCACGATCCATTATGGCTGAGTACGTCTTAAACTCATGAGCCCCAATAGCTTTGAATAGGTAGCTATTAAGACCCCAAACAAACCTCTTGATCTTCCTCTCCTCAATCGGTACCAAATACCCAGCAAATTTGGACAACGCGTGAATTCCACTTCATACTCTGTCACAGTCAAGTCACCCTGAACCAACTTCTCAATCTCATATGATCTGGCTTCCCTCACACTATCAGGTAGAAAACGCTCCAAAAAAATCTCAGAAAAGTCCTTCCACGCCATCGGTGGCGAACTAGCTGCCCTTTCACCCCTCTTGAACTCATACTAGTTCACAGCCGCCTCTCCTTCTAGCCTGAAAGATGCTAAAGTCACTGCATGATGATCCGTGCACCCCATGGCCTCACACCTACGCCACATTGCATCTAAAAACTGTTGTGGGTCCTCAGAGTTATTAACACCCTTCAAAGGTAGGAGGTGTCAGCTTAAGGAACTCTGACAATGACACTTTCACCCCATGCACAGTATGGGAAGTCGAAGATGCATTCTTATCCTTCTCCTTCTCTCTCTCAGCTAAAAGGTCAGCCAGGGTCTGCATGGCCTGCCCAATCTTATCTAAAAGCACTATCAGTATAAGACACCCTATCATGGGATTCCTGCTCCTGGTTCTTACCAACATCCAGACCATAGTCTCCCTCAAATTCAACCTCATCCTGAACTTTTGCTTTTATTGGTTGAGGCGAACCCGTTCTAACCCTTTTTGTGTGCCTCTCCTTCCTAAGCTGAGCGATAGGAATGTCCTTTTGATCATTACCGACATAATCGGTATTAACTACATGTTTAGCTCTCGGTATATTTCCTAAAAGAATGCATTTATATATATATATGTATCAACATAACTTTAAGGAGTTTTAAGGACGACACACCAAACACTAGATTGGAGAATTATAATATGAATGACATCAAGACAAGATAGATCCTAAGCTCCACATATTATGAGGGTTTTGAATAATAATAAATAAATAAAAATAGATTACGAGGTTTTAATAAAACCATGCTCTGATACCACCTTTTTCACGACCCGATTCCCGGGTCCATGACCGGCAGCGTATGAGAGGTGTCGGAAGGACACCCCACCTATGCTAAGCCTCAAAACGGACATAATTTATTCAGAAATACGCAGCATTTCATAATCTTCAGAAATATTATATTATTCAAAACTGATGGAACCAAAAGATAGTGTAAAACTCTTCATCAGTAATTAAAACAAAGACAATAATTCATAATACTCACTACATTGTTAAAATCCAAACTTAATTGAAACAAGGTAATGGTGGAGCGTCTAAGACATCGAATCAAAACTAAAAGGAAAGCCTTCCAAAACAAGCAAGGCATACCTACCAAAACTGAAGAAACAGGAACACTCAACAAAGTCCACCTGCTATCAGAAACTAAGAACCTGAAATAATATTAAGAATGAGGGGTGAGTTCAACCAACTCAGTGAGGGAATAATATTTAATACACATTTTAGATATTTTAGATATTAATAGTTTGCAAGATGATTTATCTTGATATACATATACATATACATACTAAACATATCATCATAACATAGTGGAATACATGTCAGAGATTGGATGACACCCGAAGGTGACCACTGTAGGATGATCAGTCGCCACAGGCTGATGCCTCTCTCACCAGCTAGGTATACAAAATACTGTGTGCACATAGGCTAACTACTCTCTGTTAGCATGGAGTTACTGACAAGTCCTATATCAAGGCATAATAGATATTTATAGAATCATCAGAGAAATGTATATCATATTAAATAGAATCTAGTTCGACATATTGCGAGTGCAAATTCAAAAATAAATGAGTACTCGGAAAATAAAGCAACATATATAAATATTCAAAAGATTAACTAGTTGTACTCATTGTATAATCAACATACATATTTATTTATCATATATGCATATTAAAGATTATCCCACTCACTCGGAAAATATAGAACTAAAAGGAATGTCAGAGGAAAAGACCCGAAATCCTATTGAGGATCGTTAGGAGAACCTACAATAATATATGAAATATACTAAAAAAAAACTCAAACAAAAGATCCCATGCATAAAATAAAACCAGGTTTAGTCTCCTAAGTTTATTGACAAAAACGACAATTTTCCAAAACAGGGACCAAAACATAATTTTACTTGAATTGGAGGACCAAACTGTAAATACGTAACCATACTAAATTTTCACCCATAGCCCATCCTCAACTTGGTCTAGAACTGACCAGGGACCGAATTGTAATTTTCATAAGTTTGGGGACTAAAATGTAAATTCCTAAAATTAGGGGACCAAACTAAAAATATTCCAAATCAATTACCAAACTGAGATTAATCATCCTTAATCTCATAATAACACCGTCCAGAAACTCAAAATACATTTAGGGGTCAAATTATAATTTTCCCAAAGTTTAGGGACTAAACTGTAATTTTCACAAATAGAGGGACCAAACCGAAATTTTATCATCTTCAACCTCAAACTCAGAATTTCACAGATTACCTACTGTTATCTCCTCATTTCTAACACAAATTCACCATTCAAACAAAATCATAACTCAAAATCATCATCTTTACCTACAATCTCTCAAAATCAACTAATTAAATTGTTACCCACCACAATCAACCCATAACATTCAAATTAATTCATCAATCAAACTCAAAACACAATCTTCAAAACCCTAACATTTATCAAAACGTAAGTTTAAAGCTTAAAGAACACACATTTATATATAATCTTGCCTTTAAACTTATTTTCTCCAACTCTCTTCTCCTTCCCTTATCTTTCCCCCTTTTCTCTTCTTCTTCCTCCCCTTTTCTTCTCTTCTCTCGTTAATTTTTCACTCTTAAAACACAGCTCTCTTCTTCTATTTTTTTTCTATTTATATTTATCAACTTTTTGTTCAATTACTACAATATCCCTTATTCATTTATACTCATTTTTAGCCTTCAAGGGCTTTATTGCCTTTTACCTACTCATTTTATTTCAAAACATCACAAATGTAGTGAATGTTATGAATTATCATCTTTGTTTTAGTTACTAATGAAGAGTTTTAAATTATCTTTTGGTTTCATCAATTTTGAATAATATAATATTTCTGAAGATTATGAAATGCTGTGTATTTTTAAATAAATTATGTCCGTTTTGAGGCTTAGCGTAGGTGGGGTGTTGTTCTGACACCGCTCCTGCGCTGCCGGTCATGGACCCGGGATTCAGGTCGTGACAAATCTGATGGCGCTAGGAGTACCAAAGCTCTGGAAATCCATGGAGCAATAGTACCACAGGACCTTGGCCTTTCTCAGCTATGTGCATGTCAATTCCTTTCACCTTCGCCATTCTATGGCTTATCCGCTTCATCTCTCTACTGCTCTATCCTTTTCTTTCTTCCTTTTTTTTTTTAAAAAAAACTTTACCTGAGAACTCTTTGTGGCATGGCCTGTTTCATATATAGAGTGCTTTAAAATTTAAGAGGATTGTGAAGCATCAGAAAGCAACAAATGACACTAAATGAGAGGCTGAGTGATGATACAAGTTTTTAAATTCTAGTGTTCCCATTGATGGGTGTGCATTTCCAAGATTCTGATTTTTGTCCTTCTCAGCTTATGACAGCATGCAACATAAATACTGACAACAGATAAGCTTAGGAACTGTGATCAAGTGTTGTGTACTCACAACACTACTAGATGCTCTCATTTCTTCATCCATCGAAATAAACTAGCTCATTCACTTTTCACTAGCAACTCATATTAGGATAAGTGACTTTACCGGCAAAGCTAACTAGCAATAATGCCTGGCACTATTCTGAGACATTTTAAAGGAATGGTTTCAGCTGTGCATCAAATACTTCAGACATAATCAAGGCCAAATTTCTTCAAGTTTACAGAAAATATTTAGGCATCTCATGTAATTAAGGGGCTAAAAGATGAACTTTTAGACATGGATAAATGTTCATTGGATAAAAGAAAATTTCTTTCTGAGATCTGTTTCACTTGATTCTAGAGTTGTTTTTTCGGAAAATTCGTATCAAATAAACACGAAACGTTAAACGTTGAAGAACGAGAAAAGTGTATATATACGTGCTAATTCTAGTACAAACAATAAAAATATAGAGCAAGAAAAGTACGTGTTGAACTGTAATAGAAAAAATACAAAACAGAAAAAATATCTCTTAAAAAGTCTCCTGGACCAGTATTGGACAATTCGATGCTCTAGTTAAGTAATGCGTTAAATTTCATATTGAAAAAAGTTTCTGTTTCATTCCCATGAAAATTTCAATGATGACTGTATTTCTATGATTTTGAACTACATTTCTTGTTTTCAGACCCCATGAAAGTACTTGTAAATTTGTGTGCGAGAGACACTAGAGGTTAATTTCCTGCAGACTTTTTGATGACTGCTAAAGCAATAGAAACTAGCTTCTCAAACTCATTTTTCATAGAGGTCAAATGAGATTTTCCAGCGAAGATATCCTCACATGTCTCCGCCCAGTCAGTGGCAGCTCCAACCCATGTGCTAGCATCACTATAACGTTTAGAATCCAAAGCTGGCAGCGAGTCCTTAATCTTGTCAGTTGCAGACATGTAGAACACAGAACAACTTTTACGGCTTTTCTGAATGTTTATATCTAAAGTTGTTTTTAACAACTTGCTGATTATGTGGTTGTGTATTTTAGTGCCATATTTTAAAGCATTTTCTACGGCAAGTTTGGCCATGCCTTGGAGACCAAGTCCTTTGTTTTCCAGGAAGAAATCAACAGTACATTTACACAGCTCCTTGTCTAAGGTTTGGCTACAACCTTCACATGCCGTTGAATTGCGGAGGCACCTGCGATCCATATGTTAGCATCAGCGTAACCATTAGCATCCAAAGCAGCCAATGATTTCTTAATCAGGCCAATTGCATCCTGGTAGCTCTCAGAACAACCTGTTAGGCATCTCTTAATGTATGGATGCTGAGTTTTCCTTATCAACAAGTTGATGCGGTTATATATTTCTGTACAATTTGTTATTGCACTCTTTAATTCAAGCCTGGCTAGGCCTTTGAAATCAATATTTTAATTGCATTCTTTCCTGTAAGTTTTGCTAGAACTTGAAAATCAACTGCTCCTTTGCTTTCCAGGACCGATTCGGCAGAAGATTTGTACAAGGTATTCTCTTGTGCAAGTTTGGTTAGGCTTTGGAAATCAGCTGGCGCTTTACTTTCAGATTCAAAATCTTTGTGCGCTTTAGCAAGGATATGATTAGAAGAGAGGACAAGGGCTAGGACAAAGTAAAATATAATGTGCCCATGTAAAGAACCCATGGCTGTTCAAACGGTTCGAGCGGCCGTGATGGAGCAGGATTCGGTGTATTGAAGGAAGAAATGGTTGACTGGAAAAACAAGGACAAGTTAGAAGATTATATAGCCTTCATTTTTTACAGCAAATTTCTGTTTTGTTCCTATTTTTACATAGAAGACAACTCAGAAGGTGAATTGAGCTGGTCCTAACTACTTTCTCTGAGAAGGAAAAGAATTTGCTATTAACAATTCATGTTCAAAAGATAACCGCAAAATTTATTGGAGCTTCCAAGCCATTTTGGATCATTTTGCTTCCAATCTGAGGCGTGGCATTTTTGAGCTAGTCCTTGTTTGTAGCCTAAAAGCTTCAACCAAATTTAACCACAACGCCATGTAAATAGAAGCAACAACTCTAGAATCAAGAAAGACAGCCATGTAAATAGTTCAAAAATAGCTTGGTTCAACTTCTGAGTTTTCTCCTACGTAAAAATAGGAACACAACAGAAAAATGTTGTAAGAAATGAAGGCTATATAATCTTCTAATTTGTCCTTGTTTTTCCAATCAACCATTCCTTCCTTCAACACACTGATTCCTGCACGATCCCGGCCGCTTGAACCGATTGAACAGCATGGGTTCTTTACATGGGCTCATTCCATTTTGCCTTGTCCTAGTTCTTGTCCTCTCTTCCAATCATCTCATTGCTAAAGCCCACAAAAATTCCACGAATCAAATCAAAGTAGAAGCTGATTTCAAAATCATAGCCGAACTTGCAGGAAAGAATGCAATTCCAAATGCTGATTTCAAAGGCCTAGCCAAGCTTGCATTAACGAAAGCAATATCAAATGGGAATGCAATATACCACCGCGTCAACTCGTTGCTACTCAAAACTTCGGACATGTACACTACGAGAAGCCTAACAGGTTGTTCTACCAACTACAAAGATGCAGTTGGCCTTATTAACAAATCACTGGCTGCTTTGGATGCTAAAAATTACGATGATGCCAAGACATGTATCACGGATGCCTTGGCGAACTCAACGAAATGCGAAGATAGATTCGAGGAACTATTACAACGAAATTCCCCATTTACATTCATGAAAGCAAAGTTTGGCCTGCTATGCTTGACTGGTTTAAAACACATCAATCTGTTAGTCCAGAATGAACGCTTGATAACTGAAGGTTGTAGCCACACCTTAGACAAGGAGCTGTGCAAATCTACAGTCGTATTCTTCCTGGAAAACAAAGGACTTGGTATCCATGGCTTGGCCAAGCTTGCAGTACAGAAAGCATTGCAAGATGGCACCAGAATCCACAACCACATCAGTGTGTTGCTAAAAACAACTTCAGATCAATGCGTTCTGAAAAAACTTAAAAGTTGTTCTGCGTTCTACCTGACTGCAATTGAAAAGATTAAGGAGTCGCTGCCAGCTTTGGATTGTAATCGTTATGGTGATGCCAGTACATGGGTTGGAGCTGCCATAGACTCGGCGGAGACATGCGAGGGTGTGTTTGCTGGAAAATCAAACGCGATATCTCCTTTGACCCCTATGAAAATAGAGTTTAGTAAGCAAGTCTCTATTTCTTTAGTTGTCATCAAAAAGCTAGCCGGAAATTAACCTGAGGTGGCTGCTGCGCACAAATCTACAAGTTCTTCCATTGGGTCTCAAAACAAGAAATGTACTTCAAAATTTACAGAAAGATTAAGTATCATTGAAAATTTCATGAGAATAAAACAGAAGCCGTATTCAATATGAATTTTGATGCATGAATTTACTTTAGTATTACTCGCTTCATTTGTCAAGTTGAATATTTGATCAGTCACCTATCCATTCATGCCTCTTGTATTTCTGCATACTTTCTTTCACCTGCCCAGCTAAGCTCGGAGGTTGCTCCTAAGCAGCATAAGTAATTGCAATCCGGTGCTTGCCACGGGAGGAGCTCAACTCTTTACAAACATCCAATACACATGTAATAGGAAATGGAAAAATGGTGGAGGAACACGAACACAGGGTTACTTAGTGTTGGAGTTATGCCTTAAGTTGCTGCCTTTGTTTTATTTTAGTATTGTCTGTCTTTGTTATTTTAATTCTGCTGAAATAAAAGACTAGAGCTGGTCTTCAGGACGTGAACTAGTCTTTAGGAGTCAGTTATATTGTTAGCTGAACATGGTACATTTATGTTAGTAGTCATGTTAGTGATCAGCTGAACGTGGCACATTGTAGTGCTACAAACCAGCAATATCAGTTTGTTTCAAATCTATTTAAACGTGTAAAGATTGCTGAAACAAAATATGCAATCAATGATATTTTTCAGTTCAATAAAACAGTAAAAACTTCCACTGTTCAAATCAAAGTCTGCATTCTGTTTTTCACTTCTTCTTTTCAATCTCTTCAAACTCTTTCAATTGGTATCAGAGCAATTTTCTTGAAGGGCCTGTGATGGATTCTGAATCAAGTTTCACCCATATTTCTCCTCCAATCTTCAATGGAGAGAGTTTTCAACTATGGGCAGTAAGAATGGAAACTCACCTAGAAGCCTTAGATTTGTGGGAAGTTGTTGAATTATGAGGTGCCACCACTGCCTAATAATCCAACTATGACTCAGATCAAAAGTCATAAGGAGAGAAAGACCAAGAAATCGAAGGCGAAGGCATGTCTGTTTGCTGCTGTTTCCACAACCATTTTCACCAGGATCATGTCACTTCAATCAGCAAAGGATGTTTGGGATTACTTGAAGAAGGAATATGCAGGAGATGAAAGAATTCGTGGAATGCAAAGCTTAAACTTGATACGTGAATTTGAGCTGCAAAGGATGAAGGATTCTGAGACTATAAAGGAGTACTCAGACAAATTGATGGGGATTGCTAACAGAGTCAGGCTGCTGGGAACATCATTTGCAGATTCCAGAATTGTTGAAAAACTTCTGGTCACAGTACCAGAAAAGTATGAAGCTTCAATTACAACATTGGAGAATACTAAAGACCTGTCAAAAATTACATTGACAGAGTTGCTAAATGCCTTACAAGCTCAGGAGCAGAGAAGGCTTATGAGGCAGGATCATGCAATTTAAGGTGCTTTGCAAGCAAAATTTGCAGACTATGACAAGAAGAAGTTCTTCAGGAAGAACGCAGCTTCAGGCAGCATTAAACCAAATCAAGGTTACAACAAAGGAAAATTTATTAAAAGGAATTTTCCACCTTGTCAACACTGCAACAAGAGTGGTCACCCACCATTCAAATGCTGGAAGAGGCCTGATGCAAGGTGCAGCAAGTGCAATCAGCTAGGACATGAGGCAATAATCTGCAGATTCAAAAATCAAAAACAAGAAGAAGATGCTCAAGTTGCGAACCAAGATGATGAGGATCAGATGTTTGTGGCTGCATGCTTCTCGGTTCAAACCACCTCAGACCATTGGCTAATTGATAGTGGTTGCACCAACCACATGACTTTTGATAAAAGTCTTTTCCGAAATTTGCAGCCTACAGAAGCTGCAAAAGTCAGAATTGGAAATGGTGAATGCATTGAAGCCAAGGGAAAGGGAACAATTGCCATCACAACAAATTCAGGTACAAAAACAATTGCAAATGTTCTTTATGTGCCTAATATAGATCAGAATTTGTTGAGTGTGGGGCAATTAATTGAGAAAGGAATGAAGGTGATTTTTGAAAATCAACATTGCTGTATTTTTGATGCTGTTGGGTGTAAAATTCTACAAGTTAGAATGAAGAGCAAAAGTTTCTCGTTTCTGCCATTTGAGGAGGAGCATAATGCTTTCCCAACAAAACTCAATTATACTAAGTTATGGCACAAAAGGTTGGGGCACTGCCATCAACAAAGGATGCTTACCATGAAGAATTCTGAGGCTGTCAGAGGTATACCTCCATTTACTGAAATTACATTGTACTGTCATGCTTGTCAGTTTGGTAAGCAGAATAGAAAATCATTTCCGAGATCAACTTGGAGATCATCCCAAAAGCTGTAGCTGATTCATACCGATGTGGCTGGTCCTCTAAGCACACCATCATTAAATGGCAGTAAATATTACCTGCTGTTTATTGACGATTTCTCTCGAATGTGCTGTATTTATTTCATGAAATTCAAATCAGAGGTGGCTGGAATTTTCTGGAGATTCAAGAAGAATGTGGAGAATCAAAGCAACTACAAAATTCAAGCAATTCGTTCAGACAATGGCAAAGAATACACATCAACAGAATTCAATCTTTATTGTGAAGAAGCTGGCATTGAGCATCAACTCACAGCCCCTTACACTCCAGAGCAGAATGGGGTTAGTGAGAGAAGAAATCGATACATAATGGAGATGGCTAGATGCATGCTACATGAGAAGAACTTGCCTAAAGTTTTTTGGGCAGAAACTGCTAACACAGCAGTATTCTTGCAAAATCGTCTCCTGACAAAGCTTTTGACAGAAAAAACTCCTTTTGAAGTGTGGTATAATTACAAACCCTCACTTAGTTTTCTTAAGGTTTTTGGCAGCACATGTTTTGTTCACATTCCACAGATTAAGAGGGACAAGCTGGACAAGAAGGCAATGCAAGGTATCTTTGTTGGCTATAACACAATTTCTAAAGCCTACAAAGTATACCTACCTCAAACCCAGAAGATTACAATTACACGGGATGTGCAGTTCCATGAAGACGACAAATGGAACTAGGATGAAACACAAGA
Source organism: Populus nigra (assembly GCF_951802175.1). NCBI lineage: Eukaryota > Viridiplantae > Streptophyta > Magnoliopsida > Malpighiales > Salicaceae > Populus > Populus nigra. The sequence goes on from NC_084856.1 coordinate 22,432,062, forward strand.
GATCACGGTACTTGATGATCAAATTATTACTCCCCTGCAAAATGAATCAATTGATGAATCACCAGTACGAGGCACCAGATCACTTGAATAAATCTATCAAAGGAGCAATGTGGTTGTTTGTGAACCAGAAAATTATGAAGATGCGCAGATGAATCCAGCATGGCAGGAAGCAATGAAGGAGGAAATACACATGATTGAAAAGAATCATACGTGGGAACTTGTTGATCGACCTGCAGACAAGAACATTATTGGCGTCAAGTGGATTTTCAGGACCAAACTGAATGTTGACAGCTCCATCAACAAATTCAAGGCAAGGCTGGTTGTCAAGGGGTATCCTCAAGTGTATGGGGTGGATTATTCAGACACATTCGCTCCAGTAGCAAGGATGGACACCATCAGATTGTTGCTTGCTGTTGCTGCACACAAAAACTGGAAAGTGTTCTAGATGGACGTAAAATCAGCCTTCCTCAATGGCGATTTACAAGAAGAAATTTATGTTGAACAACCTGCTTATTATAGAATATATTTATATAGGAAATATTGTATATAGGAAATATTGTAGACATACTCTTGTGTGGTAACCTCCACCATTACTATTGTATATTGCCCTACCTATATATATAGAAAGGGTTGGCTGACCATCAGGTTAAGCCTCCCAATTATTCTCAACTTGGTATCAGAGCCTTCTGCCGTCAGAACTCTTTTCTTCCTTCCTTCCTTTGCAGCCGACCCTCTCTTTACTTTCTCTACATGGATTCTACTGCTGCCGCCGGCTTCTCCCTCTCCACAGGTGGTGCAGCACAGCCGGCCAACCCTCCCCAAGCTGCTGCCGCTGGTGCCCTTTCTTCTCCACAGCAGCCTCCACTTGCAGAGCTTGTCTCTGATTCTTCCTCCCAAGTCTCTGCCGTTCCTTTACCTCTCATGGGAACTCACACTACAACTATTGTTCCTTTAGCGAACACTCACCAACTTGTTTCGCTAAAGCTTACGAACACAAATTATCTCTATTGGAGAATGCAGATGAAGCCATATCTCCTTGGTCAAGGTGTTTTTCACTTTGTTGACGGTTCCGTGCCGTGTCCTCCATCTCATATTTTTGACAGTTCTGCTAGTTCTTCCTCCATTATCAGCCCTTCTTTTCTTCGTTGGAAGCAACAGGATCAACTTATTTTGAGTGCTTTGCTCTCCTCTCTCTCCGTGGATGTGTTGCATCTCGTGGTAGATTGTTCTACTTCGCATTGTGTTTGGCGCACTCTTGAGAAAGCGCTTGCCTCTCCGTCTAATTCTCGCATCATGCAACTCCATGGCTCCTTTCAAGACCTTCGGCAAGGTGACTCCTCGGTTAGTCTATATATGCAGCAAGCCAAATCGTTATTTGATGAATTGGCTGCTGCTGGTCGTCCCATGTCTCTTGAAGATTTCAATCTTTATGTGTTTCGTGGCCTTCATGGCGAGTTCAAAGACTTGGTAACGAGTCTCATAACCAAGGCAGAACCGCTATCCTATGCTGATCTTCATAGCCACCTTCTTACCCATGAATTTCTGCACAAGAACTCTTTCCATTCCATGGCTGCCGCTCCTTCTCTGCTGTCTTCTTCTTCTCTGCCGCAGCAGCCACCTCTGCTGCCAACACCACAGTTTTCTGCACACCATGCTATGTCTCATCACAGCTCTAACTTCAGCCGCAACAGGGGTCGCTCTAGAGGTAATTGGCGTCCCCACAGCAACTGTTCCACTCCCCAGAACAGGGGCCAATCTGCTGCAGATTGGCGACCAAACCACTGGCAGCAAACCAGGCGAAATTCCAGCGCTAGGCAGTGGTCTGGACAGTAGCATGTACGCTGCCAATTGTGCTCCGGTTTTGGGCACACAGCTCCCCATTGTTCCCAGTTTCGTAGCAGCTCTCCGCAGCCCTCTGCTCATCTTGCGGTTGGGAATATCTCTGATGCGACTTGGTTCCCCGACACCGGCGCAAATCAACACGTCACACCTGATCTTGGAACTCTGACCGATTCTGCACCCTATCTTGGTAATGATTATTTGCATGTTGGTGACGGTAAGGGCCTTGACATATCCCATATTGGACATACTAAATTACATTCCCCAAAACGCATGTTTACATTATCTAATGTTCTCCATGTGCCTCACATTACCAAACCGTTGTTATCTGTTCAAAAATTCTGTCGTGATAATCATGTTTATTTTGAATTTCACGCTTCTATGTTTTTTGTGAAGGATCTCGTCACCAAGGAAGTTCTCCTTTCCGGTCAGAGTCATGATGGCCTTTATGTCCTCTCCGAGTCTTCTGCCACGTCAGTTCCTCAAGCTTTTTGGTCTCCTTGCATCTCCGCGACTGCCGACCTGTGGCATCGTCGTTTGGGTCATCCAACCCCTCGCATTTTCAATTTGTTAGTCTCCGGAAATAAAATCGTATGTACTTCTAGACGTTCTCTTACTCAGTGTCAAGCTTGTCCTTTAGGAAAGTCGTCCCGTTTGTCATTACGACCTACGGGTCACAAAACTTCTGCCCCGCTTGAATTAATTTTTAGTGATGTTTGGGGTCCTGCCCCTATGTTTTCTTCTGATGGCTTCCGTTATTTTGTTATTTTTGTTGATGCGCATACCAAACATATATGGTATTATCCGCTTGTTGCGAAATCTGATGTTTTTTCCACTTTTCAACGTTTTCAAACACTTGTTGAGCGTCAGTTTTCTCTTAAAATTAAATCTGTTCAAACTGATTGGGGCGGTGAATATCGTAAATTAAATAAATTTTTTCAGACCATTGGTATTCATCATCGGTTAATTTGTCCTCATACTCATGAACAAAATGGCACTGTTGAACGTCGTCATCGACATATCGTCGAAACTGGCCTAACCCTTTTAGGCCAGTGTAGTGCCCCATTGCGATTTTGGAACTATGCTTTTGAATCATCGGTCTACCTTATTAATCGCATGCCTACTCTTGTTCTCCAAAATACATCTCCATTTGAGTGTCTGTTTCGACGCACTCCTGATTATAACTTCCTACGTACTTTTGGGTGTCTTTGTTTTCCTTTTTTGCGTCCATATCATGCTCATAAATTAGATTTCCGGTCTTCCCCTTGTGTGTTTTTAGGTTATAGCTCATCTCATCTTGGTTATCGTTGTCTTGACTTAGAGTCTGATCGTATTTATGTCTCCCGTCATGTTCGTTTTCATGAAAATGTCTTTCCTTTTGCGAAGTCTGAACAGGTAACATCCTCACCGGTACCTCCCACCCCACCTACCTATCTTCCATCCTTGCACCCTCCTCCATCTTTTCAGCCTACTACTTACCAAACCAGCCCCAACCACAACCCAATTCTGCCCTCTGCCGCACCCCACCAGCCTACCACTTTGCCCATTGATTCTGCCACCCCTTCATCACCATCCCTCACTACCATACTGTCACCATATGCTTGTCTTTCCAATGATAATTATGCAGGTACAGGTTCTCCATCACCGAATGTGCATGTTCTCAGGTCTGCTGTAACAGAGCAGCCCGGTTCTGCATCAGCTCTTCCCAGTTCTGCAGCAGCCTCACCAGTGTCTACAGTGCCGACCAGTCCCTCCACTGCTTCTCCAGCTGGTCTGCAGCTCTGTGTAGACCTCTCCTCATATCCTCTTCAGCCTCTTCCAGGTACAAGCCCCACTTCTCCATGCCCAGCTGCTCGTCAACATCCCATGGTTCTTCGTCCAAGGCAGCCCAAGACAGCACTGTCCACAACCACTGCTGCAACCTCTGCTGTCTCCTTCAGCCGGGTAGTTTCTCCCCCCTCTCATGAGCCACTTGTTTTTAATGATGCTAACAGATATGAGGCGTGGCATAGTGCTATGCGTGAGGAAATTCAGGCCTTACATGCAAACCAAACTTGGACCTTAGTGCCGTTTCATCCCTCCATGAATGTTGTTGGTAGTCGGTGGGTATACAAGATTAAACGCAAATCTGATGGCAGCATCGAGAGGTATAAGGCGCGTCTGGTTGCTAGAGGTTTCACTCAGCAAGAAGGTATTGATTACTCTGAAACCTTTAGTCCAGTCATCAAACAGGCGACCGTCAGATTAGTCTTCTCCATTGCAGTTTCGTGTGGTTGGAAAATTCATCAGCTTGACATCCATAATGCCTTCCTCCATGGTGTTCTTGATGAGGAGGTCTACATGAAACAACCTCCAGGTTTTGTTGATACTGCTCTCCCCTCTCATGTGTGCCGATTGCATAAATCTCTGTATGGTTTAAAACAGGCTCCACGGGCTTGGTACACTCGTCTGAATGATTTCCTATTATCTATTGGTTTTCGTGCCTCTAAGGTGGATACTTCATTATTTATCTTCTCTGTTGGTGCTTATATTTGCTATCTTCTAGTCTATGTTGATGATATTCTGCTTACGGGTAGTAACTCTCTTCTGCTCCAACGCCTCATTCAGCTACTGAGCTCAGAATTTAAGCTTCGCGACTTGGGTTCTGTTCATTACTTTTTGGGTATTGAGGTTCAGTCTACTAGTATGGGTCTTATGCTTTGCCAGCATAAATATATACTTGACATCCTCACTCGGGCTGGTATGTTATCTTGCAAACCAGTTGATACCCCTATCTCTACATCCAAAGCTACCATTCTGCCCGATCCATTGTTTTCTGATGCTACCCGCTTTCGTCAAATTGTGGGTGCTCTTCAGTATCTCACTTTTACGCGCCCAGATATTTGCTTTGCTGTTAACAGAGTCTGTCAGTTTATGCATGCTCCTACAGATTCTCATTGGGCTGCCGTGAAACGCATATTGCGTTATCTTCGGGGTACGGCATCACATGGCTTACATATCACTCGCAGTTCTTCTTTTGCCTTACATGGTTTTACAGATGCAGATTGGGCAGGCAGTGTTGAGGACAGAAAATCTACGGGTGGTTACCTTGTGTTTTTTGGTCAAACGCCGATTTCGTGGAAATCTGGTAAGCAACGCACAGTTGCTCGCTCTTCTACTGAGGCTGAGTACAAAGCCTTAGCTGATGGCACTGCTGAGGTTATCTGGCTTCAGTATTTATTAACAGATCTCCAGATTCCATCCACTTCTGCTCCTATTATCTGGTGTGACAACCTTGGTGCCACTTATTTGTCTGCGAATCCTGTTTTTCATGCTCGCACTAAACATGTTGAGGTCGATTATCATTTTGTCCGAGATAGAGTTGCAAAGAAGGAAATTCAGATTCGTTTTATTTCCTCCAAGGATCAACTTGCCGATGTCTTCACTAAGCCACTTCCTACTTCTTCGTTTACTGCTTTTTGTTTCAAGCTTCGGGTTGATCCTCCACCCTCAGCTTGAGGGGGCATATTATAGAATATATTTATATAGGAAATATTGTATATAGGAAATATTGTAGACATACTCTTGTGTGGTAACCTCCACCATTACTATTGTATATTGCCCTACCTATATATATAGAAAGGGTTGGCTGACCATCAGGTTAAGCCTCCCAATTATTCTCAACTCTGCTGGATTTGTTGTTCAAGGAGAAGAAGACAAGGTGTACATGCTGAAGAAGACATTTTATGGATTAAAACAGGCACCAAGGGCCTGGTATGGCCGAATTGATGACTACTTGACAGGGTTTGGATTTCAGAAAAGTCTTTCTGAATCAACCCTCTATGTGAAGAAAATTGATGATAATGTTCTTATTGTGTCCCTCTATGTTGATGATTTACTTGTAACTGGAAGTAATTTGCAGCAAATTGAAAGGTTCAAGCAGGACATGATGCAAGCTTTCAAAATGAGTGACCTTGGACTCATGAGTTTTTTTCTTGGCATGGAGATTAAACAAAGCAGAGGAGTGATCTTCATTGGTTAAGAAAAATATGCGAAGGAGATTTTGAAGAAATTCCAAATGGAGAATTGCAAACCAACTACTACTCCAATGAATCAGAAGGATAAATTCAGCAAAGAGGATGGGACTGCCAGGGTAGATGAAGAAAAGTACAGAAGCTTGATTGGTTGCTTGCTGTATTTGACAGCAACCCGACCTGACATTTTTTATGCAACAAACCTTTTATCAAGGTTTATGCATTGTCCAAGTGAGCTACATATGAGGGCAGCCAAACGTATCCTATGATACATCAAAGGAACATGCAGTTTTGGTGTTAAATTTATGCAATGTAAAACACTGAAATTGCATGGTTTTTCTGACAGTGATTGAGGTGGATTCATTGATGACATGAAAAGCACTTCTGGTTTTTGTTTCAATGTAGGCTCAGCAATATTTTCATGGTCATCCAAGAAGCAAAGCATTGTTGCACAATCAACTGCAAAGGCAGAGTTCATTGCTGCCACAGCTGCAGTTAACCAAGCTTTATGGCTTCAAAAGTTACTGCGTGATCTACATATGGAAGAGGAAGAAGCAACTGAAATCTCAGTTGACAATCAAGCAGCTATAGTAATCTCTAACAATCCTGTGTTTCATGGGAAAACCAAACATTTCAACATCAAATTATATTTTATCCGAGAGGTGCAGAAGAATGGAGATATCAAGCTACTTTATTGCAGGACTGAAGATCAAATGGCTGATTTGTTTACCAAAGCACTTCCTGCTAACAGGTTCGAATTTCTCACAAGGCTGATAGGAGTATGCAGCCCTTAATGCAAGGAGGAGTGTTGGAGTTATGCCTTAAGTTGCTGCCTTTGTTTTATTTTAGTATTGTCTGTCTTTGTTATTTTAATTCTGCTGAAATAAAAGACTAGAGCTGGTCTTCAGGACGTGAACTAGTCTTTAGGAGTTAGTTATGTTGTTAGCTGAACATGGTACATTTATGTTAGTGGTCATGTTAGTGGTCAGCTGAACGTGGCACATTGTAGTGCTACAAACCAGCAATATCAGTTTGTTTCAAGTCTATTTAAACGTGTAAAGATTGCTGAAACAAAATATGCAATCAATGATATTTTTCAGTTCAATAAAACAGTAAAAACTTCCACTGTTCAAATCAAAGTTTGCATTCTGTTTTTCACTTCTTCTTTTCAATCTCTTCAAACTCTTTCAATTAGGTAGGCCAGTTGGGTTCTTTGATATATTTACACTATTATAGGAAATGGATTTTTCATGTCAGGACTCAGGAACCTCTGTATTCTGACATCATTTTTTCCAGTTCTTTAGGCCTTTGGCCAGACAACCGGCCAACATAAACCAATTTCTTTCCCTTACAATATTTATCCTACATTAATTGTTTAAATCAGTCAAAATTTTCAGGATAAAGACATTCAAGTATTTTTCTGTATAACCCAATATACAAGAGTGAAACCTTATGTCCCTGGCTGTCAAATCGGTCATTGTTGATTGTTTGTGAATCAAAATTTCACAAGGGAAATTCTTGAAATTGTATTTCGCCGCCTCTTCTGCCTGATATGAGTAGAAAGCTATGCTACATGTTTCAAGGAGAAGGGTCAAGCAGAAAGGATAGTATTCATTTTGAAAAGTTGCAGGATAGAGTCCATTAAAAGATTGTACTAAAATACATGACCACATCAAGGTGTTGTTGAAAACATCTTTGGATAGATCCATTTTGACAAACCTACGAAACTCTTCTCATTTCTACCAGTCTGCAATAGACAATATCATGTACTGCGTGGCAGCTTTAGATTCTAAAGGTGACGAGGATGCCAACGAATTCCTCGCAGCTGCTGCAGACAACAAAGAGAAATGTGAAGTTGGATTCAGGGAATCAGGCAGAACGTCTCCACCGACAATTTGGAAACAAAGTTTGAGAACCTATGCACTATTGGTTTAGCACTCAACTACAAGTTGGCCCTAAAGTAACCTCTTTCGGCGCCTGCTCATAAATGTAGCAGTATCTGCTTTGGTTCCGAAAACAAGAAATGTTCTTCAAAATTGCAGGTAGATTTTTTTTATGATTGAAATAATCATGGGAATGGAATAAAAACCAACCAATTTTGAATTTTAAAGCTTGATTTACTCCACTGCCTCACTGCAGTGGTCAATATATGACAGACCATCTATCAACTCATGCCTCCATATCTATATAATTCTTTTCACCTGTCTAACTAAGCTCCGAGATAGCTCCCCAGCACTCTAATTCATTGCGCAATCTTGTGCTTGCCATGGCAGGTGTCTCTTCGCAAACAACGAATAAATTTGAACCAAGAAAACTAGGCATCCGTTTTTCTCCTTTTTCTTTCGTTTTATTTTCTAGTTCAGCTATTCTTGGACTAGCTGCCACGCACGCAATGAGCCTAAGTCCCTTCATGGAAGAGTCTTGGATGGACCACCAACACCTAAGCAAGTGCAAGAAATTTCTTTCTTGCGACCCCCTCTATTAGACTTGAATCCAAGATGATAATATGGAGTTCGAGCCTCCTTACTACCTGAACCAACACCTGAAGGGAAACATGTAATTGATGGCTACAGAAAACATTCAGTTATGGTGCTAGGGCTTGTTTTCCAGTTCTTCCTCTCAATTCTTTGCGGTAATGAGAGCAATTAATAGCCCTCCTGGTATAAGAATGATATTTCAATTGAAGAACACGAACATGTGGCTGGAAAATCTAGGTTTTTCCCCATTGATATGTTGAAACTCTTTGGGGAGCAAGGATTCTTTTAGGTCAGGAACAGCTTGTCATTCTGGTTTCATACACAGGCCTTTGGCCAAACATCTTGTCACTCTGGACTGTCAAGAAAAGCTCTATCAAAATTCATAGGATCAGGATTGACACCAGAACTTGGGATATACACAAGACGATAACAAAAATTCTGAAAGGCATTAATTAATTCCTTGACCCCCAATTTTCTTTGTTAGTATTTTTTTTTCTTAACTTCATTTACCTCAAGCGTCACAAGCTAGCTCTTTTCAAATTCATGAGTGTCACGACCGGATTCTCGAATTTATGACAGACATATAGGCAAGGTTCTCCTCCAAGGTTTCATACCTATGCGAACCCAAACTTACATATAAACTTATCCTTCAAATAACTCAATCAGAGTTCAATACAACACTAATAACAAAAATAACTTCATAACAATTTGATTGTTTTAATACAAGAGTTAATACAAATTCATAATTGTGGAGTATTGAATAGACATATAGAAAAAGTACTAATTACAATAAAAGAGCAGATTCTGAAGGTTCAATAAAAGTGACCCGCTAACAAGCTATAAGCCTGAAAAGATAAATAATGAGAAGGTAAGTTCAACAACTCAGTGAGTAGAAAATGTTCAATATACACACATGAGATAATACAACAATGAGGAATATATATATACAATTGTGGCTTAGGTTCTTATAAAAAGGTTTCTCAAATAGGCCATAACAAAAATATCATAAGGTAAAGTTCGTTAGAAAATCAAAATGCAATGAGCATGAGGCTCCGTACTGTGGGATGATCAGTCCACATAGGTTGGTGACTCCCCCGACCAACTAGGGTTCATATACGATGTGCACAAAGACTAGCACTACCATGTTAGCATGAGTATTCTGACTACATACCATAGATTTATAATCATAATCAAACAGACATATTCATATCTCAAAGCTCAACTCATGACATTAATCAAATGAGGAGCTATCAATTCAGAAGTCAATTCAAGCATATATTGGTTCATATCAAGAATTCATATTCAACAATTGATCATGTTTTATCGTAACAAGGATAATAATCAGCATATATTATTAAGAAGCATGATCCAATTCATAATAACAAATAAAATATTTATAATATTTCTCATGCATATGGAAAACTATCCACTCACCTGACTCGAAAGCAAACAGAACTTGAAAGCAGATACCGAAGGAAAACTTACTAATATCCCGCCGGTAGAATATTATGATTATCTGAATACAAAGAAGACATATTCAAAACTGACTCGAAAGAACATACAACCTATTTAATACACTTAACTAAGGGTCTATTTCATAACCCTATATGTTTTTAAACTAAACTAGTAATTTTTTAAAAAAACTCAATTAAATGGTTTTCTCGAAATCTAATACATAATAATAAAAAATAATAAAAATGATAATAATTCACTAAATAACCTTAATTTATTCATCAAACAAATCTGCAAAAGCTAATATTACAGTTAGGGACCAATCTGGAATTTATCATATTTTTAAGGGACAATTGTAACTTTGACAAATTGGAGGACCAAACTAAAACTATCATAAAGTCATGACTATAGTGGAATTATATCTATAATTCATCCTAATTTCTGTCCAGAATCTCTAATTATGCTCCAGAGACCATTCTGGAATGTTTTTCTAAATTTTTAGGGTCAAATTGTAATTTTTGTCAAATGGAAGAACCAAATTGAAAGTGTTAAAAATTCATAACTATATTGGAATTTTGCTCATAATTCATTTTTTATTTTGTCCAGAATCTCGGAATATGCTTCAGGGACCAATCTGTAATGTTTCCAAAGTTGAGGACTAAACTGTAATTTTCACAAATTCAGGGACCAAACCGAAATTTTGTCATCTTCAACCTCAAACCCATAATTTCCACAGAAAACCTACTGTTGTCTCCTGATTTCTAACTCAAAATTCAAAATTTACACAAATCATAACTTAAAATCATTATATTTACCTAAAATCTTCCAAAATCAACTTAACAACTCATTACCCATAACAATCAATACATAACATGCAAATCAATTCAACAATAAACTCAAAATAAAATCTTCAAAACCCTAACATTTATCAAAACAGAAATTTAAAGCTCAAAGAACACACATTTATACATTTAAAAACCTAAATATTACATTTAAACTTATTTTCTTCAACTCCTTTCTATTTCCCTTATCTTTCCTTATTTTCTCTTCTTCTTCTTCTTCTTTCTCCCTTCACTCCTGCCGGTTCTCTCTCAAAATTTTCAGATCTCTTCTTCTTCTTTTTTTCTATCTATATTTATTATGTTTATTCAATTACTACAATACTCCTCATTCATTTATATCTAATTTTAGGTCTTCAAGGCCTTTCGTTGCCTTTTCCAACTCATATATTTCAGAACATCACAAGTTCAAAAATTTAAGCTAGTCCTTGTTTTTAGCCTAAAAGCTTCAACCCAAATTTAACCACAACGCCATGTAAAATAGAAGCAACAACTCTAGAATCAAGACAGCCATGTAAATAGTTCAAAAATAGCTTGGTTCAACTTCTGAGTTTTCTCCTACGTAAAAATAGGAACACAACAGAAAAATGTTGTAAGAAATGAAGGCTATATAATCTTCTAATTTGTCCTTGTTTTTCCAATCAACCATTCCTTCCTTCAACACACTGATTCCTGCACGATCCCGGCCGCTTGAACCGATTGAACAGCATGGGTTCTTTACATGGGCTCATTCCATTTTGCCTTGTCCTAGTTCTTGTCCTCTCTTCCAATCATCTCATTGCTAAAGCCCACAAAAATTCCACGAATCAAATCAAAGTAGAAGCTGATTTCAAAATCATAGCCGAACTTGCAGGAAAGAATGCAATTCCAAATGCTGATTTCAAAGGCCTAGCCAAGCTTGCATTAACGAAAGCAATATCAAATGGGAATGCAATATACCACCGCGTCAACTCGTTGCTACTCAAAACTTCGGACATGTACACTACGAGAAGCCTAACAGGTTGTTCTACCAACTACAAAGATGCAGTTGGCCTTATTAACAAATCACTGGCTGCTTTGGATGCTAAAAATTACGATGATGCCAAGACATGTATCACGGATGCCTTGGCGAACTCAACGAAATGCGAAGATAGATTCGAGGAACTATTACAACGAAATTCCCCATTTACATTCATGAAAGCAAAATTTGGCCTGCTATGCTTGACTGGTTTAAAACACATCAATCTGTTAGTCCAGAATGAACGCTTGATAACTGAAGGTTGTAGCCACACCTTAGACAAGGAGCTGTGCAAATCTACAGTCGTATTCTTCCTGGAAAACAAAGGACTTGGTATCCATGGCTTGGCCAAGCTTGCAGTACAGAAAGCATTGCAAGATGGCACCAGAATCCACAACCACATCAGTGTGTTGCTAAAAACAACTTCAGATCAATGCGTTCTGAAAAAACTTAAAAGTTGTTCTGCGTTCTACCTGACTGCAATTGAAAAGATTAAGGAGTCGCTGCCAGCTTTGGATTGTAATCGTTATGGTGATGCCAGTACATGGGTTGGAGCTGCCATAGACTCGGCGGAGACATGCGAGGGTGTGTTTGCTGGAAAATCAAACGCGATATCTCCTTTGACACCTATGAAAATAGAGTTTAGTAAGCAAGTCTCTATTTCTTTAGTTGTCATCAAAAAGCTAGCCGTAAATTAACCTGAGGTGGCTGCTGCGAACAAATCTACAAGTTCTTCCATTGGGTCTCAAAACAAGAAATGTACTTCAAAAATTACAGAAAGATTAAGTATCATTGAAAATTTCATGAGAATAAAACAGAAGCCGTATTCAATATGAATTTTGATGCATGAATTTACTTTAGTATTACTCGCTTCATTTGTCAATGTTGAATATTTGATCAGTCACCTATCCATTCATGCCTCTTGTATTTCTGCATACTTTCTTTCACCTGCCCAGCTAAGCTCGGAGGTTGCTCCTAAGCAGCATAAGTAATTGCAATCCGGTGCTTGCCACGGGAGGAGCTCAACTCTTTACAAACATCCAATACACATGTAATAGGAAATGGAAAGATGGTTGAGGAACACAAACACAGGGTTACTTAGGTAGGCCAGTGTTGGGAAATTCCAGAACTCAAACACACATCAATTTACGTGGTTCGGCAACTTGCCTACTCCACGGAGCTACTTGTTTGTATTAATCAATCAAGGAAACAATACAAACAAAGAGGAGGAGAAAACTCTTCTCAACTCAACTCTACACACTCAAGCTCTCTCTACAGCTTTCTCTCTCACGGTTTTTCTCTCTGTGTTTTTCACTCTTCTCTGCCACACCTCAGCTCTTCAATGAACACATGTATATACTAAGTTAAGAGTGAAGGGGCATAAATCATGCCTTGATTTATGCCCACTGTTTGTGTCCTCCACCATGTGCCAAGTGGGAGATTAGGTATTCCCACTTGCATATGGTGGGACATTGTTTGTCTCCACTTACTAACAATCTCCCACTTGGAGACAAACAATGAAATCATCTTTTATCCTTGAAGGCCAACTAAAGTTTTACACAACTTCAGTTTATCAAGTGTAACTCCTTTGGTTAACATGTCAGCTGGATTCTTGCTTCCGCAGACCTTTTCTAGCAGTAGTTGCTCCTCGTCTAGCAATTGTCGGATGAAGTGATATTTGATCTGAATATGCTTAGTCCTGGAGTGAAATGCTGGATTCTTGGCAAGGAAGATTGCACTCTGACTATCGCTATACAAAGTACCCTTTCCATTCATCTTGCCCAATTTTTTCAGAAAACTCTGCAACCATACGATCTCTTTTGCAGATTCTGAGACTGCAACATATTCAGCTTCTGTTGTTGAAAGAGCGACGATCTTTTGCAAGGTAGAACTCCAGGAAATAGCAGTACCTCCTAGAGTATATACATATCCTGTAGTGCTCTTTCGGCTATCAACATCTCGTGCTAGATCAGCGTCTACAAAACCTTCAAGTTTCAAACCACCAGCTGTGAAGGTGAGACATGTCTCCGATGAACCTTTTAAGTACCTCATGATCCATTTCACCGCCTCCCAATGCTGCTTTCCAGGATTTCTCATATATCGGCTTACAACTCCCACTGCATGGGCAATCCATTTCTCATATAGCATACATCAAAGAGCCGATAGCTGAGGCGTATGGAATCTTATCCATGTATCCACATTCTAGCTCATTTTTTGGAGACTGGTCTTTGCTGAGCTTGAAATGATTCCCCAGAGGTGTACTTACTGGTTTAGCATTATCCATACTAAACCTGCTGAGAACCTTCTTGACATACTCTGTTTGTGAGAGCTTTAGTATGTCTTTGTCTTTATCTCTGATGATTCTCATGCCAAGTATTTGTTTAGCAGCTCCCAGATCCTTCATTTCAAATTGTTTTGACAATTGTTTTAGCTTGTCAATCTCCTCAATGCTGGATCCTGCAATCAACATATCATCCACATATAATAGTAGAATGATGTAGGAGTTGTCAAAATGTTTGACATAGCAACAGTGATCAGCCTGGCATCTTGTGTATCCCGAACTACACATGAAGTTGTCAAACTTCTTGTACCACTGTCTTGGAGCTTGCTTCAAACCGTATAGGCTTTTCTTTAGCTTGCAGACTTGGTTCTCCTTTCCTTGTATTTCAAACCCCTCTGGTTGTTGCATGTAAATGTCTTCCTCTAATTCTCCATGAAGAAAAGCTGTTTTTACATCTAATTGTTCAAGATGTAAATTCTCTGCTGCTACTATCCCTAGAACAACTCTGATTGTTGTGAGCTTCACAACTGGAGAAAATATCTCAGAGTAGTCAATCCCTTTCTTTTGTTGAAACCCTTTTACAACAAGTCTTGCCTTGAACCGTTTGCTTCCGTCATGCTCAGTCTTTACTCTGTAAACCCACTTGTTTTGCAAAGCCTTCTTTCCTTCAGGCAGTGTGGTTAGCTCCCAAGTCTTGTTCTTCAGCAACGAACTCATCTCATCCTTCATGGGTAACTCCCACTTGCTTGAGTTTCCATCTTGTAAGGATTCTTCATAACTTAGCGGCTCACCACCATCTGTCAGCAAAATATAATTCAGTAGAAGTGTGAACCGTTATGGGGGCTTTACAGTCCTTGAAGACCTGCGAACATAAACAATTGGTTCACTTGGCTCTGCATCTTCTTGTGTAGTAGTGGGTACAGATATTCTTGAATCTTCTTGTAAAGACTCTTGATTTTTGTTCTGCTCGGTAACATCGGGAAGCCTTTCTAATCTTATGAATTCAGATCTTTGTGGACTTGTATCTGAATCAGCCATATCTGTTTCTGCACTTGATCTGTCTTTGTACAAAACTTTCTCGTTAAAGATCACGTTCCTGCTTCTGATAATCTTCCTGTTCTGATCATCCCATAACCGAAATCCAAATTCTTCATCTCCATAGCCGATGAAGAAACATTTCTTGGATTTGGCATCTAGCTTGTTGCGAGCATCAGAATCTATATGCACATAGGAAACACACCCAAAGACCTTTAAATGAGAGATTTGTACCTCTTTTCCTCTCCATACTTCCTCGGGCAATCTGAACTCCAAAGGAACTGATGGTCCACGGTTGATCAAGTAAACTGTAGTATGAACTGCATCGGCCCAAAATGTTTGAGGTAACCCAGAATGCAACCTCATGCTTCTAGCTCGTTCATTGATGGTCTTGTTCATCCGTTCAGCAATGTCATTATGTTGCGGTGTGCCTGGAACGGTCTTTTCCATTCTAATACCATTAACAGCACAATACTCTTTGAAACCTCCATCAATGTATTCTCCTCCATTATCAGATCTTAAGCATTTCAACTTCAAACCTGATTCATTCTCAACCATAGCCTTCCACTTCTTGAATGTTTCAAACACATCAGATTTATTTTTCAGAAAGTAAACCTATACCTTTCTGCTGAAATCATCAATGAAAGTCACGTAATACCGAGAACCTCCAAGAGATGCTACTGGAGACGGTCCCCATAAATCTGTGTGCACCAGTTCTAGCTTTCTTGGTCTTAAGGTCCTGCCAACCTTTAAGAAACTGATCTTCTTCTGTTTTCCAAGAACACAGCTTTCACAAATGTCTAGATCAACATTTTTAAGCTCTGGCAGTTTTCCCTTCGACTGAAGTATCTTCATCCCCTTTTGACTCATATGGCCGAGTCTACAGTGCCATAACTGTGCTTGATTTTTTGCTTCAGTAGAGGCAATAATGTCTGCAAATCTTGTGGTCATATACAGGGTGCCAGTTTTCTTTTCACGAGCCAAAACCATTGCTCCCTTTGATACCTTCCACGTACCTCTAGAAAAAAGGATTGAATGACCACTCTCATCAAGTTGTCCGACTGAGATCAACTTCTTCTTTAGTCCAGGAACATGCCTTACATTTTGCAAGTTCCATGTAGATCCATTCATTGTCTTGATCTGCACTTCTCCTATACCCACAATCTCCATTGGTTGTCCATCGGCCAGATAGACTACACCGTGATCTCCAACAACATAGTTTTGCATCATCTCATGGTGTGGTGTACAGTGGAATGAAGCACCAGAATTAAGAATCCAATCATCAATTGGACTTTGTACAGCAAGAATCAAAGCGTCTTGCACCTCATCTGTGGTAGCGTTTGCAGAGTCAGCTCCAGGTTTTTTCGGTTTTGTGCAATTCCTCATGAAATGACCAGGTTTGCCACAATTCCAACATTCAACCTGCTTTCTGGGTCCGAACTTGCTTTTACTTCTGTATCTTGATTTGGATCTGCCTCTGGATAAACCTCTATCCTGTCTCCTCCCTCGAGTGTTAATGTTGAGAGCTGATCCTGAACTTGAACTTTCACCTGAGTCTTTCCTTCGCACTTCTTCAGCTAAAATCAAGTCTCGGATGTCATCATATTTCAGTTTGGATTTTCCAGCTGAGTTGCTCACGGCTGTCCTCATACCTTCCCAACTTCTTGGAAGTGAAGCTAGCAAAATGAGTGCACGGATCTTATCATCAAACTCAATCTCTACAGATGACAATTGATTTGTGATAGTATTAAAGTTGTTGAGATGCTGTGTAACAGAGGTGCTTTTTGTCATCTTCAAGTTGAACAATTTCTTCATCAGGTGCACTTTATTATTTGTTGAAGGCTTCTCATACATCCCAGACAAGGCTTCCATCAATTTTGCAGTGGATTTTTCTTTTGTAATATTGTGAGCAACTCTTCTTGACAAGGATAGCCGGATAATGCCCAAAACCTGTCTATCAAGAATTTGTCAATCTTCATCTGGCATATTCTCCGGTTTGCTCCCCAATAAAGAAAGATGAAGTTTATTCCCATATAAATAGTCTTCAATTTGCATTTTCCAATATCCAAAATCTGTTCCATCAAATTTTTCAATTCCTGCGGCCTTTATTTCATCTTCCATTTTTAATACATCTCGGATTTGAATATGTCAAATCTGACCTTACAGATATGTCCGGAACGGCCAAAAATATTGGAAACGACACTGAGATCACCCAAATCGGACTTCGGATGGCTCAGATTTTAACAGTCAAAGTTTTAGGTCAACAGACGGTGCAGATGAAGCCGCATGTCAGGCCAAAATAGTATCTGCGAAGCACTGAATCAAACCCCAAATCAATGATGTGGCAGGATGACGTGTCAGGCACGTAAGCTTCACCGGGCCCACTTGTGCTGATGTGGCAGATGCACACACGTTTTGGACTAACGTGGTAGGTGATGATGTGTCTGCTGACTGGTCTGACGACGTGGCTGATGACTGTGCAGAAGTGCTGGCGTGGCTGATGACGTGGCGGGTCAACCCGGTTCAGTTGCAGACAATCGGGCGATGACGACGCGTGGAGAGCGTGTTGCGCGTGGGCGCGTGTGGGAAGTGCTGTCGTCGGTGCGTGTTGGCGCGTGCGGGCATGCAGGACGTCGGTTTTTCGCCGGGTTTTCAACAGTGAATTCTTCTTGTCTTCCCCTACAAGATGGTAATGTCAAAAACACGTTTTGAGAACTTTGATTTTTGAGTTTGGATCAAACACCCTCCTTTTTCAAGAACAAGCTCTAATACCAGTTGTTGGGAAATTCCAGAACTCAAACACACATCAATTTACGTGGTTCGGCAACTTGCCTACTCCACGGAGCTACTGGTTTGTATTAATCAATCAAGGAAACAATACAAACAAAGAGGAGGAGAAAACTCTTCTCAACTCAACTCTACACACTCAAGCTCTCTCTACAGCTTTCTCTCTCACGGTTTTTCCCTCTGTGTTTTTCACTCTTCTCTGCCACACCTCAGCTCTTCAATGAACACATGTATATACTAAGTTAAGAGTGAAGGGGCATAAATCATGCTTTGATTTATGCCCATCGTTTGTGTCCTCCACCATGTGCCAAGTGGGAGATTAGGTATTCCCACTTGCATATGGTGGGACATTGTTTGTCTCCACTTACTAACAGCCAGTTGGATTCTTTGATATATTTACACTATTATAGGAAATGGATTTTTCATGTCGGGACTCAAGAACCTCTGTATTCTGACATCATTTTTTCCAGTTCTTTAGGCCTTTGGCCAGACAACCGGCCAACATAAACCAATTTCTTTCCCTTACAATATTTATCCTACATTAATTGTTTAAATCAGTCAAAATTTTCAGGATAAAGACATTCAAGTATTTTTCTGTATAACCCAATATACAAGAGTGAAACATTATGTCCCTGGCTGTCAAATCGGTCGTTGTTGATTGTTTGTGAATCAAAATTTCACAAGGGAAATTCTTGAAATTGTATTTCGCCGCCTCTTCTGCCTGATATGAGTAGAAAGCTATGCTACATGTTTCAAGGAGAAGGGTCAAGCAGAAAGGATAGTATTCATTTTGAAAAGTTGCAGGATAGAGTCCATTAAAAGATTGTACTAAAATACATGACCACATCAAGGTGTTGTTGAAAACATCTTTGGATAGATCCATTTTGACAAACCTACGAAACTCTTCTCATTTCTACCAGTCTGCAATAGACAATATCATGTACTGCGTGGCAGCTTTAGATTCTAAAGGTGACGAGGATGCCAACGAATTCCTCGCAGCTGCTGCAGACAACAAAGAGAAATGTGAAGTTGGATTCAGGGAATCAGGCAGAACTTCTCCACCGACAATTTGGAAACAAAGTTTGAGAACCTATGCACTATTGGTTTAGCACTCAGCTACAAGTTGGCCCTAAAGTAACCTCTTTCGGCGCCTGCTCATAAATGTAGCAGTATCTGCTTTGGTTCCGAAAACAAGAAATGTTCTTCAAAATTGCAGGTAGATTTTTTTATGATTGAAATAATCATGGGAATGGAATAAAAACCAACCAATTTTGAATTTTAAAGCTTGATTTACTCCACTGCCTCACTGCAGTGGTCAATATATGACAGACCATCTATCAACTCATGCCTCCATATCTATATAATTCTTTTCACCTGTCTAACTAAGCTCCGAGATAGCTCCCCAGCACTCTAATTCATTGCGCAATCTTGTGCTTGCCATGGCAGGTGTCTCTTCGCAAACAACGAATAAATTTGAACCAAGAAAACTAGGCATCCGTTTTTCTCCTTTTTCTTTCGTTTTATTTTCTAGTTCAGCTATTCTTGGACTAGCTGCCACGCACGCAATGAGCCTAAGTCCCTTCATGGAAGAGTCTTGGATGGACCACCAACACCTAAGCAAGTGCAAGAAATTTCTTTCTTGCGACCCCCTCTATTAGACTTGAATCCAAGATGATAATATGGAGTTCGAGCCTCCTTACTACCTGAACCAACACCTGAAGGGAAACATGTAATTGATGGCTACAGAAAACATTCAGTTATGGTGCTAGGGCTTGTTTTCCAGTTCTTCCTCTCAATTCTTTGCGGTAATGAGAGCAATTAATAGCCCTCCTGGTATAAGACTGATATTTCAATTGAAGAACACGAACATGTGGCTGGAAAATCTAGGTTTTTCCCCATTGATATGTTGAAACTCTTTGGGGAGCAAGGATTCTTTTAGGTCAGGAACAGCTTGTCATTCTGGTTTCATACACAGGCCTTTGGCCAAACATCTTGTCACTCTGGACTGTCAAGAAAAAGCTCTATCAAAATTCATAGGATCAGGATTGACACCAGAACTTGGGATATACAGAAGACGATAACAAAAATTCTGAAAGGCATTAATTAATTCCTTGACCCACAATTTTCTTTGTTAGTATTTTTTTTTTCCTTAACTTCATTTACCTCAAGCGTCACAAGCTAGCTCTTTTCAAATTCATGAGTCTCACGACCGGATTCTCGAATTTATGACAGCCATATAGACAAGGTTCTCCTCCAAGGTTCCATACCTATGCGAACCCAAACTTACATATAAACTTATCCTTCAAATAACTCAATCAGAGTTCAATGCAACACTAATAAAAAAAATAACTTCATAACAATTTGATTGTCTTAATACAAAAGTTAATACAAATTCATAATTGTGGAGTATTGAATAGACATATAGAAAAAGTACTAATTTCAATAAAAGAGCAGATTCTGAAGGTTCAACAAAAGTGACCCGCTAACAAGCTATAAGCCTGAAAAGATAAATAATGAGAAGGTGAGTTCAACAACTCAGTGAGTAGAAAATATTCAATATACACACATGAGATAATACAACAATGAGGAATATATATATACAATTGTGGCTTAGGTTCTTATAAAAAGGTTTCTTAAATAGGCCATAACAAAAATATCATAAGGTAAAGTTCGTTAGAAAATCAAAATGCAATGAGCATGAGGCTCCGTACTGTGAGATGATCAGTCCACACAGGTTGATGACTCCCCCGACCAACTAGGGTTCATATACGATGTGCACAAAGACTAGCACTACCATGTTAGCATGAGTATTCTGACTACATACCATAGATTTATAATCATAATCAAACAGACATATTCATATCTCAAAGCTCAACTCATGACATCAATCAAATGAGGAGCTATCAATTCAGAAGTCAATTCAAGCATATATTGGTTCATATCAAGAATTCATATTCAACAATTGATCATGTTTTATCGTAACAAGGATAATAATCAGCATATATTATTAAGAAGCATGATCCAATTCATAATAACAAATAAAATATTTATAATATTTCTCATGCATATGAAAAATTATCCACTCACCTGACTTGAAAGCAAACAGAACTCGAAAGCAGATACCGAAGGAAATCTTACTAATATCCCGCCGGTAAAATATTATGATTATCTGAATACAAAGAAGACATATTCAAAACTGACTCGAAAGAACATACAACCTATTTAATACACTTAACTAAGGGTCTATTTCATAACCCTATATGTTTTTAAACTAAACTAGTATTTTTTTTTAAAAACTCAATTAAATGGTTTTCTCGAAATCTAATCCATAATAATAAAAAATAATAAAACTGATAATAATTCACTAAATAACCTTAATTTATTCATCAAACAAATCTGCAAAAGCTAATATTACAGTTAGGGACCAATCTGGAATTTATCATATTTTTAAGGGTCAATTGTAACTTTGACAAATTGGAGGACCAAACTAAAAATATCATAAAGTCATGACTATAGTGGAATTATGTCTATAATTCATCCTAATTTCTGTCCAGAATCTCTAATTATGCTCCAGAGACCATTCTGGAATGTTTTTCTAAATTTTTAGGGTCAAATTGTAATTTTTGTCAAATGGAAGAACCAAATTGAAAGTGTTAAAAATTCATAACTATATTGGAATTTTGCTCATAATTCATTTTTTATTCTGTCCAGAATCTCGGAATATGCTTCAGGGACCAATCTATAATGTTTCCAAAGTTGAGGACTAAACTGTAATTTTCACAAATTCAGGGACCAACCCGAAATTTTGTCATCTTCAACCTCAAACCCATAATTTCCACAGAAAACCTACTGTTGTCTCCTGATTTCTAACTCAAAATTCAAAATTTACACAAATCATAACTCAAAATCATTATATTTACCTAAAATCTTCCAAAATCAACTTAACAACTCATTACCCATAACAATCAATACATAACATGCAAATCAATTCAACAATAAACTCAAAATAAAATCTTCAAAACCCTAACATTTATCAAAACAGAAATTTAAAGCTCATAGAACACACATTTATACATTTAAAAACCTAAATATTACATTTAAACTTATTTTCTTCAACTCCTTTCTATTTCCCTTATCTTTCCTTATTTTCTCTTCTTCTTCTTCTTCTTTCTCCCTTCACTCCTGCCGGTTCTCTCTCAAAATTTTCAGATCTCTTCTTCTTCTTTTTTTCTATCTATATTTATTATATTTATTCAATTACTACAATACTCCTCATTCATTTATATCTAATTTTAGGTCTTCAAGGCCTTTCGTTGCCTTTTCCAACTCATATATTTCAGAACATCACAAGTTCAAAAATTTAAGCTAGTCCTTGTTTTTAGCCTAAAAGCTTCAACCCAAATTTAACCACAACGCCATGTAAAATAGAAGCAACAACTCTAGAATCAAGACAGCCATGTAAATAGTTCAAAAATAGCTTGGTTCAACTTCTGAGTTTTCTCCTACGTAAAAATAGGAACACAACAGAAAAATGTTGTAAGAAATGAAGGCTATATAATCTTCTAATTTGTCCTTGTTTTTCCAATCAACCATTCCTTCCTTCAACACACTGATTCCTGCACGATCCCGGCCGCTTGAACCGATTGAACAGCATGGGTTCTTTACATGGGCTCATTCCATTTTGCCTTGTCCTAGTTCTTGTCCTCTCTTCCAATCATCTCATTGCTAAAGCCCACAAAAATTCCACGAATCAAATCAAAGTAGAAGCTGATTTCAAAATCATAGCCGAACTTGCAGGAAAGAATGCAATTCCAAATGCTGATTTCAAAGGCCTAGCCAAGCTTGCATTAACGAAAGCAATATCAAATGGGAATGCAATATACCACCGCGTCAACTCGTTGCTACTCAAAACTTCGGACATGTACACTACGAGAAGCCTAACAGGTTGTTCTACCAACTACAAAGATGCAGTTGGCCTTATTAACAAATCACTGGCTGCTTTGGATGCTAAAAATTACGATGATGCCAAGACATGTATCACGGATGCCTTGGCGAACTCAACGAAATGCGAAGATAGATTCGAGGAACTATTACAACGAAATTCCCCATTTACATTCATGAAAGCAAAATTTGGCCTGCTATGCTTGACTGGTTTAAAACACATCAATCTGTTAGTCCAGAATGAACGCTTGATAACTGAAGGTTGTAGCCACACCTTAGACAAGGAGCTGTGCAAATCTACAGTCGTATTCTTCCTGGAAAACAAAGGACTTGGTATCCATGGCTTGGCCAAGCTTGCAGTACAGAAAGCATTGCAAGATGGCACCAGAATCCACAACCACATCAGTGTGTTGCTAAAAACAACTTCAGATCAATGCGTTCTGAAAAAACTTAAAAGTTGTTCTGCGTTCTACCTGACTGCAATTGAAAAGATTAAGGAGTCGCTGCCAGCTTTGGATTGTAATCGTTATGGTGATGCCAGTACATGGGTTGGAGCTGCCATAGACTCGGCGGAGACATGCGAGGGTGTGTTTGCTGGAAAATCAAACGCGATATCTCCTTTGACACCTATGAAAATAGAGTTTAGTAAGCAAGTCTCTATTTCTTTAGTTGTCATCAAAAAGCTAGCCGTAAATTAACCTGAGGTGGCTGCTGCGAACAAATCTACAAGTTCTTCCATTGGGTCTCAAAACAAGAAATGTACTTCAAAAATTACAGAAAGATTAAGTATCATTGAAAATTTCATGAGAATAAAACAGAAGCCGTATTCAATATGAATTTTGATGCATGAATTTACTTTAGTATTACTCGCTTCATTTGTCAATGTTGAATATTTGATCAGTCACCTATCCATTCATGCCTCTTGTATTTCTGCATACTTTCTTTCACCTGCCCAGCTAAGCTCGGAGGTTGCTCCTAAGCAGCATAAGTAATTGCAATCCGGTGCTTGCCACGGGAGGAGCTCAACTCTTTACAAACATCCAATACACATGTAATAGGAAATGGAAAGATGGTTGAGGAACACAAACACAGGGTTACTTAGGTAGGCCAGTGTTGGGAAATTCCAGAACTCAAACACACATCAATTTACGTGGTTCGGCAACTTGCCTACTCCACGGAGCTACTTGTTTGTATTAATCAATCAAGGAAACAATACAAACAAAGAGGAGGAGAAAACTCTTCTCAACTCAACTCTACACACTCAAGCTCTCTCTACAGCTTTCTCTCTCACGGTTTTTCTCTCTGTGTTTTTCACTCTTCTCTGCCACACCTCAGCTCTTCAATGAACACATGTATATACTAAGTTAAGAGTGAAGGGGCATAAATCATGCCTTGATTTATGCCCACTGTTTGTGTCCTCCACCATGTGCCAAGTGGGAGATTAGGTATTCCCACTTGCATATGGTGGGACATTGTTTGTCTCCACTTACTAACAATCTCCCACTTGGAGACAAACAATGAAATCATCTTTTATCCTTGAAGGCCAACTAAAGTTTTACACAACTTCAGTTTATCAAGTGTAACTCCTTTGGTTAACATGTCAGCTGGATTCTTGCTTCCGCAGACCTTTTCTAGCAGTAGTTGCTCCTCGTCTAGCAATTGTCGGATGAAGTGATATTTGATCTGAATATGCTTAGTCCTGGAGTGAAATGCTGGATTCTTGGCAAGGAAGATTGCACTCTGACTATCGCTATACAAAGTACCCTTTCCATTCATCTTGCCCAATTTTTTCAGAAAACTCTGCAACCATACGATCTCTTTTGCAGATTCTGAGACTGCAACATATTCAGCTTCTGTTGTTGAAAGAGCGACGATCTTTTGCAAGGTAGAACTCCAGGAAATAGCAGTACCTCCTAGAGTATATACATATCCTGTAGTGCTCTTTCGGCTATCAACATCTCGTGCTAGATCAGCGTCTACAAAACCTTCAAGTTTCAAACCACCAGCTGTGAAGGTGAGACATGTCTCCGATGAACCTTTTAAGTACCTCATGATCCATTTCACCGCCTCCCAATGCTGCTTTCCAGGATTTCTCATATATCGGCTTACAACTCCCACTGCATGGGCAATCCATTTCTCATATAGCATACATCAAAGAGCCGATAGCTGAGGCGTATGGAATCTTATCCATGTATCCACATTCTAGCTCATTTTTTGGAGACTGGTCTTTGCTGAGCTTGAAATGATTCCCCAGAGGTGTACTTACTGGTTTAGCATTATCCATACTAAACCTGCTGAGAACCTTCTTGACATACTCTGTTTGTGAGAGCTTTAGTATGTCTTTGTCTTTATCTCTGATGATTCTCATGCCAAGTATTTGTTTAGCAGCTCCCAGATCCTTCATTTCAAATTGTTTTGACAATTGTTTTAGCTTGTCAATCTCCTCAATGCTGGATCCTGCAATCAACATATCATCCACATATAATAGTAGAATGATGTAGGAGTTGTCAAAATGTTTGACATAGCAACAGTGATCAGCCTGGCATCTTGTGTATCCCGAACTACACATGAAGTTGTCAAACTTCTTGTACCACTGTCTTGGAGCTTGCTTCAAACCGTATAGGCTTTTCTTTAGCTTGCAGACTTGGTTCTCCTTTCCTTGTATTTCAAACCCCTCTGGTTGTTGCATGTAAATGTCTTCCTCTAATTCTCCATGAAGAAAAGCTGTTTTTACATCTAATTGTTCAAGATGTAAATTCTCTGCTGCTACTATCCCTAGAACAACTCTGATTGTTGTGAGCTTCACAACTGGAGAAAATATCTCAGAGTAGTCAATCCCTTTCTTTTGTTGAAACCCTTTTACAACAAGTCTTGCCTTGAACCGTTTGCTTCCGTCATGCTCAGTCTTTACTCTGTAAACCCACTTGTTTTGCAAAGCCTTCTTTCCTTCAGGCAGTGTGGTTAGCTCCCAAGTCTTGTTCTTCAGCAACGAACTCATCTCATCCTTCATGGGTAACTCCCACTTGCTTGAGTTTCCATCTTGTAAGGATTCTTCATAACTTAGCGGCTCACCACCATCTGTCAGCAAAATATAATTCAGTAGAAGTGTGAACCGTTATGGGGGCTTTACAGTCCTTGAAGACCTGCGAACATAAACAATTGGTTCACTTGGCTCTGCATCTTCTTGTGTAGTAGTGGGTACAGATATTCTTGAATCTTCTTGTAAAGACTCTTGATTTTTGTTCTGCTCGGTAACATCGGGAAGCCTTTCTAATCTTATGAATTCAGATCTTTGTGGACTTGTATCTGAATCAGCCATATCTGTTTCTGCACTTGATCTGTCTTTGTACAAAACTTTCTCGTTAAAGATCACGTTCCTGCTTCTGATAATCTTCCTGTTCTGATCATCCCATAACCGAAATCCAAATTCTTCATCTCCATAGCCGATGAAGAAACATTTCTTGGATTTGGCATCTAGCTTGTTGCGAGCATCAGAATCTATATGCACATAGGAAACACACCCAAAGACCTTTAAATGAGAGATTTGTACCTCTTTTCCTCTCCATACTTCCTCGGGCAATCTGAACTCCAAAGGAACTGATGGTCCACGGTTGATCAAGTAAACTGTAGTATGAACTGCATCGGCCCAAAATGTTTGAGGTAACCCAGAATGCAACCTCATGCTTCTAGCTCGTTCATTGATGGTCTTGTTCATCCGTTCAGCAATGTCATTATGTTGCGGTGTGCCTGGAACGGTCTTTTCCATTCTAATACCATTAACAGCACAATACTCTTTGAAACCTCCATCAATGTATTCTCCTCCATTATCAGATCTTAAGCATTTCAACTTCAAACCTGATTCATTCTCAACCATAGCCTTCCACTTCTTGAATGTTTCAAACACATCAGATTTATTTTTCAGAAAGTAAACCTATACCTTTCTGCTGAAATCATCAATGAAAGTCACGTAATACCGAGAACCTCCAAGAGATGCTACTGGAGACGGTCCCCATAAATCTGTGTGCACCAGTTCTAGCTTTCTTGGTCTTAAGGTCCTGCCAACCTTTAAGAAACTGATCTTCTTCTGTTTTCCAAGAACACAGCTTTCACAAATGTCTAGATCAACATTTTTAAGCTCTGGCAGTTTTCCCTTCGACTGAAGTATCTTCATCCCCTTTTGACTCATATGGCCGAGTCTACAGTGCCATAACTGTGCTTGATTTTTTGCTTCAGTAGAGGCAATAATGTCTGCAAATCTTGTGGTCATATACAGGGTGCCAGTTTTCTTTTCACGAGCCAAAACCATTGCTCCCTTTGATACCTTCCACATACCTCTAGAAAAAAGGATTGAATGACCACTCTCATCAAGTTGTCCGACTGAGATCAACTTCTTCTTTAGTCCAGGAACATGCCTTACATTTTGCAAGTTCCATGTAGATCCATTCATTGTCTTGATCTGCACTTCTCCTATACCCACAATCTCCATTGGTTGTCCATCGGCCAGATAGACTACACCGTGATCTCCAACAACATAGTTTTGCATCATCTCATGGTGTGGTGTACAGTGGAATGAAGCACCAGAATTAAGAATCCAATCATCAATTGGACTTTGTACAGCAAGAATCAAAGCGTCTTGCACCTCATCTGTGGTAGCGTTTGCAGAGTCAGCTCCAGGTTTTTTCGGTTTTGTGCAATTCCTCATGAAATGACCAAGTTTGCCACAATTCCAACATTCAACCTGCTTTCTGGGTCCGAACTTGCTTTTACTTCTGTATCTTGATTTGGATCTGCCTCTGGATAAACCTCTATCCTGTCTCCTCCCTCGAGTGTTAATGTTGAGAGCTGATCCTGAACTTGAACTTTCACCTGAGTCTTTCCTTCGCACTTCTTCAGCTAAAATCAAGTCTCGGATGTCATCATATTTCAGTTTGGATTTTCCAGCTGAGTTGCTCACGGCTGTCCTCATACCTTCCCAACTTCTTGGAAGTGAAGCTAGCAAAATGAGTGCACGGATCTTATCATCAAACTCAATCTCTACAGATGACAATTGATTTGTGATAGTATTGAAGTTGTTGAGATGCTGTGTAACAGAGGTGCTTTTTGTCATCTTCAAGTTTAACAATTTCTTCATCAGGTGCACTTTATTATTTGTTGAGGGCTTCTCATACATCCCAGACAAGGCTTCCATCAATTTTGCAGTGGATTTTTCTTTTGTAATATTGTGAGCAACTCTTCTTGACAAGGATAGCCGGATAATGCCCAAAACCTGTCTATCAAGAATTTGTCAATCTTCATCTGGCATATTCTCCGGTTTGCTCCCCAATAAAGAAAGATGAAGTTTATTCCCATATAAATAGTCTTCAATTTGCATTTTCCAATATCCAAAATCTGTTCCATCAAATTTTTCAATTCCCGCGGCCTTTATTTCATCTTCCATTTTTAATACATCTCGGATTTGAATATGTCAAATCTGACCTTACAGATATGTCCGGAACGGCCAAAAATATTGGAAACGACACTGAGATCACCCAAATCGGACTTCGGATGGCTCAGATTTTAACAGTCAAAGTTTTAGGTCAACAGACGGTGCAGATGAAGCCGCATGTCAGGCCAAAATAGTATCTGCGAAGCACTGAATCAAACCCCAAATCAATGATGTGGCAGGATGACGTGTCAGGCACGTAAGCTTCACCTGGCCCACTTGTGCTGATGTGGCAGATGCACACACGTTTTGGACTGACGTGGTAGGTGATGATGTGTCTGCTGACTGGTCTGACGACGTGGCTGATGACGTGGCGGGTCAACCCGGTTCAGTTGCAGACAATCGGGCGATGACGACGCGTGGAGAGCGTGTTGCGCGTGGGCGCGTGTGGGAAGTGCTGTCGTCGGTGCGTGTTGGCGCGTGCGGGCATGCAGGACGTCGGTTTTTCGCCGGGTTTTCAACAGTGAATTCTTCTTGATATTTCAATTGAAGAACACGAACATGTGGCTGGAAAATCTAGGTTTTTCCCCATTGATATGTTGAAACTCTTTGGGGAGCAAGGATTCTTTTAGGTCAGGAACAGCTTGTCATTCTGGTTTCATACACAGGCCTTTGGCCAAACATCTTGTCACTCTGGACTGTCAAGAAAAAGCTCTATCAAAATTCATAGGATCAGGATTGACACCAGAACTTGGGATATACAGAAGACGATAACAAAAATTCTGAAAGGCATTAATTAATTCCTTGACCCACAATTTTCTTTGTTAGTATTTTTTTTTTCCTTAACTTCATTTACCTCAAGCGTCACAAGCTAGCTCTTTTCAAATTCATGAGTCTCACGACCGGATTCTCGAATTTATGACAGCCATATAGACAAGGTTCTCCTCCAAGGTTCCATACCTATGCGAACCCAAACTTACATATAAACTTATCCTTCAAATAACTCAATCAGAGTTCAATGCAACACTAATAAAAAAAATAACTTCATAACAATTTGATTGTCTTAATACAAAAGTTAATACAAATTCATAATTGTGGAGTATTGAATAGACATATAGAAAAAGTACTAATTTCAATAAAAGAGCAGATTCTGAAGGTTCAACAAAAGTGACCCGCTAACAAGCTATAAGCCTGAAAAGATAAATAATGAGAAGGTGAGTTCAACAACTCAGTGAGTAGAAAATATTCAATATACACACA
Organism: Populus nigra; assembly: GCF_951802175.1. NCBI lineage: Eukaryota > Viridiplantae > Streptophyta > Magnoliopsida > Malpighiales > Salicaceae > Populus > Populus nigra. The sequence continues at coordinate 22,461,405 of NC_084856.1, forward strand.
TGAGATAATACAACAATGAGGAATATATATATACAATTGTGGCTTAGGTTCTTATAAAAAGGTTTCTTAAATAGGCCATAACAAAAATATCATAAGGTAAAGTTCGTTAGAAAATCAAAATGCAATGAGCATGAGGCTCCGTACTGTGGGATGATCAGTCCACACAGGTTGATGACTCCCCCGACCAACTAGGGTTCATATACGATGTGCACAAAGACTAGCACTACCATGTTAGCATGAGTATTCTGACTACATACCATAGATTTATAATCATAATCAAACAGACATATTCATATCTCAAAGCTCAACTCATGACATCAATCAAATGAGGAGCTATCAATTCAGAAGTCAATTCAAGCATATATTGGTTCATATCAAGAATTCATATTCAACAATTGATCATGTTTTATCGTAACAAGGATAATAATCAGCATATATTATTAAGAAGCATGATCCAATTCATAATAACAAATAAAATATTTATAATATTTCTCATGCATATGAAAAATTATCCACTCACCTGACTTGAAAGCAAACAGAACTCGAAAGCAGATACCGAAGGAAATCTTACTAATATCCCGCCGGTAAAATATTATGATTATCTGAATACAAAGAAGACATATTCAAAACTGACTCGAAAGAACATACAACCTATTTAATACACTTAACTAAGGGTCTATTTCATAACCCTATATGTTTTTAAACTAAACTAGTATTTTTTTTTAAAAACTCAATTAAATGGTTTTCTCGAAATCTAATCCATAATAATAAAAAATAATAAAACTGATAATAATTCACTAAATAACCTTAATTTATTCATCAAACAAATCTGCAAAAGCTAATATTACAGTTAGGGACCAATCTGGAATTTATCATATTTTTAAGGGTCAATTGTAACTTTGACAAATTGGAGGACCAAACTAAAAATATCATAAAGTCATGACTATAGTGGAATTATGTCTATAATTCATCCTAATTTCTGTCCAGAATCTCTAATTATGCTCCAGAGACCATTCTGGAATGTTTTTCTAAATTTTTAGGGTCAAATTGTAATTTTTGTCAAATGGAAGAACCAAATTGAAAGTGTTAAAAATTCATAACTATATTGGAATTTTGCTCATAATTCATTTTTTATTCTGTCCAGAATCTCGGAATATGCTTCAGGGACCAATCTATAATGTTTCCAAAGTTGAGGACTAAACTGTAATTTTCACAAATTCAGGGACCAACCCGAAATTTTGTCATCTTCAACCTCAAACCCATAATTTCCACAGAAAACCTACTGTTGTCTCCTGATTTCTAACTCAAAATTCAAAATTTACACAAATCATAACTCAAAATCATTATATTTACCTAAAATCTTCCAAAATCAACTTAACAACTCATTACCCATAACAATCAATACATAACATGCAAATCAATTCAACAATAAACTCAAAATAAAATCTTCAAAACCCTAACATTTATCAAAACAGAAATTTAAAGCTCATAGAACACACATTTATACATTTAAAAACCTAAATATTACATTTAAACTTATTTTCTTCAACTCCTTTCTATTTCCCTTATCTTTCCTTATTTTCTCTTCTTCTTCTTCTTCTTTCTCCCTTCACTCCTGCCGGTTCTCTCTCAAAATTTTCAGATCTCTTCTTCTTCTTTTTTTCTATCTATATTTATTATATTTATTCAATTACTACAATACTCCTCATTCATTTATATCTAATTTTAGGTCTTCAAGGCCTTTCGTTGCCTTTTCCAACTCATATATTTCAGAACATCACAAGTTCAAAAATTTAAGCTAGTCCTTGTTTTTAGCCTAAAAGCTTCAACCCAAATTTAACCACAACGCCATGTAAAATAGAAGCAACAACTCTAGAATCAAGACAGCCATGTAAATAGTTCAAAAATAGCTTGGTTCAACTTCTGAGTTTTCTCCTACGTAAAAATAGGAACACAACAGAAAAATGTTGTAAGAAATGAAGGCTATATAATCTTCTAATTTGTCCTTGTTTTTCCAATCAACCATTCCTTCCTTCAACACACTGATTCCTGCACGATCCCGGCCGCTTGAACCGATTGAACAGCATGGGTTCTTTACATGGGCTCATTCCATTTTGCCTTGTCCTAGTTCTTGTCCTCTCTTCCAATCATCTCATTGCTAAAGCCCACAAAAATTCCACGAATCAAATCAAAGTAGAAGCTGATTTCAAAATCATAGCCGAACTTGCAGGAAAGAATGCAATTCCAAATGCTGATTTCAAAGGCCTAGCCAAGCTTGCATTAACGAAAGCAATATCAAATGGGAATGCAATATACCACCGCGTCAACTCGTTGCTACTCAAAACTTCGGACATGTACACTACGAGAAGCCTAACAGGTTGTTCTACCAACTACAAAGATGCAGTTGGCCTTATTAACAAATCACTGGCTGCTTTGGATGCTAAAAATTACGATGATGCCAAGACATGTATCACGGATGCCTTGGCGAACTCAACGAAATGCGAAGATAGATTCGAGGAACTATTACAACGAAATTCCCCATTTACATTCATGAAAGCAAAGTTTGGCCTGCTATGCTTGACTGGTTTAAAACACATCAATCTGTTAGTCCAGAATGAACGCTTGATAACTGAAGGTTGTAGCCACACCTTAGACAAGGAGCTGTGCAAATCTACAGTCGTATTCTTCCTGGAAAACAAAGGACTTGGTATCCATGGCTTGGCCAAGCTTGCAGTACAGAAAGCATTGCAAGATGGCACCAGAATCCACAACCACATCAGTGTGTTGCTAAAAACAACTTCAGATCAATGCGTTCTGAAAAAACTTAAAAGTTGTTCTGCGTTCTACCTGACTGCAATTGAAAAGATTAAGGAGTCGCTGCCAGCTTTGGATTGTAATCGTTATGGTGATGCCAGTACATGGGTTGGAGCTGCCATAGACTCGGCGGAGACATGCGAGGGTGTGTTTGCTGGAAAATCAAACGCGATATCTCCTTTGACACCTATGAAAATAGAGTTTAGTAAGCAAGTCTCTATTTCTTTAGTTGTCATCAAAAAGCTAGCCGTAAATTAACCTGAGGTGGCTGCTGCGCACAAATCTACAAGCTCTTCCATTGGGTCTCAAAACAAGAAATGTACTTCAAAAATTACAGAAAGATTAAGTATCATTGAAAATTTCATGAGAATAAAACAGAAGCCGTATTCAATATGAATTTTGATGCATGAATTTACTTTAGTATTACTCGCTTCATTTGTCAAGTTGAATATTTGATCAGTCACCTATCCATTCATGCCTCTTGTATTTCTGCATACTTTCTTTCACCTGCCTAGCTAAGCTCGGAGGTTGGTCCCTTGCAGCATAAGTAATTGGTGCTTGCCACGGGAGGGGACCAACTCTTTTCAAACATCCATTACATAAACCATAAAAACAAAAACTGGTCTTTTCTCTGTTAATTCTTTGTTGGAAAAAGAGTAATAGCAGCCCTTATGGAAAGAAAGATCAACCAATTGAAGAACACAAACACGAGTTTAAATATATGCTGGCCACTTGGCCTACTTGATGTATTTAAACTACTATAGGAAAGGGATTTTTCATGGCAGGACTCTGGAACTTATTATTCTGATATCATTTTTTCCTTTAATTAAGAAGTTCACTAGGCCGACTTTGGCCAGGCATCAGGCCATCATAAACCTGTTTCTTTACCTTAATCTTTCCAATATCAAATGGGGATAGAACTTTTATCGTACATTAATTGTTTAGACGAGTCTAGATTTTCAGGATCAAAACACTCAAGTATTCTTCTATAACCCAATATACAAAGTGAAATAAGGGAAACATTCGTGTCTCTGGCTGTAAAAGTGGGCCTTGTTGACTGTTTATGAATCAAAAGTGAACAAGGGAAATTCTTGGAATTGAATTTCTTCACTTCCTCTGCCTTGACATGAGTAAAAAGCTATGATAAATGTTTCATATCTTGAAAAAATTGTAATCCAATAACATTGGAGCACAGCTCCATGAAAATATCAGGGAGAAGGCTCAAGCAGAAAGGATAGTATTCAGTTTGCTATACGCACAAATAAAATCCTGGAAACTGCAAAATGGATTCCCAGGAAGAACTACGTGCGAGTCATTAAACACAGCAAAAAACATCAAAAATCTCATGAAGTTACATGAGATAAACGAATTCTTATGAAAATAGTACCCATGAAGATCTAAACTGACTCCAAGAGTTAAAAATGTGGCTGGCAGAACTTCTCTCTGCTTGTAAAACCCTAGTCCATCCTTTTCTTAGAAGAGGTTATATATTTAGAGAGCAGGTAGGATAACCGAATGAATATACTGCCCTTATTTTCTTTTATTTCTACTTATAAAATAAACAGCACATGACAATTGATACTAAACTAACTATTGACATTAAACTAAGCACAACCGGACTAATTCAGTCAAATTCTACCAATTAATTCGCAATCCAGACATCATTTTTTTAAAATATAGTTCTAATTTTTAATCAATTTAAATCTATTCAAGTTAACTCATCTAACTTATAACTTAAACATTCACCCCAGGTCATGGATTGACAACTTTGCACATGAGTCTAGAATTGTGCAATGGTTTGGTATTATCTCAACAGGATTTGAGGATGCTATTCATGTTTAAGGGAAATCATTATTAAGCTTGTTAACTATCTAAATTAGGAAATTCTCTGGTCTAGACTGGAATATCCATAAGCTATACCCTTTCTTGGTAAGAAATCCATGAGCTATCCCACATGATCGAGAGAGAGGAAATCAAGATATGGGATTTCAAATGGGGGACCTAAATGGAAAAAGGGCTTGTCGAGCTTAGCATTCAATAATTCCCAACTACGTGGAACAATCCAAGACCTCTATAATAACTTATTTCATAACATTCAATAATTCCCACCTACGTAAGCACAATCCAAGAGTTCTCTATGAGTATCTCAAAACATAAAAGAAAGTACAAAAAGGAAAAAAATGTGTTTAGATATAAACATAAAATTATTTTACTACAGGTTAGTTTTGGAATAGAATAAATTTATGTCATGAAAGTTTGAGATATATATCATCTTTGAATTGTGTCAATTTCTTCTGTCTCGAGATACTCGAGATAGTAATCAATTGCTTCCTAGCTTATCAATATCACACTAAGTGATTTGACACTGAAATGCCTCAAAACTCTCACAAATTATCACAACCATAGTTTATTATATCATGAAGGACGTCATATGCTTAAAAAAATATTATCTTAATAAACATGCAAAGATATAACATGAAGTATTAAAAAATGGATTTCTAGAAATTATTTTTTGTTAGAAAATAATTTTTAAAAAAATATAAATTCTAAAAAAATAAATTATTTTTCAATATTTGATAATATAATAAAAAATAAATTAAAAAATATTTTCTAGTATTTTGTTAATTCATATAAAATAAACTAAAAAATAACTTATTAATTTTATTTTTTTAAAATTTATTAAAATAATAAAAAATAAATCTTACAAATTAAAAAATTAAAAAAAAATATAATTAAAAAAAATATAATTTCATAAATTATCTCAAATAAAATAAATATTAATTAAAATAATAGAAATCAAATCTAAAAAATAAAAAAATTAAAAGATTATGAAATTAAAATAATTATAATTATAATTTCATAAATTATTTTAAATAAAATAAGTAACAATCAAAAGAATAAAGATCAAATTTAATAAATAAAAAATTTTAATTAAAAAAATAATAAGAAAAAAAACAAACAACAATCATAAAATAAAGACCAAAATTTATATAAAAATCAAATTATATTAAATTTTAAAGAATAAAATTAAATAAAATATACATAACAATCAAAAATTTGATGACCAAATTTGATATAATCAGCAAATAATATGATATTTCTAAATTTTTCACAATTTCTAAAAAGTATTTTATGTCCAAAATAAAGAAAAAACACTTTCCTAAAAATCGAGCCAAATTTTCCTTTAACTGGAAAGTGTTTTCCGTTGACCAACTTTTCTAATGGCAAACAAACACAAGAAAGCTTGGAAAGTGATTTTCCGAAAACCACTTTCTGGACAAACAAACACCCCCTAAATCTCTAGTGGTGGCCAAATCATATGAAATAAATTGCCCATATATATGCATGTGTGAACGCTATCTGCAGCTTGGATAATCAAAAATCTTAAATCTAAATAAAGAAAACAACGTTTACAGGAATACCAGACCTGATACACCTGATACATCACTAGACCCACAATCAGGATCCTCACTGTCAGAGCCACACCGGCTCAAGAGATCAATTTAACAGTGTTTTACACTTTCAATGGTAAAAGCAAATCCATGGTGGATAACCTGTAATGCACCTCCATTAGAATACCTTGTCCCCAACGATCTTGTAGTAGACTGCCCTCCTAGGGGAATTCCTCCATTTGTTTAGTGGCTTTGTGTACTTGACCCCAAACTCCGAAACATCAATCACAACTGGCATTTAGAAATTTCAACAATTCGTTCCTTTTATTTTCTGCCGCCTTGTCCTCCTTTGATTTCTCAAGTTTCAATAAAATCTAGAGAGGAAAATTGGATAAAGGATGCTAAATATCAGTGTACCTCTCAATCTCTCTAAAGTTCACAGCAAAGTAAAGGAGAGAAGACTCACCTTTTTACCAGAAACAGCGCTACGACGCACACCATCCTCTTTATCACGCCCTAGAAACTGTTACAAGGGCATGATAATAACAAGGTTAACGAAAACTAAGAGAGCAAAAGGTAGAAAGCAAATCACAATTCGCTAAACTGCTATATACCTTAGAAAGCTGTACAGGGCTGCTATTCCTCTCGTCCTGCTGCTGAAACAAAATCCAGGCAAACCAACCAAGCACCCAGACATCATGTCCCAGGCCCCAGCTCCAATTTTCGAAGAGCCAACCATAACACAGGCAAAAACTTAATATAAGTATCTCAGACATTGAAATTACATGTTTACATCTACTCTCAACAATTTTGAATTAACTAGTGATCACTTCTAGATAGGATAACCAATCAAAACAGTGCAAAATTAAGAAAGTGCCCAGCATTTACAGCTCTTAGATGCTCTAAAGTATAATCACCATGATATAGATAGATGGAAAGCAATACATTTTTTTAAAACTGAACAGCCATATGGAACTAAAAAACAAACGGGAGATTACAGGCCTACCTCTTTAACTTTTTGCTTCTGACGTTTATGGTGATGACTCTTACTTCGATCCTTTTCTTTGTTCTAGAACACAAAAAAGAACTAACACAAACTGTCACACAAGCAGAGAATATAAAAAAGATCAAAAAACAATAGCAGTATCAAACAACCACCTTCTTCGATCTGTCATTCTTTTTGTGCTTCTTCGAACGACTAGATGTCTCGTGCTCACTATCAGAACTATCTCATTAAACCAATAACAAAACACAAGATATTAATTAGTATTTTAAATCATTGCAATTTCCAACTAAAGATATAGCAATGGACACATCAAACCACATTCCAAAGCAAGAAACAAAAACCCAAGCCAGCAAAAATTGAGTTAGAAAAACATAAAATTACACCAAAAAGTAACAAACTTCATCAATAATTACACCACAATTCACGTTCAAAACAATTGGAGCGTTACTATTCCACACGGTTCCATTTCATAATGTAGTCTCCTATTCAATCAGATTCCTTAAATCTAACACTTTGATCACCATCATTAACATTAATTAAACCAAAAGGTAGCATACTTTAAAGGCCTACATGGGATAATTTTAGCAGACATTAATGTGCGAAGCTCCAAATTCTACTCTTCCCCGAAATAAAATCCAGTCATGTTCTTACAAGAAATTATACACAACAGAGCAAATGCAATTACACCAACAAGAATCTAAAATATCACAACAAAAACCCACAACGATCATAATTTACATGATTAAACAGAGAAGCCAATCCGAACAAAGCAAACCCAATTTAACACGATAATTAAAAAAAAAATAAGCTGGATGGGAAAAACACAGAGAATCGAAAAAAGAAAGAAACTTGACATGTGGGTTTGTTTTATAGAACCTGGAGTAAGAATCTGAAGAGGAATCGTAAGAATCGGAGGAAGATGAGTGGCGGTGGTGGTGTTTACGGCGGCGTTTGGACTGGGATTTATGGTTGCTGCTACTCTTTTTTCGGATCTTGAGAGAATCTCTGTCCCGACGATTGCGGTGCCGACGACGGTTGCGGGAAGAGGAGGAGGAATCAGAGGACAGAGAAGATGAGGCCGCCATTGACTGATTGATTAGGGTTTGATGAAGATTTGGGAGATTGAAAAGGCCTTTAAAGAAGTCGGTTTTTGAAAGTTTCTTTGTGAGGAGTGGTTTATTTTAGTTCTATATTTTGGGAAAATAACTTATTTGGTCCCCAACTATTATAAGATTATCAAATGGATCCTTAAAACAAAATTCATAGTTGGATCTTCCCATATAATTAAACTTGACTGGCATGACCGCCTCGGAGCTTGCCCCGGTGAGGTTTTAAAATAAATAAGAAAAGTTAATCTGTTATGATTTAATTAAAAATTTTAATTAATTCATAACACAATTAAAAACTTTTTAATTTAAAAAAATATTATTTAAAATAATATTATTTTAATATTTTAAAAAAATAAATAACAAATAAACTTGAGTTAACTTATGATTCAAAACTTTCTCTAAATCTTAGTTTAAAAACTATAAAAAATTTTATGTATCAAAATATATCTAATATGAGTATGAAAGTTTAAAAACAAATTTTTTATGTTTCAGGATAAGTAAATCCCTTTTTAATGAATTTAAAGGCCAAAAAATTTAAAATCAAGTTTAATTTGCAAACCTAATAGATTGAATCTTCACTTCATTATATGATATAATTGAGAAGTGAATGGTGATTAGGTGAAAATATATCATATTTTTTTTGTTTTTGTTTTCATCCCTAACTATAATACCGATCTATAATTATAATTATAGTTGTAAAATTCAGACTCGATCAACTTGAGGGCTTAGACACATTCCAGTTGAAGGAAAAACAGGAAAAAGAACTTGTCTTATCCAATCAAAATCCTGAGTTGATCTGTTTATCCGGTCAAAACCTAACTCTTAACATGTTGACTTTTTAAAAATAAAATTAATAAAATCTAATTTTTTTTATCAAAACTCAACTGTCAACCCTAAATTTATTTATAAAATCTATTCTTCTCATCTATAAACTGGGTCAAGATTCAAATTGATTTTTATAACTATGATAACTCCCAAACCCAAACTATTCTATCTCTTTTATATCTCATGGAAAATCCAAAAAAACCTAATATGTGTAAGTTGAATACTATAACTTTGATGTGTAATCATTTCTTTCCCAAACAGGTTTCTTTAGAAATTAGAAATAAGATTGGTTTTTTCTTCAAGGATAGTGTCATTCCAACCCCATAATTTATTGTTTCTATTCCATCATTTATTGCAAGGATTAAAATAACCTTATCATATATATATATATATATATATATATATATATATATATATATATATATATATCTTCTTAATTACTCTTTAATATTAACCTTTAAAATTCATTTTAATGTTTATTTAAAAAAAAATATTATGATGAAATTAAAAAGATCACACAAGAAAAAGAAAAGGTAAGTCCATATTTTATTTGTCTTTAGTATTTGGCTCAAATTTTGTATTTTACAATATATAATTTCTAAAATAACATATCTTGGAATATCAAACTTGCCAAATAGTAATTGGAATCTATAATTGCCATAATTTTTAGTTTTTAAAACATATCTTTAATATTAAAGTTATTATATCATGTAACAATACTAAAATATTAGTATAACATATGATATTTTGTACCGGAAAATTTAGAAGCATGATTCATTGAGTGACTTAGTCATAAAATCTGTAATATTTATCAACTCAATATTAATTTTGTGAGGAAAAACAATTATGTGACTTTTACGCTTGGAAAATAAAATCATAAATATTTAAGTGAAATCTACTGTTTTTTTCCTTGTATATTCTTTTTTTTTTTAAGAATGTACAGAAAATCCATTTTAAAATTAATTACTTTTAATATTTTAATAAGAAAAAACATACAAATACTCTTAAACTTAGTATTTTTATATGATTCCTCATGTCACCTTTAATTAAATCAATTAAATGACAATTTAGCAGTACTTTATTAGTGTTTTAGCTAATGCATTTTGTTTTAATTAAGTACATTAAAAAAATGGTATATGGATTTTTTTAAAAAAAAAATTATAGAATTTATCCATTTTAATTTCGCTCGAGGGCATCATATTAGGGCCAAGATTGAGAAAAGTACTCAGGTGCCCTAGTTAAACAAAGGAATCATACAAAGTTTTTTTTATTTTGTAAAAATTTAATTTTTTAAAATTATTTTTTATATTTTTTAAAATTATTTTGATGTATTAATATTAAAAATATATTTTAAAAAATAAAAATTTATCTTAATATATTTTCAAATAAAACAACCACTACTAAGGTATCTAAAATTGTTTCATGTTTGCTAATATAATGACCACGGAAAACTTACATGGTTATTAATTTCAGAGCTCATGAAATTAATTGTGTGCTCGCAAATTGACCCGGACACCCACGTTAATAATAATAATAATAATAATTGTTTATGTCCATTATCATTACATGGCCTGACTTATACATGGCTCTAATCTTGCACAAGATAAAGATAAGCAAATCAATGTATATCTGCAAAAAAAAAAAATTGTGAACAGGAGATTGTGAAAAAATATTTCTTTCGTTTTCAATATTTGAAAGAAAGAACGGAGAGGGAGACAAGTAATTAAGTAATCTAATTAATGATTTAAGTTAATAAATAATCATTGTAGACTTCGGTTGAGGTCTAATCAGGGGAACAATAATTGGCATTACATGCAAATAGATCACGAAAATTTAGAAGAGGAAGAAAAGGAAAAACACTGTCAAATCAATCCCTTCTCCGAGCTCATTTTCTGGCCAAGAAAGGTGTGTAGGGGATTCCGGTAGTCTTGATCCAGGCACCGCCCTTGAAGAACCTTCCTGGTGTGAAATCCAAGGCGTGTTGACGATCGATGGTCTTGATACCATTCCACTTCACACGAGCTGCCTTGCTAGAACCAGGACCATTGTTGTTGAATTCTGTGTACCAACAAGTCTTGAGTCCGAAAGTTCCGAGCCAAGGTAGCCATCCTTCGGGCTGGATGACATCGTCAATGAAGGATTCCATGATGATTGTTCTTGAGAATTCCTTCCATGGACGGCCGAGATATGACTTGAATAGTTTCCTTTCAGGGAATAGGTCAGGATGGGCTGTGATTGTGCTGTTTTGGATGATAATAGCTGATGGTTGCCTCCTCATTTTCCTGCCTTGAGCTGTCACAATGCACTGTTGGTTTTCCAATGGCTTGCGGATCAAGAATTTGCAGTTTTGGAAGACTGCAGAAGCGTCACCAAAGACGAAGTCGATGGTGCCGGAGATGCTGCAGTCGCGGTAGAATTGACGCTTGGCGTGTGTGTACATTGTGTCCTGGTGTCCGTCCATTGAGCAGTTGTAGAAGAGAGCATAATCAGCCGAAACTCTCAATGCCACAGCTTGATGTTTGATGGCACCAGCATTGTTCTCGAAACCAATATTCTTGGCCACAAAGTTATCTCCGAGGACAACTGCAAGCAATCAGGCAATTTGTAAAATTCCAATACATTGTTGTTGAATGTGTTAAATTTGGGAATAATGTACAGAATTTTGAAATATAATTCAGGCTTACGTACCGACTGTTGCGGTGTGATAGGTGTTGATTCCATCGACGAAGTTCTTGTTTCCGACGATGCGAGTAGTCTCCCTGCCATCTCCAATCACCATCAAATTAGTCATGCTCTTATTGAAATCAATGTACTCCTGATAAATTCCTGCCTTGATGTATAACACAAAGGTCTTGCTGCTCTTAATGGGAACATGATGCAATGCGTCTCTGATAGTTGAGAAATCTCCACTTCCATCCTTAGCCACAACAATGTCAGCCTTAATCTTCGAAGCAGGCGCTGCCAGAAGTCTGCGCTTTCCAAAGTCAGTCCAGGTGGGGAATATTTGATCACCATGTCCAAGAACAGGTAAATCATCTTGGAGAAGGCGGCGCTGGCCCAAACTTTCCAATGAAGGGATTGCGGAAGAGATCCCGGAAACGATGGCAAGGAGATTGGCGCTAAGCTCCATGGAAAGCTTCAATCCCTTCTTCATTTCCTTTCCAGCATTAGTGGTTGTGTTTTGGAATCCGTCCAAGCAAGTTTCTTGATATGTGATGGAAGCACTAAGCCAAGTCTTAACATCTGCCATCAATTTTTCTATCTCGGTAATATCAAAATCTGTTACTTTGTTAAGAGATTGCTTGAGCTCATCAACCGACATGGTCATAAGCTCTCTGCAGCTCTGAAGGGCCCCACGGGTTCTTGGGTCCTTTGAGAGTTCCTCCAAAACCTTTGATTTCTTGGAAGCCTCATTAACGTGCTTCTCTGCAATCTTGAATGCCATCTTGATCAATTCTCTAGGATCTGTGGTGTTTCCAGCAGCTTTTTGGAGGTTTTCTTCACATGTTTTCCTGTAATCTGTGGGCTGGCAAATGGCCTTGACGGCTTTCATGGAGGCAGATACTTGATTAGTGCTTTTGTGACTGCTGTCATTGAGGTCCTCATTGCCGTCATTGCCAAGACCGACGCCAACGGAGACAGCTACAACCATAGCTACCAAGAGGAAAGAAGAGATGCCGATAACGGCTATTCTCCTCTTTCTGTTTGAATCATCCCCATAAGACATTTTTATCTTAAGAAAATAAAACTATGGATCAATAACTTCAATGCCAAGAAAGCTGAAGAAAATGATCTCACTATCTTTCCCTTGCTTTTGTTTTCTTTTAGCTGCAGTGGGGCAAAGCTCGGTTGGCCTTCCCCTTGATTTTGAAGCCTGAACTACTTAAGTTGAAGTGATTCAAGGAAGAGGAATATTTATAAGAGATTGAAAGAAAGATAGTTTTCCAAAATTTGAGGTACAGAGGAAAAAGGGACAACGTAAGACAAGCTAGATCATTGTCATTGTTTCCTAAAAATGGAGCTCTACAGCTTGAAGTTTTGAGGGACAATTTTATTGGTGTTTCATCTTAATTTTAGGTGATTGACCACTTACATGTAGCTCTTCTAATAATGGATAAATACTCGTATTCTACCGTACGTGTAGTATACACCATCCAAATTTTAAGAAAAAGTTGGTCTGTTTATTTTTAGAATTAGATGCACACATTGAGCTTATCTGTTGTTTCTGAGGTCATATCTTAGCATTGCTGTATAGCAGATGGCAACTCAATAGCGACTTGCAGAAATAAATATATTGCTGTTCTGATGCGGAACCTGTTTTATGTGTTTTTATTTCTGTGTGAGGAGGTTTATTCACTGCATTAAGAGACTAATTAATGGTCAACAATTTTTGTTCGCAAAATATTTCGTAAAGAAATTTTTTTTTTCATCAGAACAATGTCATTTGAATTCTGTATAATTAAAGTGTGCTTAGAGCAAAATCTCCAGATCATGCTGCCCAACCAGTCAGTTTGATTAGCTTATCGACGAAGACTGCATGTTAACACTTCTTGAGTATTCCTTCCAAGGCGTTTTTTTTGTAGTACCCTTACTTGAGGGAAGTCGTTAGCTGCTTCAATGGCAACAATTATGCATTGATCTGTTCTACCTTGATAAGTTATTGCATTGAACATTTTGTCCACTGGTAATTGCTGATAAATACGGCAAATTTGGAGACCAAGTATGAAATCAACCTTCCTGTATAGGTCACAGTCTGCAAATGCAATGCAAGAATGGCTTCAATAATGGCTACAATATACTGAAGCTTCTTCTCGGAGGACATGAATCATGGTGCACAGCACAAGATTTGGTTGGCCCTGTGAATAAGCTAGGGGTCATATGCCTTACCTTATGATCTGATCATTTACTCTGTCAATAAAATTAAGGCTACTAGACTCAATATATAATAAACATGTCGCATGATCCATATTGCTGCAAGTTTCTGCGTACTGAATTTTGATGGATCAAATGTAGCCCGCCCGTCAGCTACACTCCAGTTGCCGGTTACCTCCGTCCTGTAATATCTTCTCTAATCATCATCAAATATTCTTGTTATTAGGGATGGAAATGCGGTAGGTAGAACGATGGAAACTAGTGTTTATCTAGCCTTAAACTGTATATTCTGAAATTCAATCATTCTTAAAACTGATCGGGAGAAAAAAAAAAAAAAACATTAATTGTTTATATAGTAGCTAAACCGACCTAGTTTATATAGAAAAACTCGTTTGACACAATGTCGATGTAATTCATAAATGCATTTGTTAGAAGTTAAACCTCAAGAAACATACTCGTGTCATAGAGACATTCACAGCATAAATCACAACATATCCATCATTAGCAACAGAGTTATTTGGTGCCGCATTTACAGCTTCGCTAATGCTCGTAAAATCCCCTGTTACATATGGATCCACAGCCACCATTTTGCCCACTGGGACCCCATTTAAATTATGAACCAACCACAAGTGGTGAATCGAATTCATGTAATGTCTTCTAAATCATACTAACAATTAATGTGTGGTTAAATGTGTTTATATAAATATTCTGTCACACAACTTTAAAAAAATTACAATGGGTACCAAAATTAGCCCACAAAATTATGGTATTCAAACAAATTAATGAAAATGGAAGAACAAAGAGCATGCAAATCATCATGATCATGACATTCACTGTAAACCACCAACGTAAGGCACTCCTGTTCCTGGCAACCAGAAACCTCCTGCTATGAAGTTGGACACGGTGAAATTAGCCGCCTCGGTCCCACTAATCACATGATAACCAGGCCATTGAACCCTGTTAGTAGTATTTGATCCTGGACCAGTGTTATTGAATTCTGCATAATAAAGTGTGCTAAGTGCAAAATCTCCTGACCATGCGGACCAACCGGCCGGATCGATTAGGCTATCGATGAAAGACTACATGATAACAGTTGTTGAATATTCCTTCCATGGCCTGCCTAGGTATGTTTTTGTTGAACTATTACTTGATGCCAAGTCCTTAGCCGCCTTGATGGTACAATTTTGTATTGAAGTGCCTGTGTTTTGGTTAGGATCAGTCCGACCTTGAGCAGTCAGAGTATTGAACTGGCTGTCCAAGGGTAATCGCGAATAGATATTGCAATTCTGAAGAACAACTGCAGCATTACCGAAGATGTAATCGATCGTGCCATAGATGTCGCAATCTCTGTAGAATTGTCTAAGTGAATGAGTGTATAAGGTGTCTTGGTAACCTTCAAAGCTGCATTTGTAAAATGTGGACATATCTGCTCCACTTCTTACTGCCACAGCTTGGTGCTTGATTGCTCCTGCCGTGTTCCGAAACGTTATGTTCACTGCAACAAATCCTTGACCAAGTACAGCTGCAAAGATAAATTGTCACTCTCATAACGTTGGATAAGATTTCCTGATCAATCAAGTCTTAGTTAAATGTTAAGCTTACCAAATGTTGCTGAATTAAATGTTGTCCATCCATCATCTACACTTCGGTTGCCAGTAATCACAGTCTGGTTAATACCTGATCCGATCATCATCAGGTATTTCTTGTTCTTCGGTATGGAAACGTACTCATTATAGACCCCGGCAACCACATAAATCACATAATATCCATTGCTAGCAACGGTGTTATTCGGTGCAGCAGCTACAGCTTCGGTAATGGTTCGAAATTTCCCGGATCCATATGGATCCACAACCACCACTTTGCTCACCAAGACACCAGTAAGGTTTGATGCTTTAAGGACTCTTCTTCCACTTACCGACTCGAAGATCTGTTTATCCTTGCTTGACATTATCAATGGCAAGCCTTTGCTTGCACCATCTTCCAAGTCAGAAAACACATGCTTTCTTTCGGTTAAATATCTACCTTTCATTGTGCTATGAGCCCAAACACGAGTAAAAAGTGCAAGAGCAACACTATAGTGCATGGTTCCGTTCGAGATAGGGACTAATAGGGCATTCTTGATGCTTGAGGATGATGATCTTTATTGAAGCCCATCCAAGCAGGTTTCCTGGTTGGTCAAAGTTGCACTAAGCAAGGTTTGTAAATCTTCAGCTTGGTAGCCTTGAAGGGCATCATCAGCACTAGACTTTAAAGTTTCCATTACATATGATAAGTAGTCTATGTTTTCTTGAGCTAACAACAGGCAATCTTCAAGGGCAAGAATGGTGGATTTGTACAGTGTTGAGGGAAGCCTTGAGTAATGTTGAACAAGCCAAAGAAAACTTTGAGCATGGGACAAAGATTGTTGAAATGAAAACTTGGCATAGTCATGTATGGTTCCAGGCTTATTATGTGGTAAAGAAGATTTGCAGAAATGGGGGAAACGTGTGTTGTCACAAATGGTTTCTGGTGTATTAAAGATGGATGAAAACGAGTAATTTGCAAGAGAGGGTGAACACAAGAGCAGGAGAAGGAGAGAGGTTGTGCATAAGGTGATTAGCTTGGAAGCCATGGCTGACACAAGATTTTGTGAATGGAAATGTTGAAATGGAGCTTTATACACATCATTGAATTGTTTGTAATCTTGCATTATTACCTGTCAAAAACGCGTTCATCTTCATGCTTGTGCCACCACAACTGTAGTGGAGGAAGTAATTTTGTATCTCTCTCTCTCTCTCTCTCTCGGTGTTTTTGGGAGATACATGATCCAATTATAACAAGAGTTTAGTTTGATGAGTATGGTAATTAACTGTCTTCAACCTTTCAATCAAGCTCCAGAGATGACAATCTACAAGGACAGATGAAGCTTGTCATCCATAAATTAAATCCTAAGAAAATAAATTCTTGTGAATGTATAAACAAATTAAAGATCTTATTGGAAAACTATTTAGTTTTGATACATAATTAAAGCTAACTTAAAAATACTTCTGTTGTTTTTTTAGAGATCACAAATCCGTTGTTACAAGATTGCATTTAAGTAGTGTTTCAGGAGGACAAAGGGGACAAATGGGGCAGGGTTAGGAAATTTAATTAGATGGGAAATTATCAATTTTTTTCTAGGAGGGTTAAAATTTAGATTTTACTAGTTTTATGGCCAAAACTATAAATTATTCAAGGAGAGGTTAGCAAAAACAAAAAGTTCTTGTAGGCCCCTCAGCCAATAAAGATAAAAATATAAAATAAATTTGTTTTTTTAATAATTTTAGAATAAAAAAATGTAAAGTACATTAAAACATTTTCTGTATATTATTTGTTTGTATTGTCTTTAAACAATATCTAAAGATTTTAATAAAAAAAATCATTTCAAACACAAATATGTTTAATCTTAAATTCTTTAAGATTTTTTTTTTATTATTATTATTAACATGAATATTTATACTAACTTGCATACACCTCAATTAATCCTACAAACTTTAAAGTTAATGACCATGTAAGCCTCCAGTGACTATCATATTAGCAACTACATAACTCGAACTTTAAATCACAGGGAAAATAAACTTCTTGATCCCAAATTCTAATTACTAGGCCACCTACTAGCCCTTGATCCCAAGACTTTTTAATATAACTAGTTAAAGTTACATTTATATTTTATTGGTTTTGGCCATAGTTATGACACCTTAATTAGAATATAAATTATGTATAACTTATAATTGAAAGTCTTTTTAATTAAGTTTTTTGGTTAAAAAATGGATCGAATTTCAATAATTTCTTCCGAAATCTAAGTCGGTATTTAAAATAAAATGCCACCCCCAAAGATATTATGTAGCCCCACGAAGAGAAAACTAAGATTCATAGTACAAGGACAACTTCTTAATCAATTATTTTGAGGTAGTGGTGTCCATGTAAACACCTCCATCCAACAATCTTACTTGACTTGAGTTCCATGAATATCAAGCTTAATTTTGCCTCAGGTGTTCATCACCTAGACACTCCTCCTCCTCCTCCTCCTGCCACCACCGCTACTACCACTGTTGCCGTTGAATCATGTAGTGGAGGGAGTGGTGTAAATACATGTGCTTATTAATGTTTAGGTCATGGGTTTCAGTCTTCATATATAAAATACAATGGTACAGGATTGATATAGTTATAAAATCCAGTCCAATATTGCGTGCAGGCCGATGAAATCAAGATGCGAACTGAATATAATGTTTTTTTTAAAACAGTTCATAAAGTTGATATAATTATGTTTTTTTAAAAAAAATTCATAGAATTGATATAATTAGATTTTATTTGGGTTTTATTAATTCATGAATTGATTTTTCAAATCACTTAAATTTAACTAGATTAATTTTTTTAAAAAATAATGTTTAGATCAGATTTTAAATTGATAAATCATGGAATTGATCCAGAGATCCAAAATTACAAATCACAAATTTTAAGAAGCAAAATTCATAATCGGTGTTTGTTCTTTTTATCCTGAAATAAATATTAACCAAAAACCTACTAAAATTAAAAAGTAATTAATACTAACTAGTTATTTTCCTTGATTATAGCCAAACATACACATATTTGGATCAATTGGATCCCCACTAGATAGATGGGCCGAGATTGGCCTTTAAACTTCAATTTCATACAAATTAAGTAGTGTTGAAGAAAAATTCGAACAGAAAGCTTCAAAAGTAATTGTATATAACTGTATAATATATAAGGTGGGTTAATTGCTCAAGCCTGCTGTGAACTTGACACCGGTCGATGGCAACCATGACAAGCCGTCGATGAACTGTGCGGCAGTAAAAAATTTAGCTGTGGCAACATCCTGAATGATGTGGTAGCCAGGCCATTTAACCCGGCCAGATAGTAATGCTCCAGGGCCATGGTTCCTATATTCACCATACCACAATGTGCCTAATGCAAAGTTTCCATACCACTCAAGCCACCCTCTAGGTTGGACCAGAGCGCTCATGTATGTATTCATGAAAACTGTCCTGGAATATTGCTTCCATGGTCGCCCTAAGTATGTCGGTTGTGAGGCAAAAATATAGCTATCTTGAATCGAAAATCCGGTGCTTTGATGAGGGTTTTTCCTGCCTTGAGCAGTGATTGTAACCTTTTGTAATGGTAGTGGCACTCTAGTGTATATCTTGCAATTTTGAAACACAGCAGCACCATTGCCAAAAATGTAATCTATGGTGCCATAAATCTCACATTCGCGGTAAAATTGGCGGAGAGAGTGAGCATAGAGGGTGTCTTGATAGCCTTCCATGCTGCACCGGTAGAAAGCGGATTGATCCGAATCAACTCGAAGAGCCACAGCTTGATGGTTTAGTGGTCCAGCCGTGTTGCGAAATGTCATGTCTCTTGCTATGAATCCCTTCCCAGAAACAGCTACAAGCAAAAAAAAAACGTCATTGTAGAACAAACATCAACATGTAGATGTAAGCCAAAAACGAGTAATGAACAGCATGCACAAATATTTAGATACTCACCCACAGTAGCAGTTCTAAAGGAAGTCCATCCTTGCATGAAATTGCGATTGCCTGTGACCACAGTCTGTCCAATACCGTCCCCGACGAACATGATATTGGATTTCTTCCTCTTCATGTCAATGTTTTCTTTATAAACGCCCTTCTTCACATATATGATATACCTTCTATTACTATAGCTTGGAGCTTCATTAATGGCCTCTGTGATGGTACGGTAGTGACCGGTGCCATCTCCAGCTACAATTGCATCTATGTGCATACCAAGAGAACTGCCTTTCAGAAGCTCTTTATCACCTTCTGTCATCCACTCTGGGAACTTATCTGAACCTGAATTTGTAGTAGTACCATTATGGTTTCGTGGAGGTTTAAAAGGTAAGCTATGCAACTGAGTATACAAAGCTAAGACGTTGCCAATTAGCTGCGTGACTTGTTTCAGGCTTCCTCTGATAAAGTTCTCGAGATGTCCATCTGTGCCTTCAAATCCTTCAAGGCACGTATCTGGGTTGCTTAGTGCAGCACTAAGCCAAGCTTTCAAGTTTCCCTCGTAGTGAACATTCTTTATGCCTGCTCGGATATTGTTCATCTCCTTTAAGGACCATGCTAGCTCAGATACTGAGAAATCAAGAAGCTCTTTGCAATCCTCGATCGCAACTTGTTCACGATAACTGACAGACAACGCATTGAACTTGGTGATCATATCAATGGCTCGCATCGCTTCATCGAGCGTTGCCCTGAGGGCAGCATGGAGAATAGAATGTGCAGTAGGACCACTCTTTTTGAGCTCAGCTTGAAAATTTGATAGGCATGAGCTCTGGTTTTCAACATCGCTACAAGCTTGCATAGTCAAAGCTTGTGCATTTAATGTTTGTTCTTCTGATGAGGTTACATTGGATAAAGCTTCAAGAGAAGGTAGGAAAAATAAAATAAAAAGAAAATTAGCCAAGGCCATGATTTGGGCAAAGATAGGAAGGGGAAAGGAGTTGTTTGGTTGCCCTTTTTAAAGAAAAACGTTTTAGGGAATGTGGATTGTCTGCTTTCAAAGGAAGGGCTTAACCTTTTGAGTTGCAAAGTATACCTTCTTGCCTGCCTTTTTCCTTGGACAAAGTTCAAGTTATGCTTACTTCTGAGGGCACGGTGTTCGATATTCTTTCACTATTTTTCCCTTGTTAGGTAAGCCTACCGCTTCTCTGTACCTGTGGAATCCTATACTGTCTGTTGCACTCTGCAAAATTTGCAGTGTGCACGAGCCCAGATAGGATCCCACTGACTTGGTAGTATTTGAACAGATTGTGGCTTGCATATATGTAGCCCAACACATATAGGGATTAGGAAGCACCCAAAACATGTTAAGCCCAGGAGGAAACATGGCATCCTCAGCCAATCAAACTATTTGAATACTGCATTCAACATATAAATGAAAGACAATCACCTCATGACTTCATGAGCAAGGACTTGTGTCAAGACACCAGAACTGAGCTTTCAATCAAAGCACACCAAAGAGTTAAAAAGTCTTCATTCTCAAATGATTCTTATTGCAATGTTGTTGATCTCACCAATCAAGTTCAACTTATTACTTGTAGTCTTATACAAAGCGATTAGCATGAAAAATACTCCTCATGAAATCTTATGAACCCAAAAGCTTATGATGAAACACCCTCCCTAAGGGAAGAATAGAGCCAAGTGGATCACTTTCTAGTGCTTTCTTAAAACTTCTCTAATCCCATCTAATTTTGCAACCCCTGGCATGCAAAATCCCTTGTACTTCAGAGGAAAGCAAGAAACTTAGAGCAGCAACTAACTTGATCTTCTTGATTCTGACACAGCAGGCTCTAAGCACGAGCTCAAACCCCTCCACAGTGACATTTGTGAGGTGCACCAAATCCACATCTTGCAGGCGAGTCAAGTTTCCCATCAGCATGCATAATGTCATGTCCGTGATAGCACAGTAGCTCAAATTTAACTGCCACCATCAAAACATTTCATTGTGTTTGCATGGAATTCCCTACCTTAACACCCAAAATAAACTAACTTGTACCACTTGAAACAGAAAAGAAATCAGGCGATGTAGATATTTAGAATATGACAGCTCTATTCAGTTTCGTTCAAATACCTAGTGTTTCCATAAAAAAATGGCTATGCATTCATTTTTATTCATTGCATTATCCTGATTCCCCCAACCCCCCAAAAAGTAAAACCCAAAATGTCATTTATATGTCTTGTGACCTCCTGCGTGAGATATATAAACTGCTTCTAGCATTTTTTTTCTTTTCTAATTTGCATACAAAAGCATAGATACTTTAATAGAAATAGCAGTTCCAGGTTGAAGTCACGATTCAATACCTGTCGCAAGTTCCGTGAGTAATAGGCAAGTACCTGAAACCCTGAATCATCAATTTTCTCGCAATGTTTCATGTCTAAATAGGTCAGCCTCTTACACCTGGTAACCAATGCTGTCAAACCTACACTTGTGATTTTATCAAGCCCCCTCAACTCCAAGTCAGATAATTCCTCCAAATAACCAAGAGACTTCATCCCTTTGTCAGTGACCTCAATGCAGTATGACAAGTTCAGCTTCCTTAACTTCTTGCAGCCACTTGATAAAGCTGCTAAACCACCATCTCCAATATTCTTACAGCTGTGTCCAAAAAACAAATAATACAGTCAACTCTACTATCTAATAGGTAGGAAAATCACAACTCACATTTCTACTAGGGAGGAAAATCACAACAATTATTTGGCTTAAATTACCGGTATAGATCAAGTTCATGAAGCTCTGAACAATTAGAAGCAATATAAAAGAGTCCTTTGTCTGATATGTTTGTGCAAAGTCCTAATTTCAAACACAAAAGCCTGGAACATCTAGAAAGGCGTTCAAGCCCTGCAAATTACAAATAACAAAGTCATCAAATCAACTACATGCTAATAGCTTCACATGATGGACTTCATATCCTGAAAGCTTACCTCTGTCATTTATGCCACAACAGTCGGTGAGATCAAGCACTTCAAGTAGCAAGCAATGTAATCCAAGCTGTTCGAGACTCTTCTCAGTGATCATATTGCAAGACTCTAACTTCAGGCACAGAAGGTTCCTACATGATTTTGCTATAGCAGATATTGCAGCATCGGCTATAGAACGGCAACATGTTAAATTGATGATCTTCAGATTGACACAGCCAGACACCAGCTGAATAATTCCCATATTAGTGACCCCTTCGCATTTGCTCAACCCAATTTCAATTAAAGACTTGCAGTTACTGCTGATTGTCTGGAAAATAGTGTCGGAACCTCGAACCCCATCAATTATGATAGTGTTCAGATTCTTCAATTTCTGTGTGCACTTGACAAAGCTTGGAGAAACTTCCTGCCGGCAAGACAGATTAAATTTAGTTTATTTTACCTGAAAAGATAATCACTTCCAAAAATCCAACAGATTGTTAGCATTGACTTACTGAAAAGCAGTGACCTGCATCAATATGCAGAAGACCACTATGTCCTCCGATCAATGAACTTAACCCATATGAACTGACACAATCACACCTTGCAACATCAATTTTCTGCAGCCAAAAGAAAATGAAAATCTCGGAACATTAAGAATTGATTACTTCAATTTTCAAGAAATTGAAAATTTCAATTTTCAATTTTACCCCATCACATTGTAAGTATGATACCTGCAGTAAAGGGCATCCATTTTCAAGAAATTGCAATCCAACATCATTTACAAAAGGGCATCCCACCATAGCCAAATCCTCCAGCTTTGGCAAAGAAGCAATAGAACGCAGCGATTCACTCGTCACCTGAAGCCAACCCATCAAGTTTCATTACATGCATTAACACTAACTTAATCCAGTTCATTGCAAAATACACAACAAGGGGAAAATTTTTCCCAAATTCGCTCAACATATATCCCATCCAATTTTTTGCCTAACAAAAAGGAAAATGTTAGTAATTCAAAAAAACAAATCACGTTTCTCTCCATTTTCCCTGTTTTCCCCCAACTTATAAACCCACATTATCCTGCATCTACATTTTCTCATGAAACAAACTATGATCTTAAATCTCCAAGTGACTTCGCAAGATGAACAAGATCAAACACAAATACAAAATCAACGTGGTAAACCGCAAACAAACCTTGAGATAAGAAACATCAAGAAACTTCAACTCCAAGCACTTCTTACACAAAAGCTCAACACCAAGATCACTAATCTCCATACACCACTTCAAACTCAACCTCTCCAATCTTCCACACCCAACAACAATCTTAGCCAACCCAACATCACTGACTCCTAAACACTTATCCATCCTCAACTCCCTCAACCCTCCACAACCCGATATCGCTGCCGCCTCCCTATCACCAAACCCACAACAATACGACACATCAACACTCTCCAAACCCTTACAAGCACCCACCAACATCTCCAACCCCGCAAACTTCAGCCCATTAGCCCTACTCAAGTTCAAACACTTCAAATTCCTAGCCCATATCGAGTGATCAACATGATGTAGTAACGACGATATAGTCCAGTCGTCGATACGTGGACAGACTGAGAGGTCTAGAGTGTGGAGGTTGGTGTAGTTCTTGAGGAGAGTTAATAAGAACTCAACATGAAGGACACGTAGAGTTTTGCGTGTGAGCGAGTCAACTCGATGTAATTCTTTGCAAACGAGCCTCCATGTCTTGCGATCTGATTCTTGAACGAGTTTCTCATTGACCCGAATGAGTAAATCTTCTGTTAAGACAGAAAGTATAGGTGTAGACCGAGTTGACATTGATTTTTAAGAAATGAGTTCTCTTTCCGACGCTGTAAGCAAGCAAGGGTTTAGATTCTTCCGATGAAGAACGTAGTTTGAGCAAAAAATTTCTAGTTTTCGAGAAGGATTTCTTTTTTTCAAGAAAGCTTGGTTCTTCGAGGAAATTAAGGTTTGTGTTTTTTTTATGGGATTTTTTAGGGGATTAAGGATTGTGGGGTGTTTTGGTTTCTGGGGTGGTGGAGGTGTTTAGGTGGGGACAAAGAGGAAGAGGAGGCGGAGGTGGAGGAGAGGGTGGTGGGAGGGTTTAGAGAGGCTTCGAGCAAGGCTGAGACAAGTTTTGAAGATCCAATTCATTTTCTTTTTCCGGTGACCGGTTGATGATGAGAAGGAAAGGAAATCTGATGAGGTTGGTGAAGATGAAAATGTTTGTGTTGCAGTGAAGAAGTAGAGACGGGGAAGATGGAAGAATGGTTTGGTGTCTGGGCGACCACAATAGCATACTAACTCCTAGGTATGGGCAACAAATAGGAAAATGTTTAGATATTTATATTTAATTTGATGAATAAAAAATAAGGTACAAATAATATCAAAATTAATGTACTGCTATTTTATTTTATATTAAATAGTAAATAATATTAGGACAATTAACATTTATATGCATATCTAAAAATCAATGAATGAAATATTGGAATATAATATATTAAAAACTATACCCATAAATACCTATTACCAACCTTAATACTTAATCATATTCCAAAAAGAAAAATTGATAATGGTATGTGCAAATATATGCATTTAAAATTTCCATGCATGTATCATATTTAAATTTGATTGATTTTGAGTAATTTTAAATTTCTGTGCTTTTATGGATCATAAAATTTTTTAAGAATATTTTTAAATTTAATTATGAAAAATCCAATAAATTCATATTATTTCACTGTAAGTTATAAATAAAAACACATCAATTTTAAAAAAATTTCTTTTAAAAAAACAGTAAGAAAAAAAATAAAGAAATTACTAGCACTCCATCAAACTTAGGGCTTTTTTTTTTTACATTTCAAAACTGTTTTTGAAAAAAATTATTTTTTAAAATTAATATTTTTTTAATGCATTTACAAGCAAAAAAATACTTTAAAAATCAATTAATATCACATTTTTAAACACCCCTTTAATATGTATTTGGTGTTGTGATGACTTTTATGATTGTAGTTTCAAAAAATATATTTTTAAAAATATTTTTAATTACAATTTTAAAAAATATATATTTAATTAAAACTATTATGGAATATATTTTTTATTAAAAAAATAAAAAGAATATTATTCTAGCTTTATAAAATTAATGTTTAAAATGTAAGTATATATAATATCAAGTATAAGAATTAAAAGCTATTTTGCTAGCTAAATTTTATTTTTTTAATTGGATAAAAACAAAAATTATTTTGTTTGAGAGTGTAGTAACGGTTGCTTTTTAAAGTGTTTTTCACCTGAAAATACATCAAAATAAAATTTTTTTATCTTTTAAAAATTATTTTTAATATCAGTATATCAAAATAACTTAAAAATACAAAAAAAAATTAATTTAAAATAAAAAAAAATTAATTTAATTTAATTTTTTTTAAAAAAATATTTTAAATCGCCAAAACATTCAAGAATTTGACTATCATGGCAGGAATTCAAGTATTTGACTTTACTTTACACGTCCTATTTTTATTCCTTGGTTGATTTTAGAGATTCACAGGCCTTCCACAGCTGATTATTGCTCAGAGAACGGAAAAAATCCAAAGCGGTTCTCTTGGAGTACATGAATTGACCAAAACATCCTTTAACTGTTTGATATCTCGAATGTACGTGGACATGTGCTGAGCCAGACCAGCCCACGTGGAAGAAATAATCAGGGCATTTTGGTCAAGAACTTTTCTGCATTAAAAGTCGTAAAAACCGTGCTCCCTGTCCCACCGCACGACACGTGTCGGGTAAAGATTAGATTCAGGAAAAAGTACATAACAGCAAGCTTCTATTCAGGGTAAATTAGTTTTTGATCCCTATAGATGAAGAAGTATTCTATTTCAACTCTTATAGTCTTAAACTCTCAATTAAATCCCGAAATTGATCATGATTGTTAGATATCTAGTGATTGTGCTTAGGATTGATTTTTAATAACCATTATTTTTATTCCATATCATGTTAAACATTAATATATGAAAAAAAATATTTGAAAGATGCGAAACATTTTATCATTGTATAAAACAAATACTTTATCTAAGTAATTATTTAATAATTTCAATGCAAACAAACATTTTAAAAGCATTATGATAGTTTTTATTGTGGTTATTCTCTGATGTATTTAGTATTATGGTATAGGGTGTTTTAAAAAAAATATTTATTTATATTACTTAATTTAATTTTTAATATTAGTACATTAAACCCATTCAAAAACATCTAAAAAATTAGTATAATTTTTTTAAAAGTAAAAAAAAAATATTTAAAAATATTTTATAACGTTAGAACAAACTCCAAACCAAAAACACACTCGTTGGTATGGGGATAAATTGTATTTTTCAAAAATCAAATCAAGCAAATCCGTTAAAGTTAAGATCTTAAACTATAGGGTCTGAAGTGAGCTTTTATCAAGATTCAGGGACGAAAGATATAGTTTACCTGCCGTCCTTTTCTGGTGAGGTGAATAGAAGAGTACATCACCTTCTACGATTTCTTACTAGCCTTTGTACGGTTAGTATTCGCGGGACCCAGAGAGACCGTACCTATCTGCTTACCTTCCTTTAATGGCGGTGGGTCCCACGGAACAGAACCTAGTGCTCACATGCATTGATTTTTTTATTTTCTATTTTCTGTGCCCTTTTTTATTGCTAAAATTGGCATTCAACCTGTCCAGTGTCCACCAGGAATAGTGCTTGTTTGGTAGTGTAATTATAATTGTTTTTTAAATAATTTTTCATGTTAAAATAAATATTAATGATTTTTTTTATTTTTTTAAAATTATTTTTGATATCAGCACATTAAAATAATTTAAAAACATTAAAAACATATTAATTTGAAATTAATAAAAAAATAAAAAAATTTTAAATTTTATCAAAAACATTTTTGAAACACAGAAACAAACAGGTCCAAAAAACAGGGTTTAGTGCCTATTTGTTCCTTCTATTCATGGTAAGTATACTTCTAATTATTTTTATTAAAAAAATTGTATTAAACACATTTTTTTTTCAAATAAAATTATCTTGAGACTAATGATATTGAGATTTACATATGAATTCAAGGTATAAATATATAATCTATGGCTTAAAATTAAATAAATAGATTTAAATTCAATGGATTGGTTTGGTAGTTGAAAAGATATGATATTTTCCTTGATTTTTAAATTTAAATCTTGGGTTAAAGTGATTTATTAAACTATTTTGAAGTGAAAAATACGTCTTTAAAATCTAAGTATCAGCTGACACATAAGTTATTTTAATGATCATAATAATAAATAAATAAATAATAATGATAATAATAATAATAAATAAATAAATAAGTTATTTTAATGATTTTTTTACTGGGATAGGAGGACGTTTTTGTTTCGTATCCGAGAAGGAAACGGGGGAGAAATGTTGCTCTATCAAATTGCTGGTCAGTTAGAATCTGGCCGCACAATGTTAAGAGAGTTGCATTATTTTATAATGGTCGGTGCTGCAATTATTATTATTTTTTACTTTTTAATATTAACACATTAAAAGATCTAAAATTATTAAAATATAATTTAAAATCAAGAATTTTCAAACACGATTTTTTAATGCGAAAGGAAGCGCATTCGGGAACCACGATAAAAGACCACATTCAATGTTTTCAAAGACTTGTAAATCTCTTGACGTTGCCAAGGCAACCGACGCATCATCCATCATGTCACTGTAATGCAGCATTTCGTGGAAGAATATCCATGGCAACGAACAAAACCAGAGGCGCGTTCGAATACGGAAAAAAGAAGAAGACAAAGGGAGGATGGTGTGCTCCTGTGGAGCTCTGTGTGTGTAGCCAAGCATGAATGTTATTTCGTGTTACAGCAGCAGCAGCAGCAAGTGCTTCCATGTCAACATGATGGCTTCAATTCAATTGCTTTAACTAAGATAAACAGGCTGATGATCTGAAACTCAAGCTTTGAATTAGTAAATTACTGAATTAATTTATTGAGTCAACTTAAAGTAACGAAAAGCTCAGTATCCCTACAATCTGTAAGATGGACCAAGATATAAAGAAGATTGGTGTCGTACTTTTAAGCCCATCTGATGACAAAAAGCATGCATCTCTCTGCTGGGCCTGGATTATTATCCTGATTAAAAAACTTGCAATCAACTTTTCATGCAACTTCTGATATACCCAGAGAGATTGGAATTCCTACGAAAATGCTAAATATTGAAGGAAAAAAAACCCCCAAGAAATCACGACTATCCGACCAGAATTGAATATGAATTAAGTAATAAACCCCACTAATTTGGTGATCTCGTGTATTTTTTTTATTTTATATTATTTTCTTACAAATATAGTTGCTAAACTTTATGATCAGATAGTCGTGATTTCACAAGGTGAAAAAACTTATGGCATTCCAATACAAAGGTTGAAGGTAAGGTGAAAAAATGCAAAATGAAAATGAAGGATGAAGGATCACATAACCAATCTCTAGCTCCAAGTTTTGCTTCTTTCAGTCTTCTCCTAATTAGCAAGCTCCCACCATCTTCCTTTCTCATTTCTGATAACAGTTATAGGAACTGAAATGCACAAAAGGAGCACAAACTGCATCTTCTTTAGGCAATATCTTCCAATATAGAAGAGTTGTTGGATTTATCTTCTATTAAACGAACAAGTGTCACAAACCCTTTCTCATCTTCGCCTTCCTCGTTACTTTTCTCGCTTTTATGTTCTTTGCTCATTGAACTAATTTTCAAGTTAATGATGCATGATTTCCCATGTCTTGAAGATGAGAATGATATGTTCCGAGTATTTGATGAACAAAAGATGTTCGGTTTCTCAAACAAAAACTCAAGTCCGACGTCGACGTTACCGATTCCTCTCCTATTGAAAAACACCATGCTGCTAGCCAATGTCCTGGAGGTTCTTTTGGGGTCTCGATTCCTACTATTTTCTCTGTACTAGATGGCAACAAGAACAGCAAAATATTTAAAAATGGATCACACATAGATCCTCAAAAGTAATAAAATAACTTAAAGCTAACGCAATACAGACCAAGAAACTTCAAACATCTCCATGATGCTATAGCTGTTTTGGCCCTTTCGGTATTCAATATTCAAAACATTCACGATCTTGAGGCATCTGTAACCAAGTCCAGACCCAACCGAATCCACTCCAAGAAAAAAATATTTATTAATTTTTTTTATTTAAAGGAAAATTGGTAGTTGGATTAGTAAGACATCATTACTTAAGCAAACCCTTTGAAGTTAGAACCTTGACCCCAAGCACCCATCAGAGCCAGTTGTGAGGACTAAATGCTTGCTAGGCCTATCTGAAGATATTGGCTTTCTGAAAAGAAAACTTAGCCCAAAGGATGATAGGATATCTCTAGAGCCATGCTCGTAGATGGACTTGGACAACTAAACCAGAATGTTTAGTTTACCACGCACTTTGGAGGCAGTTTTTCATGAAAATAAAATTGGGAACTTGATTGTTTCATCAAGTTAATTAACAGTTCACTATGCAAAAGCCAGGATGAACTAAAGAAATAGAATGTAAACAAAAAATTAGAGCAATTGTTCCCTCAGCAAGATTGAGAAAGAGTTTCAGTCATCCAATGATCAGCATTAGCATGGTTCATATTTAAGCATCACTGGGAACATCCATCAATTCAACTCAAGTTTCAATTACCATAAGCAAACCTTAATCTACTAAAAGCCATCTGACAGCAAACAGGGCATGGACTAGCACACGAAGACATTAAGTCATTACAAAAATCTATTGTTAAAATAAACGAAAGACAAGATTTAAAGCAAAATCTAAAATTTATGACACAGCAAAAACATAAACTTTCAACAAGAAGAAAGCTAAGTTAAACCAGTATGGCCTTTCAAGGATTTAAAGCAACCCCAGAAGGTTAAAAACACCAAAGATACTAAATCCAAGCACACATGTTATGACATAGAGACAACATGTCACCTCAGTAAATTGATGGTGCTGTTTTCAGTCGGTGTACGATCAGTGATACCACCGCATTAAGTATGACGGGGAACATTAATTCACAGAAATTAAGAATAAACACAAGTAAGACCATAAACCCAGATGCGAAATTTAGGTAAAAGACAATGTAAAGGCTCAGATAAATGTGAGAAAGTGTAAATTCCCGGACCTTACAAAAAGGCCTCATAATGAGCTGGGATTATAAGCATTTATCATCATAGCTAAGACAAGCAATCTCAATTAAACATCCATAGAGAAAAAAAAAACGAGAACTAAAAACACAGAGAGAGAGGAGGAACTTGAAAACTAGTTTGTTAGGAGGGGGAAACAGCAGGAAAGTTTTGAAGAAAGAGCGGGGGTTAGGGTTTATAAAAGGGAAAAGATGGGAGGCTAGGGTTAGGGTTTGATAGAGATCTGGTTTCCAACTGTATCCCTAATCTTATGGTTAATTACAGATGCAGACTCGGTCGAGTTGGGTAACGTAAGGGGTGTGCTTGGAATATGAAACATGGGCCATATGAGCCCAGTTGATCCAAAGTGGAGGACATACGAGCCCAACCTGTTTCTTATGGTTAAGCTTCAGCCCAAAGTGAAGATAAACACTGGGAAGGTTGACTCGACGATAAATTTTGAGTTTGGATACATTAATGTGATAAATCATATAATCCCGAACATAAATCAAATTTGATATGAGGATTAACTTAGAATTTTTTTTTAATTATTGAACCATGGGATCAATTATCATAAAAAAAATAATACATTAATGCAGGTCTTGCCCACAAATCTTGAAGACACAAGGGAAAGAAAACACAACAACGTCAGCTCTTACGCGAGTTTTTATTGCAGACCAAATTCATATCAATAAGACATTACTATCATCATCTATAATGTTCAAATCAGCAGGAATCAATGCTCGGGGTTTTCAACTGCATTTACGGCTGCAGAGGCAGTCGAATAGAAATTACTCCATTCCTCGAGCTTGTGAGTAACAGATTTGATACTAACATGGGCTGCCGATAATTCTGATTTACATTCCGTGGCTTTATCAAGAGCATAATGCAGGTCTAAGCTTGCAGTCCCACCTGATAGCCCATCGAGGTTAAAGAATGTAACTGATTGTTTAAAAAGGGATGAACAACTCTCGAGGGCTGCCTTAGATGCAGGGTTTATGTCTTTTCTCTTGAGCAAGGCAGCAAAGAAACAGCTTGTAGCAGTTGTTTCTCTTCTTGCCATATCCAAGGCATTCTCTGCGACAGCCTTGGCACTGGTCGCCATCAATGATTTTGGATTGGCCATCAGGGATTTGACGCAGATTTCATAGCTACGGATTTCGCTTTGTGGGCAGACCTTGCTCACCAATTCTGGTGGGATTGTTGCCTCGGTTTGAGAGGGAAAATGCAGGAAGAGAAACAAGGCAATGGCAGCAAAAAACAAAACACTAGTATTCCTGGAACCCATTGTTCAAACGAAAGAAATTAAAGGCTTCTTGCTGTGATGTTCTGTGTTGCATTTGCATCTCATTGCAGGCATTTTATAGAGCACAAACATGCCTAATTTTAGAATGTTATTGCAAGTTCTGCTGTCCTGACAGGATATACAGAACAGGTTGGATCACCCTCATCGAAAGGAATCCAAATCGGGATATCCAGGACAGTTTCAAGGTTTTTTTTTAACAACTATAATCCTCACAAAACCCAATATGATGAGTACGACTACAAGGATATACCCTCAGCACCCATTAACTCCAAATGCTCAATTTATATGAAGAATCGAGATTCGATTTATTTAGTATTTAATTCTCCTTCATTACAATAATTAAAAAAAAATTTGTAGTTTTTAGTACTTTTCTTTCAACATTAAAAAAATTATTTGGTAAACAATTGTTAAGCCAATTGTTTTAGCCTGTTAATACACTTTAGAGGATTGTCTTACATTAAACCTTTATCGGATCCTTGAAATTATTTATTTTTCTCACTCATTTTGTTAAACATGATGAAGAAAATGATGATTTCTTCATAAAATAAAAACAATGGGAATGATAAATTTCACACAAAAAGGATAGTTCTATTGACAAGGGAAAACTAAAAATTGTATTATGGTAGCTTAAAGGTTGCAGTTTGAAAAAAATAGATTTAAAAAACTATAAATTATAGTTTTTTATTTAACAAAGATTTGAAAAAAAGTAGTTGGTCGTCGGAACCATTAAAATATAATTTTGACTTAACTATCACAAACAAAATAAATTTATAGTATGATTGTGAAAACCAGGTCAAACCTAAGGAAAATTTCGTTTAATCTTTCTGTAATATACTGAAATGAGAAAGAACGAGGGTTTTAAATGAAAAATTCAAGAAAAAAAATATTTCTTAAAATTATAAATTGATATGCCATTAAATCAGTTCAAGTGTTCATGCATTCATTCCTATAAATATGTTGATCATTGAAGTAAAATAATATTCTTTCACGTCAAGAAAATAAATTTGATATACCTTAAAGCTAAGGGAAATTAATGAGATTACGAGTATATTAATTAGGAAAAGTTCTCTAATCAATTTCTTACCATCAAGTGAATGTAATATTGAAAGCAATTTTCATTCAATCAGAAGTAGTCTTAGGAATAAAATCTTTGCATTTATTCTAAGCAAACGTTCAAAAGTTTGACAATTTAACTTAGTTTATTCTTCCCTAAATCAAGATGAGAGTTGCAGCAATTAAATTAATTCTTTTGCTCGTTACTCTAGTTCCTAACAACAATTACAGATTGAAATAAACTAGAAAACATACATGTCATCTCAAAATAATTCAATAAGCTTAAATAACAATCAATAGCATAATTCTGAATAAAGAAAAATAAATGCTTGAATCTGAAAGAATTATAATGATAACGTTACTTCTTACAACTTGCTCATGGAGATGGTGTGTGTCCTTCTTGAACCGAATTTAAAAGTTTAGTTCATAGTTGCTTGAAAATTGACAAAAGCAGAGAAGAAAATAATGTTTTGCAACCCTTGTTTCAACTTTCAACTGTGTTTTGCTCTATTTACCCCCCCTTGGCTGCCGAATTTCTTTAGAATTATTAGGCTAATTAGAAGTCTTCATGATACTTAATTCATTCTTTTTTTATCTCATCTTTAAGGTTGGATAGATCTCTCAAATTTTGTGTTGAGAACTAACTCTGTTGTTGTCACAACTCTACTGTAATTCCACTCTACTGCAACTTAGACTTTGTTTCTGATTTGGTTTCTTACAATATCCGACCGTCCCAGTTGTATTAATTCATTCATGGCATGTTAGAGGCTTGATCTGTATTTTTACTGGGTCTTAAGGCCCGCCGTTTTTATGTCAGACTCTCAGCTGTAGTGGGATACTTGGCACCATTAGTTTCTTGATTAAATCAGGAGACCCATCTCGTCCTTTAGATTGCATCCGGAGTTTGGCCTTCAAAAAGATTTTATCTGACTTGGAGTCCTTATGAAAGTTGTAGTCTTGGATGTGTAGACGAATTTGGAATTTTGAATCGCCTGATTTTGATATCTAAAGCTCAAGATATTCTTGTTTGAATATCTAGTGTGAAAGCAGAGAATCCTGCTACGAGTATGATTCTGGCTCGAGTTTGCAGATCTGATTAGAGATCCAAAAGAGATCATACTTTTGCCCATTATACCTTCTTGGAAAGCTTGACATGTGTACTTAGACTTAGATTAAGCCCACGTTCTCATTCGGGAACTCTAACTTGATAAAACATTTGTCACAAGAAACTAGGTCCAAAACATAAAATGCAGAATTTTTTATCTCTAACAATTAATTCACAAAGTCCCTTAAGTATGCAAAACTCATAAAAATAACTTTTAATAAATTTAAATAAGCTCAAAATACATTAAAAAAAACATATTGTAAAAGGAGTACAAAACATATTTATATTTTGACCCACCTGTTTTTATTAACCAAACATGATTAATACGTGGTTAAGGCAAAATGTCGCTAAACACGGGCTCATAGGTAGTGTTTTGCATGCTGGACAAAGATAGACTAGAATTGGTGCTTCTTTGAATAGTACATAAAATCATTTTTTATCTCACTAAAATTGGTGCCTTTTCCAAGGATGTTCCGGTGGAGAGTTTTTTATCTCACTAAAAAAAGGCACCATAAGCTTGTTGAATTCTTTATATAAAGGTTGGTATTTATAAAATGAATATATTACCTTTCATATAAAATCAATTTTTTTAAAGAATAGAAAAAAAAAATCAATGGGTTTTCCACGGGTTTTGAGTCAACTCAAGTCTTTTTGTGGTCAAGTTAAGCGAAACATTTTTTTATTTTTTTTTAAACACATACTTTTATTATTGACCTATTAATTTGATTGATGAGTGGTGAGCTAACTAAAGATTCTATTATTAACTTGGATTAGGTTTCTTGATCGGGTCAATCTCTAAATCGGGTTTGATAACAAAGTTGCTGGCACACTAAAATTTTCTATGTTTTTAATTTCATGAAATAGGCAGAAAAAGATGGTGCACAATTCCCTTTATGCTTCATCTAGGTCATTGTGTTTCCCTGCTGTTGTTGGATAATCAAACAGAGATGTCAGAAGCAATGAAAACCCACTGGCTGATTTATATCCACATCTTAGTTAATTATTTTTTTTATCTTAGAAGGAAGTTTGGATAAATCAAGTGAATTTTTTTTTATAAAAATAAACAATTTTTAATCCTATTATTAAATTGTATATAAATTTTACGAGTATTTTTTTTATATCTAATTTGTTACAAGGTCGGCTTGATAGCACCAGCAAAGTTCAGGTTCATGCCCAAATTAAGTTCAAAAAATATTTTAAAAAAATTCCAAGTTATTTTAAGATTATTTTCTTAATTAAATTTCAAAATTTTATTCGGTACTCGATAACTAGATTTGTTTTAGAACCTACATAAACAATTTTGTATGATATTTTTAGAGATAATAAAAGGTTAAAAATTATTAATGTTCAAGATTTATCAAAGCAAAGTTTTCTATGCTATTTAAGGTTATAATTTTAGGCTTAAGAAACCTTGATTTCTTACATTATGTCATGATTGATACCATGAAAAGAACTCATTGAAATAATATAAAGTTTCCTTCAGCATAGTCTTGTCCGCGAACATTGAAGACACAAGGGAAAGAAAACACAACAACGTCAGCTCTTACGCGAGTTTTTATTGCAGACCAAATTCATATCAATAAGACATTACTATCATCATCTATAATGTTCAAATCAGCAGGAATCAATGGTCGGGGTTTTCAACTGCATTTACGGCTGCAGAGGCAGTCGAATAGAAATTACTCCATTCCTCGAGCTTGTGAGTAACAGATTTGATACTAACATGGGCTGCCGATAATTCTGATTTACATTCCGTGGCTTTATCAAGAGCATAATGCAGGTCTAAGCTTGCAGTCCCACCTGATAGCCCATCGAGGTTAAAGAATGTAACTGATTGTTTAAAAAGGGATGAACAACTCTCGAGGGCTGCCTTAGATGCAGGGTTTATGTCTTTTCTCTTGAGCAAGGCAGCAAAGAAACAGCTTGTAGCAGTTGTTTCTCTTCTTGCCATATCCAAGGCATTCTCTGCGACAGCCTTGGCACTGGTCGCCATCAATGATTTTGGATTGGCCATCAGGGATTTGACGCAGATTTCATAGCTACGGATTTCGCTTTGTGGGCAGACCTTGCTCACCAATTCTGGTGGGATTGTTGCCTCGGTTTGAGAGGGAAAATGCAGGAAGAGAAACAAGGCAATGGCAGCAAAAAACAAAACACTAGCATTCCTGGAACCCATTGTTCAAACGAAAGAAATTAAAGGTTTCTTGCTGTGATGTTCTGTGTTGCATTTGCATCTCATTGCTGGCATTTTATAGAGCACAAACATGCCTAATTTTAGAATGTTATTGCAAGTTCTGCTGTCCTGACAGGATATACAGAACAGGTTGGATCCCACTCATCGAAAGGAATACAAATCGGGATATCCAGGACAGTTTCAAGGTTTTTTTTTAACAACTATAATCCTCACAAAACCCAATATGATGACTACGATCAGGATTGTCAAAAAAATATTTAAAACATGAGATGAAAAATACAATATAAACTTCGATCGTAAATTCTTAAGTAATTTTTTTAACTAATTATAAATTGACTATTACAGCTAAGAAATTAAATAACATTAAAATCCGATAAAATAAGTCAATAATATTATAATTAATGAATGATTTAAATAAAATAAGATAGATAAATAGTATGAATTAATAAATTAATGACATGAGAAATAAAAAGTCTTAAAACAAAACTTCTCAATACAGGGAAATCACTAAATGGTAGGAAGTAAACATGAATCTAATGATCCCCTTTTGGGTTGAAAGCAAACATGAATCTAATGATCCCCTTTTGGGTTGAAAGCTAATGAGTCTAAAGACTCTAAACTAGTAATTAATTAACATAAATTCAATAAAAAACTAAACCCCTAAACAATGTCTAATACGCTAGAAATAATTCAAATTAAAAATAATTATTCAAAAATAAATATATAAATAAAATAGAATAATAAATAAATTTTTCATGTTAAAATTCCTCCATGAAGCTCGAATCTCTAATTTTTGCATATTCTTGACAGATTTAAGTCTTAATTTCAAATATGTCATTCTCTTTCATTTAGATGAATTATTGAGCCTATGATATATGATTGGAAAGCTTCAGATGTCTAGTTCCCATCCCAACTTTAATCACAACAAAATTCCACCGATAACTCATGTTATGTCCCAAACAGTTCACGGAGGTCTAGTTTGACATATTTGACAAGATTCGTCTACTAATTTTGAACCTATGAAATATTATGTTTCCAAACTCTATTTGACCTGCAAATTTACCATAATATATTTTTATATGTTTAATATTTCCCTATAAAATTTCAACTCTATCTAATGTACGGTTTGAAAGATATGCTCAATCTTGCAGACCCGGTTAACAGACATTTTAAGGCTAAATTTGGACCTGGCTTGGTTTATATCATACATTTAGTGAACTCGAACTGAGTTTACTGATTTTATTGATTTTGCATCAGTTAAGTCCGATTTTACTGGTTTTTGAGTTTTTAGTTCGATTTTGCACGTTAAATATATGTTGATTTGTAAAATTATACGATTTTATGTTAACTCGTAATTTTAATAACAATGAGTACGACTGCAAGGATATACCCTTAGCACCGATTTACTCCAAATGCTCAATTTATATAAAGAATCGAGATTCGATTTATTTAGTATTGAATCCTCATTCATTACAATAATTTAAAAAAATGTAGTTATTTGTACTTTGCTTTCAACATTAAAAAAATTAGTTGTAAACAATTGTTAAGCCATTTGTTTTAGCCTGTTAATACACTTTAGAGGATTGTCTTACATTAAACCTTTTATATGATCCTTGAGATTGTTTATTTTTCTCACTCATTTTGTTAAACATTATGAAGAAAATGATGATTTCTTCATAAAATAGAAACAAAGGGAATGCTAAATTTCCCACAAAAGAAAATTTTCTACTGACAAGGAAAAATAAAAAAATATGTTAGTATGTGTTTGATATTATACTAGCTTTTGAGGTTGTAGTTTAAAAAAAATACTATAAAATATAGTTTTTTTAAACAAAGACATAAGAAAGAGTTCTTAATGAGACCTGACTGTTTTTATTAACCAAATGGGATTAATATGTGGTTGGGGCAAAGATAGTGCCTCAACTACGTAAACAAATGGGCTCATAGGTGGTGTTTTGTACATTGGACAAAGATAGATTAGACAAAATAATCTTTTGGTGTTTGGTGTTTTGTAAACAAATGAAGTTGTTTGGTGTTTTTTTTAATAGGACAAAAATCATTTTTTGTCTTGTTCGAGGATGTTTTAGTGGAGAGATTTTTGTCCTACTAAAAAGAGCACGATAAGCTTGTTGACTTCTCTATACAGGGGTTGTTATTTATGAAATAACTATAATGCCTTTCATATAAAATTAATTTTTTTGAAAGGATCAAAACATTAAAAAAAAATCATTAGGTTTTACATGGGTCACGAGTCAACTCGAGTCTTTTCTTGGTCAAGTCAGGCTAATTCTTTTTTTATTTTATTTTTTACACATACCTTTGTAATTGACCTAGTAATTTGATTAATGAGTGATGACTCGACTAAGGAGTTAATTGTTGTGTGGTCCCGCACCATGTGATGGTGGGACCACCACATTAATTGTCAAGACACATATTGTCTCTTGGAATTTAAATTAATATGGGTCGGGTACTGTAGATGCAGCAGCTATTTTGAACAAGAGAGGAGAAGAAAACCGAGAGAAAGAAAGAAGAGGAGGCAGCAGAGCAGTCTGTCTTCTTTCTTCGATTTCCAGTTCGTTCACCGTTGGATTGGGCTGAGATTTTGACAGCAGCTTCTAGACACGTTCCTCTTCATTCTGAACGGTTGGATTGAAGATTGGTGGTGTGGAAGCTGGTCGTTTTGACAGAAAACAGGGCTGTCAGTGTTGTGAGCTTTTCTCTAACATTACTCTCTTTAATCTTGTTATAATCCGAGAATAAGTAGTTCTTGATGATATATATGTTGTAGCCCTTAGTTGAATCTGAGGAAGAACAATTGTGAACCTATTATTTGTGATAGTGGAAGTTTTTTAGGTGGACTCCGGTCCCGTGGTTTTTCCCGCATCGGGTTTTCCACGTAAAAATCTTGGTGTTGATTTGTGTGATTGTTGCATGATATTTGATCATTGTTTGATTCTGTTTTTTACTGCACAAAGAGGGAAAAAGGATTGGGACTTGTGATTTGTGAATTGTGAATTGTATTCCGCTGAATTGATCCGGTTAGTTGTCCCGAGTTTTCCCAACAAAGTGGTATCAGAGCATTTGGTTGTGTAGATTGAATTCTTGTGCAGTTAAAATGGAAAAGGAAGATTCGGGTATGATAAAGCTCACTTCCTCAAATTATTTCCTATGGAAAACAATGATGGAGGATCACTTATATTGCAATGATTTGGCTTTACCGATTGAATGTAAAGGAATAAAGCCTGATGACATGGATGATGCAAAATGGAATGGACTAAATAGAAAGGCTACAGCCAATGTTAGAAAATGGGTATCTTCTAAGTCCATTAATCATATTTCTCAAAAACATGATTGCTATAAAGTTTGAAAGATGTTGGAAGAAACATATGCCAAGGAGAGTGCACAAAACAAGGTTTTTGTAATTAGAGACCTTGTGAATTTGAAGTATAGAGATGGTGAAGATGCTTCAGTGCATATAAATGTATTCCAAGGGTTCTTGAATCAGCTGTCATTGATGAACCTTGAGTTAGCCGATGAAATGCAAGCATTAATCCTATTGAGTTCATTGCCGGATAGTTGGGAGACTTTGGTAGTGTCACTTAGCAATTCTACTCTGAATGGAAAGCTCACTTTGAAAACAGTGAAGGATTGTATCCTCAATGAAGAGAAGAGGAGGAAAGGGACAAGCACTTCCGAGTCTCATGCACTTGTTACAGAAAGTCGAGGGAGAAGTCAAAGCATGTTCTCTCACGGCAAGCAAGATGGAGAATCCAGCAATAGAAAAGGCAAATGGAAGCCAAGAGGAAGATCTCAGTCAAGGAAGGGTTTTAAATGTTATTATTGTGACAAGCCTGGGCATATGCAAAAAGATTGCAGAAAGTATAAGAGAGATAAAAAGGGTAGAGATGAAGACAAGAATGAAGAGAATGGTACAGCTGCAGTTGTGTCTGATGGTGATGTTGCCATTGTGTGTGATGATGGTTGTGTTAATCTTGCATGTCAAGATACCACCTGGGTTGCAGATTCAGCAGCTTCTTATCATGTTACACCCCGATGTGATTTTTACACATCCTACACTGCTGGTGACTTTGGTCAAGTTAGGATGGGAAATCAAGGGATGGCTAGTGTTGTGGGTATTGGAGATATTTGGTTGGAAACCAATACTGGGTGCAAGTTGCTACTCAAAGATGTTAGGCATGTGCCTGATATGCGCCTACATTTGATCTCTACTGGTACTCTTGATGAAGAAGGCTATCACAGTTACTTTGGAGATGGTAAATGGAAGCTCTCCAAAAATTCCCTAATTATTGTTAAAGGGAAGAAGATGGGTCTCTACATGTCACAAGCCAAGGTGATCAAATGGGGGGTGAATGCAATTGAAGATTGCTCTACTGATCTATGGCATAAGCGGCTTGGACATTTGAGTGAGAAAGGCCTTGGCATCCTTGCCAAGAAGAACTACCTTCCTTTAAAAGGTATGAACTTGAACACATGTACTCATTCTTTAGTTGGTAAACAATATAGAGTTGCATTTCAAAGATCACCTCCACATAGAAGATCACATGTTCTTGATTTAGTTCATACTGATGTTTGCTCAATGATTGATAAGTCTCTTAGAGGTGCATTGTACTTTGTTAGTTTTATTGATGATCACTCCAGGAAGATTTGGGCCATTTGTTTGAAATCCAAAGATCAGGTGCTTGATGTCTTTAAGGATTTCCATGTCAGAGTTGAAAGAGAAACTGGTAGAAAGCTGAAATGTGTTCGAGCAGACAATGGTGGTGAATACAGGGGTCCTTTTGAGAAGTACTGCAGGGAACATGGTATCAAATTGGAGAAAACAGTTCCTAAGACTCCACAGCAGAATGGAGTGGCTGAGAGAATGAATAGAACCATTGTTGAAAGAATTAGATGTATGCTCTCTCATGCAAAGCTGCCTAAGTCCTTTTGGGGTGAGGCAATGAAGACTGCAGTTGCCATGATCAACCTTTCTCCATCAGTTCCTCTTGAGTTTGATGTTCCAGATAGAGTTTGGAAAGAAAAGGATGTTTCCTATGCATACTTGAGAGTGTTTGGATGCAGAGCATTTGTACATGTTCCAAGGGATGAAAGGTCTAAGCTTGACAGCAAGACAAAACAATGTATTTTCTTAGGCTCTGAAGATGATGAGTTTGGTTATAGGTTATGGGATCCAAAGGAGAAGAAAATTGTGAGAAGCAGAGATGTTATCTTCTTTGAAGATCAAACCATTGAAGACTTTGAACTGAAGGAGAAAACAGAGTCTACTACTTTTGTTCCATCTAATTCAAATCTAGCACCTACTCCACAGTTACCTTTGATGCCTGCTAATCATGGGGGAGACTTGCAAAATGATGAAAATGGTGGTTTTCTTAATGAGCCATTAGTTGGTGATCCTGAATCAGCTAATGATGATATTGATGTTATTCCTGAACAGGTTATGCAGGAAGCTCCAGATGAGCCACAATTGAGAAGGTCAACTAGACCTCGCCAACCTTCCACCAGATACTCTCCTCATGAGTATGTATTGGTTACTGACGGGGGAGAGCCAGAATGCTTTGATGAAGCTATGTCACATGAGAAGAAAAGTGAGTGGTTGAAAGCAATGCAAGAAGAGATGAAATCCTTGCATGAAAACCATACCTTTGAGTTAGTGAAACTTTCTAAAGGTAAGAGAGCACTCAAGAACAAATGGGTGTTCAGGTTAAAAATTGATGAACATTGCTCACAGCCAAGGTACAAGGCAAGATTGGTTGTGAAAGGTTTCAGTCAGAAGAAGGATATTGATTTTGAAGAAATCTTTTCACCAGTGGTCAAGATGTCTTCAATCCGAGTTGTGCTTGGCTTAGCTGCTAGTTTGAACCTTGAAGTTGAGCAACTTGATGTGAAAACTGCCTTTCTCCATGGTGATTTAGATGAGGAAATCTACATGGAGCAGCCTGAAGGGTTTGAAGCAAAAGGTAAAGAGCAGTTAGTTTGCAAGTTGAAAAGGAGCCTATATGGATTAAAGCAAGCTCCAAGACAATGGTACAAGAAGTTTGATTCTTTCATGGTGGATCATGGTTATGACAGGACCACTTCTGATCATTGTGTATTTATGAAAAGGTTTCCAGATGGAAACTTTATTATTCTCCTGTTGTATGTGGATGATATGTTGATTGTTGGCCATGATGCTAAGAAGATTCAGATGTTGAAGGAAGA
The DNA here is from genome assembly GCF_951802175.1 of Populus nigra. Classification (NCBI taxonomy): domain Eukaryota; kingdom Viridiplantae; phylum Streptophyta; class Magnoliopsida; order Malpighiales; family Salicaceae; genus Populus; species Populus nigra. The sequence continues at coordinate 22,503,924 of NC_084856.1, forward strand.
GTTAAGCAAGTCTTTTGCAATGAAAGACTTAGGACCGGCAAAACAGATTCTTTGCATGAAGATCACACGTGACAGGAAGAAGGAGAAACTTTGGCTATCTTAGGAGAGATATGTCCAAAAGGTACTTGAGAGATTCAACATGAGCAACTCCAAACCGGTTTGTTCTCCACTTGCAAGCCACTTTAAACTAAGTTCTAAGCAGTGTCCTTCAAGTGATGAAGAAAGAGATGAGATGAAAAAGGTTCCTTATGCATCCATAGTTGGTAGCTTGATGTATGCCATGGTTTGCACAAGGCCGGATATAGCTCATGCAGTTGGTGTGGTTAGTCGGTTCCTCTCCAATCCTGGTAAAGAACACTGGTCAGCAGTGAAATGGATACTTAGGTATCTCAAAGGTACTTCTAGTTTCAGCTTATGTTTTGGTAATGATAAACCTGTGTAGGATGGATACACAGATGCAGATATGGCTGGTGATGTTGATTCTAGAAAGTCCACATCAGGATACTTGATGAAGTTTGCAGGGGGAGCAGTCTCATGGAAATCAAGGTTGCAAAAATGTGTGGCATTATCCACTAGAGAGGCTGAATATATTGCTCTTACTGAAGGGGGCAAAGAGTTGTTATGGATGAAGAAGTTCTTACATGAACTTGGCCTAGTTCAAGAGAACTTTGTGTTGCACTGTGATAGTCAAAGTGCAATCCATCTCAGTAAGCATCCTACTTTTCACTCTCGGTCAAAGCACATTGAGGTTAGATATCAATGGATTCGAGATGCTATGGAGATGAAGTCATTTGTTGTCGAGAAGATCCATACCGATGACAATGTATCAGACATGATGACCAAACCTCTACAGAGAGAGAAGTTTGAGTTTTGCAAAAGGGAAGCAGGCTTATCAGAGCCTCCTAAATTGAAGCTTACATGTTGATCGCCAGTATGGCGAATTCCTCACATGGTGCGTGAGGGGGAGATTTGTTGTGTGGTCCCGCACCATGTGATGGTGGGACCACCACATTAATTTTCAAGACACATGTTGTCTCTTGGAATTTAAATTAATGTGGGTCGGGTACTGTAGATGCAGCAGCTATTTTGAACAAGAGAGGAGAAGAAAACCGAGAGAAAGAAAGAAGAGGAGGCAGCAGAGCAGTCTGTCTTCTTTCTTCGATTTCTAGTTCGTTCACCGTTGGATTGGGCTGAGATTTTGACAGCAGCTTCTAGACACGTTCCTCTTCATTCTGAACGGTTGGATTGAAGATTGGTGGTGTGGAAGCTGGTCGTTTTGATAGAAAACGGGGCTGTCAGTGTTGTGAGCTTTTCTCTAACATTACTCTCTTTAATATTGTTATAATCCGAGAATAAGTAGTTCTTGATGATATATATGTTATAGCCCTTAGTTGAATCTGAGGAAGAACAATTGTGAACCCATTATTTGTGATAGTGGAAGTTTTTTAGGTGGACTTCGGTCCCGTGGTTTTTCCCGCATCGGGTTTTCCACGTAAAAATCTTAGTGTTGATTTGTGTGATTGTTGCATGATATTTGATCATTGTTTGATTATGTTTTTTACTGCACAAAGAGGGAAAAAGGATTGGGACTTGTGATTTGTGAAGTGTATTCCGCTGAATTGATCCGATTAGTTGTTCCGAGTTTTCCCAACATTAATTAAGGACAAGGCTCGGGTCATTGGTTGAGAGAGTCAACCTGGATTTTCTAGGGTTAATATAATGAAAAAAATGATTATTATCATAGTTTTAAAATCCGACTTAGGGATTGACCCGGGATAAGACCTAAGTCACGAGTTCGGTTGATTGTTGACTCAAGTCAATGTAAAGATAAAAATAATTATTATTACAGTTTTAAAACTTGACTTAGGAGTCGACTAGGCCAAGGCTCGGGTCACGAGTCAAGATGGTCAACCCAAGTTGAGCCGAGTCAATATAAGAATAAAAACGGTTATTATCATAGTTTTAAAACATAACTTGAAGGTTAACACGGGGCAAGAACCAGGTCACGAGTCAAGAGGGTTAACTCAGGTTGATCCGAGTCAATGTAAAAATAAAAATGATTATTATAATAATTTTAAAACCCGACTAGGAGTTCAACCACGAGCAAGGTCTAAGTCACGAGATGGAAGGGTCAACTCAGGTTGAATTGGGTCAAGATAATGATAAAAATGGTTACTATTATAGTTTTAAAACCCGACTCGAGAGTCGACCAAAAGCAAAGCCTAGGTCACGAGCTAGGAGTGTCAACCCGAGTTGACATATTTTTTTCTAAAAAAATCAAAGCAACTTCTTTTTGACAAAATAGATAAATAAAAAAAGTCAATGGGCTTTTGGGCTTTCTACTCGTGTTTTATCCTGAATCGACCAAGTCATAGGTTGATTTATGTTTTTGATCGGGTCAGGTCTGTTAAATCTTTCCTCTATTTTTTTCTTAAACCTGAACAGGTCTAGATCTAGAATCTGTCAGGTCCCAGATCGACTTGTCATGATAATATATTGTTTTATTTTGTTCAACATCTACCAAATACAAGTTATAAAAAATTATCTAGTCTAGTTCAATGCATATAAAATACAAGAGAAGATAATCATTTATAATGTGGTGCCAGAGGGACCATGGAGCATTTTGCATGGATTGCTAGCACACTAAAATTTTGTATGTTTCCCTGCTGTTGTTGGATAATCAAACAGAGATGTGAGAAGCAATGAAATGCCACTGGCTGATTTATATCCACATCTTAGTTAATTATTTTTTTATCTTAGAAGGAAGTTTGGATAAATCAAGTGAATTTTTTTTATAAAAATAAACAATTTTTAATCCTATTATTAAATTGTATATAAATTTTACGAGTATTTTTTATATATCTAATTTGTTACAAGGTCGGCTTGATGGCACCAGCAAAGTTCAGGAATCATGCCCAAATTAAGTTCAAAAAATATTTTAAAAAAATTCCAAGTTATTTTAAGATTATTTTCTTAATTAAATTTCAAAATTTTATTCGGTACTCGATAACTAGATTTGTTTTAGAACCTACATAAACAATTTTGTATGATATTTTTAGAGATAATAAAAGGTTAAAAATTATTAATGTTCAAGATTTATCAAAGCAAAGTTTTCTATGCTATTTAAGGTTATAATTTTAGGCTTAAGAAACCTTGATTTCTTACATTATGTCATGATTGATACCATGAAAAGAACTCATTGAAATAATATAAAGTTTCCTTCAGCATAGTCTTGTCCGCGAACATTGAAGACACAAGGGAAAGAAAACACAACAACGTCAGCTCTTACGCGAGTTTTTATTGCAGACCAAATTCATATCAATAAGACATTACTATCATCATCTATAATGTTCAAATCAGCAGGAATCAATGCTCGGGGTTTTCAACTGCATTTACGGCTGCAGAGGCAGTCGAATAGAAATTACTCCATTCCTCGAGCTTGTGAGTAACAGATTTGATACTAACATGGGCTGCCGATAATTCTGATTTACATTCCGTGGCTTTATCAAGAGCATAATGCAGGTCTAAGCTTGCAGTCCCACCTGATAGCCCATCGAGGTTAAAGAATGTAACTGATTGTTTAAAAAGGGATGAACAACTCTCGAGGGCTGCCTTGGATGCAGGGTTTATGTCTTTTCTCTTGAGCAAGGCAGCAAAGAAACAGCTTGTAGCAGTTGTTTCTCTTCTTGCCATATCCAAGGCATTCTCTGCGACAGCCTTGGCACTGGTCGCCATCAATGATTTTGGATTGGCCATCAGGGATTTGACGCAGATTTCATAGCTACGGATTTCGCTTTGTGGGCAGACCTTGCTCACCAATTCTGGTGGGATTGTTGCCTCGGTTTGAGAGGGAAAATGCAGGAAGAGAAACAAGGCAATGGCAGCAAAAAACAAAACACTAGCATTCCTGGAACCCATTGTTCAAACGAAAGAAATTAAAGGTTTCTTGCTGTGATGTTCTGTGTTGCATTTGCATCTCATTGCTGGCATTTTATAGAGCACAAACATGCCTAATTTTAGAATGTTATTGCAAGTTCTGCTGTCCTGACAGGATATACAGAACAGGTTGGATCCCACTCATCGAAAGGAATACAAATCGGGATATCCAGGACAGTTTCAAGGTTTTTTTTTAACTATAATCCTCACAAAACCCAATATGATGACCAGGATCAGGATTGTCAAAAAAAAATTTAAAACATGAGATGAAAAATACAATATAAACTTCGATCGTAAATTCTTAGGTAATTTTTTTAACTAATTATAAATTGACTATTACAGCTAAGAAATTAAATAACATTAAAATCTGATAAAATAAGTCAACAATATTATAATTAATGAATGATTTAAATAAAATAAGATAGATAAATAGTATGAATTAATAAATTAATGACATGAGAAATAAAAAGTCTTAAAACAAAACTTCTCAATACAGGGAAATCACTGAATGGTAGGAAGTAAACATGAATCTAATGATCCCCTTTTGGGTTGAAAGCTAATGAGTCTAAAGACTCTAAACTAGTAATTAATTAACATAAATTCAATAAAGAACTAAACCCCTAAACAATGTCTAATACGCTAGAAATAATTCAAATTAAAAATAATTATTCAAAAATAAATATATAAATAAAATAGAATAATAAATAAAGTTTTCATGTTAAAATTCCTCCATGAAGCTCGAATCTCTAATTTTTGCATATTCTTGGCAGATTTAAGTCTTGATTTCAAACATGTCATTCTCTTTCATTTGGATGAATTATTGAGCCTACGATATATGATTGGAAAGCTTCAGATGTCTAGTTCCCATCCCAACTTTAATCACAACAAAATTCCACCGGTAACTCCAATTATGTCCCAAACAGTTCACGGAGGTCTAGTTTGACATATTTTACAAGATTCGTCTACTAATTTTGAACCTATGAAATATTATGTTTCCAAACTCTATTTGACCTGCAAATTTACCATAATATATTTTCATGTGTTTAATATTTCCCTATAAAATTTCAACTCTATCTAATGTACGGTTTGAAATATATGCTCAATCTTGCAAAACCGGTTAACGGACATTTTAAGGCTAAATTTGGATCTGACTTGGTTTATATCATACATTTAGTGAACTCGAACTGAGTTTACTGATTTTATTGATTTTGCATCAGTTAAGTCCGATTTTACTGGTTTTTGAGTTTTTAGTTCGATTTTGCACGTTAAATATATATTGATTTGTAAAATTATACGATTTTATGTTAACTCGTAATTTTAATAACAATGAGTACGACTGCAAGGATATACCCTTAGCACCGATTTACTCCAAATGCTCAATTTATATAAAGAATCGAGATTCGATTTATTTAGTATTGAATCCTCATTCATTACAATAATTTAAAAAAATGTAGTTATTTGTACTTTGCTTTCAACATTAAAAAAATTAGTTGTAAACAATTGTTAAGCCATTTGTTTTAGCCTGTTAATACACTTTAGAGGATTGTCTTACATTAAACCTTTTATATGATCCTTGAGATTGTTTATTTTTCTCACTCATTTTGTTAAACATTATGAAGAAAATGATGATTTCTTCATAAAATAGAAACAAAGGGAATGCTAAATTTCCCACAAAAGAAAATTTTCTACTGACAAGGAAAAATAAAAAATTATGTTAGTATGTGTTTGATATTATACTAGCTTTTGAGGTTGTAGTTTAAAAAAAATACTATAAAATATAGTTTTTTTTAACAAAGATATAAGAAAGAGTTCTTAATGAGACCCGACTGTTTTTATTAACCAAATGGGATTAATATGTGGTTGGGGCAAAGATAGTGCCTCAACTACGTAAACAAATGGGCTCCTAGGTGGTGTTTTGTACATTGGACAAAGATAGATTGAACAAGATAATCTTTTGGTGTTTGGTGTTTTGTAAACAAATGAAGTTGTTTGGTGTTTTTTTGAATAGTACAAAAATCATTTTTTGTCTTGTTCGAGGATGTTTTAGTGGAGAGATTTTTGTCCTACTAAAAAGAGCATGATAAGCTTGTTAAATTCTCTATACAAGGGTTGTTATTTATGAAATAACTATAATGTCTTTCATATAAAATCAATTTTTTTGAAAGGATCAAAACATTAAAAAAAATCATTAGGTTTTACACGGGTCACGAGTCAACTCGAGTCTTTTCTTGGTCAAGTCAGGCTAATTCTTTCTTTATATTTTTTTAAACACATACCTTTGTAATTGACCTAGTAATTTGATTAATGAGTGATGACTCGACTCAGGAGTTAATTAAGGACAAGGCTCGGGTCATGGGTTGAGAGAGTCAACCTGGGTTTTCTAAGGTTAATATAATGAAAAAAATGATTATTATCATAGTTTTAAAACCCGACTTGAGGATTGATCCGGGAAAAGACTTAAGTCACGAGTTCGGTTGATTGTTGACCCAAGTCAATGTAAAGATAAAAGTAGTTATTATTACAATTTTAAAACTTGACTTGGGAGTCGACTAGGCCAAGGCTCGGGTCACGAGTCAAGATGGTCAACCCGAGTTGAGCCGAGTCAATATAAGAATAAAAACAATTATTATCATAGTTTTAAAACACAACTTGAAGGTTAACACGGGGCAAGAACCAGGTCACGAGTCAAGAGGGTTAACTCAGGTTGATCCGAGTCAATGTAAAAATAAAAATGATTATTATCATAATTTTAAAACCCGACTAGGAGTTCAACCAGGAGCAAGGCCTAAGTCACGAGATGGAAGGGTCAACTCAGGTTGAATTGGGTCAAGATAATGATAAAATGGTTATTATTATAGTTTTAAAACCCGACTCGACGGTCGACCAAGAGCAAAGCCTAGGTCACGAGGTAGGAGGGTCAACCTGAGTTGACCCATTTTTTTCTAAAAAAATCAAAGCAACTTTTTTTGACAAAATAAATATAAAAAAAAGTCAATGGGCTTTCTATTTGTGTTTTAACCCGAGTCGACCAAGTCTTAGGTTGATTTATGTTTTTGATCGGGAAAAGTCTGATAAATCTTTCCTCTATTTTTTTCTTAAACCTGAACAGGTCTAGATCTCGGGTCTGTCAGGTCCAGATCGACTTGTCATGATAATATATTGTTTTATTTTGTTCAACATTTACCAAACACAAGTTGTAATAAATTATCTAGTCTAGTTCAATGCATATAAAATACAAGAGAAGATAATTATTTATAATGTGGTGCCAGAGGGACCATGGAGAATTTTGCATGGATTGCATAATTTTGTATGTTTTTAATTTCATGAGATAGGCAGAAGAGGATGATGCACAATTCCCTTTATGCTTCATCTAGTTCATTGTGTTTCCCTGCTGTTATTGGATAATCAAACAGAGATGTGAGAAGCAATGAAAGGCCACTGGCTGATTTATATCCACATCTTAGTTAATTATTTTTTTATCTTAGAAGGAAGTTTGGATAAATCAAGTGAATTTTTTTATAAAAATAAACAATTTTTAATCCTATTATTAAATTGTATATAAATTTTACGAGTATTTTTTATATATCTAATTTGTTACAAGGTCGGCTTGATAGCACCAGCAAAGTTCAGGATCATGCCCAAATTAAGTTCAAAAGGTATTTAAAAAAAATTCCAAGTTATTTTAAGATTATTTTCTTAATTAAATTTCAAAATTTTATTCGGTACTCGATAACTAGATTTGTTTTAGACCCTACATAAACAATTTTGTATGATATTCTTAGAGATTATAAAAGGTTTAAATTTATTAATGTTCAAGATTTATCAAAGCAAAGTTTTCTATGCTATTTAAGGTTATAATTTTAGGCTTAAGAAACCTTGATTTCTTACATTATGTCATGATTGATACCATGAAAAGAACTCGTTGAAATAATATAAAGTTTCCTTCAACATATTCTTGTCCGCGAACATTGAAGACACGAGGGAAAGAAAACACAACAACATCAGCTCTTACGCGAGTTTTTATTGCAGACCAAATTCATATCAATAAGACATTACTATCATCATCTATAATGTTCAAATCAGCAGGAATCAATGCTCGGGGTTTTCAACTGCATTTACGGCTGCAGAGGCAGTCGAATAGAAATTACTCCATTCCTCGAGCTTGTGAGTAACAGATTTGATACTAACATGGGCTGCCGATAATTCTGATTTACATTCCGTGGCTTTATCAAGAGCATAATGCAGGTCTAAGCTTGCAGTCCCACCTGATAGCCCATCGAGGTTAAAGAATGTAACTGATTGTTTAAAAAGGGATGAACAACTCTCGAGGGCTGCCTTAGATGCAGGGTTTATGTCTTTTCTCTTGAGCAAGGCAGCAAAGAAACAGCTTGTAGCAGTTGTTTCTCTTCTTGCCATATCCAAGGCATTCTCTGCAACAGCCTTGGCACTGGTCGCCATCAATGATTTTGGATTGGCCATCAGGGATTTGACGCAGATTTCATAGCTACGGATTTCGCTTTGTGGGCAGACCTTGCTCACCAATTCTGGTGGGATTGTTGCCTCGGTTTGAGAGGGAAAATGCAGGAAGAGAAACAAGGCAATGGCAGCAAAAAACATGACACTAGCATTCCTGGAACCCATTGTTCAAACGAAAGAAATTAAAGGCTTCTTGCTGTGATGTTCTGTGTTGCATTTGCATCTCATTGCTGGCATTTTATAGAGCACAAACATGCCTAATTTTAGAATGTTATTGCAAGTTCTGCTGTCCTGACAGGATATACAGAACAGGTTGGATCACACTCATCGAAAGGAATACAAATCGGGATATCCAGGACAGTTTCAAGGTTTTTTTTTAACAACTATAATCCTGACAAAACCCAATATGATGAGTACGAACAAGGTTGTCAAAAATATTTTTTTGACACAATACGAAAAATACAATATAAACTTAGATAGTAAACTCATAAGTTATTTTTTTTAACTAATTATATATTGACAATTCCAGCTAAGAAATTAAATTACATTAAAATCTGATAAAGTAAGTCAACGATATTATAATCAATGAGTGATTTAAATAAAATGAGATAGATAAATAGTATGAATTAATAAATTAATAACATGAAAAATAAAAAGTCTTAAAACAAAATTTTTCAATACAGGGGAATCATTGAATGATAGGAGGTAAACAGAAATCTAAAAGTCCCCTTTCGGGTTGAAAGCTAATGAGTATAAACTAGTAATTAATTAACATAAATTCAATAATAAACTAAACCCCTAAACAATGTTTAATACACTAGAAATAATTCAAATTAAAAATAATTATTTAAAAATAAATAAATAGATAAAATAGAATAATAAAAAATGTTTTCATGTTAAAATTCCTCCATGAAGCCAGAATCTCCAATTTTCGCATATTCTTGGCAGATTTAAGTCCTGATTTCAAACATATCATTTTCTTTCATCTGGATGAATTACTGAGCCTACGATATATGATTGGAAAGCTTCAGATGTATAGTTCTCATCCCAACTTTAATCACAGCAAAATTCCATCGGTAACTCCAGATATGTCCCAAACAGTTCATTGAGGTTTAATTTGATATATTTGACAAGATTCGTCTACTAACTTTGAACCTATGATATTATGTGTCTGAATTCTATTTGACCTGAAAATTTACCACAATATATTTTCATGTGTTTAATATTTTCCTCTAAAATTTTAGCTCTATCCAATGTACTGTTTGAAAGATACGTTCAATCTCGCAAAACTGGTTAACAAATATTTTAAGATCAAATTTGGACCTAACTTGGTTTTATCATTTAAACATGTTTTTCATCTCAAATTATGGTAAAAAACTGGGTTCCAGAAAAGTTATTTGCTAAGCCATTGTTTTAACCTGCTAATACACTCTGGAGGACTGTCTTCATATTCAACCTTCGTAAAAGTTTCCTTCAATATATATACTTGTCCGCAAACATTGAAGACACAAGGGAACGAAAACACAACAACATCAGCTCTTACACGAGTTTTTATTGCAGACCAAATTCATATCAATAATACATTAATATCATCCTCTATAATCTTCAAATCAGCAGGAATCAATGCTCGGAGTTTTCAACTGCATTTACGGCTGCAGAGGCAAACGAATAGAAATTACTCCATTCCTCGAGCGTGTCAACAGATTTGATACTAACATGGGCTGCCGATAATTCTGATTTACATTCCGTGGCTTTATCAAGAGCATAATGCAGGTCTAAGCTTGCAGTCCCACCTGATAGCCCATCGAGGTTAAAGAATGTAACTGATTGTTTGAAAAAGGATGAACAACTCTCGAGGGCTGCCTTGGATGCAGGGTGAATGTCTTTTCTCTTGAGCAAGGCAGCGAAGAAACAGCTTGTAGCAGTTGTTTCTCTTCTTGCCATATCCAACGCATTCTCTGCAACAGCCTAGGCACTGGTCACCATCAATGATTTTGGATTGGCCATCAGGAATTTGACGCAGATTTCATAGCTATGGATTTCGCTTTGTGGGCAGACCTTGCTCACCAATTCTGTTGGGATTGTTGCCTCGGTTTGAGAGGGAAAATGCAGGAAGAGAAACAAGGTAATGGCAGCAAAAAACAAAACATTAGTATTCCTGGAACCCATTGTTCAAACGAAAGAAAATAAAGGCTTCTTGCTGTGATGTTCTGTGTTGGATTTGCATCTAATTGCTGGCATTTTAGAGAGCAGAAACATGCCTAATTTTAGAATGTTATTGCAAGTTCTGCTGTCCTGACAGGATACACAGAACAGGTTAGATCACATTCAGATTTTATATTTTTGTCTATTTTCTGGCCCGATGGATACGCAGCATCACAGAGAGTTAGCTGATTTTGTGGAACAAGAAATCCAGTGAAGGAGACACGGAAAGGTAAGAGCTGTATTATGCAGCAGAGGACAATAAAATCACTAAAATGGAGGAGGGAAAAATTGATCTACCAAATGGCATTTGTTTGGAAAATTAAGATGAAATTTGCTTTAATCAAAACTTAAAATTTTAGCTTTTAATTTATTGATTCTAACACAAACAGACACCTAATTTCTTTATATAAAAACAAATGCTTAGTCATTCTTTTGCTAGAATTGATTGTATCTTGGGTTATTTGTCCTAAAATATTTATGAAAAATAACTTTTGAATCGTAACTAAGAGCTCGTCTGTCTTAGTTTCTCAACCTGTTTTTTGTCGAGATATCCAGCAAAAAGGACTGAAGCCTATTACCTTGAAATCTTCGGGAAGGATGTTAACCCAAATTACTTTTCTTTAGATCAAAACATTAATCAAGTAAAGATATTTTGGAAGACATTCTTGATCACAACAGAGGAGCCACAAGGGAAAGAAAACACTAGCAGCAACAACATTTGCATACCTAGCTAAATAGCAACAGCAACAATATTTGCATCCCTAGCTAACTAACAAATGATTCTGATGAAATAAATCCTGTTAAAACTAATAATACATGGCTGCACTCAGCAGAATCCTTGATTTCATGCATGAGTGTTGAATATATAGATGAAGAAATAGGAAGAATTCATACTAGAATTCATACATTAATAATAGCAATAATCTTCAAATCAGGAATTAATTTTCGACAGTAATTACTGCTGCATAGGCAGCAGAAAAGACACTCTTCCATTTCTGGATTCTATCAGTAGCTGAAGCAATATGAACATGGCCTGTAGACAATGCAGTTTCGCAATATCCAGCTTGATCAAGAGCATAATGCACATCCAAGCTTGCCGAACCCTCTTCTAGCCCCTTGAGGTTCAAGAATGTAACTGCCTCTTTAAAATAGGTTGCACACAGCACAAGGGCTTGCTTCGACGCAGGGTTTGTGTTGGCCAAGCCAGTGAAGAAATTGCTTGTAGCAATGGCATCTTTTTTTGCCATTTTCAGGCCATTATTTGCCATTGCCTTTAAAGTATGTGCTGCCAATATTTGTGGATGGGATGTCAGGATCTGAACGCAGGATTTATAGTTATCGCTTTGCATGCAAACCTTACTCACTAATGCCCCTACACTTGCCTGTGTTCGAGAAGGAAAATTCAGGAAGAGGAACAAGACAATGGCAAAAATCAAAGTAGGATTCTTGGAACCCATTGTCTGAGAAAAATAAGAGCTTCTTGTGGGAAATGATTCTATTGCGGCATCTCACTGTTAGTATTAATAGACCAAAAACTGCCCTAATCTTAGAAAGTTGTTGCAATTTTAGTCAGCGCAGCAGAATATATAGGACAGCTTCAGATGGTTTCCTTTTTTGTAGGTGATGAAACACGCCGCACCACAGAAACTAGCTGGTTTTGTGGGGTTGGAATCCTAAAGAAAAAATCATTCTATGGAAGATTAACACACACCTTTATTGGTCTTCCCTGCATATTCCTGGCAAGTTTTTCGATGAGCATATCTTCGTTACTAAATTCGAAAAGAGCAGCCATGCATAGAACCTCCACGTTTAAAATTTTGAAGTAGCCCACTCGAGGTTCCTTGAACTCTATAATTCAGAATATATAGAATGCAATGTAAAACGTACTTCAAAACTTGAAGGAAAAGGGTAGAAAGAAAAAAAAAACATGCTACTTAAAAAAACATGCTACTTCCACCTTTGTCTTCGTGTATATAATTATATGTATATATTAAAAAATAATATAAATTATATTTTGAGAATTCACATAATATCTTAAGTTATTAGGTTGAGATTATTTTTTGACATGATATCAGAGCTTTGATGATCAAATGTTCATGAGTTCAAATATCATCCTTCTCATTTATTTGACAAAAATTAAACACAAGATATGGTGAGTATATGCAAATTTTAAACTTAAAGAGCTTTTACTTGAGGGGGATATTAGAGAATAATATAATTATATCCTGGAACTTTATCTGATAATTTAAGCTATTAATTTGAAATAATTCTTTAACAATCCAAACATATCCCTAGAACCCCATGAACCATATTGAAAAATTCAAATTCAAGATGAATTACGAGTCTTTTTAGTTTTTTTTTTTGTGTCCCTCACGCACCCAAAACGAGAGTGTTTTGGAACTATTTTAGTACATAATACAATTTGGGAAACATTTTCTGGAATTGCATGCCTTGATTTTAATAACAACGGTTTGGTAATGTGAGGCACATGGAGAACATTAGATAATGTAAACATGCGTTTTGAGGAATGTAATTTAGTATGTCCAATATGGGATATGTCAAGGCCCTTACCGTCACCAACATGCAAATAATCATTACCAAGATAGGGTGCATAATCGGTCAGAGTTCCAAGATCAGGTGTGACGTGTTGATTTGCGCCGGTGTCGGGGAACCAAGTCGCAGCAAAGATATTCCCAACCGCAAGATGAGCAGAGGGCTGCGGAGAGCTGCTACGAAACTGGGAACAATGGGGAGCTGTGTGCCCAAAACCGGAGCACAATTGGCAGCGTACATGCTGCTGTCCAGACCACTGCCCAGCACTGGAATTTCGCCTGGTTTGCTGCCAGTGGTTTGGTCACCAATCTGCAGCAGATTGGCCCCTGTTCTGGGGAGTGGAACGGTTGCTATGGAGACGCCAATTACCTCTAGAGCGACCCCTGTTGCGGCTGAAGTTAGAGCTGTGATGAGACATAGCATGGTGTGCAGAAAACTGTGGTGTTGGCAGCAGAGGTGGCTGCTGCGGCAGAGAAGAAGAAGACAGCAGAGAAGGAGCGGCAGCCATGGAATGGAAAGAGTTCTTGTGCAGAAATTCATGGGTAAGAAGGTGGCTGTGAAGATCAGCATAGGATAGCGGTTCTGCCTTGGTTATGAGACTCGTTACCAAGTCTTTGAACTCGCCACGAAGGCCACGAAACACATAAAGATTGAAATCTTCAAGAGACATGGGACGACCAGCAGCAGCCAATTCATCAAATAACGATTTGGCTTGCTGCATATATAGACTAACCGAGGAGTCACCTTGCCAAAGGTCTTGAAAGGAGCCATGGAGTTGCATGATGCGAGAATTAGACGGAGAGGCAAGCGCTTTCTCAAGAGTGTGCCAAACACAATGCGAAGTAGAACAATCTACCACGAGATGCAACACATCCACGGAGAGAGAGGAGAGCAAAGCACTCAAAATAAGTTGATCCTGTTGCTTCCAACAAAGAAAAGAAGGGCTGATAATGGAGGAAGAACTAGCAGAACTGTCAAAAATATGAGATGGAGGACACGGCACGGAACCGTCAACAAAGTGAAAAACACCTTGACCAAGGAGATATGGCTTCATCTGCATTCTCCAATAGAGATAATTTGTGTTCGTAAGCTTTAGCGAAACAACTTGGTGAGTGTTCGCTAAAGGAACAATAGCTGTAGTGTGAGTTCCCATGAGAGGTAAAGGAACGGCAGAGACTTGGGAGGAAGAATCAGAGACAAGCTCTGCAAGTGGAGGCTGCTGTGGAGAAGAAAGGGCACCAGCGGCAGCAGCTTGGGGAGGGTTGGCCGGCTGTGCTGCACCACCTGTGGAGAGGGAGAAGCCGGCGGCAGTAGTAGAATCCATGTAGAGAAAGTAAAGAGAGGGCCGGCTGCAAAGGAAGGAAGGAAGAAAAGAGTTCTGACGGCAGAAAGCTCTGATACCAAGTTGAGAATAATTGGGAGGCTTAACCTGATGGTTAGCCAACCCTTTCTATATATATAGGTAGGGCAATATACAATAGTAATAGTGGAGGTTACCACACAAGAGTATGTCTACAATATTTCCTACATACAATATTTCCTATATAAATATATTCTATAATACAAGGAAACAATTAGGTGGAGCACAACATGCCTCACGAGGAGAAGCAAATGATATTATGTGTGAAAACAAATCTCCAGGCAACAGATCCAAGTCCATTCCTTTTGTAAGAACTAAAACATATGCTAGACAATAGACTAAGAAACAAGAAATGGGTCTTCAAATAATATGTGTTTATATATATATATATATATACATATATATATATATACATATATACATATATACATATATATAGGTGGTAATTAAAGGCAGGCAGGCAGCCATGCACAGGTCAATTTCTTCATTGTGGCGTCATTATGTCTTGCTTGTTCTCACTATGTCGACATGAATTGAACACATGAGGTCATCTCTTAGCATCATCTAGCATGGATGTGTTCATGGATTGTCAGAAGCCATGTGCCTCCACATGGATATGTCACTCATTTCAATAATTATGTGTAGGACAGGATGAATATTTAGGAAAATAATCTTGATAAGTTAATTTGTGGTAATTTTTTGGTATAAATATTAAATACATCCTCATATCCAGAACAGATTCAGACTTTGAGCTAGGTTGAAGTGCATCTCCATTTGAAGAGGTCATTTTCACAGGACTTTTCAGAAAACTTCTTAAAAAACACGACTTTTTTTATTTTTTTACTTTCGGATTAGAGCTTAGAGTTAAAATATAATTTTTTTTTCACGTGTCAAATTGTGTCAAATTAAAGAAATTCATGTTGTTTAAACTGTAATAATTAAATGCTTATAGTATAAAAGAAAGACAAATACGTAATAATAATAATAATAATAATATCCGGTTCTATTAAAAAGTGATAAAAGTTCTCTTTTTTTATTAAAAAAATTATTTTTAAACTTTTTTCTCTCTTTTTTTTTTTTTTGTCTATCTCACTGTGTTGTAAATATCGAGTAGTTATAACATGAGCAACGTAAAATTCTCCAATCAAATTTAGTGTATAAATTCTCCATATACATACACACACTGTATTTTGTTTTCTTGGTATATATATAAGAATAAAATGAAAGAATCAAAATATTGATTAAAAAAAAAAAAGCATACAGCGTAAGCATTTTGTCTATTCTTTTGACATGAACAATCTGTTGCCTCTTGATCCTTAGAGACGCATGATCCCCTCTGAGAAAGAACTCTTGAATATTTTGGTTAATGTTTAGGCCTCACTTCAATCCCTTCAATAATAAGTCCACCTTTCAAGTGATGACCTTTTACTTCCATCAAACTCATCTTCACTTCCTCGTCATTTTCACCACTAAAGAACTCTCCCAGCTCAATCTCCAACCATCCATCTTCTCTTTCGCTTGCGACTTTTCCATCCCCTTCTGCCACCCTTGATTTTAACCTCTCCGTGCGATTCCCGTAAAACAGTCTCTCCATTTGCTGTTTCCTGGCATGTTCTTGGGCAAGACGTAAATAGGCTGTGGTAGTTGATCCTTGATTGTTACCCACTTTAACTGATACCTCTGATGGCATTGAATCAAGCCCGTATGAACGTTCACTGATTTTTAGAATAAGATATGCTCCATATTTAGTGTTTGGGGATAGCATTTGTGTCTCAATCTTGCCTACAATCTCTAGCCAGGACATTGTTCTGAGCACGGCCACTTCAGAGAACCTGAAACGAGGAAGTAGCCAAGCTGTAAATATCAATGCATGTACTTGCTTTTGCTTAAGCCAGCACTCATGATAATTAATCAAAGATATAAGATACTGTTAAGAAAGAAAAGGGACCTTGATTCTGGTAGAGAAGCCCAGTGCCAATATTGTGGTTCATTGCTCCATGTTATGTGAAGATCTCTTGCAGAAAGTATAAAGGATTTCTTGCCTGATGATTTCTCTATCCTGAAGCTCTGCATCGCAAATTAAAAGTAAGAAATATTAAGATTAAATAAGTCATATCTTAGTTTTCTACCCTAATTAAGAAATATTAATCTAGCTATATTCCTCTACCAAATTTAATAGGATAAGGTGTCCATACCTTTCTACCACCATCAATGAGAAGAGAGTTGCAAAGATGAAGAAAAAGCTCTTTCTTTGAAGAAAACTTGAAAGGGACATTGGACTTTGAGACTATATCTTGATAATCAATAGGCAAAAATCTTTCCCAGACAATATCAGAATCTGCAGCTGATTGAAATATAGTTGAAACCAATGAAGACTTGCATGCATCTTGTGGGGATGTGAAGGAAAGAATTGTAGAAACACAGCCTTCAGGCAATATCTTAAACTGGTCATCATCCATTAGACCCTCCATTAATTTGCTTAGTAAGTTTCTTGAGAGGAAAGAATGAATGACAATGACCAAAGTGCAAACTTTAGGCACTTTGTCTTTGTCTTAATTAGGCCTATATGATGTGTTTGTTGTGAATGTGTAGCTCTCCTTCAATGCTTATATACACAATTGCAAGTGCTAGGGTCTTGCCCTATTTTTTTAATAAAAAAAAAAGCAATTTTGAAGTCTATGTTTTTGAATTTTCAACCCCCATTTTGAGCCACGTGTTTATATATGTGTGTGAATGTGTGTGTGTGTAAGGTTTGGCTAAGAGGATTAAAAATGATAGAGTTGAATATTGCACAAGATATATAATTAAGGACTTGTAAGGAAAATTATATATTCTCAAAACTAATTAAATTAGCTTTGTTTGTGGAAAATTATGTTATCATTTTTCAAAGAACAAGTTTATATTGATTAGAGGACTTTACTATTGGAAAATCCTTTAAGAATATTGGACTTTTCATTCATAAAATGATTTTTTGAGGCAGTTGTAAAGTATTTTATATATATAATATGGTACGGAAGGTTTGACTAGAGGGCTAAAGTAGTAATATTTTGATTGTTCAAAAAGACAAGATAAGAAATTGAATGGGATTATCGTTCCCAAAAATGAAAATTAGTTTTTTGTGGGTGAAAAAATACTTTTGCAAAAAATAAATCAATTAGATATAAGAGTTTTTACTATTGAAAAAACCCTTCAAAAAAATTAGACCTTTTATTCATTAAAATAAATTCAATAGAATTACTAGTGGTAGTCCAATAATAGATTCATGAATTCCGTAAAAAAAAAGATACTAGATTAATTATAATATTCTAATACCATGATAAATTAATCCAAAGAAAATATTTTTTAAAAAAAATAAGGTTCATTTTTTTTTAATATTAATACGATTAAGCCCTTTTTTATTTATGTCAAACTTTTTTATAGTTTTCATGGAAAGTTAACATTCTTATATCAATTTCCATACACCAAAGATTAAATTAATCTTTTGTTCATTAAAAATATACCCATTCACACTAAAATTTCAAAACCTATTAGAATTTATTTATAATATTTACATATTTCTTAACTATAAAACCAATCTCGTTAGCTAAAAACTCTAGAATTTACGAGTGAGAAATGCATACACTATTGAATTTCATTAGTGTTTAAAAGATAAATATATAAAAAACGAGATATTAAATTGAATTTTCATTTTTTATAATAAAAAATATAAAAATATATATCTTTTTTATTTCTACTATATATATATATATAATTTTATTTTAATGCAACAACACATTATCTTAAAAAAAAAAAGAAAAGGAATGACTAGGACTTTGTTTCTTCACGTGTTCATCACCAACATGATATTTGGTCATAAAGTTTTACAACAACACGTGTACGCGTTATCAAGAAAGGATATGAGTCTTCATGAAATCATTACTATTCTTCTGATTTAGGGTTTACAATTGGGTTGACGTTGAATATTTTGACCTAAGAGAAATTATGTCTATTATTGAATGGTATAAGGTAACGTTAGACCTTCAAACTATCGACAAAATAGCTCACTGCCTTCCATCAAACCCACCACCTTTCCTGTCTCCATATTTATTTATCGATTTCAATATTTGAGTTGTGTATATACATATATATATATATATATATATATATATATATATATATATCACACACACTTTTCAAATTTATATTTTTTAAAAAAATTCTAATTATAAATCAAAAAGTTTATGAAAACTATTTATATCAATAAATACAAAAAATAAAGTGTTAATACGTCTATTTAACTTATCTAATTGCAGGTTGAATAATTTTTTTCCGACACAAAAGAATTAATGCGTAATGTTATTAACATATTTTTTTAAATCAAGTAAAAAATATAACCATGAATCACAAAATCAAAGCATACATATAATAAAATATAATAAAGATTATATGTGTTAATAAAAATATATAAAATCTAGCTCAAACTAATTTTTAACTTAGCTGAAAAATAGAAAAATATTATAATTGTTATAGTGAAACATCATTTTCTTAGTCCATGTAGAATAAATTTTCAAAAACAAAAAGTGTAAAGGAAAAAAAAACATTAAAAAACAAATTAAAAAAGAATAAACAAAAAAAATTGTAGATTTTATATCCATGTTAGGTTGATAGTTAAGGAGTTCTAATTAAATTTATTGAGGATCGCTTTTGAAATAATGAAATAAACTTATTAAATTTATTCAAATATATAAACTATAAGAGTTATATAATTGAACTATATTTTATTTCGATAAAATACTTGGTTAATTAATACAGAACATAATTTTATATAAATCTAACTAAAACTATATTCTTAAAACCTTAATTATAAAAATAATATAATTTATAAACTTTTTTAAATTTATTTTTCCAAACAACAACTTTGAAAATCACGAAATTCACCTCAGAAGTCCTGCGTCTTCAAGGTTGCTTGAGAAAAGAACTCAATATGAATTGACGAGCAAGCTTCATTCTATAAAAAAAAAAAAAAAAAGGTTTTTTTTTTGTTGACTTTCACTGTAACAGTCTAACAGATACCAACAAAGCTTGATTGGGTGGAGATCAAAATTGGCTGCTTCACGAGTCGATTAGCTTGCCACCAAATCTTGACAGGCAGTATTAAGTTGGAATGATGGCATGGGATTGCTAGTGAAACGACCGTGTTTTCCTTCTAATTAATAATGTTTACTTTTAAGACGTAAGTTGGGGGCACGTTGAAAAATATTGAATCGTGGAAACACTCTTTTTTTAAGGAAAAAAAAAGAGTATATTATGCCCAGATATTAATCGCTTTATTTTCTAAAAATACAAAGATATACAGGGTATACCTTTTAAAAATAATTATTTTTAAGATTTAATTAACGTGATAAAATATATTATAAGAATATAAAAAATAAAGCAAAAATAACACCATCTTAAATAAAAATAAATGAAGGATACTTAAAGCCTGTTTGGAAGATTTAAAAAACATCATCTTAAATAAATAAAAAAAACACAAAAATAAGAATAGCTTTAGTGGTGGACTGGGTGGGAAAGAGATTTGGATAAGTTTGGAATTTTCATCTTGAAATGGGTTTGGATTCCACAATTAATGATTAATTCAATGTTGGAAATCTGAAATCCAGCCCTTTTCTTTGATAAATATGTTTGACTCTTTCAAGAAGGAGCATTTGATTACTCTATTTGTCATTGTCAACTGAAGAAAATAAAAAAAAACTTTAAAATTATAATTATAAAATCTTTTCAAGATTTAAAATCATCGAATTATAAGTGAAAAGAGAGCTTGTGTTCATCTTGTTTCTTTGTCTTTATCGTATTAATGTGTGTTAATTTATTTTGTTTTTTGGTCTTTATTAGATTAGTTTGGCCACATCAACCTTTAATTAATGAATGGTGTCCTATGGTTATTTTTCCATTTCAAAAATATTTTTATTTTTTATTTTTTTATTTTAAATTAATATTTTTTTGATATTTTTAAATTATTTTAATATTTTAATATCAAAAATAATTTTTAAAAAATAAAAAATATATTATATAATTTTAAATAAAAAAATACTTTAAAAACAAACTAGAATAGCATTCTCATTGACATTCAATTTCCAGAGCCAGGACAAGAAATGTTCCTCGGATGAACAATGCTTTGAGAACCTGTCTAGTCTTATCAGCATTCCATATCAGGACAATAAATGCTCATCGAATGGATAATAATACTTTGAGACTTTTCTTTCTCTTAGTTTTATTAGTTCCAGGGAGTTAATTTAAGTCAATTTAAAAACATTGTTTAAATACAAAAAAATTGATATTATTTATAAAAAATTAGAAAAAAAGTCAAATTAATTTTAAATAATAGATTGATTAAAGAATAATATAAATTATATTCTTGATATTTTACCTAATAATTTAAGCTATTGAGTTGAGATAATTCTTTGACATGGTATTAAAACATTAATGACTCAAGCGGTCACAAGTTTGAATCTCACCATCCTTATTTATTTGATAAAAATCAAGTATATGATAATATAGGTTTGTGCAAGTTTCAAACCCAAAAAGCTTTCACTTAAGGGAATGTGTTAGAGAATAATATAAATTATATCATGTGATATTACCTAACAGTTTAAACTATTAGGTTGAGATGGTTTTTTAATAGGATTGACCCATCAAGTCGATCGAGTCATATCAAATTAATTTTTATAGTTTTATTCAGTGTTTTTAAACCCGGCCCGGTGGTTGACCCAGCCTAAGACCTAGGTCATCCAGGTCAATTCCAATTTTTTTTATAAATCAAAACGATGTCGTTTTGGTTTTAAAAAATAGTCAACGGGTTACAATTGGATTTTTGATCGGGTCAGCTGGGTTTCTGAATTCCTTTATTTTTTTATAAACCCGACTCGGTTCCAGGCCCGGATCCTGGATCGGGCCGGATTTTAACTATGGTTTTATTTGGAATTCGGTCTAAATTAGATTTTAAATTGCAAACACTAGATTAAACCTTCGGTCATGTTTAAGGTTTAACAACCCTAGTGTCTCCATCTAAGAACAACATGGTAGACCAGAAAAATTCCCGTTTCTGTATTTTCACTGATTGATGATGTGTTTCCTACCATGTAAATAGGCTTGTGTAATGATGGGCCTTGGCCTTATTAACTAGGAATCGCACTCCCTTTGACCCAACAGAGGTCATGGTAAATAAAGCCTCTAAAGTTTCGTGAACAGGCCATAATGGGCCACTCTTACTCACCTTCCTATGTTCAGAGTAATTGCTGCAAACAAAACCCACAAAAAATCTTTGCACTGAATGGGCCGTTTGAAAAACCTAAATGGGCCTAGTTTTTGATGTGTTACTTCAGTCAAAAACATCATCAACGGGCCCATAAAAGGATCTACCTTAGTGTGTTTCTGCAACTGTGATAGCTTTTGTGGTTACGGTAATCTTAAACTCGTGCTGTTGATGAGCTTGTAGGCATCCAGAAATTTTCAGTTTCGAGTCTAAGGAAGGGACTATACTAGCATGTCATTGCATGGCACGAACACTTTCTCTAATCAACTAAATTGGAATGTTTAAGTAAAGAAACATCAAGGAGCAGCTAGGACGACCTTGCTCATTTACATTTTATGATCACTATTTCGGTGAACTAGCAGCATGAACTTGTTGAGATGAAGGAGAGGAGTGAAAGAAGAGGCAAATAGCTGATATATCATCCATTGCAATCCCTTTCCTCTTGCGTTTCCAAGCATGGACAGCTGACTGAACTAGACGCTTAGCCGCCTTCGCCTTATCTGGTGTTGATGATACAATCTCTACTGCCGCTTGATTGGTGATTACATCCCATACCTAAACAATGAAAGCAAGCATAGCAATCTTGTTATGCTTCTTTTGAAATTTGATGAAGATTATAAACCTTAGATATTGAAAACTTGTTCTGCTAGCAGTCTACTTATGCATACCCCATCAGTTGCCAGGACAACAAATTGATCCTTGCTAGTTATATGCCTCTGAGTCACTTCAGGCACAGAAATTAGCCCGAAATCCTTTACACAGTAATCGCCGAAGGCTCTGGACATTGCCAGTCCAGGTGAGTCTGCATCTGGCAGCCAAACTCTATGCACACCTGGCTCATCATTTAAGCAGAATACGCGGCCCTTGCACTGAAGTATGCGTTCTGCCTCCTCTGCAAACAAGAAGAACGTTGCTGTAAGAATGACTTGTTTAGGTTGCCTAGCTTGCTGGATTAGTGGAACTTACGGGGTAAATTAGGCTTGAAATCAACAGTAAGTTGAACTGGTACCAAGCTTCCATCTTCTCCTGTGGTTGCCAATACAGCGCGAGAATCGCCTACATTTGCTACAAAAATGAGTTCACCCTGGCAAAAACATGATCAGACACATTATATTGCCATCCTGATATAATCTTGACCTATAAAAAATCTTTTCTTGATCCCCCCCCCCCCCAATTATTTGGTCTCTGAAGGCGATAGAAATATGCAGAAGGAAGTAGGAACTTGAATCACCTGTCTAACAATTGTCAGGGCAGTTGTTCCACTAGAGAAGGAATCTATTCTCCGATGCTGCTCTAGCTCCTGATCAACAGCAGCACAAGTTTTTAGGTAGGAATGTTTCCATATGTTGAACCTTTGATGCTTTTTATCTGATTCCAAGTCGATGTCCGGATCAAGTGAACATTGAGCAAGAGTCTCCTGCCAATTGCACAGAAGAGATGAAGGCATCGACTCTCGGACTGTTTTCGCCACAAAATGGCCCCATGAACCATGGCCATCGAATATCCCACAAAACATCATGTCTGCTTGACATCCAAATCCCTACCATATAAAGAGAAACAAGATTAGAACACAATTAGAGAATGCATATATAATTGTCGTTGCTCTATGCTAATCGCTTACCTCCCAGACAATGCAGCAATCCTGATTCACTCCTTTCTCCCCTCTCCTCGAGCAAACTGCTGCAAAATTTTTCGAACCGTCAACATTTACATAGCCAGATGACCTCAAAATCATTTCATTCTTTTTTGCGTCTTTCACCATTACATCTGCGGCTTCTCTTCCATCACCGTTCCCATTATTCTTCACTTTCCTTAATGAAAATGACCTTGCCAATACATTAAACATGGAGGATAAATGCCCCATGGCAAATGTTTCAATTCAAATTGCCACCACACGCAACAATATGGTATGGTTCTCTAGCTTTTTGTAGACTCAAGTCCCTGAACATCCAAAAAAATATTTAACACGTACAGCCATGTATGGTGATCACGAGAAAGAAAGGAAATTATAAAGAATTCATTAGAAAGGAAGCTATGTTACAGTATTCCTGACTCAAAATTCTTAGCTGGGAATCAAAAGAATAATTTGTTACAGTCAGTGAAACAAAAAAGGGACATTGTCTGACTCAGAAAGATAAAGAATCTTTACAATTTAATAATAGCAAAAACCAAAAATCTGTGAATCTGAAGCATATCAGTACATCACACAGAATATTCAATCTGACATGGAATTCCAACATTGCAATTTGCATATAGAATTCTGTAGAAAAGCCAAGAATAACAGAACAATAAAGCAACTTGTCATTAAACTTTTCAGGTTATTCCATTACTGTTTGTGTTTGGTTGCTAAGAAAATTCAACCAGAAGGGTAATAATTGAATTTCATCTCTTCTAATATTTTGCATCATCAGCAGAATCCTAAGAAAATAATTAAGAAAGATCAAATTACAAGAGCATGGACCTACTTCAATATCCATGAGGACCATGACAACATACTTGGCATTTGCTGGGATCAAAGAAAAGAAGAGGAAAAGACATTCACACTTTTACTCTTTTTATTCATCACCGGCAAATATAAAGAATGCCCCCTTTTGTTTGTTTGCCAAGAAAATGAGGGGAAATGCAAAGAGAAAAAGGAAATGACAAAGTGAAAACCAAATTCGGAGACATAAAGTTACTAACACAAACTAAAACTTGAAACAGAATGAACCTTAAAAGATTCAAAGAAATATTTTTTCTTGAACTTTCTGACACTTCTAAGCAACCAAACAAAACCCACATAAGAGATTCATCCAAAAGAAGAAAGAAGAAGCAGCTCATTCAAGCTCCTTAAATCATCCGTTGTTTAACAATTCTAAGCTTTATTTTTTATCCATGACAACACACAAAACACAAAGTGATGTAGCCTGTCATCAAGACTTCCTTCAAAACCTAAAAGGATCCTTTAAACAATAATTAAAGAATGAAGCAAAAACAGTACTACAAGACCTTGAAGCTAAAGAAGAACTTAGAGAGCAAGAAACTGGTGATGATCAACATGCCGGAAAGATAGCATCATCTGGGAGAACTTGATGCAAGGAATGGGAGACAAGGAGCTGAGAATTCGAGAAAGAGAATATAGAGATAAATCACAGTCCATAATAATTTCCTGATCTCTCTTTTTATCTGTGTAGAAGATATATAACAAGGGCATCCACAGAGAGAATTCTTTTGTTATACGTAAAAACACAAAAACAAAAACAAAACACTGTTTTTGCTCCAGTAGTGTAGACTCTCTTTTTTCTTGTAAAAGACTTTCTCTCTCTTTATTTTTCCTATTCTTTTTCCATTTACAGAATTTCTGTTAAGTAACCTAATTGTTGTTGTTTTGGTTATTAAACTTGAATTGGCCTTATAAATTGTCCTGAAAACTTGTTAACTCAGGGTTTGATTTTATCTAGTTTTATAAAAAAAAAATAAAGAGAAAATTGATTTAATGTTAATTTCCAATCAAAACCTGGTTAATTTAAAAAACAAAAAAATGAAATTGTTTTTATTTTTTTAGGGGATTTTTTTGGTAATCATTTAGATATTGGATGTTTGGTTAGATTATTGTGAATGATTAGATGAGGTATATATGATGAATTAGTGGAGATTATTGAAAACATTGATGAATTTTGACATTTCTATTTTATTTTTAATTCTAATTATGACAGTTTTTGTGGGTTTTCGACATGGATTGAAACAAGGATCAAGACATTACACGCTGTTATTCCTTGATGATTGAACTTTTGACTAAAGGTTTTATTGGTGAGGTTTCACTCATTGAGCGTGTTCGGTTGAGAAGCGAAGACACCTCCACCTTCATGCACCTAAAATGTAATCACACGGTTGCATGCAGGTGTGATTACATTTTCAAACGGGGCTCCAAGTAGTGAAAAACTTTGCAGGGTGTGCTAGCTTAGGTATGTATGTATATATATATATATATATATATATATATAAAAAAAAAATGGGAATGAAATGATAAATGTGGAGTTCAAGTGTTCTATCTTTTTCCCCAGGTACGTATAAAATATTTCAGACCTGGAGAATACCAGTTCATGAAGAAGATAAGCATGTAGTGGACCTAGCATTAAGGGGAAAACACTTCTTTATTCGTAGAAATTAATCATGATTATTATCATTATGGTGTTCGCCAAAATATATAAAAGGTGGGTACTTTGCTTCTCCACTACTTGGATACACTGAAAGATTAAAAAAAAAAACTATGAATATTTCTATCTATATACAAATTTTATAAGTGATTTAAAATCCAATTCAATAATAATTCGGTTTTCGTATATAAAAAAACAATAGCGTGAACAATTCCACTCAAAAACAACTTAAAAATAATTTGGTTTTTATATATTAAATTCAATTCGGTTCAAGGGTGGTGTTGCATAAGTTGATCCAAATTAATTAAAGCAATATTGTTTAAAGTAATTTTTAAAAAATAAAAATAAGTTTTGACTTGATTGACAATGTAGTAAGCTAATTTATCGGGTCGAGCTGGTCATATAAGATCAAGTCTCACCTGAATTTTTAAAAAACTAGATTAGATCGAACATGTCACATCAAATCAAGTCCTATTTAAATTTTTAAAAAATCAGCTATTAATATATTCTAATTTAAATTATTATATTGGGTTTAATAAAAACGCTCCTAAATATGTAAAGATTAAAAAAACAAATCATAATTATTACAAAATAAAATATGAATGACCTTATTGATATTTTTGTCTACCAAAACTTTAGTCCTTGAAAACACAACGAAGTTGCTAAGAGATTAAGATGATTTGCATCGTTAGTAATGTCTTTGTTCGAACACTAAAAATAATACCACTCCTAGTATTTCTAACCAAACACATGGCTAAATACAAGCCACTTGCTTCAATGTTGGACCGATTTTTACTTTGTATTTATCAAATTAATCATTCTCAATTAATAATTTAAGCCCATATTAAACGACAAATGAAAAGAAATTAAAAAAAAATCAGTTGGTGATTTGTCATCTAGGACAAAGCCAATCATGGCATAGCACTTAATTATGCGTGGAAAATAGAATGAAGGATTTGAAAATTAGAGGGAAGAAGAAAAAATTTATTTAGTTTATCAAAAAATTGATTTTTTGTGTTTATTTATATACTTCCCACGGGTTCTCGCTAATGTTATTAAACCCTACAAGTTAATCCTTAAGTGAAGTTTTATAGTGAGTCAAGTGGGTGTTAGTGTGATCAAATATAATCTTTTATGATAAACTAAGTTGGTGGTGCCAGGGCCATCAAATATAATAAATTTTTCAAGTTATTTCGATATAGTTTATTTTTTAAAATAATATCGTTTTAATTTTTTAAAAGAATAAAACTTTAAAATGATATTATTTTAAATTGATCTAGATTACCAATTTAATTAATAATTATGATTTTAGATCAAGTAATGAACTTAACCATGACTAGCTAGTTGGATTTTATAACTATGAATCTTTGTTGGTGTCCCATCTCATGACTAACCTAACTCATTATCATGGTCTTAAGTCGAGTAATGGACTTGATCAAGCTAGCTCTGTTTTATAACTATGGGTTTAAAAAAAAACAAGAGAACATCCAATTTCCATGCAAGATCCTGCCTGAATACATCCATAAGCCTTGAGAGCCCGTGCGTGGGAATAGGATAGGGTTAGTGGGTTACCAGTAAAAGAAAATGGCAGACCTTTACCTAATACCACAGAAAAATCTCAGATACCTTTCAAAGTGGCTTCAAAAAGCTTAGGAGCCATTATACGTTTATGGTGATGATCTCATTGAGTGGTAAGGACCAAGGACTCAGATTGCCCCACACGCCCAGCTAGAATAATACTGTCACTGTATTATCCTTGGCTGTTTCTTTTCCTTCCTCTTGCAGATTTGAAGACTCCTAGCTAGCCTAGCTGGGACTCAAAGACCCATGTTCCTGTGGGTCCATGAAGGAGACGAGTCACCTTCGAAATCTTGGCAGATGACTCCGATCGATCTAGCCCTCGTGAGACTGTATTGACTGGTGGTGGTTGAACCACGACATGCGAACCCTTGCCCTACGTACTGCTGCTTGTTTTACAGGGCCGACACATGAATGATCTTTCTTATGATCACGTTCAATATATTCCCATATCTTCAAAGCTAGATATATATAACCTAGAGAAAATCCATCCATTACTTGTAAATTACTTCAACTTATTACAGTTAATTCTTTATTATTATTCATGACTGGCTGCGTTGCTTTCTATATGTGAGGGCATATAGCTCACGGCTTGATCTGAAAATTAGAGATTTAATTAATAAGAAATAAGACTTGAAACTCAAGAAAATTCATATTGTAATGATCTAATTATCTTTTCAAGGTTTTATAGCAAAACCCTCTCGATCAAATTGCTGGCAGTAGTTATAGAATCTCAATATGATAATCGAGGAGCAATTTTATGTATAAATGGCATTACATGCCATGATATAGTTTATTTTTGGATTTGGAATTGTATTTAAATGTGTTTTTAAAATATATTTTGTATAAAAAAAATATTAAATTAACATGTTTTTTAATTAATTTTTAATTTTTTTAAAAAAATACTTTTAAAATATAAAAACAAATGACCCTCCATGTATTTGGTACATATATGATACACATTACTGTTTCCAACCTACTGTAACACCGCATGGTTGACAAGTCGGTGCAAAAGAGGAAGGACTACATGGGCTGATGATCAGGTAGGGACCCACTACTGACAAATAATACGTTGACACGTAACACCAACAATCACATGTGGGGCGGTGCACTGGATAAAGACATGCAAGTCTCCAGAGAACGAGTCAATGATGACTCTTTTTTTCTTATTGGTAGGTGAGGGCTAAAGTCTGTGTGGTCTTCGAGCCTTGAATAATTGTGTTTAGAAGAAAAATCTAGAGATTATTGTTTTTAATTGAGTGGTAATCTAAGGTTTAGCTTTTTGATTGGATAATAGAGATTATGAGTGACCCATCAGTGCTTGATGGGTCATGAGTGGTGTCAAGATTCCATCCACCAATGGGGACAATTGTCCAATTGAATTTGAAGAAATTGGTTTTGGTAAAGACTATGCATGTCATTTAGAGTGAGGTCACTGTCATAGGATTCCAGAAATTGTTAAATTGCTGGTTATGTGACTGTGAAATACTTGATTAAAAGATATTAAAATAGTTGTAATAAATTGCTGAGTTTGAACAACTAAAATCCCTAGTTATTTTATACCGTAAAATTTAATTGATTGATGACTTAGGCACCGTTTGGAAACACGGCTGTGGCTGTGTTTTTAAAAAATTTAAAATTTTTTTTATTTTACTAAAATTTAATATGGTTTGTACGTTTTGGATCGTTTTGATGTGCTGATGTCAAAAATAATTTTTAAAAAATGAAAAAACATCGTTGGCATGTATTTTGGCACGAAAAGTTATTTAAAAAGCAGCCGCAATCACACTGCCAAACACGCTCTCAGTCAAGTCAGATTAATATTAAGATATTGTTATTTTAATGAGTTTTTTATTATAAAAAAACATAACATTTAAAAGAAAAATTAAAAACCTTGAAATTAACTGATCAAGTCTCTTTCAAATTTAATTGGATCAACTAATCATAATTTAACTTATTAGATTATTTAAAATTTAAAATTTAATTAGATAATAGTTTTTTTAAAAAAAAAATAGTATAAACCAATTAGATTGACCGTTATATCAATACAAGTTTAATAACATAGATGTTAATAAAAACATGTTTGAAATTTTTTTTCACCATCCAATAAAATCCTACCTTCAAAGTTCAAACCCCCACTTTGGTACTTCGCCAACTCACACACAGATTCTCGACAGCAACAAAAAAAGGTTTGAATTTTGAATGAAATTTTATGTAAATCCCTCGATGATGCTGGAGTCCCTCTCCTTGATAACACTTTCATGACAAGTAATCCACAAATCTAGTCCAAAGTTCCCTCTAGACCATGGAACATAACATGATGTTTGAAAGGGATTGCATGAATATTCTAACGAGGGGAACTGATCTCAAACGTCCAAATGCTTGTCAACTCAATAACATGGACCTCGTCAAACAAAGTGAGAAACGGCAAATTATCATGAAAAAATGGTGCACTAGAGTTCTTTAGCACAAGTGTACAGCCAACGTAGATTGGGATTTCAAGTTCTATAAATGGGCTTCTGTCAGTTTCTTGATCTAATCAATGCCTGCTCTAGATTTAGCAGCCAAAAAAGTGGGAACGGTTTCGTCTCATTAATCATGATTATCAGGCTTAGGCAGTATGAACATGGCAAGATTTCTCCTAGAACTGTCCACATATAGAAGCCAGACCAAGGCAAAGAAGTTGGCAAGATGCTGCGTATAGAAGATTAGTGTTATCACTGTGAATATTATCTGCCAGCGATCACAATTTCCAAGTTTCTATGGCAAAGCATGGTTAGAGACCATGTTTGTCTCTAGCCATCATTGCATAGAAGCATCTTCACCTAAACAAGAAATAACCTCATGTAGCTTGCAGCCTTGCACTATCACATGACATGATGACAAGAGCTACTGGACAAATTAAACGGTGCTTAAGGAATAAAGATGCGAGAGCACAATCGTTCCCTCACTCGATCATGATGCAGGCAGTTCTATTTAAAAGAAATTCGTGTTTATTCATTTGAAAGAGTGTAGAAAGATTAAAAAATGGAGTCTATTCCATGATTTCACTAGTGCCGTAAAAGTAACCATTTTTATATTTCTTAAGGGTTACCGTCCAGAATACTGTAGCCGTTACCTTTCAGGCTTGTTGCTGTGGGTATATAGGAAAATGCAACAAAGACAAGTAGAACCAGCTCCTGGATAATTCTTGCATTTCTAACATTGATAATTGCCAGCTTTTAAATATTCATATCTTGCAAAAGTTGGACACCAAAAAAAAAAAAACAAAAGCTAGAAGAAAGAGAAATCAGCTCCTGGATGTATATATGACGTTCCAGAAATTTACATGGATATGTTTCGTTGTGAAAGTATTTTGATAAATCGGTTCAGCATTATGTCGGTTTTAACTACTTGAATTGTTGAGGTGATCAGCTTGGAACTGTCTTAATAGCTGGAGAGACTGATGATAGAGGCTAAGGTCAATGCCATCAACAATCCTGCCCACACGTGCCTGCAAGATTGCCTGAAACGAAACCTGATTCCAGTGAGCATTATGGGAGCAGAGGGGCAGAGAGACTGTTGCAGCCAGCCCTCAACTTAATATCAAACTCTTACCTCGCTATCAGGTTGAATGAGGAGCTCGCCAATGAACTGGTAGGTGGAGCCTATTCGAAAGCTGATGTCTCTTAAGTGTTGAGTGTCAATCTTTAGGGTGGCATTTCCATCAGCAACTACAGCTATGGCTGTCTCCACAGTATACTCTTGTAGCCTAGGAGGAAACAACAGATTGAAGTTTCCAATAATGATTGCAGAATAAAATAATCAACTCATGATAAGACAGCAAATTCAATATATGTGGCGCAACATTCATTATCTCCTACCTTTACAACCAGCACTTAGTTGGAGAAGCATTACAGGAACGTACACTATTGAACTATCTATAATGATTGATCTTGCCTGGCATCCAAGCACCTAATAATATCGATAAAAGTGAAAGATTGGCCCCAAGCAGAATATTCATAACTCGGACACATGAAAATGAGTAGAATCACAATTTTTCAGCGTTAATATGATTGGATAATGATCAGTTTGATAACATGATTGGAAAATGATCAGTTTAACATCATCCACACGAAAATATCTAGAAAACTACAAGGCATCCCATCCCTCTTCACAATCAGACCTCCTAAGCAAGCAAAGAACCCCTTTAACTGTAAACAATCAAAAGATAGCCTCAGATATGGCACTACCATGCACATGTAATACGCTTCAGGCAGGCCTCATACTAAACTAATTTGGTGGGAAAAGGAATGTTAGTCTATTCGCCTTGATTCAGAAGAATGCCCTTGGAAGATTATGGGTACTGTCATGGCACAAAAACAAATGAGAACGTGAAGAAACCAAGACAAAATCTAAGGAGCATGTTTGTGAATAATGCACATGAGCATCTGCATATGAAACATGTTATTTCATTCATGTAAAAGGAAGACAAGGATTCTGAATAACTCCTTTCTTTGATGTGTTGTGATGTGGAACAGTGAACAAAAAGAATTAAAGCAGGAGAGAAAGAAGAGTTAAAGCTAAGAATTAAAAGCAAAGAAAGGGAAAAGCCAGAAAGAAAAGAGAATTCAGGAAGGGAAAAGTTTGAAAAGCCTGTCATTAAACCCTAACTAGAAAAGTAGAATATAAATACTAAAACCCTAACTAAAACAAGTGATTGGGTTTATAGCCCACCAAATAAAATACCCAATAATAATTAAATCAAACTCAATAAATAAAGTCTAATTAATAAACTTCAATTAAAAATTCAAATAAATTAAACCAAAACATAAGCTAAAACCCAATCTCTCAATAGTTTGGGCTATCATCTATTGTCTATGATCATACGAGTGCGTAAACAATGTTTCAAGTCCGGTGTCCCCACCATGTTGTTTTCTACAGCCACAGTTGTGTGACCTCTGTGTGTGTGTGTGTGTGTGTGTGATGACATCAGGTCCTTCCCACTTGTCAAGATCAATTTAAAGTTGTGAGCATTAGATACACTATGTCCGATTATTTCACTCCACCACCATGCTACAGTTGCTCATACTGGTGCCACCTCCTCGCCATGCCAAAACTACATCTTCAATGCCATGACTATCACCTACATGATGACAAAAATGCCGCCTAGCTATCTCACCAAAGACTCCTATTCTACTTTGCTGCTACAAAGCTGTTGTCACCAGTCCACAGCAGGTCCATTTCCTCCTCGCCAACATCATTTCTATGATCAGCTCCTTTTTGGTCAATTGTATTGCATCTCCACCTTGACATTGCATCATCACATCAACCTACCTTGTAAACTCTTCACTGTCAAACTCTCGTATCCAAATCCCCTCTGTGAAATTCCCTCTTGACACAACCCCATTGTTGTCACTGCCTTTACCACAACATTGCAATGATCACCCGTTTGCCACTACAACCACCCCCATTACCACTTCCATCTCGTTTTATCCTCCAACTCGCTACAAGATCACAATTGAAACCCTCCTTCAAATACAAATACCACTTTCTACCAATAACAAGTGTCATTCAAACCTTATGGAACACTACTTGTGACACTACTATAAGCGTTGCAGATATTCTAGGGGATTCTCTCGGGGTCCTAGCCAGAAATGCAGAGCCCTATAGAATCCTATTCAGAAACAAACAGCTAACAGTATCCACAAACAGTCAAGTCAGAAATAAATACACACAAAAGACAGAATTCTTACTTTCCAGTGACTCTGACCGAAGCTCCCTGCTTAAAAAAAGGTGAAGATGGGTTGAGTTCTTCTAAAGTCACCAATTCCCCGTGTTTAATTGCCATAGCTGCCATCAAACCGCCACACTCTTACTAAAACAAAAAATCCAGATCCTATTTATAAATAAGAAGAAAAAGGAACATAAACTTGCATCATAATTGTGCAAAATCACACCCATTCACTCTTGACACTTGAATTGCATGTACTCCATAACCCAAAAGCCATGATATTGACCAGAAAAACCACCAAAAATGAATGGCCCTTTTTTCCCTTTTGAGCTATGATCATCAACCGAGATACTCACTACCCATAATCTCCATTAAAACCCCCAAAACATCTATAAGATTAAACCTAGACCAAAACCCAACAAAGTGTGCATATCAAGCAAAACCCACTTCAAAAAATGTGCTCAGGAAACTAATCTACAGACTATAACTCACAGGAACAAAAAAATATGTAAATTTTAGAAAAATGTCATACCTTGAATTCTTGTGCGATGTTGAAGCAGAGATGACTTTCCCGGGCAGCACTGACAGCGCGGGAGGGAAAGAGAGGTGAAAGAAGCTATATTTATATACGGTGAAGGAGCTGGGCTTCTATTTTCGGGCTCAAGGTGAATACGATGTGGACCGAATCTAGTAGCCGGTTTGGTTCCCGGGTGCTCCCCGTTCTTGGATGAGTGGTCCCACGCGGTGCACCATGGCACCACCAAGATAGATACACTGGTCTCGCTTGATACTGCGGCTAATTATTTTTAAATGAGGAGTTATTATGTGAATTTAGTTTATTGTTTAGAATTATAGACTAGCAAATAAAACACTTGTAGTTGATTAAATTTATCCAGGTCATTTATTTAGTAAGTTGTATTTAAAATATGAATTATTTTTTTAAAATGATAAATTATTATATGAATTTAGATTATTATTTAAAATTATAGACTAACAAATAAAACACTTACAGATAAATATCCAAGTCATCAATTTAGTAAATTATATTTAAAATATTAATTATGTGAAAAACTCTAGTTAAATATATATTTTAAATCTTTATAATTTTTTTAAAAAATAATATTTAACCAGATCTATAGAGACTAAGTTTTAAAATACGTCTTCCTTTCATATACTCTGTGCATTAAAATAAGTTTAATTTTAAATATATATATATATATATATATATATATATATTAACTTTAATACTTAATCTTGAAAATTAAGAAATTTAATATTTTTTTCTGTTACTAGACCAATAAAAACTTGCACGATGATATTATTATTTTTTTTATTAATTTAGATGTTTGGATTAACTTGGGTGTATCTTAATTAATTATACAAGCTTTGAAGCTAATAATAATATAAGTTTTTAATGGTTTTAAAATTTAAAATAATAATGTCAAAAAACAAATCTAAAATTAACTTAGATGAGTGTTGAATGATATCACCACTTGCTTCCTAGGGAGGTGGCTCGAGCCCAGAATATTCGAGCAAATACAAGACTTCCCTGGATCCAGACATCAACTAAGCTCTTTCGTTGGATTTGATTGTCGAACCCTGGCCAACATTCTGCCCTTTTATCCCTTCTAGTCCTCGTCGGCCGTCGCAAACATGATACGAGGGCCAAATTGACAATTTCTTGACGTAACAACTTGTATGAAGTACGAATTATAGAGGAGAATTCTAGAATAAGCCATTCAAATAATAGTAAGATGATGGAGAGATGCACGTGTGTAAAAATGTTGCCTATGATTTTTAATCGAATCAGATTGGATATTAACTCAGTTGACATGATTATATTTTTAATAATCTGGTTAAATTCAATAAAACTTTAATAATATTATTTTAATAAAATAATTCATCTCGGAAACTGCTATAATAACCCGATAACAAATGTAAGCTTGGCCCGCTTGGGTGACCGCTTCACGCGTGTATTCCACAAGAAGCAGCCAATCTATCATGGATTACAGCCACTCTATTATGAAACAAGGCGAATGAGTGGAGGCAACGGTTCGAGGGAAACAGTTTTTAGATACTGTTTGGCATGTGTTCGTAATTGTGTTTCATCAAAATTTAAAATTTATTTTTTTACTAAAATTAAGTATGGTTTGTACTTTTTGAATTGTTTTGATGTGCTAATATCAAAAATAATTTTTAAAAAATAAAAAAATATTATTAATATATATTTCAATACAAAAAATTATTTAAAAAGCAGTTACAATCAGAATATGAAACATAGAATTCTGAAAAAGGTTTGCTACTTTGCTTGTAACGCACTGCATTTCAGTCTTGTCATTGTACTGATAAAATGTTCTACCTAAATATACACATCAATATATCCAGGAGATACATGTATTTTCATTTTCTTTTTTTAGTTAATGCATCTGTTTTTTTTAATAAATTTTAATTAAAAATATATTAAAATGGTTTTTTATTAATACATTAAAAACATATAAAAAATATTAATTTAATATTTTTTAAATAAGAAATACTTTAAAAAATAAATTGAACTGTATTACCAAACATATATTGATTTTAAACTAAGTTCTTTGCAACCTGGGATACTTGTGTGTTTAGTAATTTTAAATTGTTATTTTATTGTTATTTTTTGTAATATTACTGTGTAGCTCGAAATTAGTCAACTAAAACAATTAAAATCAAAACAAAACATGCAAGCGATGGATACCTAAGAATTTGAACGAGGAGAAGAAACTTAAGAAGGGATGTCATGGTCCAAGGCTGTCTCATTCGATTGAACAAGCATGCAACTTGTCTTGACAGCTTCCAACAGCCTATCCTACTATTGTTATTATTATTATTATTATTATTATACTAATATTCCATTAAAAAAAATGGTTGAGATAACTAGAGTTTTGTATGTTCTTGCGCCACAACAACAACAGCATAATAATAATAATCGTCAATACTCCCCTGTCTACCGTATGAAAGAGCCAAAGTTACGAATACGAACATCAACAATACAAAATCCCAAGGCAAATTACAGTGATATTCACATTCCTAATAGTTTTTTAAAATTATCATTACTATTATTATTCAAGCTGGAGAGTAGTTTTCCATGACAGTACCAGAGCTTTCTTTCGTTGGTTTACTGTTGAGCTTGGCATCTTTTGAACCAAAATCATATCCCAACACATGTCATAATAGAAAAGAAAAACTACAATAACATAGATGATTTACATGAAAATCTGATCGAGAAAAGAAAATACAGTAAGGAAAGTGGTTTAATGATATTTTCACGCTGAAAAACTCGACCTGGATGGATTGAGTTTGACCCTTAATTTTTTTTAGATTTAATTGTGTTGATTGTTTAAAAAAATTAATAATTTTTAATTAGATTTTGTATTAGATGTAACGCAACGTGGATTAACTCAAATTTTAAACTAAGTTAATATCTTGATTTGTTTTTTTAATTTTTTAAATTTGATTGTGTTGATTGTTTACAAAAATTAATAATTTTTAATTAGATTTTGTATTAGATGTATCGCAACGTGGATTAACTCGAATTTTAAACTAAGTTAATATCTTGATTTGTTTTTTCAATCTAAATCAGTTTAGGAATTAGAATAAATCTGAGTTTTATAATTGGGATTTTAACTGATAATTTTTTTAAAAAAATTCTTTAATATATATATACATATATACACGCGTGTATGTGTAGATATTCAAGTAAAGGCATGGTTTTTGCTTTATTTTTTAAAAAAATTTATGAAAAGACAACGAAGGAGGTGCCTGATTTGCAAGGTTAGTCGAGAAAATATCCACGCACCGTCTGTGACATTTATTCCTCCAGCACTCGTGTATAATTTATTCGGTTCAATGGATGTGATGTGGGCAGATACCGGTCACGTTAAAGGCTTTTATCGTCCGTGAAGCTTCAAACACCGCATCACTCTTTCAAACCGCGCGCGCCAGCTCCTCACAAGGGAGTTTTTGTTGACCGTTTTGGCAAACCATGTTAGGAAGTGTTTTAAAAATGTGCATGACTTTAGAAATTATTAAATTAATATTTTTTTAATCATTTTTTTTATTTTAAAAAACATCTAGAAACAAAAATTATTGGACTCTCGAACTTACGTGATTGTGATACTGCTTGCATTATGAAAGGTTTATTGATCCTAATTATCCCTCGTGATTTTAATTTCATAGGCCAGTTTAATGTGAAAAACGTGTTCTTAATATTATCAAGAATTTATTTTAAACTAGCATGTAAATTATTTAGATGATACTCGTGATTGTGGTAAAAAATGAAGGTGGGTATTTAACGTTGCAGTTGGCACACCTAATTCATTCAATAAAAACCTACCTTGGATCGTCTAATTAAACCAATTTCCTTCCTCTTTATTTTTCAGTAAAAAATAAAATAATACCATTTTATTTTTATTTTTTTAAAAAAATAAAAACCTCACGTATGACTAGTAAATTCTGAATTGGGTTAGGTTAACTCCATCAAATCAATTAGGTTGATTGAATTGCATGTGGTATTTTTATTCTATGTTTAATGTTTTCATTTCAACTTTAGCAATTAAAAAGGTGTAAGCTTGAATTTTGAATCCAAAACCTCTCTTTCCAGAAAGAATGTTGCATGTAAAATAACTAATTTAATTGAAAATTTAAAATTCATAGAAGAGATCTTAATAAATAATTTATATTAATATCTAATATATTTTTTTAAATAAAAATTCTTTAAACTTAAAATTTATCTAAACTCATATTATCTTATAATTAATTTTTATCATATAAATTTTTATCCTCTTTTGCTCTCATGCCCCTGTGAAGAAAAAAAAAAGTATTTCACAATATAGTTTTTATTCACGGCCAGTATCCCTAGACCAGGCCCTAATGATGATGGTCCGATTAAGACATGGTATGATATTGTGTTTGTAACTGTGTTTTATTAAAATTAAAAATTTTTTTTTTGCTAAAATTAAGTGCGGTTTGTATTTTTTGAATCGTTTTGATGTGCTGATGTTAAAAATAATTTTTAAAAAATAAAAAAAATCATTGACATGCATTTCAGCATAAAAAATTATTTAAAAAACACCCGCAACCACAATACCAAATACACTCGAAATCAATTATTAACTTTAATTAGTCGTCATCAATGGTTGCAGCCAACAAGCACGCAACTAGCTTTAACAATCAATGATGGTTAATTTACAATATCAAGTGAAGTGGATTGATATATATATTTGGCCCGATTGGACGTGATGGATCAAAATATAGTTTTTCTTTGTTTTTCTTATATATATATATATATATATATATATATATATATATATATATACAGTTTTTTATTTTTTAAAAATATCTTTAATAATTTTAACAATCATATAATTAGTGTATATCTCATATTATCGATAGCTTATATTTTTTAAGGTATATAAAATTATTTTTTATCTAAAAAACATTAAATTAAAATTTTTCAAGTATTTTTTTATAATTTTGATATGTTAATATAAAAAAATAAAAAATAAATATAAAAAATATTATTTTAATTAAAAAATATTTTTTAAAAATATTATGTATCGTATCACCAAATACACGTGGATATGATAAAGCAGGTTAGAAGAGTAATTTTTTTTCATGAATCTGGTAATTCCTTTCACTTGTTTAGCAATTAAAGATATTTTCAAATTAGTTTGTACATCAATAAACTTTCTATAATTGCATAATTTAAATTCATACAATTAGAAGAGGGAATAAGTCCCAAGAAAGTCTTAATTTTTGTACTTTATCTTGATTTTTACTGAAAGTAAATTTACATGTATATCTCATTTTATAGTGGGCTTGTTATCGCGATGTATTATATTTTTTAAAAATATTTTTTAATTAAAATATATCAAAATAAAATTTTTATATTTGTTATTTTGAACATAAAAAATTCAAAATTATAAAAAAAAACATATAAAAAATCAAATAAATAATAATATAAAAAATAAACTAAAATGTGAAAACAAATCACTCAATTGATAGAGACATGAGATAAAGTACGCGCATCATAAAAATAAAATATTTTATATTCATCGAATAAATTTAATCAAGGTGATTTTTAGACACCTTTATCTCCGTTCTGACCTCATCCTCGCATGAATATTATTCAGCCAGGCTCTTTAGCAATAAAATATTAAACAAAGTAGCGCGTGAAAACACAATCAAGCATCGAGCTTTGGGAAAAACAATTGCGACAAAAACAAAAACAAAGAGCTTTGGAACCTTTCTGTCACTAGCATGGTAGATTATGACGCGCACATCGATAGCACCACACGATACTTTCACGTAGAGCCAAAAGTACCGACGCTCCGAACCAAGCGCGTTACCGCGTGAACTATAAGACGCAAAGTACGCGACATGTGGCATTTAGAACCAGTAGCTTACCCACTGAAGTGTGCCCCTACTCGTCTAGACACATGTCCCCTCCGTGTTTGTTTCCCTGTTTCCTTAATGGCGTCTCCAAGAGGTCATTGTACTTTGCATGGTCCCTCGAATTTCATATTTATTTAAATCAATCCTTATATTTATTTCTAGCCAAATTAATTTTTTTAGCTAGCTAAAAAAGATGAGTTGGGTCCAATTACATGGCTATTTACTTCAATGATTTCGTAAATGCAGGGATATATATTTTTTATTTCATAAAATAACCCAATCAATTGCTTTAAAACCGGGGACAAAGCTAGAATTTGTAGCTATAAAAATAAAAAATACCCTTTGCATGTTTCTTTTTTCTCTTAAAAAGCTAGCATGTCTAGAAAACACGAATAAAAAATCAAAATAAATACATATTAATTGTATATCTTAATGTCATGGTATGCATTTTTTTCCTTCTATACATATAGTTGTTTCATATTTTAAATTATATTGAATTATTTTATTTAACTTGTCTTGGATCCGACTATGAAAAATATTCAACCTTTAATACCAAGGATTTCTAACTCAAATCATGAAAAAATAAACTCGAAAGCAATTAAAGCTAAATCTAATCTCAACCACCATGTTAATGTTTCGAGTCTATTTATTTTTGTATTTCAAAATAGTTTTTTTAAAAATTTAATTTTTTTTCCTCAAATTTTTTTTTGATGTATTTTCATATTGTTTTAATATGCTGATGTAAAAAATAATTTTTTATAAAATAATTTTTTAAAATATTTTCAAGTTAAAAAAATACTTTAAAAAACAACAAAAAACACAATCATAAACATCAAGCTAGATGTGCTCGGTTTGACTTGGCCTGGCTACATCAATAAATTCAATTAATGCTAAAGTGGTACCAAATTGATGAAAAATAAAGTGTAACTGTTGATTTTTCTAAAATTTAATTATCAGGGGACCTCCATGATTTAAATCCGCTTTTGAAAAGCATGACCATGAAAGTTAAAACCGCATTAAATAAATCATAACCCGCGATATGATAAGAGATTTTGATAAAATTTCCACGAGAATGAAAAAAGGCAAAGGAGACGTAACGGTACTGACAAAATGATCATAAAGGTGAGTTATGTTACAGTAGACCCGTGACTAGAGTGAGGAAGGGGTCTTACAAATAAAGTGCTTGAGGTTTTGCTTTGTCGGGGCAAAGTTGGGAATGAAAAGGACAGTTGAGGTATTTTATTGATTGGGAGAGATTTGGATTGGTAGATTACTTGCCTTTGGTGGTTTCTTGACATCGTTATCGTGCGGGGCCCTGGTCCAGGTAGATCAAAAGAAGTTGTTTCGAATAAAAATTAAAAAAAATCACAGAATTCATCTATCAGGTTAATGTCGTGGGTTGGCAAGTTACACGAGGTTACCCCCCTCGTGGATGACTTAACTATCTCAAAATATATTTTAGTTATTTTTTAAAATATTTTTTATTTTTAATATTAATATATTAAAATAATATCAAAATATTAATAAAATAAAATAAAATAAAGTTAAAATTTACTTATTTGACCCCAATTAATCCAAGTTTAATAATTATTGTCCTGGGTGCCATGAAGAGCTACCGATGTTTTTTTTTATTGTTTTGTTTATTCCTTGTTAATTTATTTTTATTTTATTTTATATTAATACAGGTGTTCGAACCAGCTTATACGTATCTTAACTAATTTCATAAATTATAAAGTTAATGATCATGTAAGCTTCTAGTGACCTTGAGATTTATGAAATTCGAACTGGTAATCTCTGAAAAATAAATTCAGAACCTTGTTTATATCTCAATGTCAATCTAGTTTTATCTTCATTATGTGACAGTTTTTAATGATTTTTTTTTCATAAATGGTAAATTACAATTTTGAATGAATTTGAGGCCTCAAATTCTTCTTTTTTAAATGCTACTATGCTACATTCATTACCTTCAAGTCATTATCGTTTGATTTTTTTTTTATCACGACAGGTAAATGTTCTGTTATTCATGTATTACAGTGACCTAGAAGAAGATAAATCTGAAACTATATATTAATTAAATTAGTCCAATAACTCGTGAAATGCTCAAAGTTTAATTTGTACGGTGGGCAATTTAAACTCCATTATTAAGAGTTCAAATTCAATTTGAACTCGTTTATCATTACTTTTAATAATATAAAAGATTTATAATAAAATATTCATATATACCACATTGATGAAATAGCTGAGGAGGGATGCACCTTAAAGATGGCTGTAAAAATATTTTTTAAAATCAACCTGTCGCCATCGGCAGCAAAGACTATTTTTTATATATAAAAAATCAAACACAGAACAAATCGTGGAATCTTCAAGAATTGATTAAATCGCGATAAATTGAAAAAAGCGAAAGCGCCGTACCATCGAATGGGCGGGGGCCCGACTGGACGTATGTGGCGAATATTCACTAGATTTGAATTTGTGGTTTCGAATCCGCGCCACCACTCAACACTACTTATCAGGATACGCAGACAGAAAGCTATATAAGCCCTTGAACCTATCAGATAAATAGTCCTACGTATCACTGAGAGGTCAGTAGATATAGAAAGAAAGACTCCTGTACAACGCATCGAAGATAGCGAGACCAAGTCTCTTTTAACCTCTCTCTCTCTCTCTCTCAAGAAACGCAGCCTTGAAACCCTAGAAGTTGCCTCGATTTCCGTTCTCTGCATAGGTTCAATTAAGCTCCGAGTCGCCTAATCTTGCTTAATTAAGTGTAGATTTGGCAGTAATTAGCGTGTATGCAGAGCTAATTTGATTGATT
Organism: Populus nigra; assembly: GCF_951802175.1. NCBI lineage: Eukaryota > Viridiplantae > Streptophyta > Magnoliopsida > Malpighiales > Salicaceae > Populus > Populus nigra. The sequence continues at coordinate 22,546,413 of NC_084856.1, forward strand.
GGTCGAAATAAAATGTCGTCTTTGAGTAGAGAATTGGTGTTTCTCATACTTCAATTTCTTGAAGAAGAGAAATTCAAGGAGTCTGTCCACAAGTAAGCCCCTGTCTCTCTTTCTGTATGTATTTTTGTACGTATCGGTGTATTTTTGTGCGTATACTTGGACGTGCTTGTGTTTGTGTGTGGAAGTAGTGGATTTTCGTGCGTTATGGCAAGTAAGCCTTGGTTTCTGTATCCTTATGTGTACTTTGTAGGTAATTGTGTATTTTTTTTTGTATTTTTTGGTCTTTTTTTTTGTATGTTATGTCTGTGTGGATTTTGAGCTGTACTGTGCTGGATGGATTTGTGATTGTTAAGTTATAGATGGAGTGATAAGTGCTTTTTGTTAAGGTTAGTTAAGTGGTGGTGGTGGTGGTGGTTTTTTTGGCTGTTCATGGAAGTTGAAAATTTATAATTGTTGAATTTCATTTTTAAAAGACTTGAACAAGGCAGTTGGATTAGATGTAGTTGAGTGGTGTGAGTTTCTGTATCATTGAGCTTTGAGTGATGAAAAGAGTTGGAATTTTGCTGGGCTGAGAGCAGGGTTTTTATTTATTTACTTTTTGTTAGGATTGGGATAATTTAAAGTGTAAAAGTTGAAATATTTGTGTTTCAGATTGTAGTTTGGTTCTTAATATTTGCGAGTTAATTGATTGGGAAATTTTGAAGTGATGCAAATGCTGTGTAATTTAGGCTTGAGAAGGAATCGGGGTTTTACTTCAACATGAAGTATTTCGAGGAGAAAGTGCTGGCTGGAGAATGGGATGAAGTTGAAAAGTACTTAGCGGGTTTTACCAAAGTTGATGATAACAGATACTCAATGAAGATATTTTTTGAAATCAGGAAACAGAAGTATCTTGAAGCGCTTGATAGGTAAATTGCGTCTTAAATTACAGGCAAACTTTCTGACTCTAATTTGGAAGAGTTATATTCACTGTTTTTGTTTGATTCCTACTTACAGGCAAGACAAGGCGAAAGGTGTTGAAATTTTAGTGAGCGATTTGAAGGTATTCTCGACATTTAATGAGGAACTGTACAAAGAAATCACTCAACTTTTAACTCTTAACAATTTCAGGTATTTTTTTCTCTCATTAAGCTATTTTGGTTATCTAGCCAGGTTTGATATTATAATTTAATTTCCTTTTTGACTGGTTTTGTTGCTTAATGTTGGAAAAATCTAGGATTTGAATATTGAAATTCATCAACTGGTTGGCAAAATGGTAATGATAGCTTAGCTGGGCTTAATTCCTGTTCATTTTCAACTATTGTTTATTGTCTTTTTTCTTCCCCACATTTTCTTTCTTCTAAAACTAGTGAAGACTTGTGGTACTTGTAGGGGCTGTATTCACGGAGTTGTTTTCTTACATGAATCATGGAACCACAGAAAACTCTAATTTGTTAATTAATACAGGGAAAATGAGCAACTATCCAAGTATGGCGACACTAAAACAGCTCGTAGCATTATGTTGGTAGAGTTAAAAAAGCTTATTGAAGCAAATCCTCTCTTTCGTGATAAGCTTGCGTTTCCTACCTTGAAGTCATCTCGATTGAGGACCCTAATCAATCAGAGGTAAAGTTGTTATAGCATTGGATGAATCATGAACCATATGTGATATTAGAGCATTTGGTTTATCATGAACTGCTGATTTATGCTATACTTGGTTTGTTATGTTTGGATGTGATTCTGCATTTTTCACATTCTTTTGTGTGGAAGATGTGCTTTTCTTTATCATAGAACTTAGTTTATTAAATTAGTATAGCCAGAGTCCACATTTTTTGCACTAATATGCTATCAACTCGGGATTGTGAAGTTTTCAGTTGAAATACTTGATGTTTGACCATGTTGCATACAGTAATGTATGATTTCCTTCAAAACCAAAGGGATTGTTGTTGTTTTTCTATATTGTTCTTGTTTGACTGCTTCTATGATTTCCATTATTTGCGCCATATCAATGTTTGACGTTGTATGTGACTGCTTGGTCATTGCAGTTTGAACTGGCAGCACCAGTTATGCAAGAATCCAAGGCCGAACCCAGACATTAAGACTTTATTCACAGACCACACATGTTCACCTATGAATGGTCCTCTTGCTGCTGCACCTGTCAATCTTCCAGTTGCTGCTGCTGCTGCAAAGCCTGCTGCATATACTCCTCTTGGGGCTCATGGTGTATGATATCTTTAACATTTTAATTTTCTAACCCAGAACAAGCTTTAGATTGAAAGGTGTTGATCACTGAACACTTTTTTTTTTTTTTTTGTATTAGCCCTTTCCAGCTACTGGTGCAGCAGCTAATACTAGTGCTTTAGCCAGTTGGATGGCAAATACTTCCGCTTCGTCATCTGTCCAAGCAGCTGTTGTTACTGCATCGTCAATTCCTATTCCACAAAATCAAGGTTTGCAATTTCATTGAGTTGGAGGCTGCTTTCTAGCAAATACATGTTACTGTAAAGAGAGTGAAAACTGATAAGCTGAGGAGCTTAAAAAAGAAGAAGAAGAAGAAGAAGAAGCAGAAGAGAGGGATAGAAATATGCTGAAACAACATCACATTCTCTCTGATTTTGATATTTACACATGCTTACCGAGTACACATCTTTGGAGCCAAAATGGCCCTGTACTCCTGATTCTTATTAATTTCTTGTATTTTGCTTGAGAAAGAAGGATAGGTTGGGATGGGTTTCATGAATTTCTTTTATTTCTTCTGTTTTGAATGCCTGTTTGATTCCATCTCCTTTTAGTTAACCAGAGAATGTAAATTGGGAAATATGGTTGCATGGGAATTGGGAAATAACGGTTAAGAAGTTGACTCTTGGTTAACATGCTTGATTGTCTCTCAGTTCCAGTCTTGAAACGTCCAAGAACACCACCAACTGCCCTGGGCATTGTTGATTATCAGAATCCTGATCATGAACTAATTAAACGTCTCCGGCCTTCCCAATCTGTTGAAGAGGTATTTTGAGCTGATTTTGCTCCAAATATGCAACAATTCACAATGTTGTTCTGTCATTATGCTTACTGTTCTTAACTTAGCTTTTGTTGTTTCATTCCTAATGTTGGATGACCTCACCTTTTTAGGTCACATATCCAGCATCTAGACAACAGGCATCTTGGTCTCTGGAATACCTGCCAAGGACAGTAGCTTTTTCCTTGCATCCAGGGTCAGCTGTCATGAGCATGGATTTTCACCCTTCTCACCACACATTGCTTCTTGGTATTTCTATGTGTATTGCTGATTTATGTCAAATGATCATATGGGAATACATTACCGCGTTCCTGTCCCCCTCCTTAACTTATTGTGTCATTTGAACAGTTGGTTCTGTTAATGGTGAAATTACACTTTGGGAACTCATCTCACGGGAGAGGTTGTTTTCGAAGCCCTTCAAGATTTGGGACATGTCAGCTTGTTCATTGCAATTTCAGGTCCTCTCTGATATCCTTTTGTACTGTACTTGTTGTACTGGTATTTTTTCTTCACATTATTGCTGCATTTTTTGCGTTTCATGGGATATCTTTGTTGTGACTTGTGACATGGGAATTTGAAGCAACTAATTTGTGGGTCTTATATGTAATATCTTGCAGGCATCTGGTTTCAAGGATGCCTCAATTTCTGTTACCCGTGTTGCATGGAGTCCTGATGGAAATTTTGTGGGTATGTGACACTTGTTAGATAAAACTTTTAAGGTGTGCTGTTAGCATCTTAATGTTTTTGCTGTTACAGGGGCTGCATTTAATAAACACTTGATTCACTTGTATGCTTATAATGGACCAAATGATCTGCGCCAGCATTTAGAGGTTAGTTAATCTCTTGTTGATTGTGCCTGTTGGACTAAATCTGTAACTATACTATTGACTTGCCTTTGTCATTGCAGATTGATGCCCATGTTGGTGGTGTGAATGATTTGGCTTTTGCTCATCCAAACAAACAACTATGTGTGGTCACCTGTGGAGATGACAAGCTAATAAAGGCAATATATATAATGTGTCATAAGATTTTTTAATTAAATTTGGGTTCCAACATTATCTAATGAAAGTAGTGAAACAGGTGTGGGATTTAACAGGACGGAAGCTGTTTAATTTTGAAGGTCATGAGGCACCGGTTTATAACATTTGTCCACACCACAAAGAGAACATCCAGGTATCTCAAATGGAAGCAGAGGACTCAACTGTTTTTCTTTTGACTTTCCTCTTCTCATTGCTGTTTGGGTATCAAATAAAGCTATCTGTGTTTTTTTTTTTTTTTTTGTAATTGATGACTTGGTTCCCTGGAACGATGGTTGTGTTATCAGCATGCACACAAACCAGTTTCAGAATCCTTTTTTCCATGTGGATGCCAGCCTATTATCTACTCATCTGTATTGATTGATAAACTGGCTATTATTGTTTGGAATGGGATTCAAGTGCTGTGGTGTCAGTTACATTGCTTTTACCAAATTAATATTTCTAGTGAAGTGTTGTTTCTCTGGCACTAACTGTTATAGTTGCATACTTGCAGTTCATATTCTCTACTGCTATTGATGGGAAAATAAAGGCCTGGCTATATGACAATATGGGATCTAGAGTTGACTACGATGCTCCTGGCCGGTGGTGTACTACGATGCTTTACAGCACTGATGGCAGTAGGTAAGATAATTTTATTGTAAATTTGATTGCTGTTTTTCTCCAATTCCATTTTCTACATGTTTGTAAGGTCTGATGAAATTTTCCATGTTGAGCATTGTTCTTTGATGTTCTTTATGTTTTTTTTATCAATTATTTATCAAGTTGATTCCTTTTTCCAGGCTGTTCTCTTGTGGAACAAGTAAAGATGGAGAATCTTATCTGGTCGAATGGAATGAAAGTGAAGGATCGATAAAGAGGAGTTTTGTTGGGTTCAGAAAGAAATCAGCAGGTGTTGTGCAGTTTGACACTACCCAAAACCACTTTTTGGCTGCTGGTGATGATGGTCAGATAAAGTTTTGGGATATGGAGAATACCAATGTCCTTACAAGCACAGATGCAGATGGGGGGCTGCAGGTTATTTTTGTCTTTGGCTTTTTTTTTTTTTGTGGAACACCTCTGCTTTTAATTGGTACTTAATCATGTTAATTGCAACAGACTCTTCCTCGCCTGAGATTCAACAGGGAAGGGAATCTACTCGCAGTTTCCACAGCAGACAATGGATTCAAGATACTTGCAAATGCTGCTGGTCTCAGATCATTGAGAGCAGTTGAAACTCAATCTTTTGAAGCATTGAGATCACCTATGGAATCTGCTGCTATCAAGGTTACATTGATTTCTTTTAGCAAACTTGTTTCTTTGGAAGCATTTATGTTCTAAGATCTGTCGGAACTTGTTTTTGTTCGTCGATCAGGTTTCTGGTGCTTCTAGCATCGCAAATGCCAGTCCAGTGAATTGTAAAGTGGAAAGGAACTCTCCCGTCAGGCCTTCTCCAATTCTTGTATGTGAACTTTATGTTCTTAACTCTAGTTTTGATTTATCTATGGTTTCTTCAAAATCTGGCATTCTACTTTCAGGCTTGGAGAAGTATTTGAGTTTATTGTTTGCTTGGCCCAAGTTTAATGCATTACCCAGATGCAGTATTAGCTGTGGTTTTAGTTGTTAGCTATTACATGGTAGTGAAGAGGGGGGCATCTATTTATTTCTTTATAACGTGCTCTGTCTGAGTCACCATGTACCCCTGCATGCTGGACATGATGTTTGCTTAATTCTTTCTTTGCTTGGTGAACAAAGTCACCTGTGAAGAAAATTGGCCCTGGTTTTAAGGCTTTGCCCTGTGTGTAATCTTTTTTTCTCCCATGGATATTCTTTTTTGTTAATTTCTAACATAATTGTGCTGCACAAATGATTGAGACTAATTTTTTTTTTCTTTGAATTGTTTAAGAATGGAGTTGATCCTTTGAATAGAAGCATGGAAAAACCAAGAACTGTGGATGATGTAATTGATAAAACAAAACCATGGCAATTGGCTGAAATTGTAGATCCCAGCGAGTGTAGATTAGTTACCTTGCCTGAGAGCGCAGATACCTCCAGCAAGGTGCTTTAAGTTTCTTCTAATGTTTATGTTGTTTTGCATGATTTTCTAGTTTAATAAAGTGTCAACCTTCTCATTTTTCTATCCAGGTTGTTCGTCTTCTATATACAAATTCTGGTGTTGGCATGTTGGCTCTAGGAGCAAATGGTATTCAGAAGCTTTGGAAGTGGCCACGCAATGAACAAAATCCAAGTGGAAAGGTAATATGTGGTTAAAATATATAGATATCAATATGTTTAGTTTTTTCTGTCAATGAATGGATTTCTGAAGCAGGTTGGTGTTTAAAAAGGCCACCGCCAGTGTTGTTCCACAGCATTGGCAACCAAACAGTGGTCTTCTTATGACTAATGATGTCTCAGGTGTCAACCTTGAAGAAGCAGTCCCATGCATAGCTCTCTCAAAGAATGACTCATATGTAATGTCAGCCACTGGTGGGAAGGTTTCACTGTTTAACATGATGACATTCAAGGTCTGTCTGCACATGCTTTTGTTTTGCAAATATAGATAGCTTTGTAATTTTTAGTGTCTCAATGAATTGGTTAATCTGCAGGTGATGACAACTTTCATGTCCCCTCCCCCTGCTTCAACCTTTCTAGCATTTCATCCCCAGGATAACAATATAATAGCCATTGGAATGGAGGATTCAACTATCCACATATACAATGTTAGAGTGGATGAGGTGATTACTTGCTAAAAATCTGACTGTTGATTTTGTCCTTGAAAGACCATTCCACTCTCTTAACCACATCTAATGTTCCTGCTTTGTTTTTCCAGGTGAAATCAAAATTAAAGGGTCACCAGAAGCGAGTAACTGGTTTAGCCTTTTCCACCAATCTTAATATCTTGGTATCATCAGGTGCTGATGCACAGGTAAATAGGGGCAATGCTGTTCCTTTTGTTTTAATCTATCATAGTGAAGCAGTTGACCATGCCCGAGAGTTTACATTTTGGGTTTTAAATTTTTTAGCTGCTTGCCCACTTGTGTACATGGAGATGCTGATTTGATCTATTTACCACTGTTTGCCTAAACATCCCATTTATGTACTCCAATAGGATTGGATTACTGTCACTATAAAGAAGGAAACAAAGATAAAGCATGGATAATATGCCTTTCCTTTTATAGGTATAACTTAGGACTCATTTTTGTGTTCGTGTAAGAATCAGGAAGTTTTGATGTCAAATGCAATTCATATCTCATTGATATCATTGGATAAAGGAGGTTTAGGGGTAGAACATGGCCATTTTCCAGGCACCGTGGAAGTTGATTTCTGAGTATTTACTTAAAAATTTATGATTTTTGGATATTAACAATCAACACTCAATTACTGTTCAAGCATGTCTTGGCAGATAAATTTCTTTGCTTGTCCTATCTGTACTTACTAAAGATGTCATGCTATTAAAACCCTTATATCTGAAGACCATGTGACCATTCATGTGTAAAATTGCTTTTGCAACTCATTCCAATCTCTGTAATAACTACTTTTTGCAGCTTTGCATCTGGAGCATTGATACATGGGAGAAGAGAAAATCAGTCGCTATTCAAATTCCTGCAGGAAAGTCACCTACTGGTGACACCCGTGTACAGTTCCACTCTGATCAGACTCGCTTGCTTGTGATTCATGAGACTCAGTTGGCAATATATGATGCCTCCAAGATGGAGCGTATGCGTCAGGTACAAGTTTTGATATAATTTTTTAATTTTTGTTTGCTTTAAGCTGATTCAGTTGTGACATGCATATTCTTTTGATTTTCCTTTGCAGTGGGTACCACAAGATGCTGTTTCTGCACCCATATCTTATGCAGCATACTCTTGCAACAGTCAATTGATTTATGCTACATTCTGTGATGGTAACATTGGAGTGTTTGATGCTGATAGCCTGAGGCTTAGATGCCGAATCGCCCCCTCAGTATACAACGGGTATGTGTTTTTTACCATGCCTTGTACTTGAGTGCTTCATCTGTCTCAATTAGTAGTGTTCCGTGCCCCATAGTCTCTTTGATTCACCTAAATCCTGCATGAAACTGCATATCAAACTCTCAACAAATATCTGTTTACTCTTCATTTGCCTTTCTGCTCAAGCAATCTGAAGTTAGAATTTAATGTCTTCTTGATATCCATGCTTGCCAATGATATATATATATATATATATATTTTTTTGCAGGAGCCAAACTGTGTACCCACTAGTTGTTGCTACGCATCCACTCGACCCAAACCAGTTAGCCTTGGGGTTGACAGATGGATCTGTTAAGGTGATAGAACCCACTGAATCAGAAGGGAAGTGGGGATCGAGTCCGCCTGTAGATAATGGGGTGCTAAATGGTAGGACGACATCATCATCTACTACAAGCAACCACACGCCAGATCAGTTGCAAAGATAAGAATCCTTGCAGTGTGCATTGTATTTGCATATGGGCATCTGTAATTCATCAACATAGAATTTAGGTCCTTAGTCCCTCTCCCTCATATGTCCCTTATCAAAGGTTAGATACACAACATTCTTGTATACTTGTCTAGTTAGCTCTAGTTACTTGATTTCCCCCCCTTTTTTTCTCATTTCTCCCTACGTATTTGCCCATCTAAACAGGTCTTGTATCCATAATTTCTGTCCTTCTCTCTCTTAATAAACTCATTTGTGATTGTGAACACGGTTGCCGCGCATACTCATGGGAGTGGACGGGGGAAGGAAATCTAGAAGTTCAAAACTTGAGTGGCAGGGTTAAAGCTTCAGCATGACTAGTTTTTGTTTCTGATTCATTTTCTTATATCTGTAAGAATTCATAACAGTGATACGAACAGGTAAATTCCTGACAGGTTATGGGTCAAAATTGGTGAGTGCTCTAAATTTCAAGCATCGAGAAACTCCCGTCGTTTCATCAACTGATATTTTTTCTTCATAATTTAGCCCCGTTTAGCTCTGTGGCCATACATTGTTTTTTAAAAATAGTGTTTTTTTTAAGAAGCAATCTTTACTGGAATCCGGTCTCACGGTCTTTAAGCTGAAACCCGGGAGTTCTTTTATTCACTTTCCAAGAAAATAAAAGGAAAATGTTGCTGTAGTTGTGAAATGAAATAGAAGACGGCGTAAACTCAGCACATAAAGATCAAACCCATAGACATGTTTCTGGAAGGAAAAATTGACCACCTCTGATATGCCCTGCAAGTTTAATCGGTTTAAATCCAAGTATTTTCCATGTTATACTTGCATGTGATGTTCTTAACCAAAATGATGAAAATATCGTCGAAAAAAATTAAAAATAAAAAAACAGTAAAATATCGGAAACTTAATCTAAACTGAAAAGAAATATTGAAAGGTTATAAAACCTGGCCTATAAGGGTATCATTTTTTTTAAAGTAAAGCCCGGTTTTATTTGTAGATCAGGATATGGATTTATATATTAGGTTATCTAGATTTGATGTCAAGTTTCATTTAATTTTTAATTTAAATATTAACAAGATTTTAGGTCAATTAGATACTTGATTTAGTCCGGGTTCAATAATATATTGAGCTAATATCAATTTTTGTTTTTTAAAAAATATAACTACAAGAGGTTGATTTTGTTTATTCAAGTTTGGATCTGACTCTTTATGGGCCAAATTTTTTATGGGCCCTATTCATTTAGTCCTCTCTGGCCTCATTCAAAACGCACCGTCTCAATCTTCTTCTTTCACCTCTCCCCTTCTTCTATTAGGGTTTCTCTCTCTATCACTGGAAAAAATAATGAAATCCAAATAGCGAATCGAACAGGTCCAGCAGCGAAGAACATAGAAGGGACTAACCCACAGAACCTAGTGGAGAAGATCCTACTGTCCAAAATCTATCAACACACATACTGGAAAGAACAATGTTTCGGATTAACAGCTGAGACATTACACGATGGAGCTCGATCACTTAGGCGGTACTTATGGAGGAAATCGAAAACCGACGCCGTTTATGTGCTTGGTTACGAAGGTGCTGCAAATTCAGCCCGAGAAAGATATCGTTGTTGAATTTATAAAGAATGAAGATTATAAGTAACTAAAATTTATTAATTTTCTTTTTTATATCATTACTCTCTAACTTACTTTTAATTACGTTGGAGTTTATTTCTATATTGATTCTACTTGTCATTATCAGTCTCTATTTAGTGTTAATTGCCTTTTTATTTGGATTAATTACTAGTTTACTGCTCTTTGGGGATAATTACTCAATTTGGGGTAGTTAATAGTAAATATAACTAGGGTTTTAACACATTTTGCTGTGGGGTTGATTTTTTTGGGGGGAGATTGGATCTAATGCCTGGTTGCTGATTTCTGATTGCTCTGGATTTATTGAAAGTGTGTGATTTTTATTGTTTTTTCTTAACAAATTTTGCTTATTGTTATTGAATAAAAAAATTTTTGGGGACAATCACTCAATTTGGGGTAGTTGATGATAAGAATAACTTTTTTTTTTTTTTGGGGGGGGGGGGGGGAGCTGGATGCTGATTGCTCTGAATTTTTTGAAAGCGTGATTATTATTGATTAAATTTGTTTTTGGAGGAGGGAGGGGTTTGTTTGGTTGATGAGGAAGTTGAATAAGAAACAAAAGGCGGTTTTGTTAGTTTATGCAGAAAATGAATTGGTGTTGAAAAAAGAAAGAAAGAAAGAAGGGTTAAGTTGAATTTCTGTTTTTTTTAGCTTGTATGGTTTTTGTTTTGTTTTTTGCTACGGAAAAGGTATGTAATATAAATTAATGGAGATAAGGTAATAGAGGAAAATAATAGAGTTTATTTTTTTATTTTACTAAATTCAATACCTGTTTGTTTTTTTGAGATAGTGGTGATGAGAAACTTTGTGTTCTTAGAATTTGTACATGGTTTTGGTGTTCTTTAATTTTTTTTTCATGTGCTTTTTGGCCCTTATGTGTTTTTTGTATTTTACAGTTACGAATTTTTCTTCCGCAAATTTAAATGGACTTTTCATTGTCTTGGTGCAGATACATGCGGGTGCTTGGTGCTTTTTATCTGCGACTTACTGGGACTGATATTGATGTGTATCGTTATTTAGAGCCTTTGTATAATGACTACCGAAAGTTGAGGCAAAAACTATCTGATGGAAGTAAGTTCTTTAACCCCTTTCTATTGATTTTCTTTTGATCGCTTTCTCATTGCAACTTTTTGATGTATTTTGTGTGTTGTAGCTACTGTTTAGATGAATTTACTAACTTATTTCCGAACTCTATTTATCAGAATTTGCATTAACACACATGGATGAAGTTATAGATGAGCTTTTGACATAAGACTATTCTTGTGATATTGTTCTGCCACGTATTAAGAAAAGGTAATTTTTCTATAACCCACCTTAGGAATTTATATCAAGTAATTGGACAGGGCAGACAACAGTTAAGACCTTTTATGTTCTATTGCCATAGGAATAGTAGCTTCTGATCTGTTAAGTCATTTTGCTTTTCTTTGTGTAATTTTGGTTTTTATTTCTTTGAATTCTATATTTTCACTTCAATAACAGTTCTATGAAGATTTTTGGGTGACCCTTAGCTGTAATTGTTAGATGGACTCTTGAAACACTTGGTGCACTTGAAACTACAAAGCGTGTTGGAAGATGATTTTGAAAAGGAGGAAGAGCGAGAGGAGAATGAGCAACTTGATGGATTAGACAATGGTGCTGATGAAAGGGTATCCTTCCTTCTCAATTCTCAATCTGAGTGATTTTTCAAATATTGTTTTCCTTTCCTTTCCATTTTCAAAAAATTTCATTGCATACTGGTCTTATCAATTTATGAATTTTTTACAGGATTATTGCCATGAAAGAAGCCCTGCAAGGGAAAGGGATAGGGATAGAAGACTTGACAGCCGCAGATACAGGTAAGTGGCTTGCTCATTTTGACTCCTGATTTCTCATAAAATGTTGTGAGTGTATGCTGGAAGAACATTCATCTTCCAGTAACTCGTGATTTCATATTTTTTACCAGAGAATTTTTTTTATTCAACTTATTTTGGCCTCTTTATGAGTTGCTAAGATGCTAGGAGAAATGTGCATATGAATGCAATTAAACATTGTTATGGAAATAAAGATGGTAGCAATGAAGATCTGGTGGCACATAACAGGAACCACAGTGTTTATATATTTCATTGTTGAACTCCATTGAGCTTTGGAACTTAATATTGGGGTTCCTTTTCACATTTTTGGTTCCCCCCTCAGAGTAGATGTTGAGGTTTCAAACCAGTGTATATAATGGTTGAAAGGTTTTGGAGTTTTAAAACTGTCTTAACACATGAATGGATATGATGCTGAATTAGGAGTTTCACGTTTTGAGAATCTACTATGAAGCCATGTTGGAAGCTGTTATCTTAACAATCAAACCTGTTCAATCATATGTACAGTAGTTAAGTGCTACATTTATATCACCATGGCATTTAAAGCCATTGCTGGTTTAAAACAGCTTCCTATAGCAAAATCATATGATCCTGCCAGGTTTCTCTGCACTGGCAGTGTGCAGTGAGAAGTATGATGGATCAGACAATCTTACTGTAACTGTACCTCCATGTTCATCGATATTAATTTTAATTTGACTCTCAGCTAGTTTTCTGTTCTTGATTGAAAATCCTGTTTGTTTGTTTTGTGTTTTTTTTCCCCATTAAAAACTCAAAACTTTTGAATCACTGAGCATTTGAATAGGTCAGGGGTTTTATGTTTCCAGCTATAAAATTGACTACTATTTTATAGGAAACTGGTTTTGTTTATAAAAATTGTCATGTGAATGCATGCTTGCAAATGAGAACTTGTGAATTTCAATGGCTTATGTTATCATCACAGCTGTTGGAGCATTGGTGGCGTGTGAATTTCAATGGCTACTGTACTTTCCCTTTAATTTTTTTCTAGCTGTTGAGAATTGCATTTCAGGTGCCACTTTGATGTGTAAAAAGTCCGCACATGCGGGGTTCCTTGGAAACAGGGTTAGCTTATGTGTCATTCCTGCTTTCCTTATTTATGCAGGGATCGTGACCATGATAGGGAGCGTGGACATGGAAGAGAGAGAGACAGGGACCGGGACAGGGATCGCTATCGCTTGAAAGATGAAAGAGATTATGGTTGTGAGAGGGAGCGAGAAAGAGAAAGGGAAGGCAAGGAGCGTGAAAGGCGGGATAGGGACCGTGGCAGACAGAGGAGGAGTCTATCTCGGAGCCAAAGTAGGAGTCGGGATCGCAAAAGACATGCCCATAGCAGGAGTCCTAAAAGGCGCGGAGATGGAGCAGAAGAACCAAAGAAGAAGAGGGAGAAGAAGGAAAACAAAAGATGATGGTACAGACCACCCTGATCCAGAGATTGCAGAAGCTAATAAGCTCCGAGCAGCCCTTGGGTTGAAACCACCTTAGTCATCTGTACTCCTACTAGCATATGTAAACTCTGGTAACTGTAGCCCGAAATTCGCTCTCTTATATTTGCTCATGTCTTATAAAGCCATACTTCCATGTATAATGTACAGATTCAGAAGGGTTGTTAAATCAGACTTTGTTAGAGCAAGGCACAGCTTTTTGCTGATCAGCTGATGGTGAAGGCATTGGATTTCCCTTAGCAAACAAATGCTGTTTTGTTCATTGATTATTGAAGTCCACTTTCTGGAGTTGGTTCACGTTACCTCTTCTTTGAATTAGCTGATCCTCTCAAATTAGAGCTTGTTTAAACGCGGTGCATCTCTTGGAAAGCATGAAATTCATGCTTTCTGTGAGGTGCGCCGCAGACAAACTCATTCAGTTTTTAACTAGAATCTATGGATATGATTTGGGAAATAAACCAATTTTATATCACAAACTTGCTCAGTATGGATTCCAAACATTGAAGGAGTCGAATTACATGTCCATAGCAGCATTATACTAGAAAGTACAAATGAATTGTAATGTATGTTATCTTATTGTGTTTTTGTTAGCGTGTGAAAGAATTAATAATTGTTTTTTAAAATATTTTATGTTTGAAAATATATTAAAATATTTTTTAAAAAAATTATTATTGATATTAATATATTAAAATGATGTAAAAACATTAAAAAAAATAAAGATTTAAAATAAAGAAAGAAATAATAATTACTTTCTTTCAAATAAAAACTTATAAAATACAAAAACAAGCGGGATGTGTATCGATACACTGCAGAACACAGTTTTGACGTGCGTCCATAACAATTAATATCATTCTGGTAATTTAATCACAGAACATCTGAATTTGAATCCAGGAAGTCAATTAAAACCTAAGGAAAGAACAGGTTGCTTTTCCAATATTTACAACAGAAGCACCTCAGGCAACAAAATGCCGTCTTCATCATAGTGAAGGGAGCCAGAAAAATTGAGGGGCTTGCACTTCTCTCCCATTAAAATCCTCTTCTTGCATAGCTCCTCGCCACATTCTTCTCGTCTTTCTTCCCTGACTTGCTCTGATGTTCCTCCAATCTGCCTCATCGCAGTCTTTGCAAAGGATCCAGCCATCTTCAACTTCTGAAGACGGGTACTCGGTACCCTTGATGAATTCCTTAGCAAGTTGCTGCTGCTGTCCTTTCTTTCGGTCAGGGTATCAGACATGCCAACACCACCAAGGAGGTTATGGTTCCATCCATTTCCGGTGTTGAGTTTACCTCTGAAGAAGCCCAGGCTCGTATACCGGCTGAAAAAGCTCAAGAAAGGAAATGACACTTTCAGATAATTATCTGCTGCCGTGCTCGGTGTATTTTCTCTCTTTTCCACCTTTGGCTCCTCCTCCTCCTCCTCCTCCTCAATCTCCAAAAGTTTCTTCAATGCATAGTACTCAGGTGATGCAGGCCTTAGCGCAACCCCAAAAGGGAGATAACCATCGCCATTTTTGTGGACCTTAGAGCAAGCCTTGGGTGGTTTCTTCTTACCAAAGACACTAGAGAAGAAAACGCCAACCTTCTTTGAAAGAAGGCTTGCAGGCTTAATAACCCTTTCCTTCTTGGCCTTGGTGTGATCAGTAGTGCAGCCATTGCTTCTTCTCTGCATTGTCTTGGCCAACAACTTAGGAATTCTGATTCTGATCTCTGGTTGAGGTATGGTGATGCTAAAGACATTATGGTTGAGAGTTTGGTGGGTAATTGTTGGTAATATTATGGTTTTTTTCAGTCATTTTGCTTCTTTGCAAGGCATTACTTGCCATTGTGGCCTTCCTGAGAAATGAATTGGACTTCAAAAGATGATTTTGAATAGTGGGTATTGGACAGGGGAAAACGTGGCTTGAGAAGTTCCTTCTTTCACGAAATTCTTTTTCACCACCTTTTCCATCACGCTACGAGAGCTGATTTGTTATGTAGTATGTGTCTACTTTCCGAAATAACAGAGATAGAGAAAATAAATATAAAAAAGGAAAATAAAAAAAATAAAATTGTGTTTAATAATAATGTATAAGAAAAATTTATTATTTTTATATTATATTTGATTATAATGGATAAGAGGAATAAAATAAAAAAATTATTTTATCAAACTTATATATTTTAAAAATAATTAGTGTTTGTTTTACTTTAGTTTTTAGCTTTTACTGAGTGTTTAAATTAATAATATTATAATAATTATTGTTGTAAAACCATGATTGATTTGGTGGATTGATTGAGAAATGATTGACTTGATTGTTTGACGGGGTAAAAAATTTAAGTCATACTGAGATAAAACATGGATAAAAAACCATTGATTTTTTGAAAAAAATAATCAAAACAAGGTTGCTTTGGTTATTTTTTAAAAAACATTTGGGTTAGTTGGATTAACCCTTCCAATCCGTGACCTGAACCTTATCCCGAGTTAACTCTAAAGTCAAATTTTAAAATTATGATAATAATTATTTTTATAGATAAAAAAATTATTTAATTAGTCAAATATCTTTTGGCTTACTAAATGATTGTATTTTAAATTTTGTTTTATAAAAGTTAAAATAACATATTATGTATAAAGAATTACTTTTTATTTATTTTATAAGCAAAAACCCATTTCTTAGTATTTTTAACTAAGTAAATATTTTTTAAAATCTATTTTCTTAAAACTATAATTAAAATTATTTTATAAAAAACTATAACCATAAAAAATTACTATAATACCAAGCATTAGCGCGTGTATGATATTGTTTTGTGACGGAGCTTCAAGCTTTCCATTTCCAGACAATTTTTGAAGTCATACAAGAGTAAAAGCAGCTCCAACCGCAAAGACAAAAGGAGCCAAGTCCTTAAAAAGTCAAAAAAAGTGAGTTTGTGGAAACATGATTAGGGCTGGTGAAAATTTAATTACCGCTAACCCACTACTTCTATGCATATCTACAAGTCAATAAGCACATCACTATATATATCAAGTCACATAAATGTTTTAGGTCCCAAAAGTTAATTAAATCCTTGCTTATAATTCATGTGTTGACTTGGTTGATTCAGGATTTAGCCTAACTTGAGTTCATTAAAATTTTAAAAAAATAAAATGATTTAATTAGTTAATAAATTTAGGTTGAGCTGGGTATACCTCGGTTAAAACCCTATTATTATCTTATTGATTTTTTTATTTGATTTTTTTTTAAAATAATATGGTTATGATTTTTTTTTACCTAGATTGATTTTTTAATTAGATTTTAAAACTATGGTTTGAAGAGTTAAAAATAAAGTGAGGTATATGTATAAAAAAGAGAGTAAAAAATATATCTATCAATCCATATTTATAAAGGGAGGAAAACTTAACAGTTGACTCAGCAACTTCCAAGAACAAATTATCAATTGCATGTGTTGAGAAATTAGTGGTTTGAAATTAGATTAGGGTTTAAATTCCCGCCAAAATAGTATGCCTTAATTTAATATGCATATTTCTCACTTAGGCCATTGTTTATGGTCTTAACTTCATTTTCTGAATAATTAGAGCAATACCTTTGGATGATGAATATTCATTAATTAATTAATCAAGATATTATTTAAACTTTAAATTTCAATTGGGTACTAAGATTAGATTATTAATTTATAGAATTTTGAACGGCGATATAATGATCAAGGTGTTTCATTCCCTTATTTGACTTTTCTAGGTTTCAGATCATAGGATAATATTCAAAAATATTAATTTATTTATTTGAATACAATGATGAGGGGGGGGTGTTTTTAAAATTATTTAAAGAAAATATTTGATTTTGTTGGATTTGCAAGTCAGTCCGGGAATATTATTTATTGCTAAAAAACTTGAATATACACGAGAATCATGTAATTAAAAAGAGAGAGAGAGAGAGAGATAGATTTTTCTATTATTATTATTATTATTATTAACTGAATCTAGTCCGGATTAAAACGTGAACCATAAAAAAGAAATGAGAAATTATTATTTCTCCTGGGGGAGAGCTATTCTTATCAACCCTAATAAATCAATTCAACAATTCACCCTGATTTTTTTTTAATTGTGCTATTTTTACAGAATTTATTTTTTTTGAAATCTCAACCATTAATATCAATTAATGCAATTTTTTCAAAGAGTGATGAAGGATACCAGTGAATCGGGTGAAGGCTAGCTTTTGCCTCCTCTTTACAGTAATTGTTTTGGACTAGATTGAGTTTTAATTTAATATAATTATATAACCTATTTCGTGTTCTAACTCTTGATCAAAATAGAAAAATGGTGTGTTTATTTTAAGCAAATGTTTCTTATATAAGCTAAAATCACACTCAAAATATGAGTTTAAATATATATATATATATATATATATATATATATAATTCATAGTAATGGAATATAATTTTTTATATAAATTGTTAGGTGAATGTAGTTTATCACGGTTTTACCAAAACCAATAAAATTATTATTTGTCATTAAATTTGTCTATGTTATCAATGGAACTTTGAACGCAAACCCTTTCTTGTTTTTTATTATTTAACATTACTATAATTTATCACTCTCTTCGATCACGGGTTGGTGGGACCTGCATATAAAATCGGGTCCAACCCTAATTATTTTTCTTGTAATTGTGTAATGGCTATCTTTAGATGCAATTAAACCATTACTATTGTTTTTTTAATCTATATTTCTAATTTTATTTTGCTTGCTTGTAACACAATACTCTGCGAGTTAAAAAATTAAAATTAAAATAAATTATTTTTATGGTTTAAATATCAACACTCAATTGCATATTTTTCATTAACATTCTTTCTCATAACTTGATATCCAACTAAAATATTAAAAAAATAAAATTTGAAACTGGAATGTCAACTATTAAAACAACATGGACCAATCAATAGCTAAGCTCAAATCCGGGAAGAAAATTGAAGTTTTTTGTGCTAATATTTATTTTTTTATTAATTTTGATTCTTTTATTAATTTTCTTCAACTATAAATAAAGTTTTATTTTATAAAATTAATATTTAATGCATCATCGGGTTATTCGTCAACAACACTTTGTATAAAATAGACAACGTAAGTTGAAAGAGATATCAATATACAAAGCCACGATAAGATAACTCTGGAGGATGAAATTGCAATTAAAAAAGTTTTGTGATCAAATAAGAAAAAATAGATATGAATTGTGTTCTTCTAGTATATTTGAAAATATTTGACCCGAACCCACGAGCCCATGGCACTTTTATTTGGACAATTCACTTAACGGGCCGACTATAGAAAATGTTGGTTTCTTGCAGCAAAGACACTGAAACCCTTGTCGCTTTCTACTTGAAAATGTCTTGGATGATGATTCGATTATTTTTTAAGGTATTTTTATTTAAAAATATATTAAAATAATATTTTATTTTATGTTTTAAAAATTATTTTAAATATTAAAATATAAAAATAATTTAAAAACATAAAAAAAAATTTTGAAAAAAAAATTGTAGAAAAGTGGTCTGTACTTTCCACCCTTCTCTTACCATCTCTTGCAGTCTCTGCAGTCTGCACTGTTTTTTTAGAGAAAAGTGCAAGAACAAAATAAATTTAAGAATGTTAAGTGATTTTAATTATATCAATTTACATGTGCAAACTTGTAGTCAGGGTTGATTATTTTTGATTTGATTTTTATTAGAAAAAAATAATTAAATTAATTTTTTTAAAAAAAATACCGAAACCGAACCGAAACTAGTTCAAATTGACCGGTTTTGGTTCAATTTTTTGGACAAAAACCGGTTCAAATCAGTTTGGCTCAGTTTTTCTGGTTTGAGTTCGGTTCGATTTTTTCAGTTTCGGACTTATAAAACCGAATTGATCGGTTTTTTTTCATGGTTCAGTTTTTTCAGTTTTTTTTCTAGTTTTTTTGGTTTAATCGGTTTTTTGATTTTTTTACTCACCCCTAAACCTAATGACTTGATTTTTAAGTAATTAGCAATATCATATATAAAAAAGATAGTTAACTTCCTCCAACATGTTAATCACCTCATTTTTATTAACAACAAAAATTGTGCAATGCTTTATTTGATGTTGTCCAACAATCTTGTCAATATTAATACCAACCTTCATTCTAACATAATGATTTTAGTCATTTTAATAACATGATATATTTTTTAGATAATAATATTGTAAAGTAAGTGTTACAATTTGATACATTGCAAAAATTATCATACAATATGTTATATAATTTTTTTTTATCATTTATAAAACAAATTTTTTTTTTATGTCTTTTCTCTTATGTGTCTTTGATTGTGCGTGTATATATACATGTATTAGTATTGTAATTCACATTACG
Organism: Populus nigra; assembly: GCF_951802175.1. Classification (NCBI taxonomy): domain Eukaryota; kingdom Viridiplantae; phylum Streptophyta; class Magnoliopsida; order Malpighiales; family Salicaceae; genus Populus; species Populus nigra. The sequence goes on from NC_084856.1 coordinate 22,566,125, forward strand.
TGATGATTAATTTTTCAAGTTAATTTCTAATATTAATAAATAAGAGATGTATGGTTATAAATATGTTTTTGGGCACCGTGAGTTTTTAATTAAGAAACAAAAAAATATATTATTTACACTTAATAAAATAAATATAAAATATGTAAAACGATAAATATAAAAAGAATTGTTAATGTTAATTAAATACTAAATCACGAAGCTATTTTTTATATTGAAAGCAGAAGATACATACATATATAAATACTTAACCATGTTTATGAATTTTATTTTATTTTATATTTAATTTTTTTATCTTGGAGGTTATTTATTGATACAAGGAATAAATAATCTTATTTTTATAATTAAACAATGCAAATAAAATTTACTTATATAATTTATAAAAAGAGAAAAACTAAAGATAAATTACAATAATATCTACAAAGCATCGATTATTTAAAAAATAATTAAAAAATAACTATTATTCAAAAGAAGATGAACTGAAAAAATTAAAAAACAAAAGAGAGGGCAGTGATTGAATTTCAAATAAAAAATTAATGTAAAGTAAAGATAAATAAATAAGATTAGGGGTATTGATTAACATTAAAAAAATATATTCAGGCATTGTTAGGTCAAGCAAGCTAAACGTGACTGAATGTTTTTTTCTTGAAGGAGCGGATGACTCTGCTCTAGTGTTTTTGTAAATAGATCACCTGTCATCAGCCATAACATTTAACTTGTTATTTTTATAGTATTTTTAAATCACCGCTAATGACTGGAAAATTATACTCTTAAGTTTCTAGACTAAAAGACTCATTTTTACAACTTGTTTTTATCTTAAAAAAACCTAAAAAAACAAAATTGAAACCTTAACAAACACGTTTCCAACCCCTAGTTCCTCTAAAAAAAGATAAAAAAAAACCCAACAAAACTTTAAGGATCCAGTCAACCTTTCATGGCATGATTTGTTAAAGAATAATATAAATCATATTTTAGGACCTTACCTAGCAGTTTAAGCTACTGGGTTGAGATGGTTCTTTAACATGGTATCAGAGTCTTGATGACCAAGCGGTCACGAGTTCGAATCTCACAATCCCCATTTATTTGATAAAAATTAAGCACAAGGTAAAATGAGTCTGTGCAAGTTTCAAGCTCAAAGGGCTTTCACTTGAGAGGGTATGTTAGAGAATAATATAAATCATATTCTGGAACCTCACCTAACAGCTTAAGCTATTAGATTGAGATGGTTTTTTGACATGATTATATGGCAGCATTATCTTCATTGAATTCCTCTAAAAAATACAAATCCATTGATATTAAAATAAGCATTTTTGATGGCCTAAATACTGACATTCAATCACTTTTCTTTCCTTAATATTTTTGGCGACGCTCGTCTTATGATATACAGGGACCAAAACATAAAACAATAAAGTTTGGAACTAAAATGTTGATTGCCAAAACAACAAGAGGACCAAACAATAGCTAAACTCAAATTTCATGGAGCAAATTTAAGTTTTTCTAGCCAATATTCTAGCGGTGTATTTTTTTTTTTTGTCTTGTTAACTCTGATTCCTTTTTTTTTTAATTTAATTTTCTTAACAATAAATAAAATGCTGTTTTGCAAAATAAAATTTAATTTATTATCGGAATATTCATTAACACTTCGTGCACATGAAAGAATGCAATTTGAAAGAAATATCAATATATAAAACCACGATAATATAAGTGAAAGGAATGATGAACAGTGTTCTTCTAGTATATTTGATAATGCTTGGCCCAAACCCATAAACCCAAAATATTCTTATCTGGACAATTCACTTATGGGCCGACTATAAGAAGTGTCGGTTTCCTAATAAAACGGACACTCAAAACCCTTGGCTCTTGCAGGAGAAAACCAAGAGCGGCCACCCTTCTCTCACTATCTCTTCACTCAATTTCAATCTCTACGCTGTTTTTTTGCGTAAGTTTAGCGGGTTCCTTTTTATTTTTTGTTTGTTTTGTTTTCTCTTAAAGAAATCCTTTCTCCTGGCTTTGTTTGCTTGAAGTTTTAATCTTTCAATCGGATTTGATGCGTTGGGTTTTCTAGAGGTTGTTTTATGTGTTTTTGGAAGTGGGTTTTTTAGATTCTGGCTTATAGTAAAAGAATTGTGTGGATCTTTGATAAATCAGTGTAGACTGAGTGATTTTTTGCATGATATGTGTTTTTTAGGATTTGGAAGTTGAATATTTCGTGGGATTTATGTGAGATTGATTAGAATTTTTGATATTTCTGACTTTTTTTTTTGTTTTTGGTTTACTATTTTGTGTTTTTGTTTTTGTTTCTTGTCCTTTTATTTTCGGTGACCCAAAGTTTGATACTTTACGTTTAATTGAGCAGGTTGAGAGATTTTGATTGCAACATGTCGACTTTTGCCAAGCCAGAGAATGCCTTGAAGCGAGCTGAAGGTGAGTGATGAGTTTTGTTTTTGTTTGTTAATTATTAATGCCCTCTCCAATGCATCACTTTAATCTGTTTAAAACGGTGCTTAAACCTGAGAGTTTAATGTATCATGTGTTTGAGTTCCAAAATTATGGTGATATCAAATTCACTCGATGCTAGCATGCTTCACATTAACGAAAAATCTTAGCTGGTTGTGATTTAAAATTGGCCTCAGAAGTGACGTGAACGACAAAATGTGGTTTTAGAAGAACCACTTTATTTCACTGGACTTTGCTCCAGATGTGACTTGTAGTATGGTTATGGTGGAAGTAGGGAAATACTCCTAGGCCTTTAGTTTTTGAATTTGTTGTCATATGTTTGTCTCTGAGATTTTAATGTACATGTGATACTAACTTCCCAATTTCCTTGACTTTTAATGATGTATGCTTGCAGAGTTGATAAATGTTGGGCAGAAGCAAGATGCATTGCAAGCTCTTCATGATCTAATCACCTCAAAGAGATACCGAGCTTGGCAAAAACCACTTGAAAGGATTATGTTTAAGTATGTAGAGCTTTGTGTTGACTTGCGGAGGGGCAGGTTTGCTAAGGATGGTCTGATTCAGTACCGTATTGTTTGCCAACAAGTGAACGTCACTTCCTTGGAGGAGGTGATCAAGCATTTCATGCATCTTTCCACTGAGAAAGCTGAACAAGCTCGTAGTCAGGCACAAGCCCTTGAAGAAGCTCTTGATGTGGATGATCTGGAAGCAGATAAAAGGCCAGAAGATCTGATGCTTAGTTATGTCAGTGGTGAGAAGGGAAAGGAGAGGTCTGATCGTGAGCTTGTTACTCCTTGGTTCAAGTTTCTGTGGGAGACCTATAGAACAGTACTTGAAATATTACGAAACAACTCAAAGTTAGAGGCCCTATATGCGGTAATTTCTACTTTAAACATAAAACTTCCTGGTTCAATGCCTGGTCTTTTCATATCGCCAGCATCCATCTCTGTAAAATTTCAATACGATGCATATATGGAACATCTGATGACTTGAAAGCTTACTTTTTAGTTGACTGGCTGAGTTATTACACAATAAGATGATTACAATCTGAATATTGATGCTGACCAACTTTTGCTCATTGGACTTTTGAGTTTTTTCCCCTTAGTTTTCTACCCTATTGATGATCAAAAGCATATGGATTTTTCTGCTTATGTTGATTCCTTTTTCCTCCATGCCCTCTGCTCATATCATGTCTACTATAGTTTGTCCATCATAACTAAGTGCCCATGCTTCTACTGTCTTTCATCATTAGATGGTGCGTGATGGGGTTGATTGGTTGTGTCCATTCTGATGGCCATTTGTATGCAAGAACTATTAATCCAAAGAATTATCTTATTGAACATAAGTTGTCACATGCAGATGACAGCCCACCGAGCTTTCCAATTCTGTAAACAATACAAACGGACAACTGAATTTAGGCGGTTGTGTGAGATCATCAGGAACCATTTAGCAAACCTCAACAAATATAGAGACCAAAGGGATCGACCTGATCTCACAGCCCCTGAGAGCTTGCAGCTGTATCTTGATACACGATTTGAGCAGCTAAAAGTAGCTACTGAGCTTGAGCTCTGGCAGGTATGCATATTTAGTTATGTACCTGTAGTGCATCTTTTAGGATGTATACCTGTATTCATTTGCCATTCACTTCCCTAACTTTCATGCTCAGGAAGCTTTTCGGTCCGTTGAAGATATCCATGGATTGATGTGCATGGTTAAAAAAACTCCCAAGGCATCCTTGATGGTGGTTTATTATGCCAAGCTAACAGAGATATTCTGGATTTCATCAAGTCATCTTTACCATGCTTATGCATGGTTAAAGCTTTTTACACTTCAGAAAAGTTTCAATAAAAACTTAAGCCAGAAAGACTTGCAGATGATAGCATCATCTGTTGTTTTGGCTGCTCTAGCGGTGGCTCCTTACGATCACACACAGGGCGCATCTCATTTGGAGCTTGAAAATGAGAAAGAGCGGAATATGCGGATGGCTAATCTTATAGGTTTCAATCTAGACCTGAAACCTGAGAGTAGAGAAGTGGTAATGCAATGTATTCACTTGCATTTACTTTCATGATCTATCATTTATTAATTTTTCTAATGTTTCTAATTTCTATAGTGCATTTTTTTGCAGCTTTCAAGGTCATCCCTTCTTTCAGAACTGGTAAGTTTGAATTGGTAGTTTCTTGCTATTTATTTTTAGTCATCCCTTCATTCTAAAAAACAGAGAGACTGCAGTGCATGCTTTTAAGAATTGTCTTTTTTATCATTTAATGATGGAAATATAATGCTAAAAGTTTCCTTATTTTCCAAGAGTAATCTATCTCGAATTCCTGTGCCGCAATTCTACAGTACTGGAAATCATTATAAATGGATTTTGAAACAGTATCCATATTTTGTCTTGTTCTTGTGAAAATATTTGAATTGCCTGGTTTGAATATTGTTTTCAGGTATCCAAAGGTGTAATGAGCTGTGCAACTCAGGAAGTGAAAGATCTTTACCATCTTTTGGAGCACGAATTTCTACCATTAGATCTTACAGCAAAGGTTCAGCCTTTGTTATCCAAAATTTCCAAACTAGGGGGAAAACTTACCTCAGCTTCTTCCGTGCCTGAAGTGCACCTCTCCCAATATATCCCTGCCCTCGAGAAGCTTGCTACCCTGAGGTTGCTTCAACAGGTAGGCAATTTTTTCTGCTTTACCTTTTTCTCTTGGAGTTTATTTCAGTTTAATTTATTTAATCCTTTTCTCTGGTCACTTGTGCTTGTCCATGATTTTTCAGGTGTCTCAGGTGTATCAGACCATGAAAATTGAGAGTTTGTCTCAGATGATCCCATTTTTTGATTTCTCTGCTGTTGAGAAGATTTCGGTTGATGCTGTGAAACATAATTTCATAGCTATGAAACTGGACCATATGAAGCATGTTGTGCTATTTGACACTCAGGTATGCTTCATTCTCTATGCAGTGTTTCTAATCGTGTATCATTTACTGTCTCTCTCTCTCTCTCATTCTCCCATCTGCATGTCCCTTTGTTGAGTTCCATTTCTGAACTATTGATATTACTTCCCAACTTGAGTTGCACTGCATCGCATCCTGTCTGGAAATAGTATATTGTGCTTGCACCTTGGCTTTTTGCTTGCATTGATTCATTCTAAATGGCCTGTCTTGTCAGCTATCCTCGGTTCTTGTGGTACTGGTGAGACATCAAAACAGAGTTTGACTGCATTCATTGGGTTGACTTTTACAGGATCTTGAATCTGATGGGCTGCGAGATCACTTGACTGTTTTTGCTGAATCCTTAAATAAAGCAAGGGCTATGATTTATCCTCCAACAAGGAAATCATCAAAACTGGGTGAAATTTTACCGGGACTAGGGGAGATTGTTGATAAGGAACACAAGAGACTTCTAGCTCGGAAATCCATCATTGAAAAGAGAAAGGAGGAACAAGAACGTCAACTTTTGGAAATGGTAGTGCCATTTAAACTGCTGCCGCCTCAGTAGATAACTTGCGTATTCATCATTCACCAATGTCTTCAATTTTCTTACATGAATCTTTTGCTTTCAGGAACGAGAGGAGGAGTCAAGGAGGCTGAAGCAGCAGAAGATTACAGAAGAGGCAGAGCAGAAGAGGCTTGCAGCTGAGTATGAGCAAAGGAACAAACAAAGGATCCTCCGGGAAATTGAGGAGCGTGAACTTGAAGAAGCACAAGCTTTACTTGAGGAACATGAGAAGCGCAGTAAAAGGAAAGGAGGAAAGAAGCCGATCTTAGAAGGAGTGAGTTTATACCTTTTGAAATTTACTTTCCAGTATTTTGGGGGCTGTGCCCAATATGACAATTTTATCTCCATGCAGGAGAAAGTGACGAAGCAAATTTTAATGGAAAGGGCTTTGAGTGAGCAGCTCAGAGAGAGGCAGGAAATGGAGAAGAAATTACAGAAATTGGTTAAAACCATGGATTATTTGGAAAGAGCAAAAAGAGAAGAGGCAGCCTCACTGATTGAAGCTGCTTTTCAACAACGATTGGTGGAAGAGAAAGCACTTCATGAACACGAGCAGCAGGTATCTGCTTAAGTTTTGGTCATGTGTCCATGAAAGGCTGTTTTCCTTCTAGGTCTTTCTATATAAAAATTGAATTCTCTGCCCTTGTCTTTCACATCTTAAATTGCAACTTGCGTAAAAAAATGGTTGTTATTGTGGTGTTATTTTCATTCAATATAGTTTGCTGGGCAATTTGTTAGGTTGCTACCTTTCTAATTGGTATCTGCATTGCAGCAAGAAATTGAATTGAGCAGACAGCGCCATGATGGGGACCTCAGGGAGAAGAATAGGCTGTCTCGGATGTTGGAGAACAAGGTCAGTATCTAATATCTCTGTGATACCATGTGTCATGGGAAGCTTCTTTATCTGAGGAAATATGAGGATAACTCCTCCACCCTGGATATTCTGTGCTATGATTCTTGGTTTGTTTTCGACGTTTAAAGGAATTCAATTTTTGTTCTCTTGCAGATCATTTTTGAGGAAAGAGTGAAGAGCCGCCGAGAGTCAGAGTTCAACCAAAGGAGAGCTGAGAGGGAAGAAAGGATCAACCAGATTGTTCAAGCTCGGAAACAAGAGAGAGAAGCTTTGAGGAAGAAAATATTCTTTGTGAGGTCTGAAGAGGAGAGACTGAAAAGGCTGCGTGAAGAGGAAGAGGCTCGCAAGCATGAAGGTAGATACCTGATATGCTTGATGGACAAATTTTCTCCACTATATACCTGATCCATATTTTATGTTCAATGAGTTTCCATTTCATCATTTCTCTACTCTTTCCCCCTTAGTGTTGCTGCTTGCCTTCCTCGTTCAACTATGTATTTACACCGTCTCCTATATGCCAATATATATAAGTCTATGATTAAGACCAGCTCATGCTCTCTGTGTTGGTGTTTTATGCCAATATATATAAGTCTATGATTAAGACTAGCTCATGCTCTCTGTGTTGGTGTTTTAAAACGCAGAGGCTGAGAGACGCAGGAAAGAAGAAGCTGAACACAAGGCAAAGTTGGATAAGATAGCTGAGAAGCAGAGACAGAGAGAACGCGAACTAGAAGAAAAGGAACGCATAAGGAGGGAAGCTCTCTTGGCTGATGGGCCTTCTAGGTCTTCTGAGCTTCCTGCTGGTCCAGAGCCTGGAGCGGCTGCTGCACCAGCCGCTGGAAAGTATGTGCCCAGATTCCGGCGAGGGGGAACTGAAGGCTCGGCGCAGGCTCCTCCAGAAACTGATAGGTGGGGAGGTGGAAGTGGTAGGCCAGCCCCTCCAGATTCTGATAAGTGGAGCAGTGGCAGTGCCAGGCAGCCCCCTTCAGATACAGACCGGTGGGGCAGTGGTGGCAGCAGGCCTGATGATCGCAACCCCCCCAGTGATAGGTGGGGTGGAGGCTCAAAGTCAACTTGGTCATCATCTAGGCCACGTGGTCGCTGATAATCCCAGTGTCTTCATGAACATTTTAATGCGGCCATTTTTGTCTGGTGCTTATTTTTGCTGCATTTGGATCTGGGAAACCCTCAAGGAATAATTAGTAGTGAATTATTGTTTCTAATTTAGTAGGCTCGCAGAACCATTCAAGAGTGGTATCCTAGTCTTTCTTTTTTCTACCATGGTAATGGTGGCAAATGTTTATTGTGTTCACGCAATGTCAAACTTTGGAAGAGGTTTTTTTATTCTTTTTCATTTCGATTCCTTTTATGTCTTGCTCAGTTGAGATTACGAGTTATCCCCAATGTCAGGGATTAAAGTGCCTGTGTCAGTGTCTTTTTTCACTGTCGATTCATCCATCTGTTCTAGCAAATCAGTATCATTTAAACGAAATTGTAGCTTGGGAGTAGCATGGTTGTTTTCCTCTTTCCCCCCCTTGCCCTGTACCCATTGGAATCGAAGACGACATTTGCATTTCAGCTGGTGCAATTCATCCACACCGAAACATGGCCCATTCCCCAGAAAGTGACTGGCCGTCTCAAGACACCTATACGCAATTCAACTCCTATTCAATCAAGCCCAGAGCATGTGATATACTCGTGGTGTTTTCACTGTAGAAGAAGATATGGTTTATTGTTACAGTGAAATTATGTATTTACCCTGATTGGGAAAAAATTAGGCTGATTTTTTTTTTGTCTTTTTCACTGATCCATTCTCATTAAAATTTTTTTTGGGAATTTATGTGTTTTTTTTTTAAGAATAAAAATACTCTTTTACTTCAAAAACTAACAAAATTTAAAATTATTAACTAAGAGTTTTCTTATAAGTTTATTAACGGTAAACATATTTTTTTATTCTTAAGATCAAAAAATTATTGAGTTGCTAAATAAGAATTTTTTTGGTTTTTTTGTTGTTCTTGTAAAGTATAACTACAAATTTAACCTTGAATTAGACAAAAAAAAAAAAAAAACTTTGGATTTGGGGTTTTTTTGTACTTTTACATGAATATTTTATGTAATTAACAAAGTCATGAGAAGTGTTTTGGCATTTTAATGTTTGCTTTTAAATATTTAAATTAGAAAATTATTGGTGTATCTTGATAAAAACATGTTAGCAAATATATAGTATACGTGCCATTTAAACGGCGAGTAGGATACAATTCAGAAACCAAATCAAGCATTCCACCATCTCTCTAATCATAGCTCGACCGCACTCTAGGTTTTGTTAGATTAATGACATGATGATGCTATTTTAAGATGCCACACTAACTATTTCAGCTTGTCCTTGCCTCTTTTGATCACCCCGAAGAGTTTTTATCATTTAATATAAAACCACTTCAGGAAATGGCCTCCGAAAACTCAAAAGAAGGCAAGTGGGATTTAGTTATTTTATTATACAGTCTCTTTGACGCATGTCCACCAAAGAATTCATTTGATAATCCCCACAAATCTAGAATGTAATCAGATGAGATTATGGAACCAAGACCAGACTTCTGTATAGCTTGGTGTGCACACATTTGCACGATTTTGAGTAACATATTCAAAGTTTCAGTTCATCATTTGTTATCCTCGATTATTATGTGTTGGTTATGAGATTTATGGTGTGATGCAGACTTCATGGCCCCTGTTACTGCATTTTAATGCCCGGTTATTTATACTTTGCACTGAGGTTTTTGCATTTCTTGACAAGTGAACACATGTCCTTGTAGTCATTAAGTGTAGCTGTTTCATCGAAGCAACAAGTTTGCTTTCTTTTTGCTAAACCTTTCAATTTTGGATGCTGTGAGTCGCCTGTTGATTAATCCCCATTTCCTGGTAAGTTAGGCCAATCTGATGGTTGAATGATCTGACTTATCAGGTGGGTTATATGCTGTCTCAGATTCTTTAGGTTGGTGTTGTTACTTCAGCTAATCAGCTTCAAAGTTCATGGAGGTGATATAAACTTGATGACTATTTAATTGTCTTTATTTAGGAAGGTAGCAGAGAATCTGCCGTGTGCAGGTCCCAGATTGCATCATACTCACCAAGGGACACCGCACTTGTATCAGAATTCATTATTGTTTTTGTTTCCAATATCTTGTGAGCATATTTTATTTAGCAGTAGTTAATTGGCTTTATGGCTTAAAAGAGTTACATGCGGGTGTGAATGTCTATATAAGGCAAATAGCTGTTAGGCTCCTTGCTTCATCTAGTATTTTCTCCTGTTCTGAACACTAGAGTGAAGATGATGTTCGTGATAATCGTTTTGCTCACTTTACTATCCCATGTGCCAGCCCTTAATGTTTGCCCTAAATGTGGCAACATGGAAGTCCCTTACCCACTTAGCACAAGTGATAATTGTGGAAACCCTAGGTACAGAATCTATTGCAACAGTGGTGCTCTAGAGTTCTTGTCAGCTCAAGGGTTTTACTACAGAATCCTTAGCATCAACCCTAGTGTTCGTAAGCTTGTCATTAGCCCTCCCCTAATAGTGAAGAACACATGTTGTTCCACTGATCTTTCCCTTGGAGGATTAAGTCTCAACGAAAACTCGTCGTTCAACATATCCACTCATAACACTGTTATGTTATTCAACTGTTCTGATAACATCCTACTGTCACCGTTGAACTGTTCATCGACCAGCTTCTGTAGGCAGTATGAGGAGGTTGGAGAGGGAAGTGGATGCAAAGGTACTCTTTGTTGCCACTTTTTGAAAGATACAGCAATGACCTCACATAGGATTAGGGTCAGGGCTGGAGGGTGCACTGCTTATACTTCTGTTGTGGACATCAAACCTGATGATCCCATTGATAGATGGAACTACGGAATTGAGCTGCAATGGCTGCCTCCACTCTAGGAGGCAGCACTTGACTGCTTGTGGTGCAAGCCTTTGAACCATATTGCTGCTTGTCATGCCTAATTCACATCTCATGTCCTTGTTCATTTTCTTTTCTTTCTATTGCTCGTATGTGTGTGCTTGTTCCATCTAGATTTTCGCTATTTAAAATTAAATAAATTCAAGTTCTTTTTTCTTGATATTTTTACTTCATATATGGAGCTGGTGGATCCTACTTATCTTTCATGTATTCAATGGATACCAAGCTTTCATTATCAAGTGTGATTATGGGGCAACTTCCTTAATAATAATTCACTTTTGAATGCATGTAATCGATTATTATGATTGACAAGTTAAAAGCAACAATAATGAGCCAACAACTGTCCTTTTAATAATCTCCTTTTGTCCATATAAAGCAAAGCACACCGGGAGAACTCAACTCTACTTTTGTTGCTCTTTGCACTTTGGACTATAGAGAAAGGCAGAAAGGAGGGAAGATGGTGCAAAAGCTTTAAATATATTTATACCACGTATGAATATATTTGGCTTGTGGCTTCTTTAGTTTTTGGGCATTGGATGAAGCATCAAGTGGCATGCAGTAAAAGGTTAAAAAACTTGCGAGTATCACCCCCCCGGCCTGGAGTTTATCCGGTTTGACCTAGTGAACTTCACGAGTCAATCCAAAACAAACTAGCAAAAAATGGTTAACATCCCTAGAAACCAAACAGCATGACACAAACATAGAAACTCTTAATTGTAAACATCACATGAAGCCATTCTTGTATGTAGTTTGCTATTCCATTACACTGTATCCGAAGCAAACACAATAGAACATTTAACTATGCAGCCTTCATTTTTACTTACAAATTCAAACTGTTAGCAATCAAACTATCACAAACATATCTATCAGACAGCATTTCTGTCTTCTGTCAGTTAGTACAGAAGCCGGGCAAAAACCACAATCAATACAAACAATTGAAAGACAAAAACACCTACTTCCTGTATTTCTACCTCATTTCTTACAAATCTTTTACAATCAGTACCGGAAAATAAAGCCAAGCATGCAAAAAATATGTCAAATATTTACTCTGTTACCGGATAGGTAGGTTGCTATGCAATCACTGTGGGTCTACCTGGCCTTTTGCCTTCCATAGCATCTTTCTTTTTCCGACAGTTACTGCAGAGGAAGGGGCCATCACATGGCTTTGACCCATGTGAGAAGAAAGAGCCCGAGTTGACTGATAAACCGTCAGCTGGGGTTTGATCCACTTGGCAGACAGCACATCTGTGCATCCCAGAGTTGGTGTTCACGGGGAAATCCTTACCTAATCTGCATTTTCATTGAAAAAAATGAAGAGATCACAAATTAAAAACTACATTCCCAGAGGACAGAACTTCAAAACTACCTATTCCCTTTTTCACTTAATAGTTGCATTATATAAGTGAAGGAATAAACAGATCAATTGTCATCATCCGCTGAATAATGGGATAGGTAATCAAAGACTGTAGGGAGGTGAGTTCTCCTCTGGTCTTATACTCTGTGGTTTTACATAAACTATCTGTGAAAAATAATAAAAACGAATCTTACAATCAACATACCTTTCTGCAAGAACAGCTGAACCCTCTTCAAACAGTTCCTCCACCACACCAACAGCAGAAAGCTTATTTGTTGATTTGCTCACAGAGCTCAGAACTTTCTTTCCAAAAAGAAGCGAACTGAACATATTGTGCTTCTTCCTGGGTATTGGAGGTAAGAAAAGAATGTCAGATGGGATGATATCAACAACAAGGCAAGTCGTATCATCCTTCAGGCCCCTTGATCTCAATGCCTCCTGAAGAGCAAAAACAAACAAGTATTAGCAATAAAGCAACATAAGCATCATGGAAAACACACAAGAAGCTAGAGTATGCTAGATGTCACCTTAACAACCAACTTTGCAGCAAGCTCTGCAGGTAAACCCCTACAAGACTTGGCAGCCATATCAGAAGATAAAGCATCCCAGATACCATCAGAAGCGATGATGAGTCTTCCACCAAAATTTGAAAGCTAAATAACCAGAAAAGGAATTTTCTAAGCTTCAAAATTAATTAAAAAAAAAACGGTTGAAAACCCATCATTGACATTAAAAAATGAGCTCACTTTCACTTGCTTGACATGGGGTATTGGAACAATGAACTCTCCAACATCCGTGTCGCCAATTGACCTAGAAAGACATAATCCACCTGGCCAACAACGCAGAGGACCGACCTACAAACCATTGGGAGATTGTACATATAAGATAAAAATAAGAGGGGAGGAGGGGGAGAATAAAATACATATCTGAACATGTCATAAGTGACAAATAAAAAGTGCACCATACCTCGTTGCCCCCAAAAACATTTAGCCTTCCTACTTCACCCCCACTTGCAGTTACACGCTCCCTCTCTTCTACATTTTCTTCTAGCCTGTGATCAACTGTCAAGAGAGAAACCACACCCCCCTGGCTGTCCAATATGCATCGTGAATCCCCCACAGAAGCAACAGTCACAGTCCACCCATCAATTATGACAAATGTCACAGTTGTCCCGGAAGTCTCCCCTGCAATTTACATTAAACTGAAAGATTAGAACCTGTACACAGACACACACAGAGAAAAGAAGTGTAGGATGCAACAAAAGGAATAAAACTACAATAGAAGGGGTACATAGACATACCTCCCTGCTGGAATTCTATGTCAGTTTTCACAAAACCAGCAACAAGTGCTCGAGGAAGCGCTTGAAGCCACTCTTCCCTACTGATGTCTTGAGGAATTGCACTCAAGACATTGTCCAATAACCGCTCCTTTGCAAAGATAGCAGCTGATATCCCATTATGTCCATCAAAGATCTGCCAACAAAACGAACACTGAGTATTTCTGTGGAAATCAATAAAACCAAATTTAAGAATTTTGGTGGGTTCTAAAGTTACTCCTAATTCACATAAGGTCCACTTTATCATGGATAAAGGTTGGGAAAATAAAAGGAAATAAATTAAAGATTCAAATAAAGTCCAAATATTTGGGACTGAAGGAGAAAAGGAGGGTGATTATTTTTTTCATGTTAAAACCACAAATTATTTGATCCTTTCCTTTTCTTCTGCTTGACTATCTCAGCAACCATGCCGAACCATCTCTTGAATGAGGAAGTAAATAACGTGTATAAAAGAAAAGGGGAGTACCGCAAACACGGAAAATGATGTCGACAGATCCCCAGGAACCCTCTGGCAGTCGGGTTTTATGAGAAAGTAATCCTCTCCTTTCTTTGCTAAAGCAGCTTGTCCATACTTCACGTAAGGTTTCTCAATCTTCTCGTTCCTAAGCTCACGTCCAATCAATGTCGCAAGTGGAACGAGAGGAGGTCTCATCCTTGATACTTCGTCCTGGCTCATGACAGTTTACGTGTCAACATTTCCATAACCCCAGTGCCAAAACCCTATTCAATCTTTCATGAAGCAAATTAAAGATGCGTATCTGACTGAATCATAAAACCTTTACATGACAATGTAGTTCAACAAACACTAAAATCACTTAAAGAATCTTTTTTTTTCCTGGAATATCTTCACCCGTGAAAACGAAAAAGAAAACTTTTTGAGTAAAATGCCATCTATTTCATATAATTTCACACGAGTATCTGAACAAAATTTAAAATTCTATAAATCAATTCAGTACAAAACAATGCATCTGCAAGTAAACTAAAGCTAGAAATAGTTAATGCAACTATGAAAGTCTCAGTCTTTACACTAGTAAAAAAAATTTATGCTAAAACCTTATTTCTTCAACCCCACTCAAACAAGACTTTAGTACATAACTCATCAACCACCCCAATTCTCCACGATTTTATCTAATTTTCACTCAAATGAGAACAAATCAAATGACTAAACCCAAAAAGTGCAAATCCCAACAAATGGGTCTTCATTATTTTCCATCAAAACAAACCCACTACACTCCTTCAACAAAACTTCACCAAAGTATTCATCACCCACCAAAATTACTCAAATCTCAAGAAATGGGTCTTCCTTATTTTCCATCAAGAACCAAACTTGAGTACCCAAAAACAAAAAGAACCACAAAGGGTCACTGAATTAAGCCAAAAAACACAACTTTAAGCACTTAAACACAAAATGTATATTAAAAAGTGAAAGCCAAGAGCATTAAAAAACAAATCCAGAAAAGAAACGGCACTCACGGTTGAAACATGAAGAGGTGTCAACAGATCCAGCATTGGCAAGATTTGATCTATTAATTACCTTTCATTTCTGCAACAAAAACCCAAGATTTTTTCGTTAAAAACTAGGACAGAGTTTCAGTTTTTATTCTTGAACAAACCAAGAAAAAGACAGGTTTTTTTAGAGAGAGGAAAAAAAAAACTTACAAGTTTGAGTGATTTGATTGGAAGAGAAATCTAGAGAGACATAAAATATAGATAGAGAGAGAGACGCGGGGTTTTTCTGTGTGCGCTGGTGAGTGTTCAAGAGGTGAGTCTTTTTCGGGCAAAGATGGTACCTGAGATTGCGGTTGTAACGTGTTTTAAAATTTCTTTTTATTTTATGTTGCTGTATTGTTTTGAAATATACTAATATTAAAAATAAATTTAAAATTTAAAATATAATATTATTTTAATATCATATTTTAAATAATTATAAAATATCTTCTTTTTTAAAAAAATCAAATTTCACCCTATTTGCATTCATCATCTAATTTCGACTTCAACCCAGCTGGACCAGGTTGGGTTGAGGAAATTTTCCATTCAATGTTACCTGACCCGTCCTAACTTTTTTTTTAAAAAAATCAAATTTTCAAAAACAAAATTTATATAATCTATAATCATTAAATATAAATAATATTCTGTACTATTTTTAGAACATGCATATATATATATATATATATATATATATATATATATATATATATATCAATTAATAGAATTTGAGATTAAATTCATACTAAATGGTGACCAAGTGATAAGAATTTAAGATTAAGAGGTTTATTCTCTCCGTGGTTTCAGGTTCAAACTCTATAGTTGCTTATATGATGATTACTGAAGACTTACATGACTGTTAACTTTAAAATTTATAAAATTAGTTGAGATATATCCAAACTGACTCTAATATTTACGTTAATCTAAAAATAAAAAAACCTTGATCCAGGTAGAGAACTTAAAGATCGGTTCTTACAAGCAAAATAAATGTGAACGAAAGTATACCATCTCACATCATTATTTGAAGTATCTGTCAAGCAAAATATGCAGGGAGGCAGAAAGATATTCTAAAATTTGTCTCATATTACAGTAGTGGAAAGGATGTCCTGTCTTAAAAAAAAATAAAAATTTGGAACATCATAAGAGATACAATCCAACTGAATTAGCAGATGACGAGGGACTAAAATGATTATTATTTTTTATTTAGTGGGTTTTGACTTTTGTTGTTAATTTACTTATTGGGAATTTCTTTTGCTCCCTCAGCAAATGTCATATTGTGAGGATTTTGACTTTGATAAACATGCTTGAGATATATTGAGAAAAAGTGCTGTATGTTGGCTGGCAATAATTATGTGGGATAAGAGGAAAACAAGCTGATTAATTGATCTAATCATGATAAGCAATTTCACAATCAAAATAGACCAGCCAACTACTTGCAAGACTAGGGTGACTTAAATAGGTTACCTCGGTGATTTGCTGATTCAAGGATAGGTTTGGATAGATAAGTGGAAATTTCTTTTTTTTTTTATCAAAACAATATCGTTTTCAAGGGTTTAAGAAAAACTCAAATCTTGGGTTGATCAACTATCTCGTAAGTTAATATATCAACTTAGGTTTTATAACTATACTATTTCAAGAAATAGAAAATGCTACAAAAATAACGTATGAAACTAATAAATCATGTGAAATTATGTCAATTAATAGAAAAACCTATCTAATTTATAACCTGAATCTTAAGTGGGTTCAACTTCTTGATCAAGTTTTATAACTATGCTATTTTGATGGATAGAGAGTGTCATGTGGTGATGTATAGAACTAAAAAATTAGGCAACATTACATGAACTTGTTAATCAGTTTATCTAATTCATGATCTTGTATTTGAGTCGAGTCGGTTTGTAAATTAGTTGTTATAACTATTCTATATTTTTAAATGCAGAGAATGAGCATGCAAGATTAGAAATTTTTATTTTGCTTCGGTTGATCTCAAAGATACTTCATTATGATTCAAGTGCTTTGCCCTTTCTTTTTGTGGACTATCATTTTCCTTGTAGCTGGACTCCATTGCTGGAATGACATTTCATCTTTCCTTTCACATTCAGTGTCAATCCAATTCATTGAAAATGATCTCTAGAAAACCATGTGCCTTGATCTTAACGTCCAATCCCTTAAAAAAGGATCAGCAGATTAGGTTAAAAATGATTTCTTGTGTGAAGAATCATCCATGCCAAAATAAGAAATTTTTTAAAAAATTTAGCTATCTCAATCCATTCAAGGGCTTGAATATACATACGATGAAGGCGGGACTGAATCTTCAAGCAAAAAAAAATCACAAAGGGGTGGCAAAACCCTAAATTCTTTCACCGGGGGCAAGCGATGGTGGTGGTGCTGTCTTGATGGGATTTTTGTGGATATAAATATATTTTTCTATCACTCATAAGAAACAAGCATCAATGGCACCTCCTGACGTGGCCATGTGTGATTGGGCCCCACTTAGGGTTTTCCCACTCATTCCAATGGGGTCCCTATCCCTAGCTGGAAAGGTTGACTTGCATCCACACGCAAAGCAAGTGGACGTTTGGTGGCCTGAGAGGAAAGTCACAATCATGGTCATGCTTGATAAACTTATAGCTTCATAAATTGATTCGGGGAAATTGAGATTTGAAATTTGATTGCAATCGAATTTGTAATTAAATTGGATTAAATATTGATCTGTAAAATCCCATCAACTCCAAATATTTTTTAATAACCAGTTGATTCGGCTAAATTCAGCTATATAACTCAAGGTTGTCAATTCCGTTTCGGTAAATGTTTTGTTTTTTCAATTGGAACGGAATGTTTCAGTTTCGGAGTGTTTCGGCGTGCCGTTTCGGGGTTGTACTGTTCACACACACACACACACACATATATATATATATATTCAACAAACATAATTCAAATTTAAGATAAATTAATTATAAATTATGCAATACAAACACAATGCCAAACAAATATAATTTCAAAATTTAAAATATTTCTAAATAGTCAAGAATAAATAGATCTTTAACTTAAAGTAATTCAACTTAAACAAAATATCAAAATATTATGAAAGTAAAATGTTTTAACACAAATATTTTAAATATAAAGTTAGGTCAATGTTATTAAGGCTAATGAAATCTAAAGCATCCCTTGTTTTGCTCAAATTCCTACAAAATATAAACATGAAAAAAACAACATGAATATAAACCATATATATTAGTGATAAATCTAATTTTAAAAAATTAATATCATTGTTAATGAAAATAGTAATAATAATTTTCAATGTTATTATTAATATCATTATTATAGAAAATAGTAATAAAAAAGAGCTTTTTATAATTGGGTGGTTTAATTAATTAAATTGAATAAGGTTCAATTTGATTCAATGACTTTTCAAGAGCGGAACGGAACATGTGGAATGGAACCGGAACGTTTCGGGCGGAATTTAACCGAAAAATCCGGAACGGACCGAGATTTAAAATGAGATGAAATTTGTTCAGTTTTGTTCCGTTTTTTGAATTGGTATAGAATGTTTCGGCCATTCCGGACGGAACGGAACAAAATTGACAACCTTGATATAACTAGCTAGGTGAAGATCTTTATATGTCAAAAGATGTCATGAGCTCACATTGATGCAAGTTCTCCATTGAAATTCTTGCTGGCACAGTGAATACTGGTTGAGGAGCCACATGTTGCCGAATCCTCCTACCTTTGTAATTGAACTAGGGTTTTCTTTTTTTAAAGAAGACTGGTTAATTATTAGCATCATGCATCCCTTTGCCTTTCGTAAATATGTCTCCATTTATTAACCAGACCAGCAGGATCCTACTATTCAAGACTAACATCATATGCTTATGGCGCTGTGGTTGCTGAGTTTCTCACTGCACATTAAGATGAGGTGCACCTGCTGCTTATCAATAGCCAAGCAGTAAGACAAACTACCATATCAAGTACGGATCCAGATCCGGAGTCCAAGTAATAAGACTGGAAAATATATTAAGATATCATTCCAGGGATAATTTTCTGTCTCTAGGGATCATAAGATTGCTAGCGTTTGTAGAATGAAGTCATATGTGTAGGCTATGATAGCAATATTTGTATTTCAAATTCTTATACCAGCTATCCAATTGAGGAACTAAAGATACTTGTATCAGTAAAAGTGGGGAAGAGTGGCAAAAGAGGAAGCAGTGTAGCTAGCTGGTCAGCTGCATTGGATACATTGAGGACATGCATGGAACTGTTGTAAACACATCACCAAACTTACATAGATATTCAGGGAAACGCAAATACAATGCCATAGCTTCGCTAATTGCTCGTGCATTTTCAGACTAACTTAGAGAAGCAGAAACTTGTGTCAAATTTATGAGTTTATGTTCATTTGCTTTCCTTGCTTTGTTTTCTCTCCTCTTCTGAGTTTATGATCCAGAAAGGATGCCATACAGAAACATAATCGCTTAATGTCATCCAAAAGGCTAAGAAAAGTACGAGTGCAGAAACACATAATGAAGACGGGATGATGTAATTTCTTGGTCTTCTCTATATATTGCACTTCTCTTTAAACAACTGATCAATACAAAAGGAAAAGAAGATGATGTCAAAAGAATTCACCAGATGAAGAACACTCGTATAAACAAATTGAAATCGGCATGGTGGGACAGCATAAACCTCATGATCACCACCACAGAAACACAGGCAACTGAAATCCATTACCATTCAACTCTTTCTCCTCTCTATATCCCTTTCTCTACAACTATACAATAGATACACAAAAAATGGAAAAAAGGAAAAGAAAAGAAAAATCACCAAGCCACTTCCTTTTATGTCACTTTGCATGCCCAGTTTTCCTCTTCCCATCAACAGAAACTAGCTGCCTTCCAGGTTTGTTGAGGCCTGGACTCACCCCATTTGGTAGTTTCCTTGATGGTGAAGGAATTAGCGATGGAATTAAACTCCTGTTAACAAAACCAGAAAAATTAAAGTATTAAACTTCCTGTTGACAAAAATCGAAGTGGCAACCTTAAGAGAAAATGCTAGTCTGGCAACAAGATAAAATAGCAGTGGTATCAACAGCAAAGAAAGCTTACATGTTAGATAAGTAATGCACACATCTATAATTAAGTTTACATAACCAGAAATGTGACTCAAAGAAAAGAGATAAGTAATCAGATAGCTTACCTTGTTTCTGTGCTCTTGAATCCCCTTGGATTAGTAGTCTTCTTTGTTTTAGATCCCAACACATTGGGATTGGGAAGGCTGGTCATTCTAGGAATGTTAGATTGCCATAGCAAATCTGGCTCAG
Source organism: Populus nigra (assembly GCF_951802175.1). Classification (NCBI taxonomy): domain Eukaryota; kingdom Viridiplantae; phylum Streptophyta; class Magnoliopsida; order Malpighiales; family Salicaceae; genus Populus; species Populus nigra. The sequence continues at coordinate 22,586,370 of NC_084856.1, forward strand.
AAGAATCACTTGTTGCAGCCTCAAGTTCATCAGAGTCATCAGTGGATGCCATTTCAAACCTACTCCTCTGAGCATCATACTCTTGGTTGTCCTTTGTGTTTTGTGGAGATTTGTAGGGTTGTTCTGGATAAATCTTTGAAGGGTCTCGAGCATAAACCTGATAAAACATCCCAGGCAATTGTCTGCTGTCTACTTCCCATTGCCCTGCAGGATTTTCATCTCTTCTTGCAGCGTCAAGCCTATTCACCATGACCTTGTCAACCCAGTCACCAAAGACCGATTCTTTATCATCCTCCTTTCCACTCAATGCAGGACTGCCAGCAGATGACCAAGGAGGTGAATACATGATCAAGTCCTGGGGATCCAAGCTTCGCCTTCTTGGAATAGACGAACAGTGGTTCCTAACCTGCAGATCATTAATCAGTATGTAAATTATGGTTATGAATATTAACTTTATTCTTTGATAGATGGCTAAATTGGGCAAATATATACATATTACAAACATGCAGGAAAATCATTTTCACATGATGTTGAGATGATTTTCTAATGGTAAAATGGCATGTCTTAGTATAAGTAGTAAAATAAGCATTATCCAGATTATTAAATGGGAAATCCAAGCATTAAAAGATGCGTGCCCTTGGGCATTAAATGTAAACCAGGAGTACAACCTCCATGCTCAGGCAAGATTAATCATTGAACAAATATATCTACAACTGAAAGCAGCGTGCAAAGAATCAATTTCAGTCATTGGTTATGTTAACTTTTTTACCTCTGCATTACCATCCTCCATCTGCCTATGACCATTGGTGATGCTACTTGCACTATGCCAACTATAAGAAAAGGGCAAACCAGGCTTCCTTTTAAGTCTTTCAGGGGTGCTGGATCGAGAATGCTGTGAATTTTCTGACTCTCCTTCCTTCATTGCTAAGGCTGCTTTGAGATTAGCCATCTGAAACCAGGCATAATAAAAATAAGTCACTGCACTTCTAGATGAAAAGGTACGTAAGAGATAATAACAAAATCAATAATAACAAAAATAGCAGCTCTAAGACGTGCCTTACGGAAAAAAATATCTGATAACAGGCAAGCCCATCATTTTCTTGTATCATGTACAAGGACATATATAAAATGAGGCCAATTCTTATCCTGATCCCAAAGAAGAAAAAAAGATGAAGAGCATAAAGTAAGAACCTGCTCTTTCAGCTCCTTCACCTCTGAACTATCTTTATTAACTCGAGCAGCGCCAAGCTCAACAGTGGCAACCCGTTCAGCGAATTTAAGTGTGCTAATTGTTTCTCCAAGAGCATCAGCCTCAGGACTTATGTGGACAAACATGAGTGTCTTAGCCTGCCCTCCTGGTGATTATTTGGACCAGAAAAATAAGCAGAATGAGATTATATTAGAGAAAGAAGGGAAACAGAATGCCTTTGGTTAATCTTACCAAGTGAATCCTGGAGTAGTTGAGTGAGTTTGCTGTTCCTGTAGGGAACATGTGAGTTTTTTTGAGCAAGAGAGGCAATCACATCTCCCAAAGCAGAAAGAGATCTATTGATATGCTGTGCTTCCTTTAATCTATCCCCTGTCACCTCAGATTTGTCAACCCGTTCACTTCCTGCCAGGTCAACTAGATGCATCGAACCACGGAGTACTGCTCCAGATGTCAGGTCTCTCCCTTGAACATGAACTGTCAGGCAGCTGCAAATATGGGCCAATATATAAGTATCATTTAATTAAGCACTATTATTTTATTTGTACTCTGAAAATCACAACTGCGACATGAGACATTTTCTGCAGCATTAGGCACACCTGTGGGAGCGACTGCTCCGGTCATTCATTGCTGTAGCGCTAACTGCACGATTCCTTTGCCCGATGTTCATCAAATTTAAGACATCAGATGGTGATGATACAGACACAAGACTTGCATCTGGTACGTTTATTCCATTCTGAGAACTGTTTCGAATATCTAATGTATACAGGAGTTAAGAATCCAAGTAGAAAAGTAAGCTGAGTTGAAGGAAAGACATTGTCAAACTGAAAGAAAATAGTGTCATGAAGGATATCTTCTGTTGAGACCATCAGTTGCAAGGAGATCCCTCACTTGCTCGTTGTAAATTTCAAGCATTTGGACAGAGATATCGTAGCAAATAACTTCCTTTCTTTGATCTGAGAGGAGAAATAGATCACTCAATGCCCTGTAGTTTACACCTAGGCTTTCCTCTGTAAGATCCTTGGGACCCGTCTGAAAAATGAAGGAAATGAATAAAGTTAAAAGAGTAACCGAAGGCTGTTGACCAAGATTTATGTTTTAATATGGTACATGAATCATCTCACCATAGTATAGGTCTTCCCGGATCCTGTTTGGCCATATGCAAATATACATACATTGTACCCATCAAGAACAGACCGGATCAAAGGCTGGGTGTCTGCAAAAACCTCCCCTGAAGGAAAAATAGAAGGATAAAAAAGTTAAGGAAAGCTGATAAGAACGAAAAAGAACCTGAATGGAGCCATACTCACCTTGAGTTGCCAAAGGACCAAAAACCTTGTTGAAGCTGAATGATTTGCGTCCCTCTTTGCCATATTTCGAAGGGGTGATAATTGAAATGCTCCCTTCATCTATGCGATCCACCGTACCAAAACGATTTGGTTGCCCAGTCAAGAAGGGTCTTACTCGACAATATACTCTAATATTTCCTAATAAATCATATTCATTATCATTAAATTTAGTAGAGAAACTTAGTGTATGAGTGCAGTAAATCCATGGAATCAAAATTCAAAATAAAAAGATAATACCTTTCAGGTCCTGCACTTGATTGTATAACTTGCGGTTCTCCTCTAGGACTCTCTGGTAGCCTGAAGCAGCATGAGCTAGACCATACAAGTGCTTACCTGTTACAAGAAACTAGTAATGATATATATTACTCCTCTTCTAATAATCTGGAAGAAGTGCATAGAATCTTAATTGTACCTAAATTGTTGAACTCCTCCAGATATTTCATCTGCAAAAAATGCATTCCTTCTTTCGTAGCATGAAGAGTAAGTTTCAATTCCTGCAGGTACCATCATTTATCAATGATTAAAGCCTTGTGGAAAGGCCTAAAGACTTCACCCTAGTACAATACAGAGACATTACCTTAATGTCTTTTTGTTGTCGTTCAACCAACACTTGCTGTTTCAAAAGCTGGTCATTTGATTCCTCATGAGGATTGCCCTTATAAGTGCACCATTCCTCTGTATTGATTTGTGTGGAAGAGTCTTCTTCCATCTTAACCATAGCATTAGTAAAAGAAAATGTCACCCAATTGGTTTCAATAATTCTGAGCATTTGTAAATATAAAAACATGCTTTCGAAATTACATTTCAGGTTATGCAACTGCATTGCATGAGCGAAATATTCATAGTGCAAGCCAAGTGCATACCCTTGTATCGCTAGAGCTTGAAAGAGGCATGTCAGGGCTAGATTCTTCCATATCTTTTGCTGTTGTTTTCATCTGTCAGTTTCGTATGCATGATTTCCCATTTGATTTATTAGCAATAATATGAAGAGGTAACTTCTTCAGTACACAAACCACACGAGAATATGGAGGGAGACAAAGGAGGATGGTATCATTTCAGTAAACATGACAGCTCACCTGCTCATTCTGGCTCACCAACCGACGCTCGAACTCCTCCATGACTTTATTTAGCATAGACTCTACAATCTGTTACCAATCAGAGTGTTATGAGGAAGAATTTCTGTCAATTTCTTGTGCGTCTACGTGATGTGATCTCCTTCAAAATTCTCATTCTGATGAGGAAATTCATCTAAAAAAATAAGGTAACAAGCATCAGAACACCTACATTTGGTATTTCTTCCTGCTTCCTGTTTGAAAGAACTGTACGGACAAGCATCTTCAAAGAACGAGAGGCGCCCTGCACATGCAAATGAGCTTATAATTGCTACTCACCTCTCTAAAATCGTAAAACTAAAAAACAGAAAGTTCACTCACAGCTTCGCTTAGGTCACGGAATTGTTCATCAAATGAAGATGGATCGCCACTGCTCATCCGAGAAAAGGAACTCATGAAAGGCTCGGAATTTTTTCGCATGAAGAGTTTCCCACCCCCACAAGATGAGGGTTTCAAGTTTCCTCCATATTTCCATGTCCCAATTCCACCACTTTGTTTCCATTCATTATATGACTTAAGAGCTAAAATACAGTTCACAACCCTAGCAGATTTTCCTCCCTGGAAGTTCATGATACAAAAGAATATCACAGCAGGAAGACAACTCTCACAAAGTAATAGAAGATTAGCATGGCATTTTCCAGATTTTCCTTTCTGTTTCAACCTAAAGTTAATCTCTCACCTGTTCCAAATCAGAAGCTTCAAAGTTTGGAATCCCCATTTCCTCAACAGCTACCAGGAAGTTTCTCACGTTTTCGAAGTACTGAAATGCTGATAAAGCAGCCCCATCAGGAACTTCAACAGAATCACCAGGACCTTCCACTACCTATAAACAATAAACATCACCAATACCAACAAATAAGTATAACTACCCTCCAAAACATAATAAAATAAACACCAGGCTGAATGATACCTTTGGAACTGCTCCAGGTTGAATCTTGTTAAGGACTGTACACAAAATTATCCCACTTCGCAATCCAAACCTGAATTCTTCTTCAGAGGGCTCAGCTGGCAAATCTTTACCCCCAACAACTCCTGCTGTCTTTCGAAGCCACCCAGCTGCTTCATACCTTCTCAAGGCTGTAAACCAACACAGAGATGTAAAATCACCATGCCCCTCTTTTTTTTCTTTTTCTTCTTTTACAGGAAAATATAAGGCGTACAAAGAAGTAACTTTTTCAAGTTGAAGCCCCCCTATTCCGATTCCAATTTTACGACAACAATTCCATCTGACCACATGACGGGAATTCCTCAAAAAATAAAAATACAAAGAATAAGCACCATGAAAGAAGTAATTATGAGAACTCTCTAACTTGGCAAAAGTTTCATCTACATACTGATTCAATGATCATCACTAAGAAAAATATGAACAACAAAAGCTCAATTTTTCATGCCTAGGGAAAGAACTTTCACAAAATTACCATAAAAATCCAAGAATGTTAGGAAAAAACTGTATCGATATCAATATAGGATCACACAATTCATGGAATATGACCCTAAAATACTACAAATTCCATTTCCATGTTGTGCATTAATCCAACTTCTGTGAACCAGCCACCTAATCCATAAAATTCAACAGCCTACAAACTCCTTATAGATCATTCAAGATTCCACAAAAATGAAATCAAAACACAGACCAGAAGCTTCTCAAGCATCCTCCAATAATCAAAGATCTAAAAACTAAAAGGCATGATCAAATTCAATCAAAATGTGCAACAAAGAAATAAATGAAGGAGAAGATTGATATCATACAAGCTTCTTCAGCTTTTCTTGAAGCCACCAAATCAACATCTCTTGGTCGAGCTCCAATATTTTCTTGAATCATGTCCTCTACAACAGAAGCAGCAGAGAAAGGCCAAACTTGTTGCTGCTGCTCTGTTTCCATTTTTTTCTTTCCTTCAAAAATATCATCACCCCACAACAAAAAAATCCAATCTTTCCAACTCTAGAGATCCTATCTCAAAAAACCCAATTCAAATATTTCCCATTTAACCTCAAAAAAACGAAGAAAAGAAAAGAAAAGGTATCTTTCTACGTATACAATGCAATGTGCATGTATGCATACATATATATATCTATAGTTGTTGTTCTTGTTGTATTTTTTAGGAGAGATAAAAACAGGAAATGTGGTGCTTCTTTAGAGAGAGATCTACAGAGACATATTCTCTTGAATTATAAAGAGGGATAGATAGAGAGAGGGGGAGGGAAGAGAGAGAATTTTCGTGGGAAAATCTTCTCTCTTAACTTTCTCCGTGGTTTTGGTGTCTTTTCTCTTTCTCTGTCTATATGTGTCTCAGTGCTGTTGCTGTGTCTAATATTGAAGAGCAAAAGGCTCGCCGAACCTGGTTCCGAGCCTCCCGGTTTGGGTTATCCTATTGGTTTATATTTTTTGTAGGGTAGAGAGAGTAAAGGGCTAATTTTTACCTTTATGTTATTTTCAAAATACTATTATTATTCACTTTTTTATTTTTTTAAATGGAAATATTTAAAATATAATATTATGTTTTTGAAGTTTTTTAATCGAATTTTATATATAAAACAAGTTATTTTCATTTATATTGGTGTATCTAAGAGAATTTTTTCTTCAAAATCATTGATAGTTATTTGTTTTTATATTTTATGTCTATTAAAATCTTAGTTTTTTAAAAATATATACATATATATAATAAGTTATTTTCATTCAGATTGGTGCATTTAAGAGCATTTTTTTTCATGATCTTAATTTTATTAAATTTAAAAATAATATAATAATGTAAGGAACATATTAACTTATCATTCACACAGCATGTTGTGTTTATCCAATTAAAATTTATTTTTTCATAAATTTTATAAGTAAAAAAACTATTTCTTTTCATATATACAAGAGTGATTATTTATAGTATTTAACTGTTTGCTATGCTAGTAAATTAGGGGGGGTGTAGTATTTTGTCTAAAACAAAAGCAATTACTCCTATTTATTAGACATTTTAGGCATAAAAAAACAAATTGTGGAGACATTTTCTAATTTATCTTATGGTTTGGTATAATTTACAATTAGTTGGAATTCTTCATATAATTTTGAATTAGTATAAACGTTTGCATGCATAATCATTCCATATGGATTATATATGACTCACACAAATTAACTAGTAAGATTTATTAATAGTTTAGCACATGCTGTAATATGTGTAATAACGATCACTCATTATTACATAATTAGACAATTTATTAATTGAGAATCTTGAGACAGCTTGTGTGTCAAAAGATTGAATGTTTATTAAACTTGTCCGGCCAATTGATTGTTCCGGAAAAATTGTAATTAAAATCTAATTTTAACCGAGTTTTAATTTGAATTAAAAAGATATTAATTCAATCAAATCTTGTTAATCTAATAAGTTCATCTAAAGTTGTAAAAATAACTTTTTCGATAAGATATGAAAATCACAATGTAGACTTGGATTATAAAATCACAAATAAGTTTTCTCATCTAATTATATATTAACAATTCCATTAAAATAGTAAATATTAGTATAACACACCTTAAAATACATAGAAAGCTAAAAATAACAGGGAAATCTAGAATCTATCAATCGATTATTTATACAAAACCAATAAAACCACTCATCTTATACTTATTATAATCTTGTAAATTTAGTTTGATTTTATTGATTTTATTGATTTTGCACGAGTCAAGTCTAATTTTACTGGTTTTTGAATTTTTGATTCTATTTTACATGTTAGATGTAGCTGACTCGTAAAATCACATGATTTTACGAGTCAACTTGTGATTTTAACAACAATAAATCAATTTATGATCTGGTTAACTTTACCAAACATGGCCAGATAAATACCAATAACTTCAAAAAATAAAAAAATAATATTGTTTTGATACAAAATAATTAACCAGGATTGATCTGCAGGTCCAATAACCCGAGTCTTTTTCTAAGTCATTCCCTCTAGTTCTATAAACTATAAAAAAATCTATAAAGTATAATTTGGTTTTATAGGAGAAGTGCACGGCACTCCTACTTCAAAGAGAAGTAGATCAAGAGAATTAATCAATTGCCTATAAAAGGCAAAGAAAATAGAATCTAATCTCTTAAATTTGATAGCAAAATAAATAAAGTTGTTGTTTTCACTTCTCACCTTACATAATCAATGGCATGGACTTCATTTGCCTTGCCAAGTGTCAAGAGCAGAAATTCTATCTTTTGAGGAGCCTCTGAATTTTCCCTAATTTACTAATATTAGAGCATGGAAATTGGAAGAACCCATTACTAATTTTTCTTCTTCTTGTTGACTTGGTAGCGATGCTATTGTATGAAGATCCAAGGCATCTATCACTAATTTGGATTTGATTGCAGTTCATAGAGCAAATGAAATACATGGTCAGAGTTTTTTTTTATATATATTTACCCTTATGATTTCGTTATTTTTTTCTTATATTTATGATTTTTATTCCCATATATAAATTAAATCAAAATCATAAGAATAAGTATGACCAAAAAGAAAAAGTACAATACCTCTTACCTTCTTGTTTTTCTTGACAGTACAATACCAACATCTGTATTTGTCAAGAAATGAAACATTATCTGTAGATAATGTTACTTGAAAATGTTGTTCTTTGAACCTTACGCATTTTAGCAACACAATCAACCAGAAATATAAATCCTTAGGTTTTTCTGCTTTGTCGACCTTGTTTGTTTGTTTGTTTGAAATGCAAGATTTTAGCATCGAATTCATAGGAAGACCATGAAAAAATAAGTAAACTAATACAATATAATATCGATAAATTAATAACTTTAATTAAATAATATTTTTGTTAAGCCCTGATTTAAATTTAAAATTTAAACAATATATATCTCGATTAATAAATAAAGTTTCATGATCCAGTAAATATTAGTTTATAAATGTTTAGCTGTAATCGGCAATTAAAATAAAAAAAAGTAGCATTATTTATCTAAATGATCTGCTACTTTTTATGAACAAGTTTGTTCGAAATATATGCAAAAATTCTCTAAATCAAAATAATAAAATAGGGTTAGTGAGATCATTAAACCCTTGTTGTTTTTGTTAGGCAGTTTATCATTTCTGGTTCATCATTAAATAGTTGTTATATATGTGTGTGTGTGTGTGTGTGTGTGTGTTGTCTTCTTCATGACACCATTGCACCAAACAAAAAGTATATAGAAACATGTATATAGAAAGTGACCCGCTAAATTAGTCCTGAAGAGAAAGAAAAAAATAAAGGGCATGAAAAGGAAACCTACATTATCTTGATGCCATGGCACTTGTCTGTGAAAGATCATGGCAAACCAGATAGAAATTCATGGATAGGGTAAGTGGAAACATATGTCACGTTCATCTCGGTTTTATGATTTGTCGGTTTTATGATTTGGATAATATTTATGTTAGTTAGTGTTCTAACAGTTAAATTATATTTAGTTAGTGTTCTATGACAAAGAAAAATATATAAAAAATAAAAATGTGTTTTGTTGAAGTGATGAAGACATAAATGTAAAATAAATTTATCCGAGATAATTTTAAAATAAATTTTTATATTTTCAAAACATAAAATACAAGGGAACATGTTTTCTTTATCTCTAGTATTTATGTTTTTCATGTCTCAAGATAGCAACTTATCTTATTGGTTTGTTTTATCTTATATCATATTAAAAAGAATTGGTAGTATTTATCAAATGAACTAACAATTGTAATTAATGTTGTTATTATTTATGAATGTTATTAGCATTGTGAGTATTAATTCTTGTAGAGAAGTGATTATCAATTTATTAGATGCATATATTGTTGATTTTCAAATATATGATTTTAAATTCAAAATAAATGGCTAATAAAGAGATGCAAGAATTCATTTCTCCAAGAATATAATTCCTGGATTAATACTAAAATCATTTTTTATAAAATTAATTCAAGCTTAACCCAATTTACATGCTAAAAAAAAGGTTTAGGCCAATTCATGTTATTTTCCTTTGCAAATATAATTCACTTTTATTGGGATTTTTTGTGACTGAAGTTTGTTTTATTTATGTATTTATTAAATAAAATAAAGAAGTAGCCAAGCAAGCTATGGTTCCTTCCCCTAATCTGCTCAATGGATTATATTTCGAATTCATCATTTACTAATTTGCCACCAATAATATTGTTTCTTTGTGTAAGTAAAGCAGTAACTATTTAAACATGACAAGGACTTAAATGTCAATTCAATCCCCCCGTTCCCTCCAACATTCACAAGTATTCAAATGTATGGTTCAGACCCAAACCTCCTAGGTTCGGATGATTAATTTTTGCTAATGGAAAATTAAGGGCAATTAAAATAATAGTGGGCCCCAGAGCGTGGTCTAGAAGTTGGGGCCCAGTAAACCATGCCGGCATTCACTAGTTAACGCAATACGGATGCCGGCCCAATCTTAACCCTTGATACAAGTGGGCTCCATTGGACCCTAAACATATTTCTTTAATAAAATAAAATCAATTAAAAAAGTTCAATTGATTCTTCTTTTTCTCCTGTGTAAATAGTAAAAATCTGTAGAAATTTAAATAAAAATTAAAAGAAGAAACTTTGAGTCTCATGAAATTTAAATAGGTAGAAAAGGGCATGGTTATGAATATTTAAGGTGTTTAATTATTTAGTTTGTAAATATTAATCTATTTGATCTAATTAAAAATTCGAATTGATTAAATGATGAGGTGAACTTAAGTTTTTGTTAAAATAATATTATATTAATTTTTTAAAACTTGATTTTACTGAGTTGGGTATTATAACTAGAAGGATCTATCTAACTATCTTGAGTATTGAATACCCAATAACTTCATTCAACTTAACAAAATTCTAGCATTGATAACTTTAATTTTCTTAGTTGTCGTGTGATATGGGAGAGCTGCCCCCATCACCTTATAGTCCAAAGTGTGTCATGTCTTCCGATGATGAAAAAACAAAAACTATAATGCATTTGATAAGAAAAATCTTAGCTTGAACCTCCCCTCGTTTTTTTTTTTTAATTTGAACTGCCTGCCAAGAATTATTTAAAAAATATACATGTTTGATCATCCTCTTCAAAACATACTCGTGAAATTATATCATTAAAATTCTATTTGTAATTCATTCCTAATGCACAAACACAAGCAATGCTTGAATATCACTAAATTTACAATAGTTGCTCAAGTAAAGAGAAAAGAAAATAAAAAAGTCAAGACTAAGATAGCATTTGGTAACGGGGTTGAAATAATGTTATTTAAAAAATTGATTTTTTATTTTTTTGGATAGTGTTAAAACTAGTGTCAAAATAATTTTTAAAAAATAAAATAAAAATATTATTTTGATATATTTCTAAACGAAAAGCACTTTGAAAAATTAATTGTTATCACATTTTCAAACACCCTCTAAATTAAACCATTAATTTTATATTCCCAAATCAACTTTCAAAGTAAAGTGAAAAATACCCCACCTAAGCAATGTAGTTTGCCCTAACACCAAACATGAACAATGTAATTTGTCTTATGATGGTCCAACATCCATTTTTATCATAATCTTTGTCTAAAAATAAGGTAGCCTTAAAAATCTTCTTTTTTGTTGTTTTTTAGGCTTTTCTATGATATACAAAGAATTGATTAGTTAAAATTAAGATAGTTAGGAGAAATGAAATGTTTTTTTTATTTTAAAAGAACATAAATGTACCCCAATATTATCATAAAAATATTTTTTTTATTTTTTCAACCATATACATTCCTGTATTTTTTTATATGTATTTTTTTTAATAGAATATTAACTAAATGCACCCTGCCCAAATTCACAGGGGGGAGTGAGAATATTCTTAACATTGCCCAATATTTTACGAGAACAAGAAAAATAGAGAGTTGCAATCCTTTAAACCTCTTTAATTATATTTTTCTCTAGGTGGTGATGTGATTCAATTTCTTTAATATGTCGTAAACTTTACAGCAAAACACATGTTGTTGGAGACTGGTCTCTATCAAGAATCACTTCAATATTGCAGGGCAATCTCTTTGCTTGTGTCCTTATAATTACACCAAAAGAAAGCTAGGTGTCCTCTAGATTTAGGCATGATCCCCTCCAAAAGGGCAAGAAGAAGAAGAAGAAGAAGGGTGCGTTGCAACTTTAGAAATTAACATACTCAATTTGGAAACTGAAAAGGATACATCTTAAAATCTAGCCCAAAGTGATGGGTTCAAAACATGTGGCATGTCTGCTATACTCGTACAGGACATGCCTCTAGATAAGGTTGTTGTACAAAAACGAGTACAGAAGCCTATCAATGATCATGCTTTGAGTTTAAGACACTTTATTGTAGTTTGATTCGGTTCATTATAGGTTTGATGAGACGAGTTTATGGATTCACGCGTTTGTCTATGTATTTTTATTTTTATTTTTGTTAAAACAATATTATTTTAGATATTTTTTATAAAAATGAAATAAATTAATAGTTTTTAATATAAAGAAAATATGATTCAAAATAAAACTCAATTAGAACAATGTTTCAAGTCAACGAGTCATTAAATTGACCTATTAAATCAAATTTTATAATTATGACTACGAGTCTTGAAAATATAAAGGATATGTTTTTATTTCTTTGTTATCTATTAAGAAAACATTTGAAAGAAAAATTTTGTATTAAGTGTATGTATGGTAATATGATGTAGAGTGTTTTTTAAAATGTTTTTCAATTGAAAATATATTAAAATTATATCTTTTTTAATTTTTATATTAGTATATTGAAATTATATAAAAAAAGACACCTAAAAAAACATTAATCTAAGCTTTTCCAAGGAAAAAGGGTTTCGAAAGCAATATAAGAAGCAAAAATTAACGCATTGTTACGGACCGGTGCCTTGAAAGCAAACTGAAATCATATGCTGTGCTAATTACTTTCAACACACGCCGAAAATCTAAACGTATGAACGAAAGCAAGTAATCATAAATTGGGAATTACATGCTTCTCTGAGTTATATTAATTAATGCAAGATCCAGTTCAGTAAAATACTGAGATGCAACTCATTCCCAATAAATCATGACAGCATATCATTCCATTTTCCCTTCGCTGCATGCCTTACATTGCAGGACCAATTTATGCGTGATGAGAGGCTCAAACCTCGCAGGGAAGCTGTTAGTTTTAGGACTTTTTAACACTTTGAAACCACTGTTTTAAAATCCAACCTGAATTAATTGGTTTATATATGACATAGGTGATTCGGTGCTTGTGGGAGCTCGAGTTTCAGCAAAACAAAAAATATTGAGAGAATTGACTCGGTATAATAAGTTAGAAACTCAGATTAACTTGTGATCTAGTTAGTCTAAAAACAACCCAGTCAAAATTCATTGATATTTTTCTAAAATAATGTTATTATATATAAAAAAATTAAATTGATTTAAATTAATCCAGGTCAAATTACTTAATCCATAACACAGAACTTATCCCGAATCAAATACGAGTCTAGTTTAAAAACTATGTTTGGAAGAAAAATTGTTATTGATTTAAACAATCTTCAATTTCTCTTAACACTGTGTCTGGTTAGTCTAACATTCTTTTAAGATATTTCTTGAAAACCCTAAAGAATAAAAGAAGAAGGAAAAAAAAAAAAGAGGGTAACATGAACAGTGCAATGCAAGAGTGCATTGTTTATTGGAACCTTCGTTCAAAATCATGATGTTCAATCACATATTCTTTTCTGGTTGCCTTCTCCACTATCCTTCTTTTCAATGCAGCCCATGTGACAAAGTCACTTCATGAATCCCCAAACATTTGATTATATAGATTGTTTAACTGCTAAAATTCCTTAATCTTTTCTAATTAGAACAGAAATATACATAGATTAGCCAAGTTTTATAGGGCAATGTGACAAGCGGTCCCTTGTGCTGGACTTAATTATGCCAAGAAAACATAAAAGCTTGAGGTTTAGTAAAGCTTTAGTCTGCTAAATGGCTTGTCAAATTATTATGTCCATCCCTTTTCTTCTCGCACTAAATCTAGGGTTAACAAAGGGAGAAGATAACTAAGAAAATTTTTTTCTTTTGGGGGACAAAGTTCCTATTATAAGAAGTGGTAAACAGCATCATTATTATAATCTAGAATGGTCTGATTTTTGGTATAATGTTGTACTTGATGAAGAAACTTTGAGAGGCTAGGCATCTGGTTGTCGTGAACACTCCAAATCATTGAATTGGACAACTCAACTCTTTTGAATTAGAATTCAGTGACCTTTTGGTTTGGTTATGATGCTGCACCCGCGGTGTAGCTCTAGTTTTTCAACGATGCTTTTCGCTGAAAAACATAAGTTGTGCACTTCATTTCCGAATGGTATACCATTGATTATACAACTTTTATTCCAATAAGTAATTATAAACCTACAAAACGATGTGATGGGTAGGCAATCGTGTTTGAGGAAAGTAAACAATACACCTTGAATGGCTTTCCATTGAATTCTGTGGAGTTCTCTTGACGAACACAGTGGATGTGAATTGTTGTTGCAAGTTGCAACATGATTTTCGTTAGAGCATGGTTCCCTTTCGTTCTCTTTGCACTCCAACGACCCCGAAGTAGCAGTAAAGGCTCAACTTTCCTTGATTCCTTCCGGGAGATAAAACTCGAAATATGCAAGTGGTATGAAGCTTCTCGTGTAAACACCAATTCTATGTAGATTTGTTGCTTAAATCTGATTAAAGAGACCTTTTTTTGATACAGAGAAGATGATCCGAGACACCATCATAGTTAAAATCTATCAGTAACTAAAGAGGCATGCATAGAAATGACTGCCTGCTATGGGATTTGCAGGGTCTGGACTGGGCCAAATGAACAGCTTTCATGCTCTTGCCTGCCTGCTATGGGATTTGCAGGGTCTGGACTGGGCCAAATGAACAGATTTCATGCTCTTGCCTGCCTGCTATGGGATTTGCAGAATCTCGACTGGGCCACTCACTATATTATCAGGTCCCAAGATTTTTAGCCTGTCTGTGAGCTCACTTGTGAAATATATTAAGCTAAAGCCCAAAGTTATGCAAAGCCTGTCTACTGCGAAATGGTTAAATTCAACAAGGCCCTTTCTACCTCCAATCCCACAGCAAGAAATCATTTTTGTGTTATGTCGTTTATGATATTAGTTCACTGCTCTATATGGTTAACACTAAAAGCATTGATGAGTGGTAACATTTTGATAGAAAGGCAAATCAAATTTGTGATATGTAATTAATTTTGTTCACTATTTTTAGTGTGTGAGTATTATTGTTTACTTGTATGGATTATATTGATTATTAGACCACGAAATGTATAATTTTTAAAAGTTTTTTAATATTGACATTAATTATCTATCTTATACAAAAATTGAATTGGAAATATCATTCAACTATAAAATATCTAAAATAAACTTCAAGGCAAAAATCATATAGTTATTGTCTAGGGGCTTTATTGTCTTTTACTTTTGGTTTTTTCTTATTTTTGTCAAGTTGGGTAAGGCCAATTTGATCTTTTAATAAATGCAAAACAAGTAAAAAGTTACTGGAACGTGCAACATGCACACTAGCGAGTGGGAGGAACTCATGTTGTTTTTATGATATGTAAAGGCCCATCTAGTAGTCAAACACTGCCTCTAGAAGCTATGTTAAATCCATTCAATTGGCACGTAGTGACAACGGATTACAGGTGTTATAGTCATTTTATTTTATTTTTGTATCCAATTTGATAGTCATTCTATTTATTGTTATTTATTTTGCTTTTGATGCTTCTTGAATTTGTTTTTATTTAATTTCATCCCTAAACATTTTATTTCATTTAGTTTTTGTATCTAACTTGATCCCTCAATATTTTTTTTAAAGGTTAAATTTTGAATTAGATTTTGTTCCTCAATCTCTTGATTTCTATTTTTTTTATTCATTTCTTGATTTATTTATATTTTTTAATTTTATCCCTCAATTCTTTTATTTAATTTTTGAATTCGATTTTAGTCCTCGTTCTTTTGACTGCTGTTTTTTTATCCATTTCTTGATTTATTTATGTTTTTAATTATGCCTCTCAATTTTTTAATTCAATTTTAGTCCCCGTTCTTTTGACTGCTATTTTTTTATCCATTTCTTGGTTTATTTATGTTTTCAATTATGTCCCTCAATATTTTATTTTATTTTTGTATTCAAATTTGATCCTTATTATTTTTATTACTATTTTTTTATCCCTTTCTTGATTTATTTATGTGTTTCAATTCAACCCCTCGATATTTTATTTGATTTGGTTTTTGCATTCAATTCTAATCTTTATTCTTTTGATTGCTAATTCTTTATATTTTTTTTAATTTAATTCTTAATTATTTTATTTTATTTAGTTTTTATATCATATTTGATCCTCATTACTTGATTACTATTTATTTTATTTTTTATTGTTTGATGATTATGATTTTTTCTTCATTATTTCTATACTAGATTTGATCATTGTATACTAGATAATGAATTCATCAAGTTAGCTCGGGTTTTTTATGTTTTTTTTAAATATTTTTTTTTCTGATTTTATCATTTGACATTAGGGTTTTGGGCATTTGGCTTTGTAATTTTTCATGCTTTCATTTCAGTATGGTTATCTCATGTCACAAGTTAGTTAAGTTAACCCGACCTGACTTGAGTTTTTTTAATGTTTTTTTATTGATTTAACTTCGATTTTTTTTTTATTTTTTTGCTTAAATTTAATTTTTTATCCCGATCTCATGTCGCATGTCACAGATTAGTCGAGGGAACCGAATTGGCTTTTTTTTCCCAACATTTCTTTTTCTTATAGTTGATTTTTTTTTCCATCTTTTGAGATTTGGTTATTAGCCCTTTAGTTTTGTGATTTTTTCTTTAGGCTTTTAAAAAACAGTTTTTTTATCTTGATTTCATATCATAGGTCGCGAATTAGTAGCGTTAACTTATTATTTTTTACTTTTTGATTTTTAATTTTAATTTTTTTTAATTTCATCATTTAATGTTAAGTTATTTAGCCTAAAGCTTTGTTTTTTTTCACCTTTCTTTATGTTGGCCCATCTAGGATTATAGGTTAGTTAAGTTATTTGGGGTTAACTCGCTTTTTTAAATGTTTTTTTTATTGATTTAACCTTTATCCTTTTAAAGATAATTTTTTTTTTATTTTGACCTCATATTATAAGTAACAGATTAATAAAGTTAAACATAATCGACTCAGGTTAGTTAGAATTGGCTCATCTGGAATCATAGGTTAGTCAAGTTAATTTAAGTTAACTCATTTCTTTTAATGTTTTTTTATTTAACTTTTATCTTTTTTAAAAGTAATTTTTTTTTATTTGAATCCCATATAACAGAATTAATAAAGTTAGACAAAATTGAGTTGGGTTATCATTCATTTTCGAAGCATATTTTTTTATATTAAAAAATATTTAACCCAACCACCTCGTGTAATCCAAAATTTATAGCAAACAGGAAATAACCTCATATTTCATGGTAATAACAATTTTATATAGCACGTGTTAAGTGCAAACAAACATCACCTACCGACATTCCAAATCAGCTGTTAATCTACTCCGTGGGCAGCCTGACACATCCGCCGTTTGATTATCTTAAAAAAACTATAAAAATATCCAATCTCACCCGTCTCCGTACACGTGTCTTCCTCTCACACCCTTGTTTTCCAGCCAAAAGCACGTGTGTTTATGTCTCTGTGATATTCCTAATGGACAGTCAGGATCACTTGGAGTGTGGGTCCCATGTTCCTTGATGTGATGGAAAATCGAGTGAGGGTGCTTTATTCATGATGTTATGCCAACCTGGGCGATCATCTCTTTCTGGTCAACATTTTGGGTTTAACTGCTAAATGAACAAAAGTTAGGGGTAGATATGTAATTTCATGATGTTGAGCAGACAAGCTAGACGAGCATGTCCAAATTCGGACGAAAGGTCAAGCGAAAGAATCAAATCTTTAGGTGAGTGAATCCATGTTTTTGAAAAGAATAAAAGCAAAGAATTTTTATTTGTTTTTTAGAAGATGCTTTCCAAAAAATTTCAGAGATTAAACTTGTAAGACCATTGGAAAGATGTAATAATTCAACAGATGAGATATTTATGAAGAGATTTAGTAAAAAATAAATCATTTTTGCCACACAACATTATTTTTTTAAGAACATGTGAACTTGTTCGATATAATTACAGAAAAATAATTAATATTTTTCTGAGTGTATGTTATTCCAAATGCAACTATCTAGTGCGTTTGACACTGCATTTTAAAAATATTTTTTTAAAAAAATATAATTAACAAATTTTTCTAAGTAAAAAACATTTTAAAAAACAACCACAACCACACTCTGAAACACGTTTTTTAAATGTAGCATGTTTAAAGCAATGAACCTAATAACTTGTAACTTGTTGATTGATCGCTTAATAAAGCTTAAGTTTATTTTGAACCGGATTTTTTTATTAAAATAATATTAATTTATTTTAAAAAAATATTAAAATAACATTGTTCAAGTTAAAAAAAATTGATCTAGTCAGCCGGAGGGGAGGAGAATGGGTTGAATAAATAAGATTGTGATTTATCATGAGTGTTGAAGAAATTACTTTCTCTTAAAAAAACATAATTACCACATAAATTAATAAAATCATTAGGAAATTTAAAAAAAAAAGCACATATGATGAGGATTGATTTGAAATGTTGTCGAGGAAAGATATTGAAGCAAGTGTGATCTTCCCCCCCACAAAACCTCCTTCACCCAACCCATTTGCCTAAATCCAATGGATTTTAAATCTTTGAATTATCTCTGATGTCTTCGGCGTTTGAAAAATCAAGAAGGTGACCGAATGATTTTGCAAGGAGGAGGCAGACAAACTAGGTGAGGTGATGATGTGTTCACGTCCACACATGATGGTCTCCTGAGAGATACTATTTTGAATGACTTGGTTCAATCACTAAATGAATTTTTCAATGTGAATTTTATCATTGAAAATGAGCTTCTTGAAAAGAAAGGAGACCTCGTGTTATCCAAGTGACTGAGTTTCTGTATATTTTCATGGTTGTTTTTATGTTTGAAGCAATCACAATTTTTAATAAATATAAAAATATAATTTTTTTTATGGGATCCATTGTATATTATATTTAAAACATAAAAAAAATCAAAGCAACTCTCGACTACTCTTCTTCTTTTCATTGTTTATTAAAGTGAACAGTACGAGTAAATTTTAATTTACTCGTATTGTTCACATTGTTCACGTGAACAATATGTTTTTTCCGAAGAAAAACCAAAATAGCATATATTGTTTTCAAATAAAAACTAGTGCAATGAATTGATTTTACTCGCACTGTTCACCTGAATATAAATAATAATTTTTTTTTTGAAAAACTAGTTTAGAGTGAATTAAATTTACTTGCACTGTAATCTCAATTTTATTCCTGACAATATTTTACCTAACTTTATTGCACACTCAAAAAATCATGGAAACTGTAGTTCTCGTCGGATAAATTTTGTACGTAATGGAATTGTAAATAGTTTAATGGAACAATAAAAAAATATTATATACAAGGTATTATTTATTTCATGATATAATAGTAGTAGTTAAATCTATAATATCTATATATATATATATATATATATATATAAAATTGAATTTTATAACCTCAATTTAAAAAGCATTCTTAACCAAACATATTAAACTATTTTTTGTTCAGCCTCAATTTTAACAACAGTTTTAACCAAACATATATAAATATCAAACCAACCTCAATTAAAAGTACTTTTTATAAAATATTTTTTTTAAAAATCACAACCACAAAAACTACCATAATATCAAACACAATATATTAATTGATGTAGAATAATAAGATTATTATAATCCTTCATATGCGAGGTTTGGATAGCATAATATAGTTGGTTTTTTACGGACAACATTAATAATGATGTGTATTTATATATTAACACTATAGTTCCTAAAAGATATTGTTTTAATTGACATAGATTTGACCACACAGTGAGTTTTGTTCTTGACAAGGTACCTCTTGAGAAGATAAAAGACTCCCTTGCTATATAACAACTAAGGCTCCCATCTCCTAGCTAATATGAGATATTAACATCATCACCGGGTAAGGTTAGTGATTTTATGTTTTGCTAGGGAAAATAGGATGGAGGAGCAAAAGCCTTCTCTGCTAACATGCATTCATTCATACATTGTGTTTTAAAGTTATTTAACTCGGTCAAGATCATGAATAAAATGATTAATCCAGGTTAATAAAAAAACAATATCATTTTATTTAAAAAAAGATGTTGTTGTTTCGAATAAAATTTTCTAAATCAAACAAAATTTTAATTAAGCTATAGATTAATTATTATATCGAACCAGATATAATACCTGCAATGTAGCGTTGAAACAAGACTATACCTAGTAGAAAATATAGCAAACCCCCACTTATAGATTCTTATGGTAATGACTTTTGGTTTGTTCATGATTGAATATGGAAGTAGCATGGGATTGGAGATAAATTCACACTTGAATTTAATCGAAGTTAATTATATGTTATTATCATAATTTTAAATTACATGTTATTATTATAATTTTAAATTTTTAGTTGATTTTAAGTATAATGGTGATCTTACAAGATAAGAGGGATGGGATATATCTTACATTTGACTTCCATGGTTATCAATGATTATTATTTAGGGAATGAAGTAAATAATCTCTTATACAATGCAACGTTGTATTCTATATTGGATGCTAAAGCATTAAAGGGTTTTTTTTAGAAATTTAGTTTGTGGGCAGATGAACTTCTTTTTTAATATTATCATGTTATTATTTAGGATTTGATTTTAAAAAAAAAGCCCAAAAGAAATTACCATATTTTATGAATATACTAATTCAGGTATAAATTACTTATTTAAGATTTAATCTAAAAGATATTTAATTTTAGTACGTGAAAG
The DNA here is from genome assembly GCF_951802175.1 of Populus nigra. NCBI lineage: Eukaryota > Viridiplantae > Streptophyta > Magnoliopsida > Malpighiales > Salicaceae > Populus > Populus nigra. The sequence goes on from NC_084856.1 coordinate 22,606,940, forward strand.
TTTTGATCATGGACTAAGTTATACATATATAATTTCATTATTTTAATCTTGAACCAGATACCTTGAACTAAGTTATATATATATAATTTTATTATTTTTTAATATTTTTATATATAAGTTTTGATCCCGATTCTTTTAATAAACTTAAAAAAAATTAAAATGTCAATAAGTTATTTTTCAACTTATTTTTTATTGTATAACAAAACAATATGAAGTAATTTCCAGCTTGTTTTTCCTAGATTAAACGCATGTTTGTTTTTGCGTTTTAAAAGTATTTTTAAAACAAAAATTGAAATGTTTTTATTTGCTTTAAATTAATATTTTTTTTTAGTGTTTTCAAAATATTTTAATATGTTTATGTCAAAAATAATTTTTAAAAAGTAAAAAATATTATTTTAATGCATTTATGAGCAAAAAATACTTTGAAAAGCAATCCCTACCACACTTCAAAACATCTCCTAAATAGCTAAAAAAAAATGTTTAAGAATCGAATTGAAAAAAATATAAAATTTTACACAATCTATCCATAGTAATGTGCGAGAGGATGAACATTAAAACCTTATATAATAAAAAACCGTATCTTTTAGAGTAATACTTAATTATTATTATTTTTTATTTATATGTAAAACTTGATTCTTGAAAATTTTAGTTTTGTTAAGCTAATTTAAAAATATATGTAATTGTTAGAGAGAGAGAGACTCATGAAAATGTTTGAGATATTTTACCACGTACATTTAAAAAAGTCTAGGTATCAACTCATCTCATTCAATGTTTACATGGATAATAAAGGAGATGATATCTTTTTTTATTATTATTTTATTTTGCATTTTCTCTTTTATTTTTATAATTTTTTTAATTTTATCATTCAATATTTACTTGATTTTAAATTTATTTTTATAAATTATTTTGGTTTGTTTTTTATAAGATTGTCATTATCTCAAACAAGCATCTTGGCATTTGGCATGTGCTTAATTTTTCGAGTATAACAGTTTTCACGTATTTTAATTTTAAACTCGAGTTACAAAGAGTCAAGTTGAGAGGTTTTAAAATTAATATATTGGATTGGGTTCAACAACAATACTAAATAATTTTTTATAGCCTAAATATTTTTTTATATTAAAAAAAAATTGATGGCAGCCATAAGCATGGTGAAAGCATATAATCTAGTTGAAACTGTAGTAATAGAATTCATTTTGTAATTATTATATTAAACTTGACTATAAATGAAGGTTGCTAAGAAGAATTTTGTCATCCAATCATGAATTTTACATGATAATTATATTTGAATGGTTTACAAGATAACAAATTAAATATTATATGACAAGCTTAACTTGATGAGTTGGATAATTTACTAACCTGAAATATGATTGCGGATAAAATTAATGAAAAAAATTATTTTTTTCTATAATATATATATATATATATATATAATCCAAGCTTGGCTGATGCATTGACTCACATGTTAATTTATCTAATTCATAACTTGAATTTTTACTCAAATCAAAATTTATAACTATAATTATAATATGGGGTATGATAATATATTTATAATTAATTTTTAATAAAAATTTTAAAACACTCAAACTTACATACATCAATGCAGCCTCAATCAAGGTAATACTATAAAGTATAATCTTTCAAATAAAATCCTATCAATCAATCAAGCAATAATTAAATAAAAAAACAAAAAAAAACTGTATAGACTACCGCTATAAATGTTAATGTTGACAATATCCACCAAGTTATTTCAGAGAGTAATCAATCAATCAAGTGAAAATAAATAATAATCATAAAATAAAATAAAAATTAAAGATAAAAAACCTCAAAAATATTGAACTTGACTAGTTTCTATGAGTTAACTTAGTAATATGTCGGCTAGATCAGGATTTAACTTATATTGAATTTTAAAATTAAATTAAGTAGAAATAAATTTGATAGATCAAATCTTAACCAAGCTAAAAGTTAATTTAACTTTTTTTTGTTAAAAATATTAGGCTTTTAATTTTTTTTAAAATAAAAATAATAATATAATATTATTTTAAATTAATTTAAGTTAACTTATTTAATGTTAATATGGCTGGGCTGGGTTTGCTAACTTTTTTACTTTTTTTTAAAAAAAGAAACCTTCTTTATATATATAAACGAAAAATGATATTATTATAACACAAAACAAAACGCAACAACCGAACCGGCAATAAAATGGCAGTTTATTTCTTACAATAATCTCCACGAATAACATTTCTGATTTCTCTCCTCTGCCTCTGTGTCATCTTCTTCTTCCTTCCTCCTCTCTTTCTCAGGTATCAAACAACCCCCCCCCCCCCTCTCTAGATTTATTTCTCTCTCATGTGTGTATGTACCTGTCTGTATATAATAAGTATTTATGCTGAAGCCATCTTTACTGGAAATTTAAGGCTATTTTTGGTTTAAAATTTGTTTCTTTTGTGGTTGTAGTAATGATTTTAAACTCAATTATTATTTTGCTGTTCTGGTTTTTCTAGAGGGAATTTCATTTAATTTATTGAATAGCTCCAAAAAGGGTAGCTAAAGCTTTTTGCTTTTCTTTTTATTAGTGGGATTTGGTACTTTTTTTGGATTACTTTTGAGGCTTTTTATGAAGGGAATAGTTCTGGAACCTGATCTGGGTTTTGATTATTATTTGTGGTTTGTGTTGATACAGATCGGTTATTAGAAATGATTGGTGATTAGTGAAACTTTCTGGCAGGATTTGCATTAAATATTGTTACCCCATTTGAAGTAGGAGTTAAGCTAGAAAGAAAAAGAGACCCAATTCAGGAATCCTGGGGTTCAATTTTTATATGATTTGATTTGACGTGTAGATTAAGTAGTGTATTTATTGGATGAACAGTTGAAATTTGTGGTTTTGTAATTGGGGGTTTGGGTGTTTCTGTGGGGGTGTGCAAAGATAGATGGGAAGGGGACAAAAGGTTAATTGTAAGAGGAATCCCAAGAAAAGGGTCAGGGATAAAGATTCCGATGATTCGGATGAGGATTATGTCGTGGGGAATGAGGAAAATGTCTCGGATGATGATTCAGAGGATTGTCGAATTTCTCTAGATGGGTATGCATCAGAGGAGAGTTTTGATAGTTTTGTTGAGGAGGAGGAGGAGGAGGAGTTCAGGAAGCCTGTTAGATCGAGGAAGAAAAGTGGTTCTTTAGGGGATGGGAAAGTTGAGGGTAAAACTTCTCAGAAGAGAAAAAGGGTATCTTATGATGACGAGGATGAGGAATATATTAATGATGATGAGGGCGAAACTGATGAAGAATTCACACCAGATGAAGATGATGATGATTGCTTGGATGAGGATGAAGAATTGACAGTGAAAAGGAAGAGCAGGAATGTGAAAGTGATCAAGAGGAGAGAGCCGAAAAGGGGTTCTGGAAGATGTAGAAAAAGGATTAGAAAATCTAGGGTTTTGAAGAAGCCTTTGGCAAAGAAAGGAAGAAACAAACGTAAGTTGAAGAAGAAAGAGAGATGTGAATATGATGATGAGGATGATGGTGACTTTTTAGCTGATAGCTCAATTGTGAGAGAAAAGAGCAAGAAACATTCAGGTGTGAGAAAGAGGAAATTTGCTGTAAATTCGGATTCAGATTTTTTGTCTAATGGATCATCTGATTATGACTATACCATTTCTGAGGAAGAGAGGGAGCAGGTGAGGGAGGCCAATCAGTTTGGAGAATTGAAGACGAGTTTGAGAAGCTCATCAGCTGGGAAGAGATTTCAGGAGAATGGGGATTTGTGCGAGCAGACAAAACCACTAGGAAGAAAAGGTAAGGAAAAGGTAGAGGAAGTAAAATCAGAGCTAGGAAGGCAGGTGTGTGGAATTTGTCTTTCTGAAGAGGACAAAAGAAGATTCAGGGGAACACTGGACTGCTGCAGTCACTATTTCTGTTTCACTTGCATCATGGAGTGGTCAAAAGTAGAATCCCGTTGCCCTTTGTGCAAGCAAAGATTTAGAACAATAACCAAGAATGGAAGATCAATAGTGGGAGTTGATCTGAGAAATATGGTGATACAAGTTCCCAAGCGTGATCAGGTCGTCTTCTGTCTTATTGCTTTGTGCCTATTATTTCCCTTGTTCTTTGATTTTTGCTTATTCTGTGTTTTGGTTTGGGTTATTTTGTTATACAGGTCTATCAACCAACTGAGGAAGAAATCAGGAGCTACATTGATCCATATGAGAACGTGATTTGTAAAGAATGCCACGAAGGTGGGGATGATGGCCTCATGCTGCTATGTGATCTCTGTGATTCATCTGCACATACCTATTGTGTTGGTTTGGGGCGGCAAGTACCTGAAGGCAATTGGTACTGTGATGATTGTAGACCTGTTGCTCTTGGATCCTCAAGTTCCCAAACTCAAGATTCCTTGCCTGATCAATGGAATATAAGCAGCAACATATTTAATAGACCATCGCTCATGTTGAATTTAGAAGAAGGTTTAGATCCCAATCTAGAGTCTTCACCTCGATTGACGGTCCCACAAGCATTTGGGAGTCTGTCATCTCCGAGATTTCCAACTGGAGATAATCATGTAGCTTCTCCAGTGTCTGGAGCAGGGGCATCAACTCTCTCTGGGAGACGTCATATACACCGTAATATACGGATTCTCCTTTCAAATATGAATCCCTCAACAAATATGAATCCCATGGCAAATAGAATTGATGTCATCTCAGCTGCCAGCTTGCGTAGTGATCTTTCAAACTCGCAAATTGATCTGGGTAGGGGAACAGCTCTTCAAAATTTAAGGACACAAGAAGCTGACACATTAGAACAGACACATCACGAGGAGAGATTGCAGACTAATGACCATCAGCCGTCTTCATTTCAAAATAGGGATTCTTTTTATCTGACGCCAAACCAATTGACAAGGCAAATAGTTCAGGATCCAACTATTCCAACTTCTGACAGACCCGTCAATTTGACATTATGGCCTGAACTCATGGGGATCAACTCAATGTCTGGTTCTGAACAACTGCATGAGTTTGACAGCAGAGCAATGACCGGGCATGGTGGTACTTTGTCCTCGTACCAAGTTAGAGGAGAAAGCCAATTCTATGATGTGAAGGAAAAATTGCAATCAATGGTCAAAAACCATTTGGGAAGCTTGTCACATGATACTGAATTAGGTACGTGAAGTGTTATTGTCACCTAAGTAGTTTTTACTGATTCAGTATTTTGGTTGTTGAGACCCTGGGGAGACAGGAAGTTGATGGAGAAACAGGCTTCCTGTTCTGGGATGCCAAATCCCTGTGATGTACTCAGGACTTGACAATATTCATCTTCAGACATGGAATTTTGTTTAGATGTCCTTTTTTCAGGCAGCGTTGAAATGCTTGAGAATTCGTAGAATTTCTGTTTGTTGGTTAGATGCATGGCGGTTAAGTTGAAATAATTGCTTTCAACCATGCAATTGAAATGCTTAAAATTGGCTTATTTCTTCCATTGCAGACCATGATACTTTCAAGGATATATCAAGGAGTTCTACACATACCATATTAGCTGCTTGTGGGCTAGAGCACAAGAGGAGTGAAGTTCATACAGTGCCCCCACCATCAACTTGTATACATATCGATAGAGTGGTCGCTGGGCAGACAAGCCCGATGAAAGGTTGTTGCTCATCTTGTTTTGACTCTTTTGTAAGGGACGTAGTGAAAAGGATCATGGAAAAGAGACCACGACAGTGGTTGACTTTAGGTCTTTAGGGTTTGATGCAGGGAGAATCTATTTCCTCTCTTTTTTGTTAGAGTTGGACAGACATTTATGGTTAACTTGTTTATAGGCATAATTGACTAACATTGAGCACACAAAAGCTCCATTCTTATTTGATCATGATACTCACTATTTAGACCGACTAAATCGTCCTGTTGTTGCTATTTGTTATCAATTCCATTTTCTTTCCAGGCTTAAAGTTTATTTTGGTGTCTCTATCCCTATCAGTTTCTGCTCAACCTCTTGCTCATTTTAACGTTCATTAAAGTCAAGTTGATGCCAAGGCTGGTGCTCAGCTGTCACTACGAATAGTGTAAAAATCAACTGGAGAAGAAAGAGTCAACAAGATTAAAAGGGGAAAAGGAAAAGGGTCTGGAAATTTTTTTGAGTGGATTATGTCTTTTGTAGGTGATGATGACAAACTGACCCAAAATATAAATGGATACAAGCCCTCCTTGAACCTTAAAACAAAGCATCTCCCCAATTTTCAATCTTTTTTCTCTGAGAACAACATGAATCATCTTCTTGTAAGATCAAACCTAAAACTTTGCCATCAAAGTTATGGCTTTTCCTTTGTTCTAAGCTCTCTCATCTTTTCCACAAACACCAGCACAGTCCCGAAAGACTCTATGCCAAGACTCTATGTTATAGGATCACAAACTCCATTAATCCAGTTGAATAGAAATGGCTTCAAGGGCCGAAGAGTAGCGGCCCGAGCAGTCTGACCTCCAACAATCCATCAAGCGGCTGCATAAACAAAATCGCTTTAGCCATGTTCTTGACGTCTTTCTCTCTGGTCTCTATATATTTACAGGCTCATCAAGATGCAATTCTTTCAAGGAGTTTTTAGAGAGATTTTTTTTTAGCATAAGATACGCTATGAGAATCTTCTCTCTTTGTATCCTGATGTTGATGACAAGGATGAACTATAAGAACTCAGGAGGTTTCTATTATTCAGGCTATCTACATATGATACGCTTATCAACGAAATCAGATGACTTTCATGGTGCTGAAGAGGCTTGGGAGGAGTAGTTATCAATGAAGACATTCTTTGACATTCGAGTCCAGATGCAATGATCACAGGTTATTCAAAAAAGAGTCTTGGAAAAGGCTGAGGCATTTGTAAAAAAGATTGTAGAGAGTGAGATGAAGCTTGATGCAGACTCATTTGATCGTTTAGCAACTGGATATCATGTTGGTGATCAGATGGTGAACAGCAGATACAGTAAAGAAGGAAAGTTCAATCAGTAAACCAGGATGGGAGCTGAAGACTAATGCTTTAGCTGTAAGGATTGAGGGTCTGAGAGGCCAGGGAGATGTGGAAGCAGCAAAAGAGCTTTTCAAGTTAGTTATGGAACGTTGTCATTTCGAACCAGCTATAAATTATAAATCAAAGACACAATTGTATTGAATATGGAAACCTGAGCACCACAACATATGATCGAATGGAAGGTGATGATTAGTCTTACTGGAGAAACACCTAAAATCATCTTTGTGGTTAAGCCGGTTACATGATAATTGCTAGACCGTCTGGGAATTCTCAGAAAATGATCTAAGTTAGGGTTGATGGATCAATTCATGGATCATCGAGCCAATCTAAATCAATAATTTTATAAAAATAATGTTATTTCAAGTTTTTTTTAATTTTTGGGTGCTAATTCAGTTAAGTTTGAACTGATATTTGATTAATTTAACCGAATCATTAAAAACTTAAATAGATTAACTAAATTTTACTGAATCAATATCTCTTTTAGTTCAACTTATAATTCAGTATTAAGCTCCCGATATCATTTCAACCCATCAAAAACCAGATCAGATTTAAAAATTATGTTTTACATTGTTACACAATGCACACTAGCTGAATACTTTATTAAATCTTTGTTTTCCATTTGTGAGCTAAATTTATGCTCCTTTTCCCCTTCTTTACACTAAAATGTTAAAACTTAAAAGACTGGCATTTCAGAATGAAAGTGACATAATAGTAGAAGCAAATCAGCTGCTTCATGCAGGTTAGTCATGATCTGGTATTGGTTGAGCTCAAAAACTTGATTTCAACAATTGGTACCTGTAGTGCCTTGAAGAATCTAGTTGGCGCTGGTAGATGTACTTGTTCTGTATCACTTGCAAGAGACAAAATATCAGTAGGTTACTTGCTTTAGTTATAAAACTCGAATTGACTTAGTAAATGGATTCCATGTAAGGTGACTCGAATAAGTTACATCAATTTTCTGTTTTTGGAAAAACAATCAACATGTTATTGACTGGGTTTAACCTAGATTTCAGGTCAATTTATATTTTTAATCAAATCACATCGAGTTACATTTTCTCTTAATTTTTTGTGAAACCCGAACCAATCCAAGCCTTAAGTTGATGATTTCTAGGTAATCCGTCAGGCTGATGCCAGTTTAATAACCAGGGACCAAACTATCTGACAACTTTGAGGAATCTTTTTGTTTCTTTCTATAATGCTCAAGCTTCCAGGTCTACATTATCAGCAGAAAAGAAAGCAGCCTAATAAATCCAAATTAATATAAAACACACAAATCTTTATAACTTCAATGACTTCGAGAAAATGCCTTTCGTAGAAAGAGCAGCTTGTTTGATCTAGTAGACACTACTGCTAAAACATGGAACCCACACCACCACCTCGTGTGGCCATCAAAACAAATGTTGCCAGCAAACAGTCATTCAAGTCCTTGCATTGCAAGTTGCCGACACCTCACAGTATGCAACAAGTGGCTGGGATAAATATGTTTTATGCTTAATGATTTCTTGAAGCTAACTAGGTTGACAGGAGATACCTTTAAAGAGCAGGTCTGTGTTTTTGTTCATCACAGTATTTTGTAATTTCAAAGAACTACAAGAAAGTTATTACACAGAGATCCATTAGCATGCAGCAAAGAAAAGAACTATTAGAAAGAACTTATTTTTTTTTTCTTTACCATTTAATCATGAACTGCAAGTAAAAGTCTCTGTCCAGCAACTAAAGTTCACAAGCAACATAACTTACTTTCATTCCTACATTTTTATTCAACACTCTGCGTTTGATACATTCCCATTTTCACTACAAACAAAGCATAGATTGCAGGGCTCTTGGTTGTAAATCTGGCATTCAGTACTGTAGCAGCCAGCGTGAATCCACTTCTATAAAATATCATCGAGAATTGTAGACAACAGCAGCCCTTGTACAAACTCACTCCTTTTGGCCTTCTCTTCCTTGTCCTTAATTGACATGGGAGGTGACTTCTTGTTTCTGCTACCAATACAAAAATACAGTACACGGATGAGAAAAGCAAACATGATTCTGCATACATACACATAAATGTTCCAACACTCAATGCAAGACTATATTTCAATGACTGCAGACAGGAATGGGTTCCAATTAGAGTTTAGGAAGGGGTTAGAAACTAAGAGTGGCCTTATTATTCAAGCACTGGATGCAAGTACAAGGAGGACCACATTATTGAGTCGCATAATTACCAGAAGTCAGACACTCAGAAGAAAAAACTCAATCCTTGAAACTAGAATGAAGGGTGAAAGCCCTATAATTCAGATGATCAAGCTGCATCCTCCCACAGTGTCATGATCTGGAGCACTCAGGCACAACTTAGATTTGGCAAAAATGGCTAATTAATTAACGTTTTCTCAAGTTCTGTAAAGTTAACATGCTTTTGGTGGCTATTGGTAAGTGTGATGTAGAAGTACACTAGGCAAAAAATTCAGTTATAGGAAGAGAAAAGATTATGGTTTATCAACATAAATCAATGATGATTCCAGAAAGTATTCAAACTATGACATCCCATCCCTTTGATCCTATCTTCTCTGAGAATTTCATTAAAACATCAAGGTGATTGACCAAATGATCATCTGCGATTCAAACCATGATGTTCTCTCTTTCAGCAAATGTCCAAACAATCATACTTTATGATCAAACATGGATGCTCTGGGTGCAGAAAAGGAAGAAAAATTACAATTTTACAGCATGGATCACAGAAAAGAACCAAAATGCATGTGTGCCCCAGGATAGATAGTTTATTGTGTCTGGGCTAGGTGAGTGTAGGGCAATATTAATATGAGCAATTTCTGAGGTTCTGATCTTTAATGTCAACAATGTCAGGTATTTGTGACATTGTCCAGCAGGGAATCACAAAGTAAAATATTGGCACACCTCGCAGTAATTTATTATCAACTGGTTAGAAATCTGCAAGTTGAATGTCACAAAGATACTGCCATACAAAATTCCTTGGTCATTATCTAGTAAAAAGGCAGGTGCGTCTAAGATGCCCTTTAAGTTATATTAGGAAATTACCACAGGACTTATTATTTTCTGTGATAGTACAAGGAATAAATAGCTATTATGTGATAGATTTACAGTACATAAAAAAGAATCCACTGCATGATTTAAGTAAAACCCAGCATAGAGAGAACAACAGAAAAACATACCGTTCTGAAACATTCCCAACCAAACTTTTCTTGGCCACGCTTGTTTCAGACAAAAAAGAAGGCTGAGAACTTGTGAGATCATCAGCCATGGGTAAAATGAATGAAGACAATAATGGATCAGGTGCGGAATTGGACGAGGAAACTATACAGGAAGAACCGCCTAAAAGGGACTGTAGATTCCCTTCTCTCAACTCTTTCCTCAATAAAGAAAGGGTTGAATGAGGTCCACCTCTACGTGATTTCCTCTTGCGCTGCATGTAAACATCTATTAAGGAACTCAAAACAAAAGCAAGATGGTCTTGGTGCAAAAAATAAGTACAGGAAACACAATAAATACTTGATGGAATTGAACAACAAAAAATAAAATAAAAAACTATGTCTAGCTTTAGACTAAAAACATAAGAAAGCAATCTAAACATTCCCACGATAAAAGCAATCAATAAGTCGAAATAGGTTTTGCACACAAATAAACACATGATCACCAAAGGGGAAAAATATCATTAGCAATTGCTCACTTTGACATATTTGTGACAGGACATGGAAATGCTACTTTTGAAGCTATTAATAACTCAAAAGAAAAGGATATCTTGAATATGTTTCCATGTTGTAGGGTTATATGCGCAACCATGTCAACACTCACCCTCATTGCACAAATTGGGCAAACCTGTAAATAAACACATTCCATCATGAGCAGAATTAACATTCAACAAGATCTCATCATTAGAACCCAAAACAAAAAATCTCAAGTCAAAAAATGTAGTCACTTATTATGATGATAGGAAATGAACTCTTATGTTCTATAAAAGAAAGTTAGTGCGGCGCCCTATTGAACCCTTTTACAACACTATACATGGACTGGGGAATCACTATACATATATATAGGAAAAAAATCACTTAATATGATGATAGGAAATGAACTCTTATGTTCTATAAACGAAAGTTAGTGCGGCGCCCACACACACAAAAAAAAGTAAAGTTTGCTTTAATGGAAGAATTCTTAAGTCAGTAAAGTCAAAGCTCCCATCTCATAATTACCATTGATGTCTATGTCTAAGAACTCCAAACATAAATAAAACTGAAGGAAGAAGCCGTATTGAGCATGGCATGGACATATATTTGAGACCAGCTCAACTATACAAAAACTTAAATATGCACATACCTGATAAGTGCTTTTAGCACTCAGGCACACCCAGTAGATACAATTAACATAGCTCATTCAAGATGGGCTAAGCTGGTACCCAATTGGTTGTCACTGATTTGAGCATGAAAGTCGAACAATTTATTCTAAACAGTAGGATCTCAATTCTCATGCTTTGAGTCATAAACAAGAAGTAGCATTGTACAGCATGTGTGACTAGAGAAGAAATCTTATAGACGAAATAAATGATATTTTGAATTCTATGGATGCATGCAAATCAGCTATTAACATATATGAAGGAGATAGTAAATACCCCATTCTTGGATTCCATGGTATGCTCATCATCAATGTGACAACACAACCCAACAATATCAAAATATTCAGAACAGAAAGGGCACGGAAACTCCTCCCTTATATCATCATCTCCATCAATTTCTTCAAACCCCATAAACATATCTGCATTCACAAACATTTAACAGTTAGTTGAAGTTTAAGAGAAAATATTCTTAGTCCATTACCTTCAGAAACATTGTGTCTCCATTTTATAATAGTATAATTCAACTCAAGTGTCATTCATGATTCTCAAGAAGTCAACCACTCTATTGGCTACAAGGAGCACTTCCCTTACAAACTCCCTATAGAGAATACTTGTTACCTCAGTATGAGAATTTATTTTCCAGCTCGCTGAACCTAAATAACAACACTCATCTCTTGACACTCTGCTCACTCAAACAAAAATAATATTTTCACAAAGAGACAATGTTTTTCTTTCTCTGTATAAAAAATGACGAACCTTTTCAACTTTCGAGTAACATCCATACCAAGCCGAATGAAGTCGATGTAATTTCCCTTCCGGGGGTTAAAACATACTCATAATGAAAAACCTTAACATCCCAAATCCCAATTTTCTCATATTTCCTCATTTTCCCATCAACCAACCAAAACAAAGCACCCTTTTTCAATAAGAAAAGAAAATTGGATTCCAAAACCTTATAGTTTCCTTCGTATTGTCAATGACCAAACCACTAGAAAATCCAATCTTCACACATTAACACTTTAAATTCCCATAAACTCACTTTCTTACAGCAAAACAGATCAATTAACAAGCAAAGGGCAAAGAAACGACTTCAGGGTTTGGTGCAACCAAGCTCAACTTACTTAAAAATCCAAACTTTAAACATCAACACTTTAAATTATCATAATCTTCAATTTCCTAATCATTTCTTAGCTACAAACAAACCAATAGAAAATCAAAAGACAAAGAAATGACAACTGGGTTTGATGTAACTAAGCGCAAATTGATTAAAAATCCAAACTTTATAAAAAAAGAAACTTCCATGAAAATAACTTTTCCTTCATTTTTTCAGTAACCAAACAGACCTCATACATCTAAAAAATTGATCACTTCAATAATCCAAAAAAGAAAAGAAAAAAAAGCTCTCACCAGATCGTGATTGAAGAGCTGATTGGTATCTCTTAGAAGCTGAGGAAAGTCGAGCACTCCATGAATCAGCATCCATAGCTCCTCCCTTTTAAATTTATTTTATTTTATTTAAAACTCCAATATTCTCCACCGATCCTCACTCGTTGAAAAATAAAAAAAGTGGGGTTTCTAATCGAACCTTGAAGCTTTGATCTTGAATTTACGCAAATGAATAACCTTGAAATAAGGGGTTGAATCAGAGGAAATGATGATATCTGATAAGGTGAGTTTTTATTTATTTATTTATAAAAGGAGTGAGAGATAATACAAGGACCTGTTTTTGTTCGTCGGGAAAAGGGGATATGATGTTTGTTGTGCTGTTGGCTTTAAATTATTTTCCTCTCTTTTTTGATAAAATTTATTATTTATGATTTATTTTCCTTTTAATTTTAGAAAGAGATTTGATTCGATGAATAGTCAATTTTTTGAAATAATCATCAGATGTGTTCCAGTTGTCTGATTAAATGAGTGATCGGAAGTGCACAAACTTTTTTTTATGTGTTTTAAAATGGTGTTTTAGTTAAAAAAAATATTAAATTAATGTAATATTTTAGTGATTTAAATATTCCAAAATTAAAAAAAAATATTTTAATAAATATTTTTTAAAAATATCAGTATATTTCAATATCACACACACATTAACTATTTAATTTTATCTAGGAGTTGTTTCCACACAAATTTTTAATGTATTAAATATGTACTTTTTATAATAATAAATGTTTTTTAAAATTGATTTCACGCATCAAAACTAAATTTATTTTAGCATGAACATACTATATAATTAATTATTGAAATTATATTTTTCCATGTGAATATGGTATATTTAAAAAATTAATAAGATTATGTAGATATTAATCTGGAGATTCGAGTTTAGGAAATAAAGAAAAAGAGGAATTAACTATTACACTAACCTTTTATATTTAAATCTAAATTAGTAAATTTATAAAACAAAATTATGTATATTTTTAATTTTGCTATATAAAAATAATGTGATAAATATTTTCCATTTATAAATGAATTAACACCTTAACATTTTATTGGATAAAGGCGATGCCTATTTTGAAAATAAATAGATAAATAAGGGCAATGCCCACCCTAGAAAACAAATATAGTAATATACATCCACGGCGATAGTTTTTTTTATTTTTTTTTATCATATAGTGGGGATGAAAGGCATGGTTATTCAATATGGCCCGGTATAGCTTTGTGGCTTAGCAATCCCAGACCTGGTCTAAATTGAGTTTATTTTTTAACTCATCTAGAAAATTGATTTAATTAAATTTAAATAACTTTGAAGGATTAATTTGTAATTTAGTTGTGATCTTGTTAACAATTCTTTTAAAAAAAATATAAGGAATGGTATCATTTTAGTTTTTTAAAAATATTATTCAAAATAATAATGTTTTATAAAAAAAACCAATAAATCCTTATTCATAGCCCAACCTCCTTAATCTATGATACAAGTATACAATTCGAGTAATTATCTAGGTGGTGGTTCAGTGGTAAAAACTTGAGATCAAGAAATTTGCTTTTTCCGTGATCTCAGGTTTGAGCCATGTAGTTGCTCATATAATGACCACTGGAGGCTTACATGGATGTTAACTTAAGAGCTCGTGAGATTAGTCGAGATGCACGCAAACTGACTCAAACACCCACATTAAACTAAACACACAAACCGAGTCGTTAATAAAATCGAGCCTCATGGCAGGGTATGGATAGATCGGACCAGACTTTTGAGGTGGGGTGAAGCTGCTTCACCTTTGCAGCTGCCCTCGCTTCCCTGGACAATGGTAAATTTTCTTTCTGTATGATCCGTTCTTGTTAATTGTTATCTTGTTTAGTAAACAAACTATAGTATAAAAAATATTTTTACTGATATATATCTCTTACTGTATTTATAAAAAAAATAACATAAAATATTTTTTTATTTTTAGTTCATTTAATTAAATATTAAATAATATCTGATAAATCTTAAAAATGCAACTCTCACATCAGTTTAATACATTTAAAATAATTTAATAAATTAAACTAATTCTAACATTTGAACTTCAAAAGTTAAAAAAAACATACATTCTTAATCATCAAATCAATTTTTTAAAATTATATATTAAAAAAAATATTTTTCTTCTCCCATATAAATTCTCAAACGAGTTTCAAACATCAAAATTATATATATATAAGTTTTAAACAAATCATCCATATCCGGGTTAGTATCCGAGACAACACCCAGAAGCTCATGAACCCACTAACTATCGTTCCAGGGCCCCACTTAACAGTCAAGTAAACGAAAAAAAACAAAAAAACAAAGCGATCAATCCCTCTACTTGCAATTATTTCTTAATTAACCCCAACCTCCACTACCTCCCAAAACATTTCCAATTACTCCGGTCACGTGGCCTCCGCCATCTCCCCCGATTCCGATCACGTGACCTCCGCAACACCACCAGATCCATCAATCTTCGATTCTTAGGAGAAAGAGAAAGATCAAGTTTTGTCTTGATAATTTTGTTATGGCAACGAGGAATCGGACGTTGATATTTAGGAAGTACAGAGATGCATTAAAGAGCGTTAGGGTTCCGTCGAGCTTATCGCCCTCGACGAGCTCCAGCGGAGGTGGTGGTGGCGGTCCGGTGATCGAATTGGCTAGCACCTCGCTTCTAAATCCTAATCGGAAATATACTCCTCTTAGTACTGAAGATCCCGGTAATTCAAGGTACAAAATACACATACACTTTCGTACGTATATTATAGAGATCTGCTTGGTATTTTTATTGTTAATTAATTATTTAGTTTGGATTTAAGTAAATTTTGGATTTTTTATTTTTTATTTTTTATTTTTGAGTGTTGAATTTTGAGAGGGGTTTAATTAATTAATTATATTTTATTGACTTTAGTAATGTGAGATGCATAATTGAGAGTTCTATCTAAAAGGAAGTGAGAAATAAGATATTTTTGTAATGTGATTTTGTGGAGATTTGTAGTGTGCTTTATTGTTAGATTGAAAGTGGAAAATGCGTGTAAAATTGAAAATTGTTGGTGGGTTTTTAGTTTTTGAAGTGAATGTGAGTGGATTTGGAGGGTTATGATAGTTCAAAGTGGTGTAGATGGAGTTAATTATGGGGTGTAGGATCATGGGAGGGTTTCGAAAAGCATTGCGATTGAGAATTGTAAAAGTTTACTGCTGTGTATGTGGTTTGGGATTTGTTGGTAGCTGCAGGTGAAGAATGAATGGTGGGTTACCTATAGTTAGATTGAAATGGATGGAGGAAATGTGTTTGATGATGAAAGAATGAGATATTTTTCTTGAAGGTAGTGCAAGAGTGTTGTAGAAGAAAGATATAATTTGAGACCTGGGAATAATGAATGATCAGGCATGTAGGTTTATGATTTTATATGCAGGCATGTGTGAATCCCCATGGTTTTGTTGGTATTTCTTATAAAAAGATTTATCAAAGTTGCAAGGAGCGGTGAGATGGTAGCCTTTGGGAGGTGATGTATGTCGGCATGGGGAGGGCTGTACTTCAAGCCACGATATTCGAAAGATTCTGTTAGATATGAGTATATGTATCAAGTACTGCATGGGTTTCTCTTCTAAATTCTGGACTCTCATAGCTTTTTGACTAATGTACTATTGCTGTCTTAATGGGTGAGTATTTTCTGTAAAATTTTATGCTAGCCTGGTAGGATTGTTAAAAATTGCTGTCTTGATGCAGTAAAGGTGCACTTACAGTAGGTTTGCCACCAGCTTGGGTGGATGTATCTGAAGAAATATCGTCAAATGTGCAACGTGCACGTATGAAAATGGTTGAGCTAGCAAAGGCTCATGCCAAAGCATTGATGCCTTCATTTGGTGATGGTAAAGAAGATCAACGCATGATTGAGGGTCTAACCCAAGAGATAACTGGTCTTATAAGGAAATCAGAGAAGAAACTGCGAAGACTTGCTGCAGCTGGGCCTTCTGAGGATTCAAACATTAGAAAAAATGTGCAGGTAAGCCTTAATTTTTTGCTAGAACTAACTACATGTGATCACACATGTAAATGATGGCTTGAAACAAAACACGTGAAGTTCGTAATGATTTATCTCTGCTTCCATATGATTTTTTTCGTAGATGATGTGGCCTAAGCCCAAGAAAAAATAAATTATGAATGAAAAATTTGGGGGAAAGCAGTCCAATAATATGCTGATAAAGTAAAGGTGAAATTCTACCTTATTAAATGTTTTGATGGTTATGGGCTTTTGTTGTTCGTCTTCTTCCCCTGTTGTTTATCCTATCTAGAAATTATAATATCTTCTTGTGTGTTTCTTCTGGGCCGTGAGCGTATAATTGTTGGGTGAAATGATTGCTCTTTCCAATATACTGGTTGGCTGTGAACTTCGCCATTCCATTGTTTTGTTCTGTGGCATTTTATATGCAGTTAAACACACTTGAGAACTTGTGCATTCTGTACATGGCAGGTTGTTTTTTTTTAATTGTGCTTATGTTAGCATATTTTTATTTGCAGCGTTCCCTTGCTACTGACCTTCAGAACCTTTCAATGGAACTTCGCAGGAAACAGTCAACATACTTGCAGCGCCTCAGGCAACAAAAAGAGGTCTGAGAAGTATATCTTTTCTTATAGAACTACTGAATAAGTGAGTAATTTATCAACATTCTCCTATAATCATTTTGTTTTGGTATGCAGGGTCAGGACGGGGTTGATTTAGAAATGAACCTAAATGGCGGTAGATCTATTATAGATGATGACAATTTGGATGACATGGTACTTAACCTTCTCTGCCTTGGGCTTATTGTTGGATATGACGTGTCTTGAATTTTTTGGTCCTGCTTAATAAGTTGATATGGGCATGCATTGATGTCAATTATATATAGGTGATATTCAGGTGCACAAAGATCCAAGAAATTAAATAGGTTGTGCTTTGCACTTGTTTAATATAGTAAACTCTTGTCCTTGTCTTCACTTGTGAACATAGGCTTAAGGCTGAAACACATAAAGTGCCAGCGCGTACTTATTCTTCTCTTTCCTTGATTCTTTTTGGTTGTTTTGTGCCCCAAAGCTACAGTCTAAATTTTATTTTGTCATTAAAACTATCAATTACGTTGAGAAACATTATCTAAATAGTTTTGTGAGATACATTTCATTTTCACAGTCAAGATTCTTGCACAATTTCTTCACCTTGGTTGAGTACTAAGAATATTATATACGAATGATATATTAGGTTTTTAATGAGCATCAGATGGCCAAGCTGAAAAGGAGTGAAGCATTCACTGTAGAAAGGGAAAGAGAGATCCAACAGGCAAGTGATTGCTCTTAGCCTTTTGTTTTAATATCAACAGAAATCTGGCAGTGTCCTCTATTTCTTAATACTTTTTATGTCTTTGCTACTGATCTTTGTAGGTAGTTGAATCAGTAAACGAGCTTGCTCAAATTATGAAGGACTTGTCAGTACTAGTAATAGACCAGGTTAAGAGTTGCCCATCCTCTTATTCAAATCCGCAAAAGTTCTTTTTTAAGACACTAGTCACTTACTGGTGTTTTCTCTCCAAGCAGGGCACTATTGTTGATAGGATAGACTACAACATTCAGAATGTAGCAACCTCAGTTGAGGAGGGGCTTAAGCAACTGCAGAAGGTGCTCTTCCTGCCCTCAACAATCATTTCATTCTACATTTAAAGCCTCTCCTTTTCTCTCTAACTTTGTATGGCATTGTTTGTATTGAATGGATTTGGTGCTGCAGGCTGAGAGGACTCAGAAACGAGGGGGAATGGTGATGTGTGCCACGGTGCTCGTTATCATGTGCTTCATCATGTTGGTCCTCCTTGTCCTCAAGACGATTGTCTTTTGACTGTGAGAACAGATGTTACTGAAGATTCTCTTTTGATCTGTGAGCATAAATATTCCTGAAGTTCACTCATTCATAGTGCTGACGCTCCCCTCCAAAAGTTGCATGCTTGTAGATGGCTCTATCTTGTCTTATTGAAGAAAGCAAGAGCTCCAAATTCCTTGAATACACATAACCAAATTAACTGATTACCCTTCTTATATTTCTGTTTTTTTCTCTCCAAATTTTGTGGGAAAAGAGGGGAGAGTTCTGTACTTGGGAATAAATGTCCTCACGATGTGTAGAGCTGATACTGTTCGTTGTTCCTTTGTCATGGATCTGCTAAGTTGATTCTTTCGAATTCTCAGGAGGTTGAAGCATGGTGCTTCCAAATCCAATGCCGTGTAATGAAGAGTCGAGGCCTTTTTAGTTGTTTGTATCCAATTTTGTTCATGTAATATAAAAAAAATGAATCCAGCTATAGTCTCCTTCTCTCCCTCTCTCTCTCTCAATCTCTTGTTTGCCATTGATTATCTATTACCCCAGTTTTAACTGCCTAGATGTATGAACGTTCTAGCTTACGTGGATAAAGCTTCGAAGAGATTGCTAAGTGAGATTGCTAACTGCCTAGATGTATGAACGTTCTAGCTTACGTGGAGAATAGTTTGTTTTTGTGTTTTAAAAATATTTAAAAGAAAATTAATTTTTTTATTTTAAATTAATATGTTTTTAGTTTTTTTTAGTATTTTTATATTATTTTGATGTGTTGATATTAAAAATAATTTTTAAAAAATAAAAAAGTATATTTTAATGTATTTCTAAATGAAAAACAATTTGAAAAATAACTATAACTATACTTTTAAACACATTCAACAACTTATTTGAAAATGCATGAAAATCATGTTTCATGGAATTTTAAATTTTTTATTTATATTTTATATTGTTTTGATATGTTAATGTTAAAAATATTTTTTTAAAATAAAAAATATTTTTAAATCAAAAGAATCACATTTTTAAATATACATGAAGTGCTTGTGTGGTAGCTAATATGTGGTTGCAATTTAAAATAATTATAAATAATAATTTTTTCTAGGTTTAAAGAGAATTGTAGTAAAATTATAATATGTATTGATGAACTAAATAAGTAAAATGCAGATTGTACGATACAGCACACCACAGAGTCGAAGTAATTAGGCTAAAAACCACACTGCCTTGATTTGTAGCAGACAGGAGAGACAGAGGTTGGATTATACTTCCAATATGGGCAGTGAGAATGTGAATGGGCTTTTGTGCCTTCCTTCGTAGCAAATGTTCACACAGTATTTTAGTATTTATAACACAATATGTGAGAGATATTCAACAAGCTCTCGTAGCTCAGTTGGTTAGAGCACCCGTTTAGTAAGCGGGAGGTCTTGAGTTCGACTCTCAACGAGAGCACTAAGATCTTTTTCATTAAACGACCTTTCTTTTTCATGCAAACGACATTACTTCAGCATAGGTTAAAGAAAGCACGTTAACTCTTTACCTCGCACTTGTTTTTTTCTCAACGACGGGCAACAGAACAGGATATGCAACAAAATTATGATCTTTGCCAATTTATGCAATCTTATTCCTTCTTTTTTTTTGTACTTTTAATAAATAATATTTCTTCGATAATTATCTGTTAAATATCCAAAACTTTTATTTTCAAAAGATTAAAAAAGGGCACAGCAAATAAAATAAATGACCTGGAGATTTTATCATGAAATGGGTAAAAAATATACTATAAATAGTTAATACAGGGGCATAATGCGGCTCCAAACTAGCTCTATTTCTTCTTCTTTGCAGAGGTTAATTCTGAAGGTGTAAAATGTCTTGCAATGAGGCCAGAAAGTGGGAGTTTCAGGTCGAAAGTCAGCCTCTGAAGAACTAATGATAATGCGGTCACGTCAGCCATGGCTCTGTGTGCTTTGCCAACGAATTGAATATTATACTTCTTGCAAAGGGCTTCTAGTGATGTCCCTGAAGTAACTTTTAATCCTGTAACAAAGTCAAAACAGGGCTTTCAATAAATCCTCAAATGCATTCAGAAAATGAGTGCA
This sequence comes from Populus nigra, assembly GCF_951802175.1. Classification (NCBI taxonomy): domain Eukaryota; kingdom Viridiplantae; phylum Streptophyta; class Magnoliopsida; order Malpighiales; family Salicaceae; genus Populus; species Populus nigra. Next base: position 22,627,644 of record NC_084856.1, read on the forward strand.
GACACATGCTGACTGCAAAGAGGGAGAGAGGGACCTTCCATCTTCAGCACTTCACGTGCCAGAGGTCGCGTGTCGACGAAAAGCCAATTCTGAGGAATTTCAAAATGGTGGCGACCGAATTCATTAACCAAAAATGGGACATCAAAATTACGAGCATTGTGAGCAACAAACATTACATAGCCCCCAGGTTTCTGACGGCTCTTCACATACTGCAGTAATATAGGTATCAACTCTTCCATCCTGCAACACGTTCACATGCAATATTTATGCAACTGCACAACTACCCATTAATTGGTGAACATGCATCTCCTATACAACAGAAAATGGAAATTAGCTAATAATGAGCTTGATCGTGCTCGCCTTTCAGTGTGAATAACCATGCAGTTTCCATCATCAGCATGAAAGGTGAAACAAAGAATCATGCATGTTCTATGGGAAATTAGGAAACTCAGACTACCTTATCTAACACCTAATAGAAAGAAATGGAAACCAATGTGGAAATTCTCAGAAATAAAGCCTACACAACTGAAGTTGGTGCACCCAGAAATCACTGAGCACTGCCAGTGGTTTATTCCCTTTCTGTTCAGTATGCACACTCACATGGACATAACAGCAACCTCTGACACTATTTTCTAAATGAGATTCTTTTCCATAAAGAAACAACTTAACATATCAAATAATCAGGGAATGGGAATTCAATGAAACGGGCTGAGGTCTTTGCAACCTAATACTAGATGTAGTCTTTCATTTATGAAATTGTATCTTAATCATGGAAGTTCCTTTGAGAAAATTATTGGCCGCTGACATTAGTACCTTGGGACATCAGGTCTGCAGACCATATGTGTTGTAATGTGATGAATATCTGAATTAGTAACATGGCGTCCGGGATTTACTAGTGTTTGGAAGGTGCTGTTTTCACCTCCCTGAAGATCCTGCAATGCAATCTCAATAATGCGTTCATTCTGTCTGCTGAACCCAGTAGTCTCAATATCAAAGACAATAACAGTCACAAGCTTAGCAATGTCTTCGTTCTCAGCAATCTTTTGTTGAGTATCACAGTATTGATTCCTATGGAAATCACTTACTTCTGTTTTTTTTATATTCAATGTAGACCTAGTTGAAACTGTTTCATCCAGAATTTCATGTCCAATGGTGGTTGATTTGCTTTTTCGAGTAGTTTGGCTTTCTCCTCCTGTTTTGGTACTTACAGGTCTTCTGATCCATCTTTTACTGTATCCTCCTTCCATCCCATTGGCTTTGGAACCCAACAATCGAAAGCTGGAATTCTTGCCACATGTTCTATTTAAACTACGAGAGCTTTCCCACCAAAAATTAGCTAAGGTATGGGTTCTGCATCTGGGAACTTGCAAGATTGAGAAGCACATTAGAATCCTCATGCAACTCATGAACTACAACCGAGCAAGATTTCAAAGATATATTTTGCATCACAAGTGTAATCTGCTTAGACCTGAGAATGAAGAGTGAATTGAACTGATGAAACAATATCACTCTGAACTAAATCTCTGACATTTTGCATAAGAGCATAACAATATTCACAGTTCAGTAAAATTGTGCGCAACCAGACAGCATGGTCTCTTGACACGTCTAAGCAATTGATATTAATGGTTCGGCATCCTTCCTTTATCCATCAAAATACCCTTTATAAGCAAATAATCAGAAGTTGTCCCATTCCATCAACAATGATGTTTATGCACCTTCCAGAGGGGTTGGTATTGAACCTCAAAGAACACACCATCATGTTAAGAGCCCTAATAAACCCTAAAACTAATGCAGAAGAGCAACTCAGAATTCAAAATGCGGACTGATTACCACTGCATAAAAACCATAACAAAGAGTCGGTGAAGCAAAACTAAGTATAAAGGTGCTTCCATATAAAAGCTCACCAAATGTAAGAAATGTAACGTTGCTAGTATCTTTTCATGATTCTTCACTGGTTCAGAGTTATATTATCAGGGAAAAAAAAAGGTTTTTATGACTTAGTGAAATTATGTCAAAAGTTTGTTTCCAAACTTGGCAGTCTGTGGTATTTGATACCCAAAACAAAAGCTTGAATTTCAAAAATTACTGAGCTTTTCAAGCATACTCAACGAAGAAACATGTGAAAAAGGCAAAATCATCAATGATATCTCAATTCCCATATCAAATTAAATCAAGTTTACAACCCAAATCCCAAAACAAACAAACTACCAATCATGGAATGAACTTCAATAATCATCAGCTCAAAAACCATCCATAATTCACAAGCAAAACACTAAATATCAAACAAATCTCTCTCAAAAATACATCCATAAACCATGTGATCCCAACAGCCAAACTGTCCTGAAAACTCCCAATTCAGCCTAAAAATACTGCCCCGTATAGAATTTTTCTATCTCGCACAATTGAATTGGCACATCAAGGCCCTTTAGTAGAAAAATGGATGTTTTCTAGTTCTTCAATAAAGCTTGTAACATATCAAACAATCCTTAAAAAAATGCATTTCAAACCATAATCATCATAACCAAAACTGACCCACCTATTTTTTAAAAATTTAATCATCCCAGATAGTTGAATTGACACACAAGGATAACAACTTTGACATAAAAATGGAATCTTTTTTCTAGTTTTTCTTCTTCAGCTTACACAATCTACACTTCAGAAAACAACTTAAAAACTATAGTTCAGTAAAGATTCTATCTTTATCTCTCATAATCAATGTAACCACAATTAAATCAAGAAAAGAAAGCTTAAAAAACTTAAATGTTAAAGCATTTAAGAACAATAAACTCAAACAAAAAAGCCTTTAAAGAGATAGAGAAGCCATGCCTGAGAGAAACTTGAAATGGGCTCAGAGTGCATTCTTCAATGAGTTTGAAAGTTGAAACTTCGTAGAAAGAGAGGGGGAGATTAGGCTAGGTTATATGGGTGAAGAGAGGAGGATCCTTCAGTGTGAAGTCATGGAGATGAGGATTTCGTGACGGCTAAAGAAACTGTAAAGTTGAGACCCATTACTTGCGTATCCTGATCCGTATCTTCCGGATCCACTACTTTTTTTATTATTATCTCACAATTTTGAAAAAACAAAATTTCAGTTTGTACTTTGTATGAGGTTTTTATTGATTTATTTTATTTTGAAAGTTGCATGAATGAATTTTCTTGGTTGAAAATGATTTTTTTAGCAAAAAAAAAAAAAATCGTCGTTGTTGTTTTTTGTTTTTATTTGGATTCCTTTTCTTTTAATTTTTTTTATACTATAAATTGAAGTTTTATTTCACTGACCTCAGGTTCAGCTCTTAAAATCTTCACAAACAATTTGAATTCTCAAGAATGTGTTAAAATCTCAACACACGATGTATTGTCAACATTACATGCAATGGGAGAAAAATAAAGTTCAACAAAAAAAAAAAGTCATCCAATATAAAATGTAAAATGGGAGGGAAAATATAGTAATATAGTCTATGATGCAAGGTATTTTTTAATAGTTTTTTTTAATAAAAAAATATATTAAAATAATATTTTTTAAAATTTTTAGATTTGATATCAATATGTCAAAACCAATAAAAAAATCAAAACTAATAAAAAATATAAATTTAATATATTCATGAATAGAATTTATATTTTCAAAAACATTAAAAAAAAAAAACTCCATACCACTCCATACACCATAATATGCAGAGGAAAGCGTGCTTGTGCTTGGGAGGTGGTGACGAGTGAAGGCATTTTTCTGAAGCAGATGAAAGCTTATATTATATTATTAAATATTATATCATTAAGAGTGTATTAGAAGTGTAATTTTTTATTTAAAAATATATTAAAATAACACTTTTTAATTTTTAAAAATTATTTTCAACATAATCCAAACACACCCACCAGTGACTGACTCCATGACAGCAGTATTTGCCCCTTTGCGCCGCATACAATATCAAGCTCAAGATGATAGCATTTTTTTATACCACCGAGTTGGCTTTCGCTTCATTTAATAATGTATTAGATCCAAAACAAAAAGGGAAATGGAACCTGATCAAACCAGACCGGCGAGGAAGTTCTTATATCAAACCGGACCGGTGAGAAGTTGAGCCAGATTCGTAACCGTATCATGTCTGCATAATTATCATACATGCACAGATGATGGAACAAAATAAATGCTACTCGACTTGCTAAACATATATTAATTTCTTCATTAATTCCGGAAATAGTATATACAAATGCCCACCAAAACAGGAATGACACTGTCTCCCTTGACTATACTTCCTCCAGAAAGAGGAAAAACTACACCACAAACAAAAAAAACATTACAGAGGGCATTTCTTTTCTCATTCCATTTCATCAAACACCTAAGCAACATCGTTTGTGGTGTAGTTTCTCTTCTCTTTCTAACCTAAAAAGGAACAACTAAAGGTATTTGGGTAAGTTAAGGTCAGGGTTTTCTCTATCTTCGTCCCTATTTTTGTACTACCACCTACGTTATTTCCCCTTTCATGCAAAGACTGAACCACAAGACAGAGCCATCAGAGAAAAGGCAGCCTGCTCTTCCTCTCTCAGCTTCCTTTTCCTTTGGCACCTTTGTTTCTTCACAACCGATGGTCTTTGCAACATCATTTCTTCACCCAGAACCATCAAGCTCATCCTCAAGGACTCACTGATCAGTCCGTTGCCACTAACAACCTGAGCAGTGTTTGTTGTTGTGGCTGTAGTGATAGTGGAAATGTCTGTGGCAGTAGTGGTGTTGCTGGTGGTAGTTTTTTCCCTTTTCTTCTCTGGACCTTTTTCTAATCTCATCACACTTCTCTTCTTTCTGTATCTGATCCCGCAAGCATTACACAATGACTGGAAAAAAAAAAACCCACAAGACAAAAACCATTAACCTAGACAAGAAAAACCATAAAGACGAGAAAACAGAGAGTGGTCACTACATAGCTCAAATTGAAAATGCCAAGACCCACAAGTCAAAATGACACGCAGCTAGAACAGACAACTTTAAAACACAAAAATGATGACCAATAAAATGCCCCATTGAAGAAACCAAGACCATCCAGTCAAAATATATCACAAACTTGACCGAGTAAACATAAATAAACAAGGTAAGCACTAGCAATCACATATAGTGACCCAAATACATACTCCAGCAAAAACTACCAAAACCCATTTGAAAATATAAATTACATAGATCAAAAAATCAAAAGCCCGAGAAGAAAAGGAAGAGAGAGAGAAGATTAGATTGTATTTTACAAAAAGCACAAAGGTTAGACAACCCCAAACACCAAAAACCCATATGTGAAAACTACTGACCCAGATAAAAAAATCATAAAACCATAAGCAAAATGAACAGAACAGATAACAAGATTGTAATGGACCAAAAACAAACAAACATACACACCTTGGGGCCAGCTGGTCCACCTCTCCACAATGGGGTCTTAGTAGTCTTGCAATCAGTACAAGCCTTCTTGTCCTCAATATCACCACTACTCTCATCTTCACGTGATGATTTCTGTACCCCATAACAGTATCATGTTACACACCAGAAGAAGAAGAAGAAGAAGAAGAAGCAAACATTGATCATTTTGTTGACACTACTTACCGTTCCTTTAAGATCCATGATCACACCCGTGTATTAAGCAAACTTTTTTTTCTTGTCTCTCTTGGTTCAAAGTACAAACAGGAGAATTTACTGTATTAGACCACTGGGTTTAGATTTTTAAGATGATTGAGGTATTAAAGGTGGTAACTTTGCAAAGGTCTAATCATTTCTTGATGAGCTACTAAAAAAACAATTTCTTGAACAAGAGAAAATAAAAGAAGGGCATGACACTAACACTACAATTTTGTAAGAGAAAAGGGAGAAAAGGAAATGTTTTCGTGAGAGTTTAAGAAACCAAGGCAAGAAATGGAGAAACAGAGAGAAGCGGGGAGGTGGAGGTGGTGGACAGGGAGAGGAGAGGATGGGTGCGTGCGAGGGTGCTTTCTCTCTGTCACTTGTCACTGGCTCTCTGGGGGTGTATAATTAATGGATATGCACAAAAAACCCTAGGGACACCCTTCCTGGGAGTTTGTGAAATTACAAGAAAGGGTATGCGCTAGCTCCTTAGGGGCCATTAGCTCGAGGGTTTTCTTGGTGAAATAGAAATATAGAGGAGGTGAAGGAACTTTGAGTGACACGTCACCCGCCAAAAAAATTGATGGGCTTTTGACACGTGTTTACATGCACGGATGGTTTGCATTTGTATTGTTTTGTTAATAGATTGAGGTTTTTTTAATAATTTATTTTTCAGATTTTTATTTAATTTTTGATATAAGTACACTAAAACTATAAAAAAAACCACTAAAATATCAACCTTATATTTTTTTAAATAAAACATATTTTCAAAATATAATTAAAAATAAAAACTATCACAATTCCAATTCCAAAGACGTAATTTTATTAATTAGCCGTATAAGTAACCAAACAAGGAATCATCAAAAAGAAAAAAAAAAAAAAAGAGGGACTTTGGATCCCATTCTCTCCTGTGCCGTGAACAGACAAAAATCCCACAACCCTCTCAGGAATATGATCAAACGAGAACACTGTAAAATCTTTTTTCCACCAATCTTTGTGGTGTCGTGATAAATAATGTAAAATTCTATACACCGGGAAAATAGAGATAAGAAAAGATTATTTTTTAAAATGTGTTTTATTTAGAAATATATTAAAAATATATAAAAAAATTAATTAAAAAAATCAAGATTTTCTGATGGAACTTCCAAACACACCTTGGCGCACAAAGGGCCACGGCAAGAAGAGTATTTTACGACCTCAGTGAAAGCGACGTGTCACAGGAGGCCTGAGAAAGAGATATGGTCTGATATTAAGCTCTGCTTTCAATGGCACAGAGGAATTCTTTAATGGGATTTATTGAAACTTTGTGAAGAACCATTAGAGAGGATGGACATGAAAAGCTGAGCCCTCTGTATCTTTCTCTCTAGAACAAGACAATTGTTTGTGCTTGGAGCAGAGAAGCTCTGTGTCCCAGTTAACATGGAATCATGCCAAAAAATGAATTTTCTGTAGCCGTCTCAACTACCAAGTATGTTTACACCCCCCAGAACATATAACCCGATAAAGTTAATCTCAGTTTATTTTAGATTTTAGTTTATCCCTGTAATCCACTGCCATTAATCTAAGATGGTTTTGATTATTATTTTTTGGGTAGCTGCTTCTAAAACAGTTAGCAGCTATATCGTAGACATAGACGGGTGCCATGCTCAGCCGCGGGACAAATCAGTTTTTTTAAAAAATAATAAATCTAATTTCACGAATATTGATATAATTTGATCCGGTTAATTTAACCATTCTAAAACCGACCTAAACAATTATTAAAAATATAATCTGATCAAATATATATATATATATATATATATATATATATATATATATATAATCTGATCACATAAAGTTTTAAAGCGATACTTTTATAAAAAATATTAAGATAAAAATATAATAGATTAATCCCGATTATTTTAAGTTAACCTATCAAATTCAAGACACGAATCATGAGACTAGGATAAACCCCATAGGAAACAAATCGAAACTGATTATAAAACTTAATTCTCAACCAACCTAATATTGAATGATGAAACTGAAAAATAAAATTTAATTGAAAAATACCTAAAAACAAACCACTCGAGTCAAATCATATTCACATGTTAAACTCGCAACTCGGGCATGTGATTGAGATATTTCTATAAAAAATAAATTTTAAAATTCAATTCTCAATTAACTTGATGTTGAATGATAAAAATAAAAAAATTATTTAAAAAAAAAATTATCCAAATCAACCTATAAGTCTGTAATCTAGATAATAAGACTAAAATAATACCATAGAATAAAAACCAAAAATAATTATGAAATCTAATTCTAATTCTAGATTTATTACGTATTAAATAGTAAAATAAAAAAAAATCAACTAGAAAGTTATATTTTCAAGCAAGGAATTCTCTTCTCAAATAAATTTTTTAACAACACACGGCTGGCTTCGTATTGATATAATATATTTAAAGAAAATTAATAAATTATTGTGATACATTCTAGCTACAAAGTTCGGATCCAAAAAACTAAAAAGCAAGGTATATTTTCTCAATCATCGAACCGGCCACCTCTCTCGAGTTATCTATTACGTTATATACAATCCAGCACAATTCCGTATAGAATTCAGTATTTTCCAACATGTATTTGGATATTTTCTAAGATATCACTTCGAATACCACAAGAGTATATATTTTATCTTGTCATTCGGTCAACTACAAGTTCGAGTCGAGTTTTTGACCTAGCAAAGCATACGATGTGGACAGGAGAGAAAGTTGCAAGCTTTTCTTGGTTAACATGAAATTGCGTGAAAACATAGATCCTTTTCTGCTTCTCAGCTCACTCGGACACCGCAGAAACACAAAATACCAAATACTACAATGAAATTTAATCCCAGACCCTTCTTGATGGATGTCCTTGTTCGAAACGGGGATGGTCATTATTTTTTTATTTTAAAAAATATATGTATAAAAAAATATTTTTAATATCAAATCATCTAAAAATGCACAAAATAAAAAAAACTTAAAGTAAAGAAATAAAACAAAAACAATTTAAATATTTTTAAAAATGCTCTTAAAATAAAAAAAAATAAACAGGTTATTAGATATTTGTTTTTTAGTTTTGATTTTTCTAAAAGCAAGCTATACTTGGTGCGTGTTTGGTATTATAGTGTATAGCTTTTTTAAAAATATATTTTTTTGCTTGAAAATACATCAAATTGATATTTTTTTAGATTTTTATTTTATTTTTAATATTAACACACTAAAATCATAAAAAAAACACTAAAAATTATTAATTTAATATATAATATTTCAAAATAAAACACAAACAGACCGGTATGACGAAACCTTTTTTTTCTATTATGTTGATCATGTATATAAATTTACTGTAATTTTAATGTTTCCATTCATGGATTGGTAAAAATACAATGTACTATGTATTGAATACAAATATACATCAATATCAATCATCAATAATAATAGTAAAGCGGATATAAAAACTGGTATTTTTTTATGAATTATTGATATGTTTTGTCCGCTAAACTACGCCAACGAATGGTGCTGACACGTGACAAGTAATTTTTATGTTTCTAATTTATTAATTTCTTGGTGAAGAAAGTCCACTAGTAATTATAAAAATACATGTGTATAAAAATATCAATAATTACTAGTGAAGAAAGTCCACTAGTAATTATTGATATATATATATTTTTTTTTGCTTGATCAAAAAATTTAAGATTTCACATTGGAGTTCAAGATTAAATAAATTGATAACATATACCATCTCTTGAGTTTTATTTTTTTAATAAAAAACCCTAGTTAAAGTTAGGATAAACTTTTAGCGCTTGTAATATAATTGCATGTTACAATGTGATTGTAATATTTGAAAGCCCGGCCTTTGTGTAGTGTAATTTGGGCTCAGGCTTATGGTGTTTTTTTTCCATGTTGCTGTAATTATGGGTTTTTTTAGAAATATATTAAAATAATATTTTTTATTTTTTAAAAAAATTATTTTTAACATAATCATATAAAAAAAATATTAAATTTTAACAAAATTCTATTTGTGATGCACTCGAGGCTAACTATTAAATTTTTAATGTTAAAAATACCTTAATCCTCAGTGTTGAATTAGTGTTCGTTCTCATTATAGTTATAAGAGTTACAGTAATAAGATTTCAAATGAGGGTCAACCTGGCTTAAGGGTAGGATCAAGAGTCAGGTGAGGCCAACCTTATCTTTTACTTGAGAAAATAATTATGAAACAGTGTGGTTAGTGGTAAAGTAACCTGTTTTTTTCCTTTTCACCAGACTCGGGTTGACGAGACATCAAGGTAACCCTCCTCCATACATGGCTAAATCTTGTATCTTCTATGTCAAATTTCGTGTCTATGATGTTTTCTGTCTTAAAACACAAAAGCTGTTTAGGATTTGTTTATTTGAAGACAAAGGCACTCTACTTTCTGTTAATGCTAACGAGTGACGCTTGCATTTATGTTGAAGTGATGTTTTCTCATTTGGGCAGAGCTAAATTTTGATGTCTAACAGCAACATTACTGTGTGCTCTAGTTCTTGCCATCATAAGGAGTAGAGATTTGACATCACTAATCAAATTTAAGGGTGTTTCAAATGATGATCTGATCAGGATCTATTCTTAAGGTTGTCCTAATATCAATTAGTGTAGTTATTTCAACATTGAGTTTTTGACCCTGCAAATGGTCCAAACCCTAGATAACGGATAGACTCACTTATAGAAAAGAAAATCTTTGCAACCGACTCTTGCAGTGCAAAGGAAACATCATTCCAACATAGCTTGTAAATACAAGCATGGCAATGTAAAGATTTTGTGAGTGCCAAAATCAGCAAACTGTTGAAAGAGAAGAAGAGATGAGATTTACAGCTGCTGGGACGACGACGGGGACAAAAGAAGAATATTTTTAAACGAAAAAAGACTCAACATCCGTTTTATAAGAGAGCCCAATCTCCTAGGACAACTACTTTTAAAATGAACTCAGGTTTCCCAAAATATTCTAGACATGAATACCCAAGGTCAATCATGCCACCAACCACATTTCTCTCTCCCGGCCTTGGTAAGACCCAAGCCAGTCCAACACCCTCTCGCCCGGGACCGGAGATAGACCAGACATGACGCCAAGACACCTGACCTGAACCTGACAACAATCTCATCACTGAGACACCAAGACATCTGACCTGAACCATCTCACCACACTTCAATGGAGCAGCAGCTAAAACTCCTGCAATCAATAATACATCATTGAGTGCTGAAAAAATATTTTCATTTTTTGGGACGTTTTGGGTAGCAAAGAAAGATGCCCATTGGCTCTCCATTCTGATCACCAAAAGTGGGCTAGGGTTACTAGAATATGAACCATCATAATATATACCTTTAGCCGAAGTTAAATCCACCAGAGGGAACAGCAGGAGCGTCGCCTCCAAATTGGAACCCAGATTGGGAAGCATCACCTGGTGGCATTGTCTCATCATCCTCCTCCAACCAATATGTTTCGAGAATCTTCACTGCCTTCTCATATATCTCTGAGTTGTCATGAGACTGTAGATTCTCAATTTTCTCTAATCCTTCAGCATCATCAATCATCTGAGCATAAAGATTTACACCTCCAGTGTCACTCACATTCTTGTCGGCTTCTCCTACCTTTAAGATGTTTTCAAGGCCTTCTAAACAGACTGTTACAATTCTTGGATCAGGGCAAATGAGAAGGTCACATAAGGGCTTGATACAACCCTGGCTAACAAGGTACCTGTACAGAGTACACACAGATGAGCAGGCTCATTGAGACACACTACAACTTGAAAACATATTTTTCAAACTGTGTAAGGTTACTGCTTACTTGATTTGTTCATGAGTACCACCAGATGTAGCGTTTGAAATTGCCCATGCAGACTCTTTCTTGATGTCAAACTCAGCATTTTGAAGCAGATGTACAAGTGGACCAATAAGATTAGCCTCAATTACAGCCTGAAATATTTCATGAATAAGTTGTGCAGAAAACCAAGTCCTCGTCCAGACTAAATCAATGCAATTGAAGAAACAAATGTTACCAACAAGTGTATCTGGTTTACCTGGATCTGCTCTTTGTTTCCAGCTGTTATATTAGAGATGGTCCAACAAGCTTCCTTCTTGATGCTCTTCTTATAATTGTTGGTCAACAAGTTCAAAAGGCAAGGCAGTGATTGATGATTGATAATACACTACATGGTAGCAGAACAACATTAGCATCTCGGACAAACAAATCTCTACTTAGAATGGTAAGCATCTACATGCACATTCCTAATGAATAGCCCAATAACAGAAAATAATAAAATTCAATTCTTTTTTTCACAACTATGAGATAAGAAGAGACACTCCTAATTCCATCTCCGCCAACTATATTTTGCTTATAACCATACCTGCTCCTTGCCCCTTCAATATATAACAAGCCTACTACTTTACCATTTTCATCGAAATGTGTAGTGCTTCAAAAACAAATTTCCTCTCTATTATCAAGATAAGTGGAGCTGCTATATAACCAAAATGAGTTGATATGTTGAAAAACCTATTGTCCAACACTCTGGAATTATTTAGTAAACTTGACTGGATTGATATGATGAAAATGAAGTATAGTTAATAATTCACAGTAACCTACAAGGTATAGCTGTTTAAGCAATTGCTACAGATAAAATGTATTTTGATCTAGGCCACAAACTCATCATAACCTTAGGTTCCATCAAATACAGGGGTGGAAGTGGAGTACATGCTACACCTATTATATTGAATCCTTACTAACTCCATCTGGGATGTCATTGAGGTGCTAAAAGGAGTGCTAAGACAGAGCCAATATCTCAAATAAAAGAATTTTCTAGTTGTAACATGAGATAGCAAAATAATGAACCTTTTTCGCACATTACAGAAAAGCAAACCTAAAAAGTGCTACATACCTGTGTCTGCATATCATCCCCAGTGACAATATTTCCAACAGTGCGAAGAGCAGGAATCAGGACCGAAGGAGATGGATGCCTGAAATAGGCCAGAAAAGTTATGAATTTGGGCGCATAACAAATGAATTAAAATTGCAAGTCCCACAACCATGTATAACAGTGATCAGTCAAAAAGAATTTAATACTTACAGCAAAAGCTCAATTAGCCGTGGACATACTCCTGCTTCAATGACAGCTTGAATTTTGTCATTCGTACCATCAGAGAGATATGAGAGTGCCCAACATGCATCAGTTAAGACTTCCTCATCGTTAGAGTGAATAAGGCGAGCAAGAGCTGGAAGTGCAGGCTTAACCTATTAAATGAAATTACAACAAGAAGACAACAACACTATGGCATAAGAACCATCGCATAAAATGTTATAGACATCAATCATTCAAGACAACAATGCTACACAGAAATAATTCCCTGCATCCCTCGTGACTATCAAAAAAATTAACTAGCAAGGGCATTATCATGTGACAACAAATGAAGCGTGGAACATTGATTTTTTTGCATATCAGGTTAAAAATAAGTAAAGCGCTCCAATAATTAATCAAACCTGATCAAAAGGAGGTTGTGGCTTGCCTCGACAAAAGTTTGAGAGCGTCCATGTAGCATTTCTGAGCATGGAAAGCTTGGCATTCTCGTTTAATTGTGCCAGCAAAGGAATCAAAGCTCCATGGCCAAGGACAAGATCACGGCATCTAGGAGAATCTCCAGCAACATTTCCCAATGCCCACACAGCCTACGCATTGAAAAAGTTAAGGAAGGAGAATGGTCACTATTATCTAGCATGATAACTACTTGCAGCTGTTAATTAATAAAAGCCAAGTTCATGCACACTGAACAACATCATTAAGACCTAAGCCAAGCCTAAAAAAATATAAAGCAAAAGAAAATTAAACCAGTTAATGCTGGTCATGTTCTATTTTTATACCTGCTCACGAACATCATCACTTGGAGAACCAAGAAGTTGTACAAATATAGGGACGGCTCCATGATCAATCACCACCTTGGTGTTCTCTGATGTCCCAGAAGCAATGTTTGTGAGAGCCCAAGCAGCTTCGAACTACAGTAATTTTCACCCAACTGAATTCTTTGGTATATACAACCACAAAAAAAATGAAAAAAGAAAGAAAGGGTATAGTTGAAGGCATCTATGATACCTGCAGTTGTGGGAAATCCTCCCTCATAAGAAATTGAACAAATCGAGGAACGACACCAGCTTGTATAACTTCCTCTATAGGCGGGCTGCGCTCTGGTAACAGAAATTGACAACAGAAACATGTTATGCAAATAGCATTGATACTATTATGAAATACACTGCAGGAAGCAGTTTCTCACCAATTGAAAGTAATTTCCTGAACTGAGTGGTCGCCTCCAGTTGCAGATTACCATCTTCAGACCAAACACCCGCAACCATTGATGGCAGATGTTCCAACTGCTGTCAACCAATTCCAACATATAGAGAATAAATCAAAACTGATACATCTTTAAGAATACACCAAAACTAAACCAATTCGAAAATAAAAACAATAATGTAATTGAATTTCACCTAAATCACGAGAATCCACCATCTAAAGTCTAAACCCTCAAAAGCTAAAGTGTTAACGCAATTAGAATCACCAAACCAGAATTAACCAATTCTCAGAACAGACAATTCCACAAGACTACACACCATCAAATGCATAACCCATTCAACCAACTCACAGTTCACAAACCAAACCAATAAAATTCAATCCATTCATCAAAACTCCAACGCCAACTCAAACTAAATCCTAATTCTGACAAAGCTTACACACTGTAAAGCTCCAGCCGGGCAGAGCGAAACTGAAACCGAACTACCAGCAACCAATTCCTCCCAATCTTAACCATCCAAGCAACAGCAGATAATTAAATTTCACTATCAAAACAAAATTAAATAAATAAACCTAATTTCTCTCAAACCCTACACACAGAGACACTGAATCGAATAACAACTAAAAGCCAGAACAATGAACCATGGAATTACGAAACTAACCTTTTTCTCAGCAGCGGAAGAGTGAAGAGCAGCAGGGATGGCTTGTGCCTGAAGTCCTTCACGTCTCTTCTTTTGAAGACTCTCTTCTCTCCGATTCTTACGGATCTCCACCATGTTATCCTCTCTCCTCCGCCGTCCCTCATCGGCATCCACCGCCACCTTGTACCTGTTACGGCGGACCTCAGTCCTAGCGCTCGGCCTCAACGACATCGTTTTAGATTAATTGAATAAATAATTAGATGATTATTTTGGATTGGCGACTTGATTGAGTGACCACGCGATAAATCAAACAATCAACTGAGGGTTTTAGAGAGAGAGAGAAATGGGGATTTGAGGTTTTTGTTTGATTTTTGAAAGTTAGAGAGAGAGGGGGATGTGGGAGAGAGGTATTTATATATAGGGTTTGGTTAGAAATTGGTCTTGGATCGTGATTGTATTACGAGATGTGCCATTAGTCGAGTTGATTTGAATTTTGAAAGTGAAGGGAGAAAAGTGATGGCCTACCTGCAAGGTAGCGGTGGCGGTGGGTCTTGCATTTGCATCTGCTTAAAACGATGCCGTTTCCGGAGGTGAAATAATTGTTGTTTTAAAATCCAACTTGGAGCGAGTTTTCATCACAAATCAGGAGGGTGATCAATCCTAATTTTTTAAAACAAAATAAAAAGAACATTCTTTTGACCATAAAAGAATTAAAAAAAAGAGTGAACAGATTGATGGATGAGTTTGGATCACATCAAGCCCAAGTCATTAAGCAACCTGAGTTTGATCCACATAAGTGATTTGAGTTTTAAAATAATAATAAAAAATATATTTTATGTATAATGATTTGTGCAGGTCACAATATGAGAGCCATAGAACTAAAATATTTAAATGAAATTCATTTAAATAACATGGGTTGATCTAGGTTAATTACATTAACAATAATCACAATGTTAAATCAAGTAAATCTTGTATCAGTTTTTATAACTATAATTAAATCTTCATATAGCTTTGAGGTTATGCCAATATCTATTTAAACTATAAATTTGTCTTAGTGAAATGCATACCATTTTTAATACCAGAATTTAAGGAAATGTTGCAAAAATAATCAGAATTAACGAATTATATTAAGCCACGTAGTATAACATATGAAAGTAAATGTACAGCCTTAAAAGAGAGGTGGTTTTCAAGAGTTTGGGGAGGAACTAAGAAATCTGAAACTTGGAGGGGTGGTTTGTAGTTTACCGTTTGTCCAGTCTGAAAATGAGATTAGCTCTTGGAATTTTCAAAACTCTGTTCTTTTTATCCTCGGACAAGGATACTGTACCTCTCAGGTCTCAACCTTTCACTAGACACTAGAAGGTTGGTTTTAAGAGACAATTACACAAGATGTATGCTCCAAGAAAAAAACTAAAATGATTGAAATACGATTGAAATTATTAGATCTTTGATGATTTAATTAATGTGGTTATATTCTATCAAAACTCGATAGAGTTAATTTAAAAGAAAAATATTTTTTAAAATAAAAAAAATATTATTTTAATTAAAATAATTAATCATTGGTATATGGATTAATCCAATAACCCTTAACCTTTTTATTTTAAATTAATATTTTTTTAATATTTTAAATTATTTTGATGAACTGAAATAAAAAATAATTTTTAAAAAATAAAAAAATATATTATTTTTATATATTTTTTTAAATAAAAAATATTTTATAAAACCATCAATAAATTCACATGTTAAATGTCTTGGGCCTGAAAGTGGTTGGTTGAGTAGATGGACCAGTGGGCTTCGAGATGCAGCTTCCCAGGGCCCAACAAAAACTTAAGCTAGTCTAATCGTCTGAGGCTGGGATTTTTGTAATGCCAGACGTACATGGCCATCCGCGCGTTCCCTTTTTTCTTTTTTAAAAAAAAACCATTGATAAACTTGAAACGAGTGACAAGCATGGACAAGGTACCGTCTTTGCAAATGAAAATAAAAGAATATCCCACGTTAATTAATAATAACAAATATACTAATTTTCATTGAGGATTCACTGTGGTCATAGATTTAGTGTAATGCTATAATAAACTGACTTCTACGGCCTTGGTAAAAAAAATTACTTGTCTTTAAATTTAAATTAGGGGTATCTTAATATTTTTATACAGGTCATTCATTATTTTTTTTTTAATTTAACGTGAGTGTCCGGGTCAGCTTGCGCGCATCTTAACTAATTCCACAGGCCCTGAAGTTAACGATCATATAAGCCTCCAGTGGCCATTATATGAGCAACTATAGGGCTTGAACTTGAGATCATGGAGAAAACAAACCTCTTGATTATTCATTATTATTGGTACAAGTGAAAGTATTTTTGTCAGTACAATATTTTTATAAGTAATAAAATAACAAAATTATCCCTAAGAACTAAAAAAATGTTTCGAGTCACAATACATAGGTATTCTTGGTTTTTTGTATACAAGTGAATTATAAAATGTATCAATCCAATAAATTTAATGCATTGGATCATGGGGATTAGAGTCTTCTAGCTCCAATTTTGTTGTCAATTGTTGGTTTTCACGAGGATAAAGTAGTAATTTAACACTAGAGTAATATTTTTAATTCAAAAAACCTGTCATATGCCAGGTCGAGTAGGTGTTGTTTTTATCATCCAGACAATGTGTGTGGCACCCCAGTGATCAAAATTGACCTTTTGTTTTCTTTCTAAACGTGTCATCGTGTTTTGTTTCATGTGAAGTGGTGCATGACAGCTTATAATAGTTGAATTGTCATAGTAAACATTTGATTTTTTTTCTTTTCTATCTCATTACAAGTAATGTATTTCATTGTCCTTTTTATTTTTTTACTTTTCAATTTTATTATTCATTCTCTTAATTTTTTATTTCATTCCTTTTTTATTTATAAAAGTTTTTTTTTTCAATTTAGTCTTTCAATTACAATTTCCCATATATATTTTTTTAGTCCTCATTCTTTTAATTTTTAATTTTGTTTTTATTCCTTTTATAGAAGTTTTTTTTTTCAATGTAGTCATTCAATTACAATTTCTCACATGTTTTGTTTTTTAATTTCAGTCCTTGTTTTTCTTAAAAAAAATAATTTCCTTGGCATTTTTGTTAAAGTTTTTTTATATTTCAATTTTATCATTCAATCAATTTTTCTGTTGTTATATTTTTTTTTTAGTTTAACCCTCATTTTTTTGTTTTGTTTTTCCTTTTATTAAAACTATTTTTCAATTTAATTTAACTCTCTAATTGAAATTTTTTTATCCTTCTAATTAATTTTTTTTTCACCCTTATTTTTTTAGATATTTTTGTATAATTTATTTTTTATTAATTTCATCTTTCAGTTTTTAATTTGTAGGAGATTCAGGTTCACATAGTCTAATAGTTTTGTATTGATCTTTTTTTAATATTAATATTGTGATTATCTTCAAGTGTTTTCTATGGTTTTATCCCGATCTCATAATTTATATAATTTTTTTTGAATTGTTTTGTTTATGTTTGATCTAAACCAATAACAACACGTTCAATTTAATTTTTATTGAACTTCTTATCCTTTTCGTTTTCAATATAGTATTTTTACGGCCCAGATTTCCCCATCTCATTTGTGATTTGATGTAAAATGAGAGTCAAGCATGATGGACTCCCGAAAAAGAGAGAAAGCAATCCCACATCGGAATCAAAGAAATAACATCAAAACATTAGAAACCTCATCGATCCACCTGCCAATCAGCTGAGCCTGGTAACGTGGGCTTGTAACCCAAGTGGGTGCTAAGAGGTGATAGGAACATTGATTCGGGTCATATGGTTGGGTCTGGATCTGCTTGATTCTGGCCTGTCTGTTTGAAGCCAGGAGTTGAACCATGTCATCCTAGTGAAGACATGGGGGTGTCATGGCTCCTAGAGTGGAGGGTACAGCGTGAGGCTGGTTTCACAGAGCAGCGACTACCTCCCTCTCCCGGCAGTGAAAAAGATAACGGGTCGGTGCTGTCTAGATCCAAAATGGCTTAATGGGCTGGTCTAATTGGACCATCACTTTTTTTACTTTTTTTTTTTTAAAGTAAACCCTTTTCTTTTAATTCAGAAAATTGGCAAAAATCTTAGTACTTTATTTTAATTAACGATAATTGATGTGTTAATTGCGAAAAATCTTGCCCTTTTTTTTTCTTTTTTATTAAAGCTACTCTCTAATTAAAAAAAATTACCCCTATAATTAATGTTTTTCTCACCCTCAATTTTTTTAAAATCTTTTTGTGTAATTGAAAAATATTTTTTAAATGGTTAAAAAAAAAGAAAAATCTTGAACTGCCACTCGCCCCTAATCTCCCCGGCAATACACAATGCAACTTGCAGGTGTTAGCAAAAAAATCTCCTAGTTGCCGCAGCCCACTTGAACTCCCCATTAAAAATCTTCCACCGTAAGACAACCACCACCCCTTTGTGTAAAAAGGAAAAATAATAAGTTAAATATCTAATTTAATTGTTCAGTTTTTAAATTTAATTTTTTAAAAATCATTAGTTGAAGTCTTATAAATCTTAAGATTATTAAAAGTTTATATTTATTAACTTTAAAATTTATAAAATTAATTAAGATATACATAAATTAACCTGGACAATCACATTAATAAAAATAAAAATAAAAATAACAAAAGCTTGAAAAAAAAAAAAGCAAGCCAGAGACGAATATCCTTTATAAGTTAACAAGTTGCAAGAACTAGAAGCATCCAGCCACTACAGGCACGGTATTAAAGTACCTAACTGCATTACAGCAGCAGTGCTGTCATACAGACCACCATTACCCATGGACCCTGTGAAAGCTTTTGCACGCCACACCATGAGATGAACAAAATGGACCTCAGCATTTTCAATGGCCTTGGCTTTCTAGTGTGGGCAGATCTAGAATTTAGCAATATCCTTAAAATAGAAAATTAAAAATTAAAAGTCCACCTAACCAACCCGCATCCTATACCTCATTGCATTATTGAAATGATAGAATAATTGATTGGTCTCATAAACGGTTTTTTTTTTAACCAAAACAAGTGTGGAGTTCAAATTAAATTAAATTGCCTTCAACCCATAGCTTTGAGGTGGCACTACACTTTAAAAAACATTATTTTTATATATATAATTTTTGAATTGTTTTGACTAGTTAATGTAAAAAATAAAACATTATTTTAATAATTTTTTATTTTAAAAAATTATAAAAAACAATTATTTCCACAATATCACTCCCATGCTCTATGGCCTAATTGCGAGCTTTAAAATGGAATTGGATGCCCACGTGGTCTCATGTTGGCAAGGACAATTGCTCATAAAAAAAAGGTACGTAATAAGGCCAATTACAGCACAAGAAATATATATACATAGACAGTAACAGAAACAAGGTGAAGAGATTTTTATTCAATCTAGTATCATCGCAAGCCTTCCAAGTTAAGAACAAATTACCCTGTTACCTAAACTAGCCCCCAATAAACACCAGATTTCCCAAGAAACCCCAATTAGATTTTTTTTTTTCTTTAGTTTGGGACCAAGATTTTAAAACCAAAAGGGCACGACAGATTAAAAAAAAGGGGTAAATCAAAGATGTGGTTGGCGATCCACTAGGATTCACGCATCAACAGCAGGAGGTGCTGCGCTTCGCCGCATTACCTTTCGATGTGCTGACACGTGCCCTCTTCTTACTCGCTGCATCATCATTCAGATCGAAGCTCGCACCGTTGCCACCAACCATTTCCACAAACATCTTCTGCAGATCCTCAAAACTATCTCCCTGGAATATTCAACACCCTGTCGGCAGGTCAGGTTTACCATTATACCCTTCTCAAACGGGCCAGTGAACAAACACTAACATTTACATAAACGGGGGCAAAACAGGAAAGTGAACTTCATACCTCGTCTTTCACATTGTTCATCATGGAGATCATCTCTTGCATAAAATCACAAAATTCCTGGTTTGAGAAATTAAAAAAATTCGGACATACGGTCAAAGGTATTGGAATTAATGAACCTAAACCAAGAAATATCAACAATTAATAGAAAACAAGTTTAATAAAAACTATAAATTTATATGTTTGGTATACGATGTATATACTTTTTAAAAATGTTTTTTTAGATTTTTTTCTCTATTTTTTAGATAATCAAAGCATTATTACCATTGAGAAAAACACACAAAAAAACTGTATATTTTATGTGTTTTTAATGTGAAACGTAACTAAAAAAAACTAACATACTTGCAAACACTGTAATTTTCCTACACCCAAATTTTTACCATAAAATGAGATTATGTTCTTTTAATTCTTAAGAAAGCATTATATATACATTGCATCCTTTCACGTATTGCTAACATTTTTTTAATAAAATATTTAGCAAGCACCATATTTACCAAAGTGCCACAGGAAATTGCCTTTAGGACCTCAATTACCCCACACAAGCAGGAAAGTGAATATGCAAAGTCAATCATTAACCACCACAAACCATAAACTAAAAACGACACCGTTTGTTCGGCCTCGTAAGAATGAGAAGATATTTTTAGACAGACCTCGTCTTCTTCCTCTAGAGGATCGTAAAGCCCAGCATCGTACATTGATTTCTTCGATTGATCAGATAAAACTGCAAGAACCCATCAACCATAATCACCCTCCGTTCAAGAACACAACTCTGACACCCAATTAACACCCTCAAACTCACCGGAATAAGCCTCTTGAATTTGCTGAAACCGCCGTTTTGCCTCTCCGGCGACACCTGGATTTTGAGCCCACTTATCAGGATGCCATTTCTGTAACAATTAAAAAAAAAAGTCAAAAGATTTTGCTAGAAGGGTAAATCATAAATCAGCAAGGAGGGTCAAAACGTGGGCTGTTTTTAAATTCATGGATTTACCATGGCAAGTTTTCGGTAAGCAGAGCGGATATCAGAGAAGGAGGCATCCCTACGAATCCCAAGAACCGTGTAGTAACAAGATCCGCCCTTGGACCCTCCTTCTCGATCCATGTTGCTTAAATACTAGTAATTTTCACAAAACGGTAAACCGTAAGCCTCGCAGTCGTCAAAGAATTCGTATAGCGAGCATAGCAAAGAAACAAGAAAGGAGGAAGAACTTAGGCCATAGAAGGAGAAGATTGCCTTGTTTCTTCTGTTTTGTCTCGGGGATGTGCAGAGAACTGAAGCTATAAAGGGCTGTTTGTGTCCTTTGTGGGTTTGCAGAGAGAGAAGAAAATATCTTTGAGAACGAGGGGATGGTTGTGAGATAGGAAAGTTCGAGAGGTTCGACAGTGATGACGGTGTTTTGTTTGAGTTAGCGGTGGTTTTCGTCCCTCTATTCTCAATTTAATTTATTATGGACACTGTTTTCTCTATTGTGTGTCATCCCTGCTCTTCATAGTTCATATTGGTAATCACTTGGTTTTTTCTTCAATTATCAGAAGATAATATTTTAAAAAAAAAGTAGTAATTATGGCTATGTATGGATGAAAAGAAAACGTTTTGTTGATATATTCAGTTGAAAATGAGTTTACATCGGAAATAATTTAAAATATGTATTAAGAGTTATATTTATAATAAAAAAATATGTATAGATACATGCGTAGAAATTTTATATATATATATATATATATATATATATATATATATATATATATATATATAAAAGAAGTGAAAGGAAAGCTGGAAATTTTTAAATTTTGAAGCTTTTTTTATGATGTAAAAGTGAAGTCTTTAGCTACATGGTTGAATTTATTAAAAATCAAATATATTTTACCCATAAAAAATAAAAAAAATCTAATGATTATTGTCATTTTGATTAAAAAATTATTTATGAGGTGCATTGCAGCATACATCTAAAATAAATTCATCTTGGAGTATATTCTAAACCAAAGGCTTAAATAGTTTGGTGATTAGCAGTATGATTTTAAGTCATTTTCTATATAAATTGAAAGAAGGATTAAATAATTATTGAGAGTGGGTAAATAAGGTATCAAGATAAAACAAATTATATAGAATAAAGGGATGAAACGACGACAAAGAGAGAGAGAGGACCAAAGTGGCATGAATAATAAAAAGAATGATCGAATAAATGCCATAAACCCGTCATGGTTTCGGGAGGCTAGATATTTTCATTCCATTGGTAATTTTGGCATCTGAGTTGGGAATAATTACGGGATTTGCCGTTGAAAATTTGCGTGGTTTACACGCGTTTCGCTCTATTCTCTTTAGATCGCGGCTAGATTCTTGAAAATTCAACTGCTTTTTGTCGGCTAATTACCGGGGCAACCTTAATTTTTACTGGGTAGCTTACGGTTTTACAGTTATACTCTTTTTTTTTTTCCTTTTTTTTTTGTTAAACCTGGTCTGCTTCCCGCCATGGATGAGCACACTGGGTTGGGCTGATTTTAAAGTTAGGGGTTGAATATTTTTTTCTGTTCTTATTTTAAAAGATTAACCCGTGTCTTGTTTTTAGTTTGGGTTATCTTTGATTTAAAAAGCTATTCATATAATTTTTTTAGTATTTTTTTTTATAATTGTAATGTATTAAAAAAATTATTTTAATATATTAAAAGAATATGCATCACAATATATTTAATTTAATTGCCTTATTTATTATATTTTTAAAAACTTTACTTCTAAACTATAATTATAACATTTGATTTGTTGATTAATCCAGCTCGTGGCCTATGGGGTAATAATGTGGATCACGTGGGCTGTAACAAAAAATAATATAAATCACATATTAAAACTTTATATAATAATTTAGAAAGGTTGATTTCTTTTTTTCAGTGTGTATTCGTACAAATTTAAATATTTTTTCTTATATGTTTATCCTGTGATATAAACCTTAAAAGTAAATAAATAAGATATTATCTAAAAAGCTAAAATGTGTGGTATTTTAACTGTAAAGCTAGTACTTTTCATCCACACAAAATACCTTGCATAAAGCATTGTGTATTTTTTGATAATTGCCTCTAATTTTATTATATAGATTCTATTGAAAACTAATTGCTTTTAATTTTTTTAGTTAGTGATGACATTGAAAGAAGGAGGGCTAGAATGAAAATGACATTCAACATGTATATCATGTTAAAAGTTTCGGGAAAGATATACTCTGGTTATCAAACTTTAAAAATAACATAAATTATATAATTTTGGTACCTCAATATCTTTTTAATACAATTTTGGTACAAAAATTTTATTTTTGTTATTTTTTAGTCCATGGTTGAGAAGAGGGGAGAGACAAAAGTTATTGAATTTCAGCGGTATAGAGATAAAAACACCACTGATGCTGATCTCGGCCACAAAAAAGGTCGGTATTTATGTCAAATGATTCTATTTGTCGATGAAAGTTTATATTATGTGTTTTTTTATCTTTAAAGTTCGTGAAAAAAACATATAAAGTTCGTGAAAAAAACATATATGAGTTCCGGTTGATTTTTGATTTTGGGTTGATTTCGGTTTGTGAGATTGTTTTTGGGTTTTTTAGGTCATGAATATGTTTATCACAATTTCTAAGGTATTTTTCTAAGTATGTTTGGGTAAAAAATGAGTTGAAAAATAGGTTTTTAGATTAAAAAAAAAAACCTTAAACCCTGATTTTTCAACAACCAAGGTGGCTGAAGTCTGGATGAATTCCTAATATATAACTTTTGTAAATGTGAATTTTATTTTTTAGAAAATAAAAAAATTTATTTTCAGATAATATTTATAATATGTACAACATTATATAATATTTTTGTTATTTTATTTTGTTAAATAAATTTAATGTGTGTGTCTATTTATATCATTATTGAATTTAATAAAAAAATTTAGCAAATAAAATCTACTAAATACCCTGTTTTATAATTTTAAATATCTTGATTTGCATATATTTCTTATTTTTTTTTAGTTGTCAATTGTGTTTTTTATTTATTTATTAAAACATCTAGTTTTAATTTATTTGACCACATGTATGTATATACTTTTTTATTTTCAATGAAAATTCTTCAAACTACAATAACATCTATGAGGAAACGTGGGTAAGTATCTAGAGTATTCTTAATCACTGAGCTACTGAAATATACCTTAAGTAAACCCATATTTAATCATATTAATGGAGCATTAGCTTTTAAAATACACCTTTTATTATTATTATTATTATTATTATAGATAGCCAGATACCATGAAAGTAAGCCCACGTGAATTTAGATATTTGTTAACGCAAGGGGATAAATCTCCGACAAAAGACTTGGAAACTAACGCGTGGCACTCCTGTTTGTATCTCAACAACCCTCCAATCAAAGGACACTTTCTAGTCTCTCCAGCTAACCTTCTAGCACTTTTTCCCATGAGAATGACAAAAATAAAAATAAATCTAAACGATTTGATCTTTCCCACTCCCCATTCGTAAAGCTTTGAATATGACGGTAACAAATAATTTTTTTTAAAAAGGTGATGTGTAAATAATGTATTTTTTACCCATATGATGGTCAAACGTAATTTGTTTTAAATATTCGTTATAGAATCAACAGTACAATTTTAAAATCCAGTGCGGCATGACAGATCAACTTGAAGCTTCACTGATTCAGAGCTAAAATTATGCCGTGTTGAAAAAAAAAAAAAAAAAAAGAAAAAATTTAGTGGGATCCGATCAAAAACTTGATTATAACCTATTGATTTTTATTTTTTTACTAAAACAATATCATTTTGATTTTGTTAAAAAAAATTTGATTCAGGACGACTCGGTCAAAACCTGGAACCCGGACCTTGGACCGGATCTAAAAACTATAATCAATAGTAGAATATACCAGGTTTCCAAACCCAGATCAATCCATAAACTTTTTAAGATTTCAATCATAATCAAGCAATTTACCTTGAATTAATTGAGTCATGTCAAGTTTTTTAAAAATAAAAATGAAAATGATATTGTTTTTTTACATTTTAAATAAAAACTAAAATGAATTTAATCTAAATTTAATAATTTTAATAAAATAAATAGATTAATCGGGTTAAGTTACACCCAATTTGACATAAAACCTTCTCAATGATAGATTTTAAACAGACAAATCACTACATTAGTTTATTAAACCGAGTTAGATTTTATAAAAGTAGAAAAATAGATATGTGGAAAAAATATTCTTTCTATTGAACTATTTTGGATTGCGTGGAATTGATTAGTTTTTCACGTGGTTTGTAAATAAAATCTGACTCCACCAATAGAAAAAATTAACGTGGATTCATGACCATGCTTGTATGATTAATTTTACTATCATAATGGAAAAGATTAAAAAGCATATAATTAATGGCTCACATCAATAATGAAGCTAGAGTTTATCTGGCACTTGATTTCATTGAAATACACGTTTTTCTAACAATCAAAGTATTCATGGACCACCTTTCAGTAATCTTAGTTTTTTTTTTAATTATTATTACAACCTCACTTATTTATAAAATAAAAAAATGCAATGAAAATGCTTTTTTCCTTACTTACTCTAAGAATATGATCCAAATTAACCAATGTAATTATGAATTGACTATGGTGGACATTTGAAAAATGGATTGCAAGGTAGATGTTGAATTAGGTAACTCTCCATTAACATGATTACTTTCTACTCATGATTTTAATTTTTAATTTTTTTGGCACATATAATTAGTCACTTAATCAACGAATATCGATGGAGTTGATCAAGTATAAAAATTTAATCAATTAACTAGTTTATGTTTATTTGATAGTGTGGTAATTTTTATTTTTTAAAATACTTTTTAAATCTTTTTGTTCGAAAAAGTATCAATTGATGTTTTCAAAATATTTTTTAATGTGTTGATATTAAAAATTAAAAAAATCTCAAAAAAAATTATTTTAATATATTTTTAATTAAAAAAATAATTTTTAAAAAACAATTTGTATCACGTTACCAAATATATATATATGTTTAGGTTTCTATTTTTATAACAACTTGACGATGATGATAACAATTGCTACTATGTTTTATATATTAATTTTTTTTTATTAAAACAATATTATTTTGGTATTTTAAAAAACTAAATCAATATAGTTTTAAGTGTTTTTTAAAAATGAAAACTTGGGTTCAACTCACCGACTCATAAGCTAACCATTTTAATGACATTACTTGTTTACTTTTACTAGCCTTAAACCCTCAGCCTGGAACTATCCTGCAAATAGAATAAGTTAAATAACACAGCAGCAGAAATAGATTGCACCCATTGCAGCTTCACTGATAAAAAAATCTCTTCGTCGTCAACGAAACGGGACAGCTCAGAATCCATCAAGCATCAATGCAAATGGTGGAATAGCTTGGCACACAATTTTGAGAAAAAGATTCACTTTATGATCATTCTGAACGCTTTGTACAAGAACCCATCTGTGGTAATTTGTTACAGGAAGGTGACGAAACGATTATAGGAATCATCATAAGCTAACAGAAACTAAGGCAACACACAGAAGACCCTTTGTGACATTTTTTACAAGAAGGGCAACTTGGAAGCTATTGTACTAAGCTAACAGACTAAAGGAGTGAGGACCCTTTATTGCATTTGTTACAATGATGGGAAAGAAAAGATTGCAAGAGAACAGGAAATCTAATGACTAACTCTCGTGCACCTAGGGGAGTTTACCTCCTAAATGCCGAGAAGCTTACTACAAGCCTAGTGATTTACATACAGAGACCTTGCGACATTCTTTTAGCTGCGACGTCCCGCATGAATGACCCCATTTTGAGGGCAGCACGAAGCTTGCACCATCTTGCTTTTGGTGCTCGAATCTGGGACACATGGACACCGAAATTTGGATGAGAAGAAAAAATGCCTACATCCCCTTCATTATCTGCAGTGAAGATGAAGGCATTGCCTGGCCCCCATGTTGAATTGCCAGGAGACCAGGTTGATGTTTGGACATCAGACATGTCCCCAGCACTTAATTGCGTGCTTGTCAGAACTGGCCAACCATTTGGAGACCAACTGTTTTCCCCATTGTAGGGAAGGGGGAAAAAATCTGTAAACTTGAAGCTGTTCCGAAACACTTGAGGGAGTGCTTCCACTTGATGACTAGTCTGAGATACGGACACTTCTAATGGACTGCCGCTTTCTGCATATCCATATGATGTTGAACTAGGTGAGTTGTAGAAATCCATCCGCACTTCTTGCTGATCTGCACAAAACATCTCAGAAAAATGAGAAGTGTGAACTTGGAAGCACTGATTTCAGAGACAATTATGGCAATTGCAAGCTCATATACCTTGGCGTGCGACTGGGAATTCAAGTTGCTGCAGAGCTAGATTTGGATCATTAAATGGCCCAGCCTGCAGGGTTGTGAAGGACCTTGAGGGGCCAAAGAGAGCAGTAGCATCCATCTGGATGAAGCTGTCCAAATTCTCATAAGCTTGCCGCTTGATGTTTTCCACCAAGACCTACCAGATTTAACAAAGAAATTGATCAATCACATGGAAAATAGAAACAATGGACATTTCAAGAAGGGGCTGTCTGTTCCAATCAATGAATCAATCTAGAGTGTCTAAATTGAAGGATTGCCACGAATCCCATGGTCTTATGCACCACTTACTTTTTGAGGAGGGGTGAGATTATGCAGGGGTTCGTAGTTATGGCCATCAAACATTGCTCCTACAACTTGGTAGACGGAATCGAAGAGCAGGCCGATGCTTTGTCCAGCATCAAAGTAACTATAGAACTTGCTATCATCTACAACACAGGTGGTAGCATGCCTGATGATGGTATCCCATGTCCTCTTTGAGATACCACATCCAAGTACCTGCAATCCCATGGTTGTGATGGATTCATTAGGTCAAATACTCGTAAAACCTTGAACAGCTTAATAAAAGAAATAAGGGTATGAAAAAAAGGAGATTCTCTTACATTGCGCAGCTTTGTTGGATCGATCATATACAATCGCAGAAAGTCCTGGACGGATTTAACTCCATCATTTGCCAACCGCTTATGGAATGCACCATCTTTTGCTATCTTTTCCAATCGCCATATTTCATCACGGAAGTGTGGAGGGTGATGTTTCTGATACGCTGGATGAACAAATTAACTGTCAGTCTCCTTGTTTTATCATAGATTTTGCTAGAAACAGACAATATGTAGAGTTGAAGTTGAGTTTCCAACTTACACTCTCCGCGGTGATCCTTAACCACAAAAGCTTCGCTTCTTCCTTCTCTAATCCTCGTTTCATCAGAAACCTTTTGCACAGGTCTAGCACCTAACCTAAACTTTCTGCTTCTCTGCCAACTAGAGTTATCGGTGAACACCATATCACCTAGTTGGCCAACACCATCTCTCAATGTAATAGTGAGGTCTCCGGTCACCAAAGGCCTCCGACCTTCTCTTTCACGAATCACCCTCGCTGTGAATTCAGCCTCGGTCCAATCTTCTTGATCATGAGAGCCAAAATCAGCATCAAGGGGAACTATTTCAATCTTCATGGAAGCTAGAGGACCAGATGTGACAATTGTGTTGGTATTGGCATCCATCAACACAATCGTGACTGGTTTGTCATCCTCAGCTTCTATCTTGCCACCAGTGAAGATGGTGGAGGGCAATTTGTTAACAAATTGCAACATCAAGCCTCTTTTTACAGATGTCTGAGGCTGATTAAGCGAGGACCTGCAAGAACGTGAGCAAAAAATGAATTTGTTCTGATTAGAACCACAAGGATAGCAAAGGTTATAGACTTTTTATGTAAATTTTTCAAGATCAATACAAGCTGGAACCAGTCACAACAACTGTTCAATTGGATCAAGTTTAATTTGGTCTCAACCTTGCCGTGCCTAGATTGTTACGGAGCTTTTAACATATTTTTCAAAGATAACAAGCAAAAGAAGCGATAGTTTACCTTGAGGAGGATTGAAGAACTCTTTGAACTGTTCGTTGCACCTCATCTCGGATCTAAACAATCAAGAAACAGAACAAAATTTTAAAGACCGCCCAGAAATCATTCAATACTTCCCAGTTTTAAGAATTTGAGCTATTTCAATCAGATAAATCTTTTTACAGGCCAATCCTTATTATAGAGTACTATATGTTTACTCATGGAAACCAAAATAGCCAACAAACACACACAAGAAGAAGAGGAAGAGGAAGAGGAAGAAGGCAATGAGAAGAACAACTCAAAGTATAGCAGAACCTGTCACAAATCCTAATCACAGATTGAACTTGAAAATTGTCAAGTTGCTGTTTTGAATGATCACAAGTTACCATTTGAACATAAAACTAAGTGAAAATGGACTTGGTTAAGAAGAACACTATTACAAATGGAAATAAAATAATGCAAGCTATATTCATTCTGTAAGAAATATAAAAAGAGAGAGAAATCTCACCACAGCTCGAAGAAATGGTTCCATTTCAGACACCAAATCAGTCACAGAAAACCTTCCCATCACATCACTAACAGCACTGCAAGAAGAAAACCATGAAACCCAAATTAAAAACTGTTAAACCAGCAGCTAAAATCATTAAAAATTCACAAAAAGAATGAAATAAAATCAACCCACTTCTTAAATCTCTTTGATTCTTGAGCTGCAGGGGCTCCCATCGCAATCCCATCTCCCCCATCAGCAAACTGAAAATCCCTCTTCGACGACATCAGTACAGATTCCAACAACAACAAAAACACCCTTTTCAAGAAATGTACAATAACCACTTGAAACTAAAAGATTATGATAAGTACAGAGAGCAAACACTTGAACTGCGTTGGCTTAAATAGAAAGTTATTAAATTGACTTAAAATCAGTATGATATTTAATCAACAAGTAGAAGCTGCATACGAAGCTTCATTTTTATCAAATTCAAAAACATCATCTACAAAGAACACGCTATTGCTCAAAAGTCAAGGATCAATTTTTGATAAAGCTCAACAAATAAAAACAACAACAAATCCT
Organism: Populus nigra; assembly: GCF_951802175.1. Classification (NCBI taxonomy): domain Eukaryota; kingdom Viridiplantae; phylum Streptophyta; class Magnoliopsida; order Malpighiales; family Salicaceae; genus Populus; species Populus nigra. Next base: position 22,658,076 of record NC_084856.1, read on the forward strand.
GTTTTTGGACTCTCCAAGGTATCAAAACAAACGTTAGAATAGAGGAGATATCAAGCTGAAATTTGTTAAATAAAAAAAGACCAAGAACTTGGCGCGAATGATACCTAACCTTTTATACTACACACACAGTCACACACACATAGACACCCTACGTGCGTTGAAATCTTGTACAAGTTAAGGAACTATCCGCGTAAATAATGATTGAAAACTACATTCCCACTAGTGCTTATTTATGTTATATACGAAGAAAAAAAATTCAATCATTAAAAATTGTAATAAAGTGATGCATTGTGAATTTTTTCAGGATATCTTAGATTATGCTTGCAGATTCAAGATTTAGATCAAGGAAATCTATTAATAAAGTAAATTCACTTAATCATTTCATTTATTTTGTTCGTAAAACTTTTTGAGATAAATATTATATATTCCAAATATAAAGCGAGTCTTCGTGTTTTATTAATAAAACCCACCTTTTGAAATTCGTTGGATTTCTATTATTTTTTCGTCTTTTTATGAAATTCAACGCGTAAAACATAGTTATTTTTAATAATAATAATAAAATAATATATCGTGTTAGCTTTTCATCTATATATGATCATGGTATTTTCAGGTATATTTATTAGATTCGAGATTTAAATATAAAAAGTCAAGAAATGGAGTGAAATTACTTGATTATCTCAACTAAACACGTGGCTGATTATATATATATTTCAATTTGGTCCCTTCAAATTTAAACTTATCAATATTAACCTCATGATTTCTCATATGTCCAATATTACAATTACTTTCACTTGGATAGCTAGCAGCCTAAAACGACCGGGCGACGTGCTTACATCTTCCAACCTTTTCTCTCACCAGTATTTTCCTTCATTTTTCCCTCCCAAAACTTCATTCATGCAATGCGTTGTTTTTCTACATAAATACTTAAAAAATTCAAAGATACTCGATGATATATTCAAAAAATGACCACTTCCCCCACAGGAAGCTTTAAAAACTTTCGGATTGAATTTAGAAAATCTTAAACTATAGGGCCCTAAATGAAACATTAATGTGGAATCCATGCGGCTTTAATTAGATTAATTCGAAGTTAAAAGCCTTTTCAAGCTACCACAACGTATTTCCTTTTAAAAATAAAAGTATAGGTTACTCGAGAAGAAACTTTTATCATTGAATTAATTTATATAATTAAATTAAATTAACTCGAGTTAATTTATTTAATTAAAAATTTAAATTAATTTCAAGTTAGATTTTGATTTATGAGAAATAGAATCAAAAGATTTGAATATGGGATTGTTTTTTTAATTATTTGGAAATTAATTAAGAAAACACTGTAGCTTGACGCGTCACTAATGCTGGAATAGAAGGTCGCTGGAAGTTAGTGTCCGGAATTTCTATGCCACGCGTTATAGATTTGGGAAGCGACGGCTTTGAAATAGACCATGCAAAACACAAAACAATTTTGGGATCTTTGAATTAAAATCTGAAATTTCTAATTGAATTGGTCTAGAAGAATTTGAATTTTGAATCCTGAATTCAATTCAATTTATATTCAAGATTAATCTGTCTTACACATTTACTTTTGTCTTAATCTATATTCTTTCTAACATTAACATTACTTTCTTTATATTTTGTTATTAATTTTTTTCAAAGTTATTAAACTTGGCATGATTTATTTAAATCACAGGCAATATAAGTTAATTTAAGTTAATTCAATATATTATTATGTTAAATTGTTTTTTTTTAAATAAATGATGTAATTTTATTTTTTTAAAAAAATCAAAATCAAAATTGAATTTTACTAGATTTATTAAGTCATGAACTGACTTATCAAATTGATTGAAATTGACATGAGAAATTTTCATCGCATTTAACTTGAAATTCAATCCAATCTAAATTCATGTTTTGCTTGTTGACCAAGTTTAACAACACTATATATTTTTTTATTTTTTTGGTTATTCATCAAAATTAAAGGCAATGATTTAAAACTATAACACGTAAGTACTGGAAATTAGGTCTTTCCACTCCCAACTCTTATGTTTTACTGGCCCTTTCTATTTCCGTTTGGTTAAAAAATGTCTCCGGTATGTGCTTCATTTTAAAAAAAACTAATGAGAGGTTTTTTTTGGTATCATTTATGTTGTTTTTTTCTTAAAAAAATTAGCGAATTGTCAAGATTTTCAAAAACTTTGATAATAATTGTAGTATTCAAATTTTTTTTACCTTAGACATGACAAACTAGAAAATAATTAGACAGAAGTCATTTTTTGTAAAGGATATTAATTAGATATAGCATTTATGTGGTAGCATAATCAAATTAAGTTCAAAATAGTTCGTGTTTATGATAATCTTTTCACACTATATGGCAATATCGAGCAACAATTGTTAACATGCTTTGAAAATTAATGTGAATGAGTTGTATATTCTAGAGGATTGATTTGTAGATATTATATAACACGTACGATATATAACACCCATTTCCCCATTTATCATCATAAACAATAAATATCAAGGATTGAGCTCGAGCTCGAGCTCGAGATCTTAATTTCGATGGGAATTTCTAGAAGTTAAATCACAATTCATCACCAATTAAGCAGGAAAACGATTTGATCTCATATTGCAAGAAGCAATGGAATGAAACGGCTGTTTCAATTGACAGCCAAGCTACCTAGCTACCAAGTACCAGTCACCATGAATGCTCAGGAAAATAGAGGTCTACGTGCATGCATGCTGGCCCATTCAACTTGAAGCGACTGCACATATATATTTCTATTTCAACAGCTCATGTTATCATCACGAATATAGACCATGCATGTTCTAAAAGATCTCCCTCTTAATTTCCACAGGTTTCACGCGTGTTCACCTACCTCTTGTTGTTTTCGTACAGTGAACAAAAAACAAGAACTGTTCGTGATCGTGATGTTGAGGGGAAGGGAAAGAGCCTCTCGTTGGTTTCTCCAAGTCAAGCATTTCACTATCTATCTTCGTCATTTTCATTATTGCATGTGTGAACCATTCAATGCAACGTGGAAATAATGCTGCACAATCGAGAAATCGATCTCGTGAATTAATGATACCAATGCCATGCTTGTGATCATCTTATTCACATTCGTGAGCTTCATGTTAATTAGGAGATTAATCAATTTTATTACATTATATATAGTGAAAAAATTGAAGTTATTAACTCTCAAAATTTGCTATTTTAAGAAAAACAGATCCATAACCATGGCTCAAGCTAGCCAACTTACACCCTAACTTGTTGTATTTTATATCTAATGACATGTTATCTCAAGAGCTAGGTTAGCACGTCGACCGTGAAGAAGATATGCTCATTTTCTTGGCTTTTTATAGCTCAAACTTTGAGATTAATACTTGGAAAAATTTGTTATATTCCTCTAAATATGTACTAGATCCATGCAAATAGTTGCGGATTTAATTAAGATCATCTAGAAAGAGAATTTAGTCTTGGTTCACGTGTCACGTGTAAGATAACACGAGAATTGATTTTTATATATATAACCCACATATGTTTTCTGGTAATTTTCACGCGGCCTCACATGAATTAAATCTGAGGGCATTGATCAAACAGCAACACATAAAACTTGAGGTCTAAAAGACATTAATTGAATATTAGTAGGCCATTGATTGATTCAACTAAGCAGAGAATGTCACTGGTGAAGTCTTGTCCTTGTCGGTCCTCCTGGGCTCATGGGACTTTGATTTGCTGTCCAGGAAGAATAAATATATAGATCAACTATAGTATTGGAGAATATTTTTTAAATGTTTGATTTCGACGGTCTTGTGGGACTTATATTTGCCATGCTGGCTACCGTGGTCACTGGCACGCACATGGTGAATTTAGACCCCGAGGATGGTGTTAGGTCGACCCGCCATGCCTTTTCGGGTTTTACAAGTACTGTGGTCAATAATCAGTGGTCATGGTTTATGAGTCAAGTGGCCGGAGATGGAGTTACCGAAGTTTCTGTGCAGTTTCTGGGTGTTCTAATTTTCTCTGTTGTATTTTCTAGGAAAATTCTTGGAACCTGCGACTCTCTTGATACACTGCAGTTCTTCTTCTTCTTCTTCTTTTCCTTTTTTCCTTCTGTGTTGTTGAACTTCTGCGAGTGTTGCTCTTGATTGATTCTCAAAAATTTTGATTTTATTTTATTTTATTTAAAATGATTTTTTTATTTTTTAGATTGTTTTAATATGTTTATATCAAAAATAATTTATAAAAAATAAAAATAATTTACTTTAATATATTTTTAAACAAAAAAAAACTTTAAACAAGTATCCTAAACAGGCAGTAGATGTGATCTCAGCAAATGTAATGCTGATTTCTGATGCTTTCTTGGGGCTTACGTTTTTGACTATTGTGAGAAATTAATTAATTATAGGCCCAGGATTTAAAATTCGAAAGAGTCAAGGTTAGGCTTCAAGAAATGAAGAACAGTTAGGGTTTCCGTTCAACTCCTGCAAGGGTCAACAGCAACTAGGGCATAGAGTCCATGAAGGTGTTGCTAACAGCTGACCCAGTCGAAACCCGTAAACAGGCCTGAAATTTAATATTAGCTCATGGCCGAAAGCACATAAAGGGTAGCTAATACTTGATCCAATTGAAACTCTATTAAATATTAGTGTTGGGTTGCTATATTGAAATATATTGAAATAAGATTGATAAAAAATAATTGGGATAAAGGGATATATATTTATGGGTGTTTTTTTTCTTAAAAAAATAAAATTTACTTCAAATATATTATAATAAATATATATTTATGTATCTAAATATTCATTTTTTAACAAAACACCCATAAATATTATTTTAAAGCATTGATCATATATAATTTAAGTGATATGATAAAATTAAAAAAAGTAAATTAAAAGTTAAACAAAAGAAAAGGCTTATAAAACTTAAAATTAAAGTTTATTTAAGTAATTTATCTTTATTCTAATTCCAATACTTGGCATGAATATCAATTGAATCTTGCTTTTGAGGTTATTATTTGGGGTACAAGTTTAGAAAAATTTGGAAAAATTAACTTTTATAATCATTAAAATAATAATAAAAATCATCAAACCATTGAAGATATTCATAATTTTTATGTTATTGATATTGACAAAAGTTATATCTAAATATGTGTATCATCTGAATATAAAATCAAAAGGTAATTTAAAACAAATTATCTCAAAAATTAGCTTTCTTTTTAGTTTTAGTAACAAAAAAAAAATTTCAAACTAATTTTTATATAAAAAGTTTAAAACCCTATTTGTTTTTATATTTAAAAAATATTTTTAAAAAAATTTGTATTTTTTTCTCTGCTTCAAATTAATTTTTTTTTAATATTTTCAAATCATTTTAATATGTTGATATCAAAAATATTTTTAAAAAAATATTTTTTTTTATTTTAATATATTTCAGAACGTAAAGCACTTTAAAAAATAATCGTTACTATACTTTTAAATACCCTATCTCAGTATGAAGACATCATTATTGTGTAAACTAATATTTATAAAATATTTTTTTTTTTGATATTTTTAAAAATTAAATTTTCAATAACAATGCAGATAATAATTTTTTTTTATCAACCAAAATAACTTTTAAAATAATAAAAAATAATAAAAAAAGTGTTTTATTTTTAAATATTAGAGTTTTTTTTATAAAATAAAAATAAAAATAAAAATAGATCGTGATTAAGTTACTACCTAACACAAACATCATGTACTTATCTCTACCTTTCCTCTTTCCCTTAGATCAAAATCAACAAAATCCACAAAGGAAATCTATAAAAAAACTCAAAATACCCAACAAAAACCAGACAAAACATGACCCCATCAAACAATCTCTTTGCTTCAATAGACATGGGAACAAACTCCTTCAAAATGCTAATAATCCAGACAGACAAAACAGGAAAATTCCTTACTATTGATCGCTACAAAGACCCAGTCTGTCTTGGTCGTGACTTTTCTTCGTCAATCTCCAAAGAATCCCTTTTTAGAGCTGTAACTTGCCTTAAAAGATTCAATCAAGTACTCAAAGCCAACAAAATCTCCCCCCAACGGACAATATGTGTTGCCACTGCTACTGCACGTGAAGCAAGTAATGCTTTTGACTTCAAAAGATCAGTTCTTGAATCAATTGGCTTTGAAGTTTCTGTTTTGTCTGGTGAAGAGGAGGCAAGGTTTGTTTATCTGGGTGTGCTTCAGTTTTTGCCAGTTTTTGATAAAAGAGTTTTGGTGATTGATATTGGAGGTGGGTCTACTGAGTTTGTGATTGGGGAAAGAGGGAATGTTGTTTTTGGGGTGTCTTTGAAGTTGGGTCATGTGGGTTTGACTCAAAAGTTTGGTAAAGATTGGAACTTGATGGAAATGAGAGAGTTTGTCAAGTTGGTTATTAAGGAATCTGAGTTGGTTGAGAAAGTTAAGGATTTTGGTGGTTTTGAGGTTGTTATTGGGACTTCGGGGACTATTAGAGCTATTGAAAGGGCTGTGTTCAATGGTTATGGGAAAGAGTGTGTTGAGGGTAATGAGGTTTTTTTAAGGGATTGTAAGAGGGAGTGGAAGTTTAGTAGAGGGGAATTGAGTGGTGTTGTTGAGAGAGTGTGTAGAGAAGGCGAGGAAGAGAGGGTTAAGAGAGATGGTTTTTTCAAGAGGAGATCAGAGTTTATTGTTGCTGGTTCTGTGTTATTGGAGGAAATATTTGAGGCGGTTGGAATTGAGGAGATGGAGGTTTCTGAGTATGCATTAGGAGAGGGTGTTATTGCTGAAACGTTGTCTAAGGTTTTTGAGGGTTATGATTTGAATGCGAATGCGAGGTGGCATTCTGCTGTAAGGCTTGCAACAAGGTTTAGCGGGAAGAAAGGAATTAAATCTGCTGCACAATGTTCTAGCATTGCCAAGGTATTATGAAGTTCCTGTGTTTGTTTACTTTCTTGAAACATTCATTACAGTGGAAGTTAATTTCTTGTTGAATGATGAAGAAAATGCTAGATTTAGCTGCCTGCGTGCCAATCTGAATGTACTTCATTGTGGCTTAAATATGTTCGTTGTTGTTACTAGGTGAGAATAATTTGATGCAGCATCATTTCTATTGTCTGTCGGTTTTGGACTTTTGAGTTTTAATTCAAGCATTAGCCCTAAATGAGAAACGAAATTAAACTTTAGCTTTTAGATATTCTATTATTCTATTAGAATAGGAAAGGATTGTTGGAGGAGATGAATTACTTGATGATTTCTACAGGAGATCTTTGAGGGCTTGAGAAAATGGGGTGAGGTTGCTGGCAATCAAATCAATGTCTTCTTGGATGTAAAGGATCTTGAATGTCTTGAAGCTGCTTGTTTACTTCACAGTATAGGGCTCATCACTGGTAAAAAGGGTTACCACAGGCAGTCTTATCACATTATCACGGTGAGTTCTTTGCTCTTTTCATGAGCATGATGTGCAGAGCTCAATGCTTTTACAATGACACAATAATGTTGCATGAGTGCAATATATCCACCTACTCGGTGAAATGTGGCTATGAAATGTAGTTGGATACAGTTTGAATTGTGTGTCAGTTCTATGAAGTCTAGTTCTCAATAATTTGCGTTGAGAAGTGCCATTTTTCTACTTTTAAACGTCTTGCGTGGTTATAGAGAGTTATTGTTCTCTATTAGTTAAACTTTGTTCCTGACCAACTTTACCATATTTTGTAGAATGGAAATCATCTTCAAGGATACAGTGCTGAAGAAGTCAAGGTAAGAGTATCTACCTGTTGATCATGCTTTGTCCACAATATGCACATCTGAGAATGCTCTCTGTGCTGATAAAAGTTTATTTTATAGTTAATAGCGCTGCTTACAAGACATCACAGGAAGAAATTCCCTAAATTTGATGGAGGCTCATTACAAGAGTTTTCTGAAGAGGTATCTTATATGCTGTATGCTCCTCTTTCCAGTAGTGAAGAGTTGTACGCGCTTACAATTTAATCTAACATGTTTTTCTGTGTTGATTTCAGTTAAAGCAGAAATTCAGAGTTCTTTGTGCAATCATACGGTTATCAGTTGTATTGCAGCAGAGTGATGGTTTGAACTTCCAAGATATGGAATTTCTGCATTCTCAAGAAGGGTTCAAACTGGTAAGCTTTGTCAACTTATGAAATGAGCATCTAGAATGTTCTGATCTTGGGAATGAGTAGCTGCCTACATAAGTGATGATTTTTTTTTTTTTTTTTGGGGGGGGGGGGGGGTGGGGGGTGTGTGGGGGGTGGGGATTCTGAACAAGAGCTGGAAATTAATTTAAATGGAGCAAGAGTGATACCAAAATTATTTTGACAAGGAGGATTGGTTTGGGTGGAAAAAGAAAACTCTAATTTATACATTTGCTTTATATCTTGCAGTACCCCACACACTTATTCTGCACCGTTCCTCGTGTAATTATTGTCAGTTGTTTGTATCAGAATGTGTCTATATTGTATCAAATGGTCTCTCGTACACGCATACACATGAAGTTTCCATTTTTTGTTTGAAGTTTGCTGTCATAGCCATCCATCGCGTTCTCATGTGCTGCCTTTGGCAAAAATCATTTATGGTGCGCTGACTGAAATTTCACTATAGATATTCAGGGAAGCAGGGGCCATAGCTAGCTTTCCTCTGCCTGAAGACATGGGGAAAGAACTAAGAAATGAGTTGGAACACTTCAAAATTGTAAGTTTTTTCAGCCTAAAATTAATTTGATTACTTTTAAAACAAACCCTTCTGATTAAAAATGTGAATCCTTACCCTTATTCAGGTATTCCAGCAAAATTTATTGTTGGAAGTGTTGCCAGAATAGATGCCAAACACTTAGTACACTGTAAAAGGTAATATAGCTCATAGACTGGGTTGCATCAGTGATTCCCAGTCAATTTACCTTGAGAACAAATGGTACCTGGTGGCACGTCTACATTGTTCATTTGTTGTTGTTCTAAATATGATGGTAACTCAACCTCAAGTTCGTATTCTTTGTGTTCTGTATGGTGAAAATCTCATTGGAAAGTTAATCTACCACTCGAAGTAAAAGGCCTTTATTTGGAGAGCTTTATTTGGATATGCAGCTAACTAGAGAAAATTTAGTTAGAAGGGGCCACAGCTAGACATTGTATGTAGCGGACCAGCTTCCTGGTCAGCCCCTATTTCACATCCTTCTAGCTATCCCTGGGCAGCAGACTAGTTGCCGGACAGACAATCGGTGCTACTCTCACAAAATATAGCTCCCTTGACCTTCAAAGAGAAGCTGGGAATGCAACGGTTTCTATGGAAGTGGAGAAAGTTCAGCTGGTGTTTGTCATTGCTTGGCCTACCTTCCAGGAGAGAAACTTCATGATCTTCCTGGCTAAAAGTTGCTTTTTACACTTTCTGCCTTTTCCAAGCAGCAACATGGCTTGAAAATACACCTGGAGAATGATAAAAGAGTGAGCAGTCTATTCCAAACCAGGGGCGGAATCCTCCACAAGAGGGTTTGGGGAAAGTTGTACTCAGATTCAGAATCCTTCAGAAACATGGGGGTGTGCTTCCAAGTTTGTAGAAGAATGCCTTGTAGTGGAGGAAGCTTTGACAGTTGATATGTGCTAGAAATGCTCGACTTTGAAATCACATTGTTTGAGCTTGATTCAAACCCTTAAATCAGAGGCACCTGTCTTTAATAAGTTGGCCGGATTGCAGCAGAAATTCGTCAGCTGCCCTGTCTTATGCTTTTGTAATTTCCACTCCGCACAAAAGTCCTTGTAATAGCTGCATGTGAATTAAGCCAGTTAGCCCTCCTCTTTACGAGGAAAGATTATGGATAGATAGAAGAAAGTTCAGTTGGCATTCAGGGAATTATCAGTTTCTGTGTTCTTTAACTCTTTCTTGTGAATGAAAATAACAATATGTTTCTTGGTGCTCAGAATTAGCGAAGCATTCATGACATGCTTGAATAAACCCTTGTTTATGATTACCAGGCCGAGCCCTACATGAACAAGCTTATGTTCTTTTTGTGGGCTTGGGCCCTCTTATCAACAAATCCAAATCCCAATACCAATCTCACGCGCCAGCTGCATCATACTTATTGGACCGAGTCCAAGACTCATTTATCAAGTTAACTCATTTTATACGTTGATTGTCGACTCTGTATTGTTTTACTTTTATTTATTTTTTTAAAACTTAAAACAACTTTATTTAGAATTAAAAAAAACTAAAATAATATCATTTTGGAGCAACTTGCAAACCAGTTTGAAAAATAATATGGGCTGGGCATGGTTTTGGATTGAGAGTTCACTAAATCGAAAAATCTGCTTAATTTAATAACTACCGCATGGTCCACTGAGTTGAAGAGATAGTGAGTGACAAGTAGCACAAAATTGCCGGCCAAAAGGTTACAAATATCTCTAATAAAACGAATTTTTTTTTAATAAAAAAAAGGGAGGAAGAGCCGACAAATTCCTTTTTTTTTTTTTTGGCTTTTTTCAAAGTTAGCCTAGCAAAATGAGTTAACTTGTGATTCAAGGTGTGGCTTTTCAAGGTTCGTGCGAGCCATAGCTACATTTTCCCTTGCTTGTTTTTCTCATACATTGAAGACATTAGTTGAGTTTTGGATCATATAATTAAGGTTGTTTTTTTCTTACTATATAGTAACTAAATAAATTAAATTTTTTGGAATTCGAATCTACTTAACTTAAAAGTTATTGGATACACAGTTTTTAGATTATATAATTAATATATAACTAAATGTTCCAAGCATTAAAAAAAAGCATCTTTGATCAAAATAATCATCTAACTAGTTTACTAATTTTTAATTAATAATCATAAAACCACAGTCCTGGATTGAAGCAACTAGACCATAGTCATTAAACCCGGCCCGGGGGTTGACCTGGCCAAAGGGCCGGGTCCCGGGTTTCATGGGTCAACCCGGGTCAACTCGGGTCAACCCGGATTAACCCGGAAAAATTAAAAAAAAATTAAAGTTTTAATATTTCATATGAAAAAATCCATGTAAATATAGATTATACATATTATGAAGTTTAAAAGAATATTTTAAAATTTTTTTTATCCCACATTGAAAAAACATAACTTTTTCCTTGGAAACGTAGAGTATATATACTAATGGGTTTCAAATCTCACATTGAAAAAACATAACTTTTTTCATGGGAACATAGAGTATATATATGAAAGGGTTTCAAATCCCACATTGAAAAGATAATATATTATCCTTTTAAGTTGAAGTATTTAAACCAAAAGGTTTTTTATCCCACATTGAAAAAACATGGTTTTTTTCATGGGAACATAGTGTATATATATGAAAAGGCTTCAAATCCCACATTGAAAAAACATGGTTTTTTACATGGAAACATGGAGTATATATATGAAAGGGCTTCAAATCCCACATTGAAAAGATATTATGTTATCCTTTTAAGTTGAAGTACTTAAATCAAAAGGTTTTTTTATCCCACATTGAAAAAACATGGTTTTTTTCATGGGGACATAGTGTATATATATGAAAGGGCTTCAAATCTCACATTGAAAAAACATGGTTTTTTACATGGGAACATGGAATATATATATGAAAGGGCTTCAAATCCCATATTGAAAAGATACTTTGTTATCCTTTTAAATTGAAGTATTTAAACCAAAAGGTTTTTTATCCCACATTGAAAAAACATGGTTTTTTTCATGGGAACATAGTGTATATATATGAAAGGGCTTCAAATCCCACATTGAAAAGATATTATGTTATCCTTTTAAGTTGAAGTATTTAAACCAAAAAGTTTTTTTATCCCACATTGAAAAAACATTGTTTTTTTTCACGGGAACATAGTGTATATATACTAATGGGTTTCAAATCCCACATTTTTTTAAAAAAAAAACCGGGTCTCGTCCGGGTTTGCTCGGGTCGCCCGGGGTTGGTCGGGCTGTTGCCACAACCGGTCTTTTATTAAACCCGGACCGGTCCAGCCACCAGGTCGACCGGGTCCCGGGTCGACCCGCCGGGCCGGGCCGGGTTTAATAACTATGAACTAGACTCTTTATGGTTTTATATTTATTTTTATATTATAAATGATCGGTCGATTTTAACACGTGTAAACTGCGTTTGTTTATTGGAAAGTAGTTTTCAGAAAACTACTTTCTAAATTTTCATGTGTTTATTTGCTATTAGAAAAATTGGTTAACGAAAAACACTTTTCAGTCAAAGAAAAATTTGACTTGGTTTCTAGAAAAGTGTTTTCCTTTTATTTTGGGCAGAAAATATTTTTTGAAATTTGTGAAAAATTAAAAAATATCATATTATTTGTTAATTATATCAAATTTGATCCTCAAACTTTTGATTGCTAGATATATTTTGTTTTTCAATCTCATTCCTTATAATTTAATTTTTATATTAATTTTGGTCCTTATTTTTTATAATTGTTATTTGCTTTTTCCTTATCAATTTTTAATTGAAAATTTTTATCTATCAAATTTTGTCCTCATTGTAACTTATTTTATTTGAAATAATTTATGAAATGTTAATTATTAATATTATTTTAATTTTTTCATGTTTTAATTTTTTAAATTTTTTGATTTGAATTATTATTTATTTTATTTGAGATGATTTATGAAATTATATATATTTTTTAATTTCATTCTCATTCAAATTTTTAATTTGTAAGATTTGTTTTTTATTATTTTAATAAATTTTAAAAAAATAAAATATTAATAAGTTATTTTCCAGCTTATTTTTCATGATATAATCAAATACTGAAAAATATTTTTTAATTTATTTTTTATTGTATTATCAAATATCAAAAAATAATTTACTTTTCTGAAATTTAATTTTCTAAAATTTAATTTTTAAAAAATAATTACTTTCCATCAAACAAATATATCTTAATTTATTTTTCTAAAGCGTTACGCCCTGATTTGCATAAATAAAATAAAATTGTTTTCGCCCGTTACTTTTTCTTACCTCCCCGGGCTCTCTGACTTTATAACAAACACTCGACCGCCTAAAAGAGGCAAAAACAGATTCCCATTTCAGACAGAGAGAGCCGAAAATTCTAGAAATCTCACGAATACCGGTAAGTTTGTTTTCCTGCTACACTCACCCGCTCACCGTTTGGTTACGGAGAAAACGAGAGAGAGAGTGAAAGAAAACGAAGGAAAATGGAAACATTTTTTTTTCCAATCCCTTTCCCGTAATTGTTTTCTTATAGAAAGTGAGAACTTCGGCTCTTGCATTACTCGGCGTTAGGCTTCGTTATTTTGTATTATTTTTTTACCTTTTTGGTGATTAAAGAGGTTAATAGTGTGTGAAGAGAGGAAGAAAGTGTCAGAATTTGATTTAATGCGATGTTTTTATTGGTTTTCGCTGTGATTGTTGTTTTGATTATTTTGTGATATCTGTTTGGTTGCTGAGAAAGAAGAGGAAAATAAATAAAAGTTGAGTGTTCATGTATATAAAATAAAGAATGATGAAAGACTCAAAATTGGAGTTTAATTAAGTTGTATGAGCCTCAAAACTTTGTTGAATTGATTGAGATTTTACTGATATATATATATATATATATATATATATATATATTAATGGATTTAGTATCTGTTTGTTTGTTGAGAAAAATTATAAAGTGAAATTGAAAATTTTAAAATAATATAATAATGTTAATTCCAATTTGTAACTATATTTAGTTTTGGTACAGGAGGCATTTTTTTTTCTCACCCAGCTTTATTGTAAATGATATATTTTGATTTTTTATGCCCGGAATAGAATAATTGAGCCATGAATAAATTGTTTGACCTTAGATCCATTATTGGGCTTGGTGAATGGAAATGATTAGTTAATTTATATGTTTTTGTTTATCATTTTCTTTCGTTACGCCAATTTATGTGTTTTTTTGTGTGTGTAGGATTATTGGCATATGCTTTGATATGGGCATAGAGGAGGGAGTTGTGGAGTTACATGATGATAAAGGAAAAATTGATAAAAAATTAACCATAAGTGTTCATACGTTTTCTGATTTAACCTACACTTCTCCAGTAGTATTCTTATACCTTCTGAAAGAATGTTATGCTCATGGTAAGATATCTTTTCTTTTTCTTTGTGGAAGTTATTGCTCGATTGGTTTAGTTTAATGTTGTGGGTAGTCACTTGCTTGCATAATATTTTTTTTCTATATGAATTGGAAGCAAATCTTGTCTGGCTGGCTTTGTAATGCATCTTCTATTAATGATTGCCCTCGGGTTCACTTTAGTTGTAAAATTGAGTGCTTTCTAGTCCATGATTCCCAACTATAACATGACAGGTACATGCAAGGCAACAAATAAATTCAGAATTCTTCAGCAAAAGGTCTATCACGCACTAGAGAATTCTCCCCAACCAGGGCCTGCTACTTTTGTTGTTTGGTGCCTCTATGTCCTGCCGATATTTGGATTACATTGTGAAGGTTTCAGCCACTTGATTATATCTGCTCTTCGTCGCTTTTTAAATCTAGCTCCCACCTCAGAGGACACCTCGAAAGCAAAAGTTATAGCGGCCCGGTTATTTTTAGATATTGTGGGAGGCTTGGTTGACCATGATGAGAGGATAGTAGTGAAAATACTAGAAGTTTTTGATGTCAAGTTGGCAGATGTCGACGAAGCCTTATGCCAGTTGAATGTCCAAGATGATTATAAGCCTGACACGGCAAAAACACTTGTTGAAGATTATATTTTTAAATTGATAGACTCCCAATCATATATGACAGCAGCCAGTTTATTAGAACACTTTTCTATCCGCCACTCCGGACAGTCTTTTCTCATCAAAATGATGCAGAACAAACAATCTAGAGCAGCTGAAAAGTGGGCAACATTTATGGGGAAATCAATGCTATGTGCTCTTGTTCAGGAGTATGCTGATCAGAATATGCTAAAGCAGGCTTACGAAACAATAAAGAAAAACGATTTGAAGCAGGAATTTCCTGATGTATATCATAAGTGCAAAGAAAGGTTTATTGATTGACTTGTAATGCCTAGAGCGTACTTTATTTTCCCTCAAAATTATGTTTTTTAGTGACTAGAACATTGCACTGACCGGCAGCTCATTGAAGAAGTTAGCAGAAAAGGCATTATGGGATCTTGCTGAGGCAAAGACGCATGGTGATAAACAACTTCTTGAATATTTGGTAAGGAGTTCTTGAATCAATCATGACATGCATGATTTCTTTGCATTGCATAATTGTTTACTTACCTGCAGATGAGAGCTTTATTATATAGGATATGCATGGTTTCACTATATTCAGCATAATATTGTGTCACCAAATCTTGAAACTTACTTTCAGGAGTGTTTTTTCGGCTAGTTTTTTTCCCCTCCTTTTCGTCTGAAATTCTTTGAACAAGGTATATTTGGGTTGGCCATACACAGTCTACTATGTTCACCTATTTGGCATGCATTCCCTTTAGTTTAGCTTTTGTTTTCTTAAAGTATCATGTCAGACATGTCAATACAAGCATTGATTACAATGTCTGGTAGTGATAAAAACGCTATCAAATCAATTAAAAAAGTTAATGAGATAGGATAAGCATGCAAGTTCAGAAGAATCCAATTGTTTCTTTTGGTAATCTGTTGAAAAGAAGGGTGACCAAATTTATAGCTGTGTTGCTTTTATTATTTGGAAAAATGATGGTGAACCTGTATCTTATGTGTTTTCTTTGGTTTTTCCTTTTTAGCTTTATAAATATGGTACTCAAACTTGTAGATTTTTCTTTTAAGGTTTACCTGGCAATGGAGGCTGGTTACTCGGAGAAAGTTGATGAGTTGTGTGAACGATACTCCCTTGAAGGTTTTCTGAATGTCAAGGGTATGGTTTGTGTATGTTTTCTGGTGCTTCCTTAGGCATCCTATTGAAGCTTGACTGGTGCAAAATTCTGATCATGCTCATTAAAGTTTAGCAAAGTTTAAGCTTGGTTCGAAGTTTCTATTGCATCACGCTCTTGACACAGTCATGTATAACATGCACTGTTATGTTTTTGCAATATAGACTCTAAAGGAGAAAAGTTGGGTTGAGATCCTATTGGGCAAGGCCCAATAGATTGACTGGCATACTTTTGTGTCACCTGCTCCATTAGGTGGTCCAATTGTTCATTTTCCTTTTATTCTTGGATACCTGCCAGGTGCCAAATATGTCACTCTAGAAACTATTGTCACTGAATCCTTCCATCATTCATGTCATTGGTTAAAGGAGCGCTGAAGCAATAGAAATATTGAAATGAGATCATATTATGTGGCTATTAATGTTTAAAATTGTCATTGGAGGTCACTTACTCTTCTTCTGTTTGATGCTGTTTAGAATCTGAGGGTAGTGTTCTGCAAAGCAAATACCTGCATCTTGATGAATTGGCTGTTGAAAATATTATTTGGGTTGATGAAGTTGATGGTTTATGTGCTGCAACTAGCCACATCGAGGGATGTAAAGTTGTTGGCCTTGATTGTGAATGGAAACCCAATTATGTAAAAGGCAGCAAACCAAACAAGGTAATAACAGATTTGCACTTTGAAAAAAAAAGGATTTCCAGAACTTGTATATGTGGTTTGGGTGTTGGTTGTCATTATCTGATGGATAGTTAATATTCTCTTCTTAAAAATACATGGCTGTTGTTATATAAAAACTCTCCAGAGTCTATTTATTCTATAATGAAAACGGGTTCTTTATGTTTCAGGTTTCTATCATGCAAATTGCATCTGATAAGACGGTTTTCATCTTTGACTTGATAAAGTTATTTGAAGACATACCTGATATCCTAGACAACTGCCTATCCCGCATTTTGCAGTCTCCTAGAATTCTCAAACTTGGTATGATATATACAAACAAATTGATCTGGGGAGCATTGCTGTTTTTTCATCATTATACAAGTGCTTAAATCTTTTAAATGAAAATTCGATCTATTCTAAAGAAAGAGCTGTCCTCTTATTAACTTTACTTTTTTGAGGTTTTGGGATAACTTTTGTAGGTATCGTCAGCTCTTAGAAATCAGAACACTCATAATCGACTTCAATTAACTCATAAAAGAGGAATATTAGTTTTACTTACGTTGACAATGGCTGTTTGAAGCTCGTCAATTGACCTGAAAAAAAGACTTGCTATCTATGCCGCTGATTGTCAGACAAAAACCAGTACTTGCCACAGTACCTTTGGAACTTTTTTTGAGTGAACTATGTATATACATGTGTATATATGTAATTCTATGTATATACGTATGATTAAGTATACGTGTTTATCTAGAAATTGATAAAAATTAAAAGTAGTGCGATTTAAATAATCACGACCAATGCTTTATGTGGATTTGTAGGTTATAACTTCCAATGTGACATAAAGCAGCTAGCTCATTCATATGGAGAGTTGCGGTGTTTCAATAACTATGAGAAATTATTGGACATTCAGAATGTATTCAAAGACGCTCGAGGTGGTTTGTCAGGACTTGCTGAGGTATTTTAAACATGAAGGCACCACCATCACTTCCTGTTCCTATCTTCTATATCCCCTGGTGAATCTAAATCCATTTCAGTTTATGATTTATCTATATTGCCTTTATATACTGTTATCTGGACTTCATATTCAGAAAATACTGGGAACTGGTTTGAACAAGACAAGACGAAACAGCAATTGGGAACTACGGCCTCTGAGTCACAACCAGGTATTTTACTTTTGTTTGCCATCATTCACATTTCCCATCTGCTATAACTTCTATGACTGCCCAAAGCGATTCGGTTTTATAACAGCTTCACTTTCAACCAAAAAGTTCTCTGATTTGATTTTCATATGCACTGATCAATTCCTCTGTGTCTGTTTTTGTCGTGTCCTCTTGGTCGTGGATGCACATAAGATATGAGATTATCAACCCTTTGATCTTTACATTCATCTGGAATAAAACATCAAGAAAACTAAAGCAATATTATTTTGCAGCTAGAGTATGCTGCTCTTGACGCTGCTGTACTTGTTCACATATTTCATCATTTTCACAATCACTCTCAGTCTGCTGGTTTTCCAGACGGACATGACAAGATCGAGTGGAAGTCTCATATTGTAAGAAAACTATAAGTGAAAGCGTGCGTGGAATTGTTTATGGTTGGACATTTTGTATGTCATTGTGTTTTTGTTTTCTGTTCTGTTGCCACTTTTAGCTTTTGCTGCGGATTTCTGTACAGGTTTCTCGCATGGATAACCCCAAGAAAGCAAAAAAGGAGTCTAAAAATAAAAGAGAATTGGAAGATGATATCAACAAGCGGGGGCAATCAAATTAGTGATTAAGCACTTGTTTTTCTTTTCCTTTCATTAATTGTCTAACAATAGTTTCATTGTATATATACATCCATTTTGGTTAGGAGAAGAAACGCTGATTAGTCAAATTTGTTGGGCTATTTTATTTTATATTGGAAAAAAAGATAGATTTTTTTTTCTCTAAGCAATATCAGCATGGGAATATTTCTTCTTAAATATATAATTTGTTAAACGTTTCGCTTCCTTTTCTTTTTTCAATTTAAAAAAGGGTGCGGTACCTTGCAATCCACATTTCTAGTTAGGCAATAATGCATTGTTATGAACTTATGAGACCTTATCCGCTCCACGGACTAAAAAAAAAAATGTAATGGAAATGTGGATTGCAAAAAAAAAATTGTTCTGCTCTACTGACCTCATCTTAGTTTAGTCACGGATTAAATTTTTTTTTTAAATTATACACACATGTATTTTTTTAAAAAAATTTTAAGTGAAAATAAAAAAAATTATGTATATATATAATCAAATAAATTAATAATTATATCTGTTAATAAATAAAAGGAATTATAAAAAATAACTTAAAATAAAATTAAAAAAATCAAGAGATGAGTGTCTATTAAGATATTTAATTCACAAGACTAGATATTTACTCGATTGTGTTTGTTAACTTATTTATTAAAATAATTTTTTTATTCAATCAAACAATAATAAAAATAAATATACATATTAAATTGATTAAATAAATAAAAGAGAAAAAAAATATTATGTAAGGCATGCTATTAAAAATATTATTTGAAAATAAATATTTTTTATTTTAAAAATAAAATTCATCTATACAAAAAATAAAAAAAATAGATAAATTAGAAAAATATCTTCAAAAATTAGATGCATACAAAAAAAATAAACATATTTTTTTAAATAAAAAAATAATTCTAAAAAAAAGAGAATGAGAATAAATCTAAATCTAAATAAAAAATAATTATTATGAAAAAACACATAAAAAAACATTAATTTAAAAAGAAAAAAAAAGACTAGGCTAACTCGTCTAGCCCATTTTATTAGGTTAACGTGTCATTTGTGTTGTTTAATTTTTTTTTACCATTATGATGATAAAAAAAATATAACTAATGGTTTTTTCAACTAAAAAAACAATTTTTCATTGTGAAAATTCATCCACAATGCCATTGCCATGTGTGGGGATTCCCAATGTATTTTGCACTGTAGATGCCCTCACATTTTAGTTTTTTAGTTAATAGTTATAAAAAAAAATTAAAAAATAAATATAGATATATTATTCATTTATAAATATCTATCTAGAATAAATTTCTTAAATAATATCATGGTAGTGGTGGATATTATTCCAAATTTAATTCAAGAAAGATATTAAAAAAATTAATTCTTCAAGATGAATTGGTCCATTGTGTATGTTTGGTAATGTAAATATGTAATAACTTTTATTGTTACAGTTTTTTAAAAATAAGTTTTAAAAAATATTTTTAGTTGTAAATATTTTAAAAAAATAGGTTTAAAAAATATTTATTTGGTTAAAATTATTATAAGATAATTTTTTATATGTAAAATAAAAAAACATGTTTTTTGAATAAAAAATAAAAAATTTCACCTTCTATAAAATAAAAATTTACAAGGTAATTATATACTAGTCAAGTAAAAAAAATAATTTGATTAAAAAATAATTTTCGGTCAATACCGAACGGTTTCTATATACTGAAAATTTTCTATTCGTTTAAATTTGTGAATAATTTTTTTTAAAATTTTTTTCAAAACTAAGACGTCCATTTCATTTCATGAGAGAAAAGATCGGAAACAATATTAAACTTAAGCCACCCTGTTCCAACAGAAACTAACAGAATGACAAACTAATTCAAAGTACAAATTAAGCTGTCTTGACATAATCTTAGCTCTCTCTCCTAAAGATTGACACCCCTCTCCCTCCTCTTTGTCTCTCTCGATTGACCCCCTTGTTCGTGTTGAAGCAGAGAGAGAGACATAGCAGGAGGGAGATCAATCAAGATGGGCGAGATCAACGTAACATCATCAAGGTATGCAAAATCTCATCAAGCCCACGATTTATCCAGGAAGCATCATGATGTTGAAAGGAAATCTTCAAGTTGGTGGAATTCGCCAGAGACAAAGAGGAAAAAACGTGTTGCAAGATATAAGCTTTATGCCGTGGAAGGAAGAGTGAAGTCTTCTGTAAAGAAAGGGTTTCGCTGGGTCAAGAAAACCTTCTCTAGGTTTGTGCATTGATACATGTAGTCAAGAAGGAGATGGAGGTTTGTAGGGTGTTTTGATTTCAATTTTAATTAACACCATTGATGCATTTTCAAATCAAGGTCTGGTTTTGTAAGTGTTGAATGCTTGTCGCTGTGTAATCTTTATTCATAAACCATTTCTGTTTCATGTGATCATTTCATGAACAAGAAACTGTAAGATCCCTTCCCTTCCCTTCCCTTCCCTTCTCTTTTTGTTGCTGGTGATCATGACTGTTGACAAACATAGATATGCATGGATCTTGATTTCTTGGCAATCTTTAACATTTTTTTAGGTTGGATCTTGATTTCTTGGCAATCTTTAACATTGCTTATATACCATTTCCAATCTTTCATATGCTTTGTGAGAAATGACAGAAGCATTAACATATTGAAAGCTCATGCCCCTCCATGGCTAGCATGCATGTTTAAATAACATCCTTAGAAGGTATATCAAAGAAAAAAAAAAGATGCTTTGTGAGAAATGACAAAAGCATTAACATATTGAAAACTCATGCCCCTTCATGGCTGCTAGCGTCGTGCATGTTTAAATAACATCCTTAGAAGGTATATCAAAAGAAAAAAAAAAGATGATTTACATCCACCCACTTATATAAAAAATATTAATTGGTTCGAGTCTTCTGTTATATGATAGTTATTAGAGGTTTACATAGTCGTTAACTTCAGGACTTGTAGGATTAGTCGAGGTGCGCGCAAACTGACCTGAACACCCACATTAAACTAAAAATAAAATATTAATTTAATATTTTTTTTAATTGATAAAACATGATTTCAACAATAAAATATTTCAATATTTTCAAGTAATTAATTATCTATAATTTTGGGCATTAAAAACTCCATAAAGTGGTAGCATAATTGTCTACCATTCTCTTAATCATTAGGATGCATTGTATGTTGTGTTAATTATTATTCATGAACAAACAACTATTGTATGTAGCTTTGAAGGAAAGAATTCCTAGCTAATTAACCATGCATGTAACCAAAGACAATTTCATTCATGCATATATATGAACAATAATTGTATGGTTGATGCTAGGGCGTGCTAAAACATTATTAACAAAAAGTAAATTTATATATAATTTGACTCGAGAATATTTTTATTATCATAAAATACAAATCATATGATTTGATTTATCTCATATTTTTGGAAGGAATTTAAAATAAAAAATAAGATTTTTGATCCAGCAAGCTTTATCATGAATTGTATAAATTCATGCATGATGTTACAAGTGATTTATATTTATTATTATGATGCAAATTAATTTTAAAAAATAATTTTTATTTGAAAATATATTTTTAATATTAGCAAGTCAGAATTATTGAAAAATATTATAAACAATATTAAACTAATATTGTTTTAGTCAAATATATTCCTTATGCGCATAAAAAAAGAACAGGAATAACCGCAATTTCCAGTAATTTAAATTCAGTAATTTCTTTATATATATATATATATGTATGTATATTAAAAACTCAAAGATATATGATTCAACGAAGAATTGTCAAAAAAGACCATAGCAAATGCGGGGGATTTCACTAATTTCAAAGACTTCGGCAATTCAATTTAACCAATAAATTAATTAGTTGGAGAAGAAACTAATAATAAATAAAAGAAACATAAAGAGAATAATAAATCATGATGTGGGAATGGAGAAATGATGTCTAAGCTTGGCTAAATTGTGGCTTTGGCAAAGAAATTTCTCTTTATAATAAATCCATCTCCTTAAAAAAATGGACTATTTTTTTTTAATTTCTCATCTTCATTTATATATTCAAATTATGCTTGTCATAATATAAATAATTATTCTTAAAATTTGAGAGCTTGAAAATTTAATTTATATATCCAGAATAATCAAACAAACTAAAGTCGTACTTGAATCTAATTCATTTAAAAATAGTTAAAAAATACACAAATGCTAGGTTATTTTTTCGTATATATAAATATTTTAAATAATACTATAGTAAATCAGAAAAAAATACTAAAAAAAAGAAATTTATATTATTATTGCTATCACACTGTAGCCCAAACTGATACGACACCGTCCATAATATCCCTTCACCACAAACTAGCCAAAAATAGCGCGGGAATTTCATCCCTCTCAAATCCTCCTCCAGTCCGCCACCCACTCACAATTCTCAATTTGGAACCCGACAAAGCTCAATCAAACGAAAGCAAAAGAAATGGGAGGTCGTGATTTGGAGTTGGAGAGAGCTCGATTTCTAAGTTTGGCTTTGGAGTTTGGTTTCGATGAAGAATCTGCAAACAAATGCCTAGACCGCTTGATTTCTCTCTATGGTAACTCACCCACCCAACCACCCATTCACTCACTCACTCAATTTCTGATAAAACCCATGTTTTACATTATCGGTTTTGTTGATATTTTCTCAGTGGGAAAAGAATTGGTTTAAAAGTTGCAAACTTTTTTATTTTTTCTAGAGAAGGTGATTTGGGTTTTTTGTTTTTTTTTTCCCTGTGAACTAAGCAGGATGAGGTTCTTTTGAAGTTTCAGAGAATTGGGTTTTTGAAAATTTGGTTTTTGTGAAATGGGTTGGTTTTAAATAGAGCGATTAACGGGTATTGATATTCTTGTTGAAACTAAGCTTAGTGTTCTGGGATTTTCTGTTCTGGTGCAAAAAGGGTGATTCTTGAAATGGGGTTATAATTTTTTTTTTGGCAGAATGGATTAGTTGATTGATACTAAGAATGTTCGCTGCCACTTTTCCTACTAGAGCTAGGAACTTGGCTGGATTGTCTCCTTCAAAGGCTTTGCTTTTGGAGAACCTAAACCATGTGATGATGGTTTTGTGCTGTGCTGTGTTTTGTTTGGTTTTTTTTATTTACTTTTAGATATACTGATGGTTTTCCTATTCCTTTGTTTTTTTATGGTGGTGAAGGTGAAGATGGCCAAGATTTTATCACAGTTGAGTGCTGTGGGGATGATTTTCTTGTGGCACTGGCTGAATCTATGCAAGACACTGAGGACTGGGGTGATGATGATTTACAAATTATTGAATCAGAAGCTTGTGGAACTTTAACTAACATGTTTGAGGAACATGTTGAAAAGAACAACAATAAAGCAAATGATGATGACAACTCGAGAACCTACATAGATGTTACTGATGATTCACCTGAACCTAAAAAGACAAGGACTTTTATGGAATTGGATTCTTCGAGTGATAGTGAAGAAGAGCCAGATTTTAGTTTGGAAGAGGAAAATCATGATTTATTTACCCCCTTGACTAAACGAATTTCAGGATCTTTGGTGAGAATTGTTTTTAAAAATAAATTTAGTTCAATGTTGCTTTTTATCTCAAGTGTGAGAATTTATATTTGTTTTACTTTGAAGGACTGTAAAAGCAGTGTTACTCAAGGTTCAGTTTCCTCAGTTGGCAATAAAAGGCAATGTCCCAGGATGTCAAAAGATGACCATCGGAGTCTCAATTATGAAGAATTACAGGCTTTGGATGACTTTGAACTAGCAAACGTTGTAATATTTGGCAACACGACATTTCGTCCATTGCAGCATCAGGCTTGTAAAGCAACTGTGGCAAAGCAAGATTGTTTTGTTCTTATGCCTACTGGAGGCGGTAAAAGTCTATGTTACCAGGTCATATATCTCTCTGTACACCAAGATTATGCTGTTTCTTTCTTTTTATTTAGAGGTTTAAAGCAGCAGTAACAGAAAAGGCTGTGTTCATGTGGCTAACAGTACTTTGTTGTATTTTTTGCCTGTCCTTCACAGCTTCCTGCTACTCTGAATCCTGGTGTTACAGTGGTCATATCTCCCTTGCTTTCCCTCATTCAGGATCAAATTATCACACTGAACCTCAAGTTTGGAATACGAGCAACTTTTTTGAACTCTCAACAAACTTCTGCCCAAGCAGCAGCTATCCTCCAAGAGCTAAGGCATGTCCCCTCCCCCAGTCCTGCTTTAAATTCATACAAACCTTTTGTTTTTTGCTTTTGACAATTCAATGGCAAGATTTGTTTCCAGGCTCCTTTCTCACTACATTATATTTCCATGACTGGACTTCTCGTTGATCTTCTGTTTTCTTTATCTTAGAAAGGACAAGCCATCATGTAAGCTCTTATATGTGACTCCTGAAAGGATTGCTGGGAACCCAGCATTTCTTGAAATACTGAAATGTCTGCATCTGAAGGTGAGTTGTTTTTGCAGGTTTTTAGTGACTATATTGCTATACTGTTTACTATTAAGTCTATATCTTTTAATGGTGCTCCATGTAAATCACAGGGACAATTAGCAGGTTTTGTTGTTGATGAAGCACATTGCGTGAGGTATGGTCTCTTTTAGTGCATCATGCTGCAATTATTCTGTGTTGGCTAAAACTAGCTTGGACACTCATAGAAATACATTATCGCATGCTGAGGAAGACCGCCCTTTTGAGCCAAACTTTTTTTTTCACTTCCCATATGTACTCCTTAACATTGGCACCATACAAGGACTGCAAGAATTTTTTTTAAGTGTCAATGTTCAGTGTCTTCAATGAAAATTACAATTTTAGTTTTAAAAATGGTGGTGTCATTGTGTTTTTTTTAGAAGAGTCACTATGCATAGGCCATTTTAGAATTTCAAAATTCTAACAATAGACTCCTGCTACCTATCAAATTCTACCTCAATAATGTTTACCAGCCAGTGGGGACATGATTTCCGTCCAGACTACAAGAGATTAGGATGTCTAAAGCAGAATTTTCCGGCTGTCTCTGTTATGGCGCTGACTGCCACAGCAACCCATTCAGTTCGTGAGGTAGTTACTTTGGAATGCTTTGTTTCTCTTTTAGTGCCCTTTTCAAGGAAATAATATTTTCCCTTTTGAATAAATCGTCTTCAGGATATCTTAAAAACTTTAAGAATTCCAGGGGCTCTTGTCTTAGAGACAAGCTTCGATAGACCAAATTTGAAATATGAAGTGATTGGGAAGACCAAAGAATCACTGAAGCAGCTTGGAGATCTTCTAAGGGATCGTTTCAAGAATCAGTGTGGAATAGTATACTGCCTTTCAAAAAATGAATGTGTTGAGGTCTCGAAGTTTTTGAATGAGAAATGTAAGATTAAGGCAGTTTATTATCATGCTGGTTTGGGAGCTCGCCAAAGAGTTGATGTTCAGAGGAAGTGGCACACAGGCGAAGTCCACATTGTATGTGCTACTATTGCGTTTGGAATGGGAATAGATAAACCAGATGTTGTGAGTTCTTCTAAATTCTTTAGTTTCTATTTCTTAATTCTTTTGTGGAAAGTTTAGCTGTGGTGATTTGCTAATGTATGACCACTCTAATCATTCATTCCAACTCCTATACTCTGTGAAATTGTATCCTCTGGTGGTTGTCAAATGGAAAAGTTGTTAGATATGTAATACATGCTCTTAGCAAAGAGAGAATTCATTTTAGATAACCTATATATTTGGAGCATGTATGATGGCTGTGCATATCAAACTGAGATTAGTACAATTTCCCCAAGATTAAGATTTTTACGATAACCTGTATCAGATTGGATGAGAAAGAAGCAGATCTTTGTGTCATATTGAAGTAACAGGCATTGTAGTGTTACAAGTGCTATCACTTATTTTCTGTCATGAAACAGAGTTGTAAAGATTGAGTAGTTTAATGCTATGAACTGTAGGAAACTACAATATGCCAGAATTTCACTTTCAACATAGTTCTATTTCTGGCCTGCTATCTTGATTTGTAATTTTTATTTATGACGTCTTAATCTTTGGTAACTTTTCATTCTTTTTGCTGGTTATCCTGAACTGTTTTTCTTTGCTTTTTTATCTTTCAAATGCCCAGCGCTTTGTTATCCACAATACATTGTCTAAATCAATTGAAAGCTATTATCAAGAATCTGGAAGGGCTGGAAGAGACAGTCATCCTGCTACATGCATTGCTCTATATCAGAAGAAGGATTTCAGTCGGGTTGTATGTATGTTAAGGAGCGGACAGGGTTATAAAAGGGAAAGCTTTAAGCCAGCAATGGCTCAAGCTCAGAAGATGAAAAGCTATTGTGAGCTCAAGGTAAGTAATCTCTCATTAGAAATTCTTAGACCAAGAGTGAGAATCCATCATCAAATAAAACATTGCTTCATTCCTTTTCTTTCTGAATCTCCAGGTTGAATGTAGAAGACAAGTTTTACTTGAACACTTTGGAGAGTCTTTTGATCAAAAGGCCTGCAAATTTGGCTCCAATCCCTGTGATAACTGTCTCAAGACTACCTTGTGAGCATGTTTCCATTTGTCTTCACCAGGGCATTTAATCCTCTGGCCATCACTAGGATCTAAGCCATTTCTTTCCCCTCCTATAGCCATGCCAAAAAACCCCAATAACTCCAAGAATCAGACCCTCCATGATCCCCGATGTGAAACCCTGTCACGGGCGCTTGGCTTGGCTGACTCCCTCAAGATACCCTTATCTCAGGAATGTTTTTCAATCAACTATGTAATCATTGCACACATAGTTTAGAACTTATTGATGTTAAGGTTATGTAGCATGATACATTTGCATGAATCGAAGCTCTAGCTCTCCCTGGTCCAATCGAAGATAGGCCAGGCCATCCATACCAGAATTAAAAGATTAATGAGAAATCATTTCACGCCATGTGGTTTCAACACATGAACTCGAAAACTATAGAGGTTCAATCCATTTGATTGGAATTTAAACTCCAAGAAACTTGGATCCTAATTCTTTGCCATGGCACCCTCGAGAAAAGGATGTAACAAACAATGCGTGGATGCACAGCAAGTCAAGAGGGGAGCAAGGGTGCGTTGTGATTCACTGATTCCAAATTGCAGCTGCTTGTGAGTACTGATGGCCGCCGTTGACTGGCCCTTATGACTAGTCCATTTTGCGTTGTCTTTAAGAATTTAATGTGAAGTGGGTGGCAATTGGTATGGACCCACCGTGTCCTCGTAAAGGTAAATTCTTTAAAATCTTTTTGTTTTTATGTTCTAAGAATATTTTTTTAAAAAATTAAATATTTTTTATTTATTTTGATTTAAATTAATTATTTTTTGATATTTTTAAATTAAGTGTTAATATTAAAAATAATTTTTAAAAGATAAAAAAATATTATTTTAATATATTTTTAAATAAAAAATATTATTTTAAATTTTTTTTATTACAATTCTAAACACCTCATTTGCATGACTATGACTAGTAAAGGTACAAAAAAAAAAAGGAAAAAGATAGGCTGGTAGGTGGGAGCATGTGGATAGAATTTGTAAAGCTTGGCATGGTTGTTATTAGTTGCGTTTTATTAGTGTTTTAAAATATAAAAAAACTATATATATATATATATATAAATGATAAAAATATATTTAAAGTGGATAAAAATATAAAATAAATTTATTCATATCATAATTTTAAAATTAATTCATATCTTTTCAAAATAAAAAAATACAAAAATATATTTAATTTTTTTTCATTCATTTTATCTATCTGAAAATAATAACCAAATATTTACTAATTGTAACGATATATATATATATATACACACCCTCAAGCCCGCACCTGTTTATACAACAAAAGAAGATGGGATAATTTTAGGTATAATTATTAAAAAATAAATATTTAATTTATTTTTTATATTAACCTATCAAAACTATAAAAAAATACTAGTAAAAATATTAATTTAATATTTTTTAAAATCGAGTGCCCTTTTAAGATGCAGTTAGAGGCACCTACTAGTAATTTTTTTTTATATTAATATATTAAAATTATGAAAAAATACCAATAAAAATATCAATTAAAATCGAGTGCACTTTTAAGACGCTGATGGAGGCACTGCTAGTAATTTTTTATTGGAATAAAATCTGGATTCTCATAACAGGCCCCCAATGACCTTATACAAATCCAATTATAACTTTGCCAAGTAGGTGGACAGCATTGCCGGCTTAATATTCAACAACAAATCTAAGATCTAAGATCCACAGAGCCATGAAGTCTTCCTGAGACTTTTTTGACACAAGCACATGTACCGACCGTGCAGTTATTATGATCAATCAACTCATAATCCTCGCTCCCTTGTGATAAAATAGAGTTTTAGACGATGACGTGTCAACAACCCCAGTAGCATGGTCACGTGAGAGCATATGAATTTGCCTGGAGTGTTTGCTTGGATCCAAAACTTTCTTGATCGCCCAAATGGCCAGTTTTCCAGCTAGAGGATGGAGGTATGCAGAAGCAAACAATTCTGGAATAATTCCGAGCTAGATAAAGGTCGGAGCCACTCTCTGTTTCCCTCGAGACTTTAGCATGGAGAAATTATTGGAGTGGAAGAAAACCTCTGATATGGTGATGTCACAGAATCTTAATAAAGTTGATGTCTTGCTGCTCTATCCTTTGACGCTGAAGTGAAAGCAGGTGGCGATAGAGACCTCTTACCTGGGAAACTAGACTCGATGACAGCACAGAATTTAAATAAATTGGATTAGATTTACCTTATACTTCCATCTTCATCCCACCCCTAACCCTCCACTTCTACAATATTGGCACAGATTTACCTTCAAGATTTTTTTTTCAATGAGATTACTTAATAAATTAGTTTATTGGATTGGCATGCCAAAACTAGAACATTTGTCCAAAATCTGACTGAGAAAATGGAGGTTTGTCTTGTACCATGTATCCCAAATTGAGAAATCTAACAATTCTAGGGTTTTTTCCCTTCTTCTTTCCTCTTGTGCTGCCAAGATAACAGCATGGCATCGACCCTCGATTGTCGACATTAATCTTGAACAAAGACTCCCATTATTATACTCGAGTAACTCTTCATGCCTTGATAGACAATTTTGAGTGCATAAATAGCAAAATCTCTGTGCTTTTTAGTCTTGAAGAAGCACAGAAGTGCTGGCAATTGATTTAGGTTAGTTAAACCAAGTGGAACCCATCAATTTGTAGGTCCAAAGAACCACAAAACCATGTTAATCAGCCATGTGGGAGGATAGGGAAGAGTGCCACCATTGCTAGCATGAGAATGGGATGGAATAAAAATATTATTTAATCAAGATTATTAATTTACTGAGAATATATTAGAATCTGTAATCTAGGAATTAGAAACTAGTTTATCCTGTAAAATTAGTATTTTACATTTGACACGAAATCACTTGGTCGGTGCCATTTTCTCATCTATGCATAATTTACTCATGCTAAAATTAAAAAAAAATCAAAGGACGCGGATGGTCAACAATTTGAAGTAGCATGTGTAAATATTGACTTTGAAAACTTGATTTACATCATGTTTGGTATTTTTTTGGATTAAAAGTGTTTTTTTTAAATAAAAAAACACAAACATTTAGTGATCAAGTAGGTGTTTCGTCTTTGTTTACCTTGGTTTAAATTAAAAAAAAAACATATCTATAACTTTAATACACATTCATGACTAATAAATTCCTCATGAATTTTATAATTTTAACATAAATAACATCTCTTGATCAAACAAAAAAGATGGGCTTAACATCAATGCACTAAATCTAATCCTAATAATTTGTAAATCTTTTTAATATGGATTGGATTGTATTTATTTTACCATACTTGAAAAAAAATTGATTCAATCTTGATCTATGTGAAAAATAATTGAAAAATCATCAATAACTTTGGAAAACCAAAAGGCCAAAAACACCCAGTTGGTTCACTTGTTTATGTTAATAAATCAATTATTTTAGTCACAATTCCACAGGAGTTTACTCATCAAACTCTTGCAGTCTTGCCAAAAAGTCAAAGCAGTGTCTCATCGTCTCAAAAATCCAATGCCATCAACAGCACAAGACAGGTAGTCCACCATCCCCTCTCTCCCTCCAGACTGACACATTTTTACTCTTTTTTAAACTGGCTTGTTTTAACCGCATGTTTTTGGACCATTCCTCGTGCACCCCAAATCTCGTGTGTTTCCCTCTATCTGCTAATGTCACTATTTTTTAGCTCTTCTTGACTTCATTTTCCAGCCATTTTGTTAAAAACCCTACTTTTCAAGCCTTCAGGCATCTGGTGTTGTTTACTTTTGCTCAAAAAACAACCTCTTACAGGCAAAGTTGAGAGGTTGGAGTTTGAAAAAATGTGGGATTCTTGGATAGTATGGGTTGACTAGTGAGATTCATATGAAATGGTTCAGAGTTTGTGAGATTTGAAGAAAACCCTTTCGATTTAAGTTATTTCTGGATGCATTCGATCTGTTTTGTGGTTCTAAGGCAAATGGGATTTGGTTGATTTTTGCTGTTTATGC
Organism: Populus nigra; assembly: GCF_951802175.1. Lineage (NCBI taxonomy): Eukaryota > Viridiplantae > Streptophyta > Magnoliopsida > Malpighiales > Salicaceae > Populus > Populus nigra. Next base: position 22,688,812 of record NC_084856.1, read on the forward strand.
GAGTAACGGTTGGAACCTCGACTCTTGGAGGATGTCAAGTAAGATTTTGATTCACCTGAATCGTTTTTTGCTTTTTCCTTTTGCTTTCTTTTGTTAATTTAAAGATTTTCCAGTTAAGTGAAGGTTATTTGGCTCTGTAATGCCTGTGATTTTGGCAATGTTGGTTATTTAAAGAAGGATCTGATTTACTTGGTAATTAGTGCAGTTATTTTTGTATTACCTCTCCACTTGTGTGTAAACATCTAGCACTTTGTGTTTTTTGCTTGCTGAATGAGCAATGTAGCTGACATTAGGCGTGGATGTGGTTTTTAAAGGTCTAATCTTTTGTGTCCTAATTGTGTTTCAATTCATCTTTAGAGCTTGTTTAATTTTAAATTTGGAACTTGATGGCAATGTAGTTTGGCCGATGGGTTCTGTTTGATTATTTTGTAAAATGCAGAGGTAAATTTGGGTTTTTGATGATACAAATTTGCCTATTTGAATCGTTCTCCTGGTTAAGAATGACTTAGAAAGAATTTATTAGAAGTTGGTTTTTTGCCTATTTGAATCGTTCTCCTGGTTAAGAATGACTTCGAAAGAATTTATTAGAAGTTGGTTTTTCTAGGTTTTACTTATTGCTGAAACCATTTCAATTATGATTTGTAGATAACATGACGGAGGGTGAGAGAAAACGTTCAAAAGGAGGCCTTTTTCACTTGTTTGATTGGAATGGGAAGTCTCGGAAGAAGCTGTTTGCGAATAATTCTGAATTACCTGGTATAGTTGTTGTCTTGAAGATTATGGCTGTGCGTATGGTAATTTCTGATTGTTTCCTAAGTTGTCCAGTTTTTAACTTGATTTATGTCTGTATGTGTTGTGATTGTAGAAGGATTAAAGCAAGGAAAAGAAAATGTTGAAAAAATGGAAAAGCTTCTGCTTCAGGCGGTGAGCATTCATCTCTCTCCTGTTGTAACTTTACTTTCTACTATCCTTTAGTTGTTATAAAATCTCAAACATGATTTAACGGTTTGTTTTTCCTGTACATCCAGGGGGAGCTGGATGATAGAAGAGCAAACTTGAGTAACAGAGGAAGTAGTGACTTTAGTTGTGCTTCATCAATGACTAGTGATGAAGGATATGGAACAAGGGCCCCTGGGGCAGTTGCAAGGCTTATGGGTCTGGATTCTTTGCCAACATCAAATGTTGCTGAGCCCTCTTCTACCCTAGTTTTTGATTCACGCTCTCTTAGGGCATTTCAATATGATAGCAGCTCGCCTAATTTATGGAGTGAATATAACCCTGTGGACCACCTCAACGTTCCAAATAAGCAAGAGAAGTATGCTTGGAATTCTGTGGAATCGAGGCCGCATAAGGTGGAAAACCGGCCAAGTAAGAGATTTCAAACTGAAACATTGCCTCCAAAATCAGCTAAATCAATTCCATCTACCCACCATAAGTTGTTGTCTCCTATTAAGAATCCTGGATTCACCCCAACAAAGAACGCGGCTTACATAATGGAGGCAGCTGCAAAGATAATTGAGGCAAATCCTAAGGCAACTAGCAGTGGTAAAGTTCCATCAATCGGGACTTCTTCAGTTCCTTTGAGAATTCGAGATTTGAAACAGAAAATGGAAGCTGCTGCACATACAACATCTAAGCCCCAAAGATCAAGTGAATCCTCTGTTGCCAAGAATACAAAAGGACAACAAAGTGACAAGAGTTGGAGTGGACCAGAAGGCCTGTCATCATCCAAGGCTTCTACAAGTTCTGAAAAAGGCACTCCCAGCAGTTTGAAGAACAAGGGGAAGTCTGTTCCACTTGCAGCACAAGCAAAGTCCACTAATGGTCAAAGAAGGGATGGATCCACATTGAAAAGTAAGAGTATTGTGAAACAGAAGGAACAGAATGAGGTCAAAGCAAACCAGATGCTTAAGACCCAGCCTCGCACACAAAATACTGTACAGAAGAGAATCTCTGAAAGCAGGACCAGTAATGTGCTTCAGCAGAATAACCTCAAGCAAAATTCTGTACCCAATAAAGATAGTTCAGGTTTGAAGAATTCAGTTTCTAATCAGCAAGGTAGAAAAACAAAATCCACTAGTGGTTCTGTTGGACAAAGTAGGACTGCAAAAAAGGTTGTTGTAAAGCCTGAAACTGTGCCCAGAAAGATGGGCTTGGTCATGACAGATTCTGAAAAGGAGAAAACTAAGAATATAGCTCGGAAGAAACGTTCTGTCAGTGGTGATCTCCAAATTGACAGAAATGCCACTCCTAATGTATCATTCAATAAGGATGAAATGTCTACAAAAAGTAATGTTGTAATGGATGGGAACATGAATATGGCCATGGATAGCAGGAAAAGTGGCATGGATGTTGTTTCATTTACATTCTCGTCTCCCATAAAGCGGGCCACGCCTAGCTCTCAGTCATCTGGACAAATGTTGGAGAAATGTAGCAGTTCTGCTATCGACTCTTTTGGTAGTAAAGATCATCCCTCCTTAAAAAGTTCAATGTCTTATTTTCCTGGATTAAATGTTATGGGAGGTGACGTGTTGGGTGTTCTTTTGGAACAAAAACTGAGAGAATTAACATATAAAGTAGAGTCTTCCCATTGTAATGTGATCAGAGAGGAGACTTCTTCTACTTCTTTGTCCATTTTTCAAAACTCATCAACTCCTAATGTGGCAAGCACCTCCTCCACAGCACTGGACAAGATGCTTCAAGTTGTTCATGATAAAGATAAGTCAGACAGCCTAGGTTACTTCGATTGTATTTTGGTGGAAAATTCACAGCTTGCTATGAACCAAAAGTGGCAGGTCAGTCATATGTCCACAATCTGCAGATGCATCGTTCCTTTTTTGGCATCTCTGATCTACATTATCTGTTTTCTTCTTGGAACTTTGAAATGCTCGAGTGACAATAGGAATTCATTTTTTTTTGTCAGTATTCAGTTTCAAGATAAGCTTTTCCTGATGTGAGTAATATTACATTCTCTGAAAAGAATTGAAAGTTTAGTTCTATTCTTTGATGTAGGTAACATTTGTGTTATGTTGTAGATGCCTTTGTAGGTGACCTATCTGGTAGAGGTTGACAATCGGGTTAATTTATTCCATGCCTCTACTGTATTGTATATGTATATCATCATTAAAGATATAGTAGATAAAGTAGGAAGAATACATGTTTGTGTTTTTGCCAAGTCCAATAATGTTCAGAAAATCTTCTGCGTGAGTTCAAATGGGCACTTACTTGCTTCTCCTAGTTCTGCTGTAAAGGTGGTATATTCTCTTACATTGCGGATAATGTCTGAGTCAGGTAGAATTGCTCTGGAAGCTGTACCCTGGAATTTTTTATTTTCATTTTTTGCGAGTGCTAAAGAGTCTGGATTTAGTTGTTAATTGTTTGGGGTAGATGCCAGTCCTTGTATTGGTTTTATCTGTGGAACTTGGAGCCTGTGTGCAAATTATTGCCAATACCTTCTTCTTCTTCTTGTTTTTTATTTATTTTTAATATAATTTCTGAGTCAGGTAGAATTGCTCTGGAAGCTGTCCCCTGGATTTTCTAGTTTTCATTTTTGCGAGTGCTAAAGAGTCTGGATTTTAGTCGGTAATTGTTTGGTGCAGATGCTAGTCCTTGTATTGTTTTTATCTGTAGAATTTGGAGCCTGTGTGCAAGTTGTTGCCAATACCTTCCACTTAACTAATGAGCACATTAGCATACAGAATTCTGTATGTAGAAAAGCTAAGCAGATGCTAACGGGATTGGAAGTTCTGACAAAAAATAATTCAATTAGCATTTCTCATCTTCAGAAGTGAATATAGGTTCACAGCTTATTTGCCTCCCTAACAATCTCACTTGGACAACCTTTTCAGCAATCAGAAGATATTGAAGTGCAAAGCAGTAGCAGCAATTACAGTGAAACTGGAAAGGAACTCAAGTGTCAACGTACCAGCCCAGTTTCAATTCTCGAACCTTCTTTTGCAAGTGGAAGTTGCTCATATCTCAACGGTAAAGCTGTACCCTGATTCTCTTGGACTTCTTTTTCTAACTATGTATTTGGATTTGGAAAAATCTCGTCACTTCATGCATGATAATTTGGAAATAAACCAATATCATTTAAATGCCAGTAAGGAACCTAGTGGTGGTAATTTGTGACTGATATTTAGGAAGATAAGCACATCTAATTTTTCAATTCAGGTTCGGGGTTGTGTGCACCTTTTAAGATCTTCATAATGTGATGTGGGGTGTTCTCTCTTTTTTGGATAAAATTACGTTTTGATGAAAATAGTGACCAAAATATATACTCAATTTTCAGGAAGTAGCCATTGCTCAACAAATGAATCTGTAGAAATGGAGGGTGAAACCGAGCTATCAGACTCAGCCTCCTCAATATCTGCAGTGGATGTGGTAAGAAAATATACAACTAGGACATGCAGCATAACAGAATCAAAGGAATCAAGCGACTGGGAACTAGATTTCATGAGGGATATACTTGTCAGTGCAGAGCTAAACTTGAAAGATTTCTCATTGGGTCAAACCTCCAACGTCATAAACCCCAGTCTTTTTGATCAGTTGGAGAATCAAGACCAGGGGATGGGAAGTAACGAAGAAGATTACTCCAAGCTTGCGCGAAAGCTTTTGTTTGATTGTGTTAGTGAATCCCTTGACTTTAAATGTGGACAAATTTTGTTAGGGAGCTGCAAAGCATGGGCTAGATTGTCAACATTGTTTCAAAGGAAGGGGTGGTTGGCAGAGGAGCTGTACAAGGAAATTTTGGGTTGGCAAAGCATGGGAGACATGATGGTGGATGAGCTTGTAGACCAGGACATGAGCACTCGGTATGGGAAATGGCTCGACTTTAGCATAGAAGCATTTGAAGAGGGTCTAGAGATTGAGAATGGGATTCTAACTTCGTTGGTTGATGAATTGGTTTCTGACTTTTACCCTTGTAAAGCCCTTCAAGAAGGTCTTCCTCTCATTTAACTTCAACTGTATCTAAGGTAACCTGTTGACCTTACATTCCTTTGATTTTGGCAGAGGAAACAAGAACATGATCACCACTCGTAACCTTGCATGTTTTCCATGTTCTGACCATCTGTAATCTCCATTTTCTAAGTGCACTTTTCACTTCCTAAAATATTTGGTTCCCTCCAGATTTCCGTCAGAGTTAACTACTGGTAGAACAATCTAACAATCAGAATTCTGTCTGAATATTTGATTCGGCCGTGATCCGGGCTTACCAGATCATAGACCAGGCTAGGCCTTATAACATTTACATTTCATCACAGGCCGAATGCCTGTTGGCACAGCAGGCATGGGATAATCTTATTTTCACCACTTTCTTGTATGCAAATACATGTTACAAGAATTACAAATTTACAGTAAATGGCATGCCCACAGCAATCTCGTGAGTATATATGATATTATTGGCACTATTCATGTATAGAACCCTCCACCTGTGGAGAAGGCAAATTCATAATTATTAAACCGAGCTGGGGTTGGGTGATGGATTGAGTGGGATGATTCAATTTAACTAATTTTTTTTAAAAAAATAAAATTAAAATGATGTTTTGATTTAAAAAAAAAACATCAACAAGTAGGTTCTTAATTGGGTAATTGATCAACTTGAGTTTCTTCATGGCAAGTCAATCCTCTGTTATTTATTATTAAACTTAGCCTGGGATGGGTTTCGGTCAAATGAATCTCAGATTTCCCTTTCAGATTCAGTAACCATGGGGAAAATCAATGAACCTTTGAGAATATGAAACCAATTAATTAAAGAAAACAAAAGATTCAACAGAAAAGGAATCCAATAACACTCGTTGGAAGGTTGTCACTTGAGCTACTCAGAGTCAGACAGAGTTCATTTATTCCTGATGGCTACTTGTAATAACCTTTTAAGCCATGCTGTTTTTTCACATATTTTTTGTTAGATAATTTTTATTTTTAAAACAGTATAATTTTAATTATAAAAAAATTAAAATTATTTAAACTAGATGAAGTTAACTTATCTAATTATAATTTAAACTGAGTTTGATTATTATAAATACGAGTGTAATTTTTTTTTCTAGAATTGAAAATCACTTTCAGATGCATTTTATTTATTTATTTTTAAATTTTTAATTATTCATCAAAATATAGTTTATTGTTTGATATGTTATTCATATTCTCAATATATATGTTCAGTATTGTGATACCATATATCTTTTATTTAAAAACATATATATTTTTATTTTATTTTTGATGTTAACACATTAAAAACACTTAAAAATATCTAAAAAATATAACAATTTAATTTGTTTTTTTTAAAAAATACAACATAAAAACAAACACTCCCAAATTAATATGTAAAGTAGAGAAATTTTCATATGCTTCATTAAATAGAACCGTCCACAGGAAGTATATATATATATTTTTTGCTGTCTCCGGGAACTGGTGTGTGCCATAGGCTATGAATCCACATGTCAGATCTGGATTGGGTTATTATACATTTTATTTAATTTATGCAAGGACACCAATATTCTTCTTTCTTGGACAGAGAAACCACTGAAAAGAGGCAGTGTATTCTGCAATATTGTCAACAGATTAGCACGTAATCTTTATTCTGATTAATGAATTGTTTAAGACAGGATTAGCAGTTTACTTTACTTAAGATAATGATCTTTTGGCTCTCCGAACCGCAAGAAATATTTCTTAAAAAAATCATAAACCTAGAAAACAGGGTTTACTAAAACACAGAACCTTAGCCTCGTTGCAGCCGCCCAAAAGTTAGGATCCTATGAATTTTGCTATAACTTATTGTCTCAAAAGCCCTAGAAGGAGATGGGTTTTACAGCAGATCAATGCACCCATTTTCATGCATTTTCTTAGAGGGTTTTCCTACCTTCATCAGCCATTTAAATCCTCCATTTATTTTATTTTGAATTATGACAAATGAAAAATGATTTATACCATTAATTAACTAACACCCAGAATGTCAACTCTCCATCCATCACTCGAAAAATTGCAAGTTCCAAACGAGTCGAGCTCCACTAGCTAGGTTTTCCTTCTGAGGGTGGTGACCCCCTGCAAGATCAGTGTACTATGCGTGGATCTCGAGGAGATCAGAGGGCTGAGGATGGAAGATGTACCCTTCTGATGGATATATACACATCCTGCCATGGAGAATGGAACAAGGACAGGTCACATGTGACAGGCCAAATGGCCTTCATGGGGGAGGAGAGGGAGTGTATGACATCATAGAGAAAGCACAAGAAGACCCACACAAATGGCCATGGCAGGAGGCCAAACGTGCTGCCTTGCTCGTAAATTTCTTGTCCATGTTCGCTTTCCCGTTTTCCCACCTCGATCCCTACTCTTCTCTCAATGTTTACACCTTTTTTCATGACATTCTGCTTCCTGCTTCCTCTTTTTTGCCTCGATTTATCCTTGTTATAAAACACTTTATGCTCTCCGCCGAATGGTTATTAATTTTATCATTAACTGTTCGTACAAATAACGGGTCATTAACTCCACGCCGGAAGGATATTGAAGGGAAAGCAGTGTTATTTTCAGATATAAAATTTTAGATGTTGCTAGAATAAAATTTAATCTAAGATCACTAGTTTGTCCTCTGTGGGCTAGTTTCTTTTCAGAACAAAAATATCTCGAAAAGAGAAGACGGCAGTGCTATATATATATATATATATATATATTTTAAGGATTTAATAACAGTTATTTTTTAAAATATTTTTTATTTAAAAATATATTAAAATAATATTTTTTATTTTTAAAAATTATTTTTAACATCAAATACAAAAACAATAAAAAAATTTAAAAATTTAAAATATAATATCAAAAACATTTCCAAACAATCACTTCGAATCTTTCACTCGAAGTTTGAGATATTTAGTATTTAAATTGAAAAATAAGTCCTGAATCATTAAAGATTTTGTAAAAAGTCCTGGTCATCAAGGGAGGGTGGTTAGATGAACATTGCATATGGGCTGGCAAATGATTCTGGTTCAATTCTTTCTGCAATCAAATCACAAAATAGTAACTAATTTTTTTGGCAAAAAATAAATGGTCTAAATTTATGAGTTCAATGTAACTTTGATTCTTGTCTTCAATTAATAGTCTACCCGATGCATTTTGAAGTATACTATTAAAATTATAGCCGTTGAGTACCATGTAAGATTTGGCTCACAAGTTTATTAACTTAATCTCAAAATAATATTATTTTAATAAAAATTAAATAAATTAACATTGTTTTAAAAAAAATCTTTAGAGGTAACTATATAAATTTTTATTGGAGTTTGAACATGTGGTCATATTTAATTAAATTAATTCATTTAAAATAAATTCTAGATAAATTAGTTGTTATGTCGACATTTCAAGTAAATCCTCTTTAATTTTGTGTTTTAAAAGTATTTTTAAAATAAATTATTTTTTTTATTTTTTTACATCAAATTAATATTTTTTGATATTTTTAAATTATTTTAATGTGCTGATATCAAAAATAATTTTTTAAAAATAAAAAATATATATTATTTTAATGTATTTTTGAGTGAAAAACACTTTAAAAAACAACTGTAACTACACTCTCAAACATGCGTAGTGTAACTTTTAATAGTATCATCAATGTAATTGTTGTAAAAAATACTATTTGTATCAAACTCCTGAAATTTTCATGGGATGATTAAGAAATAAAAATCCTAAATTCTTCCCCCTTGAAAATTAAAACCCACAAATTCAATGTACCTCTTTCCATTTGAATTTGCAAATAAAAAAATGGCATCATTTGGAAATTCCAAAACATGTAAAACCCATTTAATTTCTTTTTAAGGATTTCTAGTTTCCAAAATCAAATTGTCATTAGTCAAAGATAATGAAAAAGACAATGGCATTGGATGTTATAACTCATCATCTTCAAGGGCAATTTAAGAACCCAACCAAGTCTCAAAACCCCTATTTACTTGCACAACACAAACACTTTGCAACCCCAACACTTGTCTCTCCCTCTCTCTCTGTCGTTCTTCCACGAACAGCAAAGAAAAATGGAGCTGCAAGAAACCCAGAGTAAGAACAAAAATGGCCAAACCTCTACACCAGACCAAAAAACAGACCTTGGAAACCCTTATAATGGCAAAACTTTAGAAACCCATTACTTTACTGAAGACTTTGACAGTGCTTGTTCCACACCTTATGTTAGCGCGCCTTCTAGCCCGGGTCGACCCGGATCGGGACCCGTTAACGGCGGGTTCTTTTATAGTTGTCCGGCAAGTCCAAGGCATTTCGCAATGACATCAGCGGAAAAGGCAATGGCGAATTTTGCTTCTTCGCCTGATAATAGTGTCGCTATTGGTTATGAGTTTGAATTCTCTGCACGGTTTGGCTCGACCGGGTCGGGTCAACCCGGATCCATGAGTTCAGCTGATGAGCTTTTCCTGAATGGTCAGATCCGCCCCATGAAGTTGTCTTCTCATTTGCAGAGACCCCAGGTGTTAGCTCCTTTGATGGATCTTGAAAATGAAGAGGAAGATGGAGATAGTAGTAATGAAGATGAATTCATGAAGGGTTGGAGAAAGGTTGGTGCTAATGGTGAAAGTATGTCGAGAGGAAGAGATCTGAGGTTAAAGAACAAATCTTTACGTAGAAGAACAAGATCCATGTCACCATTGAGAAGCACTTCTTTTGAGTTTGAAGATTATGGTGAAGAAAACAAGAACGTAATTGATGGGTCTATTACTTCTTTGGAAGTTAATGATGAAAGTCTCAAGCTTGATGAGGCTACAACTAGTGGTGGCACTGATACTCCTCCAGCTTCTGCATCATCTTCAAGGTCATCATCAGCTGGAAGGAACTCAAAAAAATGGGTTTTTTTGAAAGATCTTCTTTATAGAAGCAAGAGTGAAGGGAGGAGCAACAACAAGTTTTGGTCTAACTTTTCCTTCTCACCGGTCAAGGAGAAGAGTAAGAAACAAAGTACTGGTGTCCAACTTGGTGTGTCAAAAGAGAAGGCTAGCAGCAGCAGCAGCAACAGCAACAGCAACAATAGGTCTAATGTTGGTGGTGAGAGTCAGAAAGTGAAGGGAAATAGTGGGCATGGCTCTTCTTCATCTTCAGGGAAGAAGCCAATGAATGGGATAGGCAAGAGGAGAGTACCAGCATCACCACATGAGTTGCATTATAAGGCAAGTAAAGCACAAGCTGAGGAGATGAGAAAGAAGACATTTTTGCCTTACAGACAAGGTTTACTGGGGTGTTTAGGGTTCAGTTCAAAGGGTTATGGAGCTATGAATGGATTTGCAAGAGCTTTGAATCCTGTTTCATCCAGGTAATTAAGTAATCAAATGTGTTAAAAGGAACTTGTATATACATTTTATGATTTTTTTTTAATTTACTTTCCTTTCTGTTAAATCTTGTTGTATTTTTATGTATTTATTGATGGATATTCTTCTCTTTTAGCTTAAAAGAGAAGTTTGTCCCTGATCTATGTATTTTGTACTTTCTCTCATAGGGTGTTTTAAGCCTAGAGAAAGATCAATATCACTTTCTACCAGTAATTACTTCCGTCTGCACCAAGTTCTAATTTGACTGAGATGTGATAATATTAGGTGTAAATCACAAGTGGGATTAATGTGAAACAGTGCACTAATTGGATTATTGCATCAATAATATCGTCCACATGGTTGGAGGACACATAATTCTGTGATGTTAGGTAGTAGAGGTCCCCTATCACCTCCAATTACACGATGATGCCTCCGAAATTGACCCACAATTATAAAGGGATTTCATGTTGTTTTGGCTGTATCTTGCTTACCCAATTTCATATTGATATTCGCATGTGATATTTTGCACGAGAATAGTGATGTAGAGACATTGGTAAAGAGGGTGAGGTGACCCATTTGCCTTTTCAGAATCTAAGATCACTTGACAAACTTTGGAAAATCTGGGGCCATTAAGAATCTCACTGTCCCTTCATCATCTTTAAATTATTCTGCCTTGATCAATCCGCACCAGTAATCTAGCTAGATGTAGATTGAGTTTGCTAATGGGTGCTTTGTAATCTTATTTAAATGGGGCATGGTGTTTCATGGACATGGACATGGACATGGTCCCGTAGAGGAGATGATGAGACAATGACATAAAGGAGTTGGAGATAATGAGACATGCTTGATCTTGATATAGTTTGTAGTCATTCTAAACTTCCCTAGCAAATATCTGCACTTCTTTTTGGATTCTTCCATCTGGGCCTTTCATCCTTTGATCATTATATTTCACCCCATCATTTCACAAAGGATAAAAGATGAGAAAACTACACTTAATTGTCTGTTGATGTCTTCCTTCATGGACCCTTGTCTGCATACTTGGAAGGAACATAGCTTTTTGATCTATCGATGTAAGAAATAATTTTCGATGCATTTCTAAATTATATCTAAAAAACCGCAATCGTTATCGTAAACTTAAACACTCAGGAGGAGAAACCCTTCGTTTCTTTCTTTTATTTTTTGTGTCTTCTCATTTTAACCATGCAAATGAAGGCTTTGCTACTGGTACTATGCATATCTGAAAGTAGCGGGTCAACAAATACAGGAAGTGTACGGAATAGAAAAGATTGAGACATGGAGAGCATGTTCCCTGTTCTTCTCGCTTTGAAAGGATAATGGAGAACATTTACTCTTTATCCTTCCCGTTTTGAACCCTCCTGTAAGGACAATGGAGGTTTTATTTCTTTCTCTTTTAAAAACTATTTAGAAATAAATTATTTTTATATTTTACTTTCATCTCATCAATTAAACATTCTTTTCAAATCTGAGCATCAACCTTACATGTGTTAGGTGACAGGTCCATCAAATTGGGACACACGAATTTTTAGCCTGAGAAAAAATAGTAGCAAAATCACATCATGGCCCCTCAACTCCATTATTGTACATGGGCGGGCTCGTATCCAAGTTTCCATGTTATCGTAAGAATCAAAATGATGACACAAGTCATGGGTCGGACCTGAAAAGTCTATTTGAAGTTCAACATATTCTTCTATCCATATCTGCCTAGACTGTTTCCTTCCTCTGTTTTTTTTCATTTTTTTTTAAAAAGGGAATTTCCCTTGTCAAACAATTTATGTCAAAGAAAGTTTGGCCAGCTATTGAATAAGAGCTTTTTTTTCCTCCTGAAATGATAGGAAAACTGTAATCTTAGTTATATAACTAAACCAGGATTAACTTAGTGAACCGACTTGAAATCTAACCAACTCAGAAGGAGAATTTATACACTATGATCCGGTTAAAAAGGAGCAGCAACCCAGTCGTCTCGAGTGAAACTGGAGAAAACTGTTTGTTTTTTTTTTAAAAAAAAACAACGCAATTTGACTTCATTTTAAAAAAATTAATTAGGTTTCCACTCTGTACCTTGTTTCTGACTGGTTTAATGACTGCAACTATAATAGAAGTTTTCTTTGGCAACTAACGAAAGGTTTTATAACGAGGTTTCAAGCTTCTGCTTTTGGAGAAACCTAGTTTATTGCAAAGAAAATCCAGTTTCCTGTCAAACGAACAGCCGCAATCACAGGCTGGAGCTTGGTAGAAGCTTTGGAGAGCACCCATTTGTCTGTTTCTACATTTTCTCTGAGGAAGAAAATCCCTCATTTTAGGCCTACGTAGTGGGGTCCAATGCAATACAAGCTTTTCTGGGTGGCAATGTTTGGTTATGAACTATCCATGTGAGCTTTTCAGAGAATCCCTTTCACCTCGCTGCCACATATTTCTCAACTTTACACGAATTTCTTACTGCCCTAGAAATCCACTCTTGAAACAACCTCGAATAGACGAATACCCGAGTAGCCAGCTCCACCTGACTGCCTGTTGATTAATGGGACCTGCGAGCCTGGCTAGTGGCACTCGAGAAGCGGGGGAGGGAGATTTGTGCATATTGAGAAGCCGGATTGAATCAAAGTTATTGTACCCCTCTCCACCCATGACCTCTCTCAAGGCCTAGATTACGAGTTGATTTGGTTAATTCAAAACAATGTTTGTTTTAACTAGGTTTGTCAGGTTAAAGATTAACCTGTCAGGTCAGTGTTTTAAGATGCTATTTTTGCATGGATAATCGATATTGTTTAGCTGCTTGAGGCCCCAGGATAATGCAAAACAAATACAAGCAATCCATTAATGGGACCGTGATAATTTTTTATAAAAATTGGAAAAAAAAGAATGTAAAGTATAAAGAATAAAATTAAAAAAAATCAGTTAGAAAGATAAAAAAACCAACATTACATTGGTTAACCTTTAAAACATGTTAATGCTGTCATGAGCCTGATATAATTCAACTGGAAATAATCACCGATCTTAATTCTCAATGAATCCATTTGAATCTATTTTTAGAAGAAAAATTAAAAAAAAACCTAAATTCAACAAAAAGCCCCATAAAAAATAGTAATATAAAAGAATCAGGACTAAATGTTATATACAAAAATAAAGGAGAAAATAACATTAATTGATTTAATGATGAAATTTTTAAGAAATCAAACATTTTATACAAAAATAAAAATAAAAACCCAAAATTAAAAGAAAATAGATCAAATCTGAAACTAAAACAAAATAAAAAAATAACACTTCAATGTCATAGTATAAAATTGAAAAAAAAAATTGAAATTGCAAATACTAAAATATTCTTCAAAAGCGAATCATATAAAATAATAAAAAGAGTAATGAATTTGATAACCCAAAATAATAAGAGGACCATATTTTTTTATTGGCTAATGCCTTTTTTGAGGCAAAGAGAAAGAGAGAGAGAAAAAATAAAAAAAGATGTTGTTAGAGCCAAACCACCTCACGAAACACTTACATAGCTTTTAATATGGACGGAGATGTCGTGTTCTTCTCACACCCCTATTATTGCAGAGTTTCACCCTTTAAAATCCTCTACATGCATCCAAAATACAAAATTACCACTGTATTCATCCCATAATAACAAAATTACCACTTTAAAAAGACAAAAAAAACCTACCAAGTTAATAAATTTCTAAATCAAGAGTTAACCAAATAAATTTATTGTGCATTTTAAAATAAAAAGACGAACTCATCCCTCAAGCAAAGGTAGATTTATTTAGATTTTAAGGGTATTGTAAACATTACACCGTACTAATAAAAAGTAAAAGATTTTTTTAACCTCAATAAATATTACAATCACCGACAGGTTCTTGTGTAATTACAAAAATACCCCCATAAGCCAAGTAAGTAAAATTTTGTTGTGAAGGGAAAAATAGTAATTATACTAATCCCTTTCATAGTGCACTTAATCTGCATGTATAGTGAAAACAACGTCCCATTTAATTTTTTTTTCAATTTTAATTCATGCCTTAATAAAAAACTTTTCTTTCTTATTCATCTTTAAAAAATCATTCATTTTTTTTTTAAAATAATCCGTACAAAGAAATGCAGAGAAATGTGATACCAGTAATCATCAACAACTTCATGAAAAAAAGAAAGAAAATGAGATGAACACATAGAAAAAAGTGAGAAAGAAATTTTTTTTTTATTGAATATGTAAGAATTATAAAAAGTATAAATCAATCACGAAGTTTGTTGATTTTGTTAATAATATGCTTATTGTCATGCATGATTTTTTTTAATAATTAATAATTATATATATTTTTTATTCCTAAATAAATCAAATCATATTTTTCACATGAATTTTTTTTGCTCACAAAACCCATATCATATCCTCCAATCCTCTCCTCCTTTACTTTATTTTCTAAATCTTTACCCTTTCTAAAACTCCAAGGTTTTATTAAAATTCTCAATCTATTATATTTTTAAAGTAATCTCAAAATTCTCCCAAATTCAACAATAATTTCTGTGGCATGAAATTGTTTTCGGTTGTCTTCAAGCTAGTATAATAGATATGGCCACAACCTAACTTCTAAGCAATCTCACCTATATTTTTGTTCAATCCCGATTTATATCTGAAATTTAAATAATATATAAGTTGATTGATAAATACTGTTCTAATTTATAAGGGTTTATTTATATACGGGTCAACATTCCCCAGATAATTGCAAACAATACTCCTGTCACAAAAACAATCTTTTTTTAATTAAATTTTAATATTAATATATCAAATTAATTTTTCTTTGGCAGGGTGTTGGAAACTTTGAATTTAGTTCTAAATGAGACAAAGATTCTGAGTGACTATATAATGCCTGAAAAACTGAACGTCTTCCATCCTTCTTCTAACTCTTGAAACTGAGTCTTGCTTGCATTTCTATATTTGGACTTGTATGAACAAAAACTCAAGACGATAATATGAATGGCAAGTTCTGCTCTTGTGCTCTCAGCCATTACTTGAATGTTCATCAAAGATGGAGAAGAAGCTTAAGAAAAAAGGGTGTTGCGAGAATCGAACTCGGGGCTCTCGCAACCGAAGCGAGAATCATACCACTAGACCAAACACCCAACATGCTCTCCTGATTTTCTAATAAAAGATCTAGTTCGTATTGATTCCAAAAACAGAAATCAGTGTTAAGAAGGTCTAATGTTTAGATTCCTTTTCAATTTTTCTTAGTTTTCAAGCTCAAATTTGTATTGTAAGTTTCACTTTAAGTGAAATACATAAATAAATATATTCTTCTTTTGTTCTTGTTAGATAAATAGGCTGCTGCTGGTGTTGATAACACATTCCGAAGAAAATTTGACCCAGAGGAGTGCTTAAGACCAGAGAGGCTTTACAAGTTTAAATCACCGTGCAAACCTCAGACCCGAGAAACTACTCTATAGAATATTAAAGCAAGGAGCTAAGAAATTGAAAGCTTAAGATTAAAATATGACACAAGCTGGAGAAACAACAAAGTAAAATCATAACAATGAGCAACTGATCAAAATCCTTTATTTATTTATTTATTATAAAGCTGTTTGTATAACTCACTTTCACAACTTGTGCTCCTCATTATCCAGTCATTCCATCCAATCTAACTCCTCCTGAAAATATAAATTTCCCTAGCTTTAAAATCTTGGATTTTACCTAATTAAAGAAATAAATTAATGAATGTCTCACCTCTTCACCCAGTGCAGACAGAGATTTCCACTGGAGGCTCACAAGATGATGACCCATTCCTAAAACCATCGCACGTTTGTACGATCCCACCAACTTAATCTGTCACAGATCATCAGCAACCCATCTGTCCATCTTCTCTAAATCTTTCAGCAACTACTTCCATTGAAGCTGATGTTCTTGGGATTTTATCTTGAGACACAATAAGTAACTATACCCAACTTATCTTTAATGCGTCTTTGGAGGGATATGAGTGTCCGCTCCGTTGTATAACTGTTCTCTCCGAGCATCTCACATCTTCTCTTCGCGATTTTAAGAACAGGAATCGATGAAATTGAATAAAGTGCAAGAAAAACGAACACGAGGAGAGACATGCCAGCATGGGGAGGTATTAATTCGTCTCCTATGAATGTATCTGTATTTTGGGCTTCCTCGATAATCCCCTTCAGATCAATTTCAGCCAATTATAACTCTGTCTTTAATTCATTCACCTCCGTTTCGGTTTCCTCTTTTTTCTGGATTTTATGTAATTTTTGGATACAAATTGATTTACTCCAATATTCCAAAACAATGGTTTGTATTAAACATTTAATTCACATTAAAAACTTTACCTCACGAAAAAATATTTCTCTAACAAGCAAATAGTTGCATTTGTTCATGTTCGTTCTAGTTTTTTCCGAACTGGGTTTTATACAAGTATGGTCTAATGCTGTTGCTGTTGCTGTGTGCAGCGAAAGGGCCACCGGTGCGAAGGAAGCCGTTGAAGCATAGGGACTATGAAGTCGATCTCAAAGTTCTGGCCGGGGAAAACTCAGTTTAGCTACTTGTTTTATACAACTTTAGATATTAACAAACTTGTTTTACCACATATTACCTTTCCACTTGGATTTTGTTCGTCGTGTGGCCACTTCCAAAGCTTCTGAATACCATTTGCTCCTGGAGCCAGCATACCAGCACCAGAATTTGTGTATAGAAGACGAACCACCTGGATAGAAAAATGAGAAGGGTGACATATTATCAGACTAGAAAATCAGGCGGTACAACATGAACATTAGAAGAAACTTCAAGCACCTTGCTGGAGGTGTCTGTGCTCTCAGGCTTAAAGCACCTTGCTGCAGGTGTCCATGCTCTCAGGCAAGGCAAGCAATCCACAATCCCCGGGATCTACAATTTCAGCCAACTGCCATGGTTTTGTTTTATCAATCACATCATCCGCAGTTCTCCGTATGGATGTAGTTTCTAAATGAATAATAAAAAAAAATGTGTATCCCATCTTAAAAATTCCTTTTAAGGGATTGTAAGTATGAGTTTTTATGGTTTAATAAATTAAGTGAAAATTACGATGAATGAACTCTATTAATAGGTTTTTTAATATTATTATATAAATATTTATAAAATCAAAAGATATCATTTGATATTTAATATGTTGGTGAAATTAATTTATTTTGAATTAATTCTTTAATTTTTATAATTAATTTTGATATTCATAATTGTTGGGATACAACTGAATAGCAAATATTAAATTTAATTTAAAATATAATTGTTTCATTAATAGTCATATAGCTTTATTAACAGTCATAATATTAATAAATATAATGTTTGGTTATAATATTTTCAAGTTTAATAAATATGTTACTACACATAAAACACATATACGAAAAGACAAATATATTTTATTTTCTTTGTCTTTTTATTTTTTATTTTTTTTTAAATGTTTAAAAAGTTTAGTTGTATTCTAGAGATGTTTTCTCCATATAGAATAAATAAACACTTTAAAAATAATATTTTCAGACTCTAAACCAACTTTTTATTTGTTTTTATTTTAAACAGTTTCTCTAACAATCGGCATTTCCATCATCGGACCAACTCTATTCTTAAAGAAGTAATTCAAAGACAAAAACATTAGTATCAATCATTTGGACTGCACAATTTGTTAGAAAACAATATCCATGGGGGGGGGGGGGGGGGGGGGGTGGGGTGGGGTGGGGGGATCATAAACATGGCAAAGCCATCAAAGCAGAGCCAATTTTCTTCATGGATGCCTCTTTCACCAAGCAAAGAAACTATTAAGCAAACAGCATGTCCAGCATGCAGGGGTACATGGTAACTTGAACAGAGCACGTTATAAAAACGAAATAAATAGATGATCCCATCTTCACTGCTAAAACCACAGCTAATACTGCATCTGGGTAATGCGTTTAACTCGGGCCAAGCAAACAATAAACTCAAATACTTCTCCAATCTCCATGCCTGAAAGTAGCATGCAGGTTTTGAAGAAACCATGAATGAATCAAACTAGAGATAAAATCATGCAGCTTGTGAGTGTCTGCATGTGTTAGCGGGACAAATTCAAAAAGAAAGCACTGTCTGCAGAGAAGAGATTTGATACTAATATAATCTCATACAATTTAACAGTCAGATTGTGAGTGTTGGATGACTATGTTAATCGCGTTAGTCACAACGAAAAGTGAGATACACCGAGAAAAATAAAAGCTAGCTCTAAGCTTCCAATGAAAAACAATCATAGAAGCTCGACTTAGCCACTTAAATTACATGCTCTCCTTGGAGCAAGGGCATTCACGCTACTATGGCTCCTGTTTTTTCACGGAGCATTGGAGCTCCATCAATGACTAGCTATTTAATTTTTATGAGTTGTATATGGCGAGTAATTGGAGTACTCTTCAAATATTATTATTGAATATAATATTAGATTTTCAAGTTTAATTCATCAATATTATATTGATATGTTTTAATAGGTTAATTTAAAATCTAGTCGATCTAAAATTTAATTCAAATTAAATTTTTAAAAAATTATTTTAAATAACCTAATAAAAAATAAATTCAAAATCTTTTTCAATTCATTCTCTATTGATATATTTCAAAACCAAGCTAAGCTAATAATAAAGTCAAAACCACTATACAAAAATACAAGATGGGCTTCGCAATTTTTTAAATTACAGTTAATGAACTCCCGCCAAACCCCAGCTTACTTTAAATTTCTGTTACAAGTAAAACAGAAAGAGGAAGGATGAGCAGAGCTTGCAGGGAGATTGAGCGCAACATCTTGCGCCTTCTCCACGGGCGCGAAACCCGAACACAGCTCCGTGAGATACACGCACATTTCCTTCGACGTGGTCTCAACCAACTCAACCAAATCCTTTCCCATTTCGTCTCCATTTGCGGGTCACTAAACAAAATGGCCTATGCGAATCGGATTTTTAAGGCGTGTTCCAGTCTTGGCGTGCTTCAACTTGGGAAATGTATGCACAAGGAGGTTCTTGTTGTTGGGTTCGAGGGTTTTAGCGCAATAAGAATTGGGGTTATAGAGTTGTATAGTTCTTGTGGGGTAATGGAAGATGCTGAGAAAGTGTTTGATGAAATGTATCAAAGAGATGTGATTGTTTGGAATTTGATGATTCGTGGGTTTTGTAAGAGAGGGGATGTTGATATGGGGTTGTGTTTTTTTAGACAGATGAGAAAGCGGAGTGTTGTTTCGTGGAATATCATGATTTCTTGCCTAGCACAAAGTCGGCGGGATAGTGAAGCTTTAGGACTTTTTCATGATATGCTGGATTGGGGATTTAAGCCGGATGAGGCAACCGTAGTTACTGTTCTGCCTATTTGTGCTCGTTTGGGTTCTCTTGATGTTGGGAAATGGATTCATTCTTATGCAAAATCAAGTGGGCTTTATCGAGATTTTGTAGCTGTGGGCAATGCACTAGTGGATTTTTACAATAAATCCGGCATGTTTGAGACTGCTAGAAGGGTATTTGATGAGATGCCTCGAAAGAACGTGATTTCTTGGAACACATTAATTTCGGGTTTGGCTTTTAATGGGAATGGTGAACTTGGGGTTGAATTGTTGGAGGAGATGATGAACGAAGGGGTAAGCCCCAATGATGCGACATTTGTTGGGGTTTTATCGTGTTGTGCTCATGCAGGACTGTTTGAAAGAGGGAGGGAATTGCTTGCTTCAATGGTGGAGCATCATCAAATCGAGCCTAAACTTGAGCACTATGGATGCATGGTTGATCTCCTAGGGCGTAGTGGATGTGTGAGGGAGGCTTATGACCTGATTAGAATCATGCCTGCGGGAACTCCAAATGCTGCTCTATGGGGTTCCTTGCTTAGTGCTTGCCGTACACACGGTGATGTAGAGCTTGCACACCTTGCAGTAAAAGAGCTTATTGATCTTGAACCATGGAATTCTGGCAACTATGTGTTGTTGTCGAATATGTATGCAGAGGAAGAGAGATGGGACAAAGTTGCAAATGTACGAGGGATGATGAGGGAGAAGAATGTCAAGAAGACACCAGGGCAGAGTGTTATTGGATAAGTCTGCAGTGTTACTTTGATTGAGCGATTATTCTTGATTCTCACGCTGGCTATACCGTGTGTCCTTCACAGCAAGCAAGGCTTGCAATTCAAGAATGAACGAAGCATCTAACAACCTTTTAACATCCTGCATAAGTTCAAAGGAGTTTCAGCAAGCAAAGCTGCACGAATGCCTATGAAAGTGCAAGGAGGGGAGAATTTGTGAAAGTAGTAGAAAACCTAGCAAGGAAATTCAGGGGCGGCGGACTAACACTAAATACTATTTTGGTCGATTTATTTTCAAGACAATCAAATCTAGAGGGTACCTGTTTCAACCCCTAATTTCTTTTGACATATATGGTCTCTCATTTTATTGTTAAAAAAAGCTTGTGAGACAGTACTTGTCAAATCTCATAAAAGCATGAATATCAGTTCCTCAAGCTTCCAGCATGTGTCTATGTCTGTGCTGTATAGAAGAATGTGTATTGGGTCATAGTTGCCGTGGAATTATAGAAACGGCAACGAAGGGCAGTGGAATGTATGTTTAAAGCTTTGTTAAGCGGTAAGATGTAGAAAGGCTAGTACAGAGCATCTGTCAATGCATGATTTTAGGACTACCATTTTAATAAAATGATGCTCAAACTGCTGATTTTATCCATTTTATGTTTAATTCCATTCTGTTTTGTGAAGATTGTTAAACCGAAGAAAGATATTCCTTGAGAGAGAGAGAAAGAGTAATGAAACAAGGAATTATTTATTCATAAGGGAAGTCTTACACAAACCAACTTTCTTCATCAGAAGCAATAACTAAATGGGACACAAACCAAGACCAATAGGAACTGAGAAAGAGGAAACCCTAAATGGCCATATTAACAAACAAAAAGCAACTGTGTAAAAGATCCAACTTCCCTATTAATAACCTGCCGACATCCAATGTTTAACCACCATTACAACGGGAATAGAAATTAACAGGTTGTTTCTTAACAGAAACAGCAGGCTTTTCTTCAGCTTTCACACTGACAGAAGGAATAGCATACCATGGTTTATTCTCTACTGAAGTTTCCAACTTCTCATTCCCTGTCTTGACTTCCTCCTTTGGTGTAGCAAACACAGGCCTCGCATAGCTTCTTCCTGCAGAAAAGCTGCTCTCTCTCTGATCCATTTGCTTAAATTTTGCCAGAAAATCTTCAATAACTTTCTAGTGTGGTGGTAGAAAAAACAACAATGGTGGAATGCTATATATAGAGAACTATATGAGACTTCCTGTTTTCTTCATTTAATCGAAGTGTGACCTCTCGTTTTATGTTGACATGCATTAATGTTTGAAACCCTCAAGTCATCAAAGTATTGATCAGGTTGGTGCAATGCACCTTTTAAGTGCAGCCACTGTTTTCAATTCCTTAGTTAATGAATTCAATAATGTTTCACAATTACCATGAATTTTTAGTGATGTTAGTTTTAGTAAAACCATTATCTTTTTCATGACACCAAATCATCAATCGTGTTTTAAAGCTATAAATAAAAATGAAGTTTTCGAACTTTACAAATTAAATTTTTAAGTTTACCATATTTATAAGATTTAACTTGGAATTTTACCTGATCAACATGTGAATCAGTAATTCAGCCTGAATTTTGATTTTTTTTAAAATCAAACACTTGCGTTGATATGTTTTTTTTTTAAATCTTGTTATAAATGAAACCTGCCATGGGCTAGACTTTAATCTGTCGAGTCAGACAAGATTTTATAGCTATAAGATTTAACCGTAATATGCCTCTCTTTTTTTTAATGATTCTGAAAAGGAAAACTAGGAATCATTTAATTTTGACGTGGGAAAGTTTCTAACACAAATCAACATAAACATAATTAAGAAAGAAACAATGCTAACAAAGTGGAGCCACCAAAAACTGATCCACTTTTAGGAGACTCAAAAGCACCAAGCAAACAATTAAAAACACTCAAAAACTACCAATACTAAAATTGACCAAAACAAGGTAGCTAAAACATTGAAACCCAAATGCTTCTCTATGGGGTTCCTTGCATAGTGCTTGCCGTACTCATGGTGATGTAGAGCTTGCACATCTTGCAGTGAAAGAGCTTATTGATCTTGAACCATGGAATTCAGGCAACTATGTGTTGTCGTTGAATATATACGCAGAGGAAGAGAGATGGAGCAAAGTTGCGAATGCACGAGGGATGATGAGGGAGAGGAATGTCAAGAAGACACCAGGGCAGAGTGTTAATCGATAAGCCAGCAGAGTTACTTTGATTGAGCGATT
This sequence comes from Populus nigra, assembly GCF_951802175.1. Taxonomy (NCBI): domain Eukaryota; kingdom Viridiplantae; phylum Streptophyta; class Magnoliopsida; order Malpighiales; family Salicaceae; genus Populus; species Populus nigra. The sequence continues at coordinate 22,711,408 of NC_084856.1, forward strand.
ACTCTTGATTGGCATACTGGTTTTACCGAGTCTCCTTCACAGAAAGGCTTGCAATTCAAGAATGAATGAAGCATCTAGCAACCTCTTAACATCGTGCATAAGTTCAAAGGCGTTTCAGCAAAGCAAAGCTGTGCGAATGCTGATGGCAATGCAAGAAGCAGAAAAAGTAAGTTCGGGGATGGCGGACTAACACTAACACTAATTTGGCCGATGAAATTTCAACACAATCAAATCTAGAGGGTACCCTTTACAGACTCTAATTTCTTTGACATAAACATGGCTGTCTTGGAATTATGTCAACACCAACGAAGTGCAGTGGGATATATACTTGAAAGTTCTGCTTGGGCACTTAGCGGTAAGATGTACAGAGGCTAGTGCAGGGAAACTGTGATTGAATGATTTTAATACTACTGATGTTGATAAAATGATGCTCATGAAATTGCTGATTATATCCATTTTTTATGCTTAATTTCCTTCTGTTTTGTGAAGATTGTTAAACCGAAGAAACATATTGCATGAGAGAGAGTAATGAAACAAGGAATTATTTATTCATAAGGGAAGTCTTACACAAACCAACTTTCTTCATCAAAAGGAATAACAAACTGCGACACACAAACCAAGACCCAGTAGGAACTGAGAAACAGGAAGCCCTAAATGGCCATATTAACGAACAAAAAGCAACTGTGTAAAACATCCAACTTCCCTCTTAATAACTTGCCGACATCCAATATTGTTTAACCACCATTACAACGGGAATAGAAATAAACAGGTTGTTTCTTAACAGACACAGCAGGCTTTTCTTCAGCTTTCACACTGACAGAAGGAACAGCATACCATGGTTTACTCTCTACTGAAGTTTCCAACTTCACATAATTCCCTGTCTTGACTTTCTCCTTCGGTGTAGCAAACACAGGCCTTGCATAGCTTCTTGCGGGAGAAAATAAGCTTCTCTCTCCCTGATCCATTTGCTTAAATTTTGCCAGAAAAACTTCAGCAGTAACTTTCTAGTGGGGTGGTAGAAAAAAACAACAATGGTGGAATGCTATATATAGAGGACTTTATGAGACTTCCTGTTTAATTTCTTCATTTAATCGAAGTGTGACCTCTCGTTTTATGTTGACGAGCTAGAAATGTTCGTCCTGCATGCACTTGCAAGGTTCATTACAAAAGTCACTTGTTCTGATGGTTAACTCACTGTATCCAAATAGGTGATGTCTGAGGTTCAACTACTGAAAAAAAGATTTCTGATCTTTTTGTTGCGTGCGTGCGAATGTTTGTATGCTTAGCTAGCTCATGTTGATATATTCCTTAAATTTGCTTTAGTTATCGCAATTCAAGATTGAATGAAGCATCTAGCAACCTTTTAACATCCTGCACAAGATCAAAGGACTTTCAGCAACCAAAGCTGTGCGAATGCTGATTACGGTGCAAGGAGGGAAGGATTTGCACTACTATTTTGTGAAAGTAGCAGAAAAACCTAGTAAGGAAGTTCGGGGACGGCGGACTAACACTACTATTTTGGGCGATGTATTTTGAAGACAATCAAATCTAGAGGGTACCCTTTGCAACCCTTAATTTCTTTGACATAAATGGTCTCTTTAATTTTATTGTTAAAAGAAGACTTGTGAGCTAGTACTTGTCAAATCTATTGAAAGCATAAATACTAGTTCCTCAAGCTTCCATATGTGTATGTTTGTGCTGTATAGAAGATTGTGTATTGGGTCATGGTTGCCGTGGAATTATGGAAACACCAACGAAAGGCAGTGGAATATATGTTTGAAAGCTTTGTTTAGCTGTAAGATGTAGGAAGGCTAGTGCTGGGCAACTGTCATTGGATGATTTTAACAGTTCTTCTATGTTCATAAAATGATGCTCAAACAGCTGATTTTATCCTTCTTTATGTTTAATTCCCATCTGCTTTGTGAAGATTGTTAAACTGAAGACACATATTACGTTATAGAAAGAGAAAGGGTCATGAAACAAGGAATTATTTATTCATAAGGGAAGACATACACAAACCGAATTTCTTCACCAGAAGCAATAACAAAATGGGACACAAACGAAGACCAAACCCTAAATGGCCATATTAACAAACAAAAAGCACTGTGTGAAACATCCCACTTCCCTCTTATTAACTTGCCGACGTTAATGTTTATCCACCATTACAACGGGAATAGAAATTAACAGGTTGTTCCTTAACAGAAACAGTAGGTTTTTCTTCAGCTTTCACACTGACAGAAGGGACAGCATACCGTGGTTTATTCTCTACTGAAGTTTCCAACTTCACATTCCCTGTCTCGACTTCCTCCTTTGGTGTAGCAAACACAGGCCTTGCATAGCTTCTTTCTGAATAATAGCTGCTCTCTCTCTCCATTGCTTAAACTTTGCCAGAAAAACTTCTATATCTTTTTAATGTGGTGGTAGATAAAACAACGATGAAGGAATGCTATATATAGAGGACTATATAAGACTTCCTGTTCTTCTTCATTTAATTAAAGTGTGACCTCTCGTTTTATGTTGACATGCAATATTGATGTTTGAAACCCTTGAGTCATCAAAGTGTGTGCCTTATTCAGGTTAGTGCAATGCACCCTTTAAGTGCAGCAAATGTTTTCAATTTCTTAGTTAATGAAATCATTAAGTTTTCACAATTACCATAAATTTTAGTGAATGTTAGTTTTGGGAAAACCAATTATCTTTTTAATGGAAACTAATCATTAATCTTCTGAAAATATTGTATGTTTTGAAGTTATAAAAATAATATAAATTCTTCAAGATTTACGAATCTACCATCCTTTTATATATAAATAAAATATCCAACTTGGTATCCGATAAAATTCAAAACTAGGATTGAGGTCTGAGTTATGTAAATTAACTCGTAGACAAGTGGGTCAACTTGGGTTTTAATAATGTTTTAGAAAAGAACTTGAAATAGCATTTGATGATAAAAAAATAAAAACCTCAGTTTAAAGTGAAAAAGCCATCCATGGAAGGTGGGGAATAGATCATAAACAGGGCAAAGCCATCAAAGCAGTGCCAATTTTCTTCATGGATAGCTTTTCACCAAGCAAAGAAATTATTATGCAAACATCATGTCCAGCATGCAGGGGTACATGGTAACTTGAACAGAGCACGTTATAAGATGATCCCATCTTCACTGCTAAAACCACAGCTAATATATACTGCATCTGGGTAATGAGTTAAACTCGGGCCAAGCAAACAATAAACTCAAATACTTCTCCAATCTCCATGCCTGAAAGTAGCATGCAGGTTTTGAAGAAACCATGAATGAATCAAACTAGAGATAAAATCATGCAGCTTGTGAGTGTCTGCATGTGTCAGCGGGACAAATTCAAAAAGAAAGCACTGTCTGCAGAGAAGAGATTTGATACTAATATAATCTCAAACAATTTAACAGTCAGAATGTGAGTGTTGGATGACTATGTCAATGGCATTAGTCACAACGAAAAGTGAGATGCACCGAGGAAAATAAAAGCTAGCTCTAAGCTTCCAATGGAAAACAATCACAGAAGCTCGACTTAGCCACTTAAATTACATGCATGCTCTCCTCGGAGCAAGGACATAACGCTACTATGGCTCCTGTTTTTTCAAGGAAGCATTGGAGCTCTAGCTATTTAATTTTTATGAGTTGTATATGGCGAGTAATTGGAGTACTCTTCAAATATTATTATTGAATATAATATTAGATTTTAATATTATTATTGAAAATAATATATTGTTCTGTTTTACTTTTTAAATTTTTTTTGAAAATTAACCTCAAATAACCTAATTAATTTTAAAAAATAAATTTAAAATCTTTAAAATTGAGCAAAACAAGGTAGCTAAAACATTGAAACCCAAATGCTGCTCTATTAGTTAAATTTAAAATCTTTAAAATCTTCACTGCTAAAACCACAGCTAATACTGCATCTGGGTAATGAGTTAAATTCGGGCCAAGCAAACAATAAACTCAAATACTTCTCCAATCTCAATGCTCATAAACCAAGCTAACCTTCTTATAATAAAGTCAAAACCACTATACAAAAATACAAGAAGGGCTTTGCCATTTTTTAAATTACAGTTAATGAACTCCCGCCAAACCCCACCTTACTTTAAATTTCTGTTACAAGTAAACCAGAAAGAGGAAGGATGAGCAGAGCTTGCAGGGAGATTGAGCGCAACATCTTGCGCCTTCTCCACGGGCGCGAAACCCGAACACAGCTCCGTGAGATACACGCACATTTCCTTCGACGTGGTCTCAACCAACTCAACCAAATCCTTTCCCATTTCGTCTCCATTTGCGGGTCACTAAACAAAATGGCCTATGCGAATCGGATTTTTAAGCAAACCCAGAACCCCACTATAATCCTATTCAATGCAATGATTAAAGGGTATTCTTTAAATGGACCCTTTGAAGAGTCTTTCCGTTTGTTTTCTTCAATGAAAAATCGAGGTATTTGGCCGGATGAGTACACGCTTGCGCCTTTGCTTAAGGCGTGTTCAAGTCTTGGCGTGCTTCAACTTGGGAAATGTATGCACAAGGAGGTTCTTGTTGTTGGGTTCGAGTGTTTTAGCGCAATAAGAATTGGGGTTATAGAGTTGTATAGTTCTTGTGGGGTAATGGAAGATGCTGAGAAAGTGTTTGATGAAATGTATCAAAGAGATGTGATTGTTTGGAATTTGATGATTCGTGGGTTTTGTAAGAGAGGGGATGTTGATATGGGGTTGTGTTTTTTTAGACAGATGAGAAAGCGGAGTGTTGTTTCGTGGAATATCATGATTTCTTGCCTCGCACAAAGTCGGCGGGATAGTGAAGCTTTAGGACTTTTTCATGATATGCTGGATTGGGGATTTAAGCCGGATGAGGCAACCGTAGTTACTGTTCTGCCTATTTGTGCTCGTTTGGGTTCTCTTGATGTTGGGAAATGGATTCATTCTTATGCAAAATCAAGTGGGCTTTATCGAGATTTTGTAGCTGTGGGCAATGCACTAGTGGATTTTTACAATAAATCCGGCATGTTTGAGACTGCTAGAAGGGTATTTGATGAGATGCCTCGAAAGAACGTGATTTCTTGGAACACATTAATTTCGGGTTTGGCTTTTAATGGGAATGGTGAACTTGGGGTTGCATTGTTGGAGGAGATGATGAACGAAGGGGTAAGCCCCAATGATGCGACATTTGTTGGGGTTTTATCGTGTTGTGCTCACGCAGGACTGTTTGAAAGAGGGAAGGAATTGCTTGCTTCAATGGTGGAGCATCATCAAATCGAGCCTAAACTTGAGCACTATGGATGCATGGTTGATCTCCTAGGGCGTAGTGGATGTGTGAGGGAGGCTTATGACCTGATTAGAAGTATGCCTGGGGGAACTCCAAATGCTGCTTTATGGGGTTCCTTGCTTAGTGCTTGCCGTACACACGGTGATGTAGAGCTTGCACACCTTGCAGTAAAAGAGCTTATTGATCTTGAACCATGGAATTCTGGCAACTATGTGTTGTTGTCGAATATGTATGCAGAGGAAGAGAGATGGGAAAAAGTTGCAAATGTACGAGGGGTGATGAGGGAGAAGAATGTCAAGAAGACACCAGGGCAGAGTGTTATTGGATAAGTCTGCAGTGTTACTTTGATTGAGCGATTATTCTTGATTCTCACACTGGCTATACCGTGTGTCCTTCACAGCAAGCAAGGCTTGCAATTCAAGAATGAACGAAGCATCTAACAACCTTTTAACATCCTGCATAAGTTCAAAGGAGTTTCAGCAAGCAAAGCTGCACGAATGCCTATGAAAGTGCAAGGAGGGGAGAATTTGTGAAAGTAGTAGAAAACCTAGCAAGGAAATTCAGGGGCGGCGGACTAACACTAAATACTATTTTGGTCGATTTATTTTCAAGACAATCAAATCTAGAGGGTACCTGTTTCAACCCCTAATTTCTTTTGACATATATGGTCTCTCATTTTATTGTTAAAAAAAGCTTGTGAGACAGTACTTGTCAAATCTCATAAAAGCATGAATATCAGTTCCTCAAGCTTCCAGCATGTGTCTATGTCTGTGCTGTATAGAAGAATGTGTATTGGGTCATAGTTGCCGTGGAATTATAGAAACGGCAACGAAGGGCAGTGGAATGTATGTTTAAAGCTTTGTTAAGCGGTAAGATGTAGAAAGGCTAGTACAGAGCATCTGTCAATGCATGATTTTAGGACTACCATTTTAATAAAATGATGCTCAAACTGCTGATTTTATCCATTTTATGTTTAATTCCATTCTGTTTTGTGAAGATTGTTAAACCGAAGAAAGATATTCCTTGAGAGAGAGAGAAAGAGTAATGAAACAAGGAATTATTTATTCATAAGGGAAGTCTTACACAAACCAACTTTCTTCATCAGAAGCAATAACTAAATGGGACACAAACCAAGACCAATAGGAACTGAGAAAGAGGAAACCCTAAATGGCCATATTAACAAACAAAAAGCAACTGTGTAAAAGATCCAACTTCCCTATTAATAACCTGCCGACATCCAATGTTTAACCACCATTACAACGGGAATAGAAATTAACAGGTTGTTTCTTAACAGAAACAGCAGGCTTTTCTTCAGCTTTCACACTGACAGAAGGAATAGCATACCATGGTTTATTCTCTACTGAAGTTTCCAACTTCTCATTCCCTGTCTTGACTTCCTCCTTTGGTGTAGCAAACACAGGCCTCGCATAGCTTCTTCCTGCAGAAAAGCTGCTCTCTCTCTGATCCATTTGCTTAAATTTTGCCAGAAAATCTTCAATAACTTTCTAGTGTGGTGGTAGAAAAAACAACAATGGTGGAATGCTATATATAGAGAACTATATGAGACTTCCTGTTTTCTTCATTTAATCGAAGTGTGACCTCTCGTTTTATGTTGACATGCATTAATGTTTGAAACCCTCAAGTCATCAAAGTATTGATCAGGTTGGTGCAATGCACCTTTTAAGTGCAGCCACTGTTTTCAATTCCTTAGTTAATGAATTCAATAATGTTTCACAATTACCATGAATTTTTAGTGATGTTAGTTTTAGTAAAACCATTATCTTTTTCATGACACCAAATCATCAATCGTGTTTTAAAGCTATAAATAAAAATGAAGTTTTCGAACTTTACAAATTAAATTTTTAAGTTTACCATATTTATAAGATTTAACTTGGAATTTTACCTGATCAACATGTGAATCAGTAATTCAGCCTGAATTTTGATTTTTTTTAAAATCAAACACTTGCGTTGATATGTTTTTTTTTTAAATCTTGTTATAAATGAAACCTGCCATGGGCTAGACTTTAATCTGTCGAGTCAGACAAGATTTTATAGCTATAAGATTTAACCGTAATATGCCTCTCTTTTTTTTAATGATTCTGAAAAGGAAAACTAGGAATCATTTAATTTTGACGTGGGAAAGTTTCTAACACAAATCAACATAAACATAATTAAGAAAGAAACAATGCTAACAAAGTGGAGCCACCAAAAACTGATCCACTTTTAGGAGACTCAAAAGCACCAAGCAAACAATTAAAAACACTCAAAAACTACCAATACTAAAATTGACCAAAACAAGGTAGCTAAAACATTGAAACCCAAATGCTTCTCTATGGGGTTCCTTGCATAGTGCTTGCCGTACTCATGGTGATGTAGAGCTTGCACATCTTGCAGTGAAAGAGCTTATTGATCTTGAACCATGGAATTCAGGCAACTATGTGTTGTCGTTGAATATATACGCAGAGGAAGAGAGATGGAGCAAAGTTGCGAATGCACGAGGGATGATGAGGGAGAGGAATGTCAAGAAGACACCAGGGCAGAGTGTTAATCGATAAGCCAGCAGAGTTACTTTGATTGAGCGATTACTCTTGATTGGCATACTGGTTTTACCGAGTCTCCTTCACAGAAAGGCTTGCAATTCAAGAATGAATGAAGCATCTAGCAACCTCTTAACATCGTGCATAAGTTCAAAGGCGTTTCAGCAAAGCAAAGCTGTGCGAATGCTGATGGCAATGCAAGAAGCAGAAAAAGTAAGTTCGGGGATGGCGGACTAACACTAACACTAATTTGGCCGATGAAATTTCAACACAATCAAATCTAGAGGGTACCCTTTACAGACTCTAATTTCTTTGACATAAACATGGCTGTCTTGGAATTATGTCAACACCAACGAAGTGCAGTGGGATATATACTTGAAAGTTCTGCTTGGGCACTTAGCGGTAAGATGTACAGAGGCTAGTGCAGGGAAACTGTGATTGAATGATTTTAATACTACTGATGTTGATAAAATGATGCTCATGAAATTGCTGATTATATCCATTTTTTATGCTTAATTTCCTTCTGTTTTGTGAAGATTGTTAAACCGAAGAAACATATTGCATGAGAGAGAGTAATGAAACAAGGAATTATTTATTCATAAGGGAAGTCTTACACAAACCAACTTTCTTCATCAAAAGGAATAACAAACTGCGACACACAAACCAAGACCCAGTAGGAACTGAGAAACAGGAAGCCCTAAATGGCCATATTAACGAACAAAAAGCAACTGTGTAAAACATCCAACTTCCCTCTTAATAACTTGCCGACATCCAATATTGTTTAACCACCATTACAACGGGAATAGAAATAAACAGGTTGTTTCTTAACAGACACAGCAGGCTTTTCTTCAGCTTTCACACTGACAGAAGGAACAGCATACCATGGTTTACTCTCTACTGAAGTTTCCAACTTCACATAATTCCCTGTCTTGACTTTCTCCTTCGGTGTAGCAAACACAGGCCTTGCATAGCTTCTTGCGGGAGAAAATAAGCTTCTCTCTCCCTGATCCATTTGCTTAAATTTTGCCAGAAAAACTTCAGCAGTAACTTTCTAGTGGGGTGGTAGAAAAAAACAACAATGGTGGAATGCTATATATAGAGGACTTTATGAGACTTCCTGTTTAATTTCTTCATTTAATCGAAGTGTGACCTCTCGTTTTATGTTGACGAGCTAGAAATGTTCGTCCTGCATGCACTTGCAAGGTTCATTACAAAAGTCACTTGTTCTGATGGTTAACTCACTGTATCCAAATAGGTGATGTCTGAGGTTCAACTACTGAAAAAAAGATTTCTGATCTTTTTGTTGCGTGCGTGCGAATGTTTGTATGCTTAGCTAGCTCATGTTGATATATTCCTTAAATTTGCTTTAGTTATCGCAATTCAAGATTGAATGAAGCATCTAGCAACCTTTTAACATCCTGCACAAGATCAAAGGACTTTCAGCAACCAAAGCTGTGCGAATGCTGATTACGGTGCAAGGAGGGAAGGATTTGCACTACTATTTTGTGAAAGTAGCAGAAAAACCTAGTAAGGAAGTTCGGGGACGGCGGACTAACACTACTATTTTGGGCGATGTATTTTGAAGACAATCAAATCTAGAGGGTACCCTTTGCAACCCTTAATTTCTTTGACATAAATGGTCTCTTTAATTTTATTGTTAAAAGAAGACTTGTGAGCTAGTACTTGTCAAATCTATTGAAAGCATAAATACTAGTTCCTCAAGCTTCCATATGTGTATGTTTGTGCTGTATAGAAGATTGTGTATTGGGTCATGGTTGCCGTGGAATTATGGAAACACCAACGAAAGGCAGTGGAATATATGTTTGAAAGCTTTGTTTAGCTGTAAGATGTAGGAAGGCTAGTGCTGGGCAACTGTCATTGGATGATTTTAACAGTTCTTCTATGTTCATAAAATGATGCTCAAACAGCTGATTTTATCCTTCTTTATGTTTAATTCCCATCTGCTTTGTGAAGATTGTTAAACTGAAGACACATATTACGTTATAGAAAGAGAAAGGGTCATGAAACAAGGAATTATTTATTCATAAGGGAAGACATACACAAACCGAATTTCTTCACCAGAAGCAATAACAAAATGGGACACAAACGAAGACCAAACCCTAAATGGCCATATTAACAAACAAAAAGCACTGTGTGAAACATCCCACTTCCCTCTTATTAACTTGCCGACGTTAATGTTTATCCACCATTACAACGGGAATAGAAATTAACAGGTTGTTCCTTAACAGAAACAGTAGGTTTTTCTTCAGCTTTCACACTGACAGAAGGGACAGCATACCGTGGTTTATTCTCTACTGAAGTTTCCAACTTCACATTCCCTGTCTCGACTTCCTCCTTTGGTGTAGCAAACACAGGCCTTGCATAGCTTCTTTCTGAATAATAGCTGCTCTCTCTCTCCATTGCTTAAACTTTGCCAGAAAAACTTCTATATCTTTTTAATGTGGTGGTAGATAAAACAACGATGAAGGAATGCTATATATAGAGGACTATATAAGACTTCCTGTTCTTCTTCATTTAATTAAAGTGTGACCTCTCGTTTTATGTTGACATGCAATATTGATGTTTGAAACCCTTGAGTCATCAAAGTGTGTGCCTTATTCAGGTTAGTGCAATGCACCCTTTAAGTGCAGCAAATGTTTTCAATTTCTTAGTTAATGAAATCATTAAGTTTTCACAATTACCATAAATTTTAGTGAATGTTAGTTTTGGGAAAACCAATTATCTTTTTAATGGAAACTAATCATTAATCTTCTGAAAATATTGTATGTTTTGAAGTTATAAAAATAATATAAATTCTTCAAGATTTACGAATCTACCATCCTTTTATATATAAATAAAATATCCAACTTGGTATCCGATAAAATTCAAAACTAGGATTGAGGTCTGAGTTATGTAAATTAACTCGTAGACAAGTGGGTCAACTTGGGTTTTAATAATGTTTTAGAAAAGAACTTGAAATAGCATTTGATGATAAAAAAATAAAAACCTCAGTTTAAAGTGAAAAAGCCATCCATGGAAGGTGGGGAATAGATCATAAACAGGGCAAAGCCATCAAAGCAGTGCCAATTTTCTTCATGGATAGCTTTTCACCAAGCAAAGAAATTATTATGCAAACATCATGTCCAGCATGCAGGGGTACATGGTAACTTGAACAGAGCACGTTATAAGATGATCCCATCTTCACTGCTAAAACCACAGCTAATATATACTGCATCTGGGTAATGAGTTAAACTCGGGCCAAGCAAACAATAAACTCAAATACTTCTCCAATCTCCATGCCTGAAAGTAGCATGCAGGTTTTGAAGAAACCATGAATGAATCAAACTAGAGATAAAATCATGCAGCTTGTGAGTGTCTGCATGTGTCAGCGGGACAATGTCACGACCCGAGTCCCGGATCCATGACCGGCACATAGGCAAGGTTCCCCTCCAAGGTTCCATACCTATGCGAACCCAAACTTACACACAACTTATCCTAACTCAATCAGAGTTCAACGCAGCATTAATAACAAAATCAACTTCATAATATAATTGAATTGTCTTAATACAAAAGTTTATAAAAGTTCAGAGTTTTGGAGCATTAACTAGACATAAAGGAAGGTACAAATTACTACCAAAAGAGCAGGTTCTGAAGGTCCAACAAAATGACCTGCTATCAAGCTATAAGCCTGAAAAGGATAAATAATGAGATGGTGAGTTCAACAACTCAGTGAGTAGATAACGTTCAATACACACACACGAGATAATACAGAAATGAGAAATATATATACAAGTATGGATTTAGGTTCTTATGGAAGTGTTCTCAAATTGGCCATAACAAGAAGATCATATGGTAAAACTCGTCAGAAAATCAAAATGCAATGAGCATGAGGCTCCGTACTGTGGGATGATCAGTCCACACAGGTTGGTGACTCCCCCGACCAACTAGGGTTCAGATACGATGTGCACAAAGACTAACACTACCCTGTTAGCATGGGTATTCTGACTGACATACCATAGGTTCATAATCATAATCTAACAAACATATTCATATCTCAAAACTCAACTCATGACATCAATCAAATGAGGAGCTATCAATTCAGAAGTCAATTCAAAATATATGTTGGTTCATATCAAGAATTCAGATTCAATAATTGATCATGCTTTATCAAAACAAGGATAATAATTAACATATATATTATCAAGAAGCATGATCCAATTCATATTAGCAAATCAAATATTTATAATATTTCTCATGCATATGGAAAATTATCCACTCACCTGACTCAAAAGCAACAAAACTCAAAGCTGATATCGAAGAAAATCCTACTGACGTCCCGCCGGTAGAATATCAGGATTATCTGAATATAAAGGAGACATATTTAAGAATGACTCAAAAGAATATATATATAACCTATTTAATACACCTATCTAAGGGTGTATTCCATAACCCTATATATTTTTGAACTAACTAGTTATCTTTCCTAAAAACCCAACGTTTAACGGTTTTCCCGAAATCTAATCCATAATAAAACAATTAATAAAATTGGTAATAATTCACTAAATAATCCTCAATTATTCATCAAACCAATCTGAAAAAGATAATAGTACAGCTAGGGACTAATCTGTAATTTATCATATTTTTAAGGGTCAAATTGCAACTTTTGTCTAATTGGAGGACCAAACTAAAATTTATCATAAATCCATGAATATACTGAAATTCTGATCATAATTCATCCTCATTTCTGTCCAGATCATCTCATTATTCTCCAGGGACCATTCTGGAATTTTACCAAATTTTTAGGATCAAATTGTATTTTTTGTCAAATTGGAGGACCAAATTGAAAGTGTTAAATTCTCTTATCTATACAATAATTCTGTCCATAATTCATATGTTATTCTGTTCAGAATCTTGGAATAGGCTCCAGGGACCATTCTGCAAATTTTCCAAAGTTTGGGGACTAAACTGTAATTTTCCAAAATTGAGGGACCAAATTGAATTTTCGTCATCTTCAACCTCCAACCCAGAATTTTCACAGAAACCTACTGTTCTCCACTGATTTTTAACTCAACATTCACCATTCAAACAAAACTATAACTCAAAATTATCACAATCTTCCATAATCAACTAAATCATCAATTAACCACAACAATCAACCCCTAACATTCAATTTTATTCATCAATTAAACTCAAAACACAAATTTCATAACCCTAACATTTATCAAAACCGAAATTAAAGCTAAAGAAAACATATTATATACATTAAAGCATAATCTTACCCCTTTTTATTTATTTCCTCCAACTCCTTTCCTTTTTCCCTTATTTTCCCCTCTTTTCTCTTCTTCTTCTTCTTCCTCTTTCTCCCTTCTCTCTCCCGTCAGTTTTTACTCTAAATTTTCTGATCTCTTGTTTTTTTTTTTTTTCTATTTATATATATTATGTATTTATACAATTACTACAATACCCTTCATTTAATTATACCCACTTCTAAACCACCAAGGGCTCTATAGCCTTTTCCTATCTATTTATATTCAAAACATTACAATCTCCCCACCTTATAAAAGTTTCGTCCTCGAAACTTAATAAAAAAGATTGAATACTTACCGAGATTATCGAAAAGATGAGGATACTCCTCACGCATCTTATCCTCGAGCTCCCAGGTCGCTTCCTCACGTGAATGACCTTTCCATTTCACTTTCACTGAAGCTATATCCTTCGACCTAAGCTTCCTCACTTGTCGGTCGACTATAGCTTCTGGTTGCACCTCATAAACCATATCATCTCTCAATTCAATGGGATGAACCTCTAACACATGCGATGGATCTGACATATACTTCCTTAGCATTGAAACATGAAATACTGGATGAATAGCAGACAAGTTTGGTGGTAATGCTAACCTATAAGCAACCGCCCCAACTCTCTCCAGAATCTCATACGGTCCAATGAATCGAGGACTCAACTTGCCTTTCTTCCCAAACCTGAATACTCCTTTTGTCGGTGATACTTTTAAGAACACACAATCACCCACTGAAAACTCTAAGTCACGCCTTCTTCTATCCGCGTAACTTTTCTGTCTACTCTGAGCTGTTTGAAGCTTCTTTCTAATTACCTCTATCTTCTCTGAAGTAATCTGAATCAACTCCGGTCCCATTCGCCTCTTCTCACCAACCTCAAACCAACAAACCGGTGATCTACACTTTCGACCATACAAAGCCTCATAAGGTGCCATCTCTATGCTAGCCTGATAACTATTGTTGTAAGCAAATTCCACTAATGGTAGGAACTTACTCCAACCAACTCCAAAATCCATGACACAAGCCCTTAACATATCCTCCAAGATCTGAATAGTCCTCTCAGATTGACCATCTGTCTGAGGGTGAAAAGCTGTACTCAACTGCACTTTAGTACCCATAGCTTCTTGGAATTTCACCCAAAACCACGATGTAAACTGTGGACCTCTATAAGACACTATTGAGATTGGCACTCCATGCAACTGTACAATCTCACTAATAAACAATTCCGCCAACTTTGCATATCCATAAGTAATCTTAACTGGCAGAAAATGGGCTGATTTTGTCAACCTGTCAACAATCACCCATATTGAATCATAACCCTCCTGACTCCTAGGCAATCCTGTCACAAAGTCCATTGTGATCCTTTCCCACTTCCATTCTGGAATCAACAATGGTTGCAACAATCCAGGAGGTTTCTGGTGTTCACCCTTTACCCTCTGACATGTCAAACACCTAGAAACAAAATCTGCTACATCAGCCTTCATCCTATTCCACCAATAACACACCTTAAGGTCTTTATACATCTTGGTGGAACCTGGATGCATTGTGTAAACTGTCTGATGTGCCTCTACCATCAATTCTCTCCTCAGATCATCTACATCAGGTACACAAAGTCTATCCCTATATCTCAGCACATCATCATCACCTATCACAAAACCTGCAGCTTTACCCTGCTCAACTTCATTTCTAATCCTGAGTAGTGAATCATCTTTCTTCTGAGCTGCTTTTATCTTATCAAACAAATCTGACTTAACCTGAAAATGAGCAATCATTGCTCCAGCTTCACTAAGATCAAATCTGACTCCTTCATCCACCAACTCATGCAGCTCCCTAATCAGAGGTCTTCGTACCTCCTGAATATGAGCTAAGCTCCCTGATGATTTTCTACTCAAAGCATCGGCAACTACATTTGCCTTACCTGGGTGGTAATGTATGGTACAATCATAATCCTTCAGCAGTTCCATCCATCTCCTCTACCTCAGGTTTAGATCTCTCTGCTGAAAGATATATTTCAAACTCTTGTGATCTGTGAAGATCTCACAAGTTTCACCATACAAGTAGTGCCTCCAAATCTTCAAGGCAAAAATTACAGCCGCCATCTCTAAATCATGTGTAGGATAGTTCTGTTCATGCTTCTTCAGCTGCCGTGAAGCATAGGCAATAACCTTGCCATGCTGCATTAGAACACATCCTAACCCCACTCTCGAAGCATCACAATACACTGTGTAACCACCAGAACCTGATGGTACTGCCAGAATAGGCGCTGTAGTCAATCTCTCTTTCAACTCTAAGAAACTTTTCTCACAAGCTTCAGACCACTGAAACTTAACATTTTTCTGCGTTAACTTAGTCAATGGTGCAGAAATCCGAGAAAAGTTCTCCATAAACCTCCGATAATAGCCGGCCAACCCTAAGAAACTTCTTATCTCTGTCGCCGAAGTAGGCCTAAGCCACTGCTTAACTGCCTCAATCTTTTGAGGATCAACCTCAATCCCATTCCTTGACACTACATGCCCAAGAAATGCTACACTCTCCAACCAAAACTCACTCTTTGAGAACTTGCCATACAACTGATGATCTCGCAAAGTTTGAAGCACCATTCTCAAGTGCTGCTCATGCTCCTCCCTAGACCTTGAATACACCAAAATATCATCAATAAAAACTATCACAAATCGATCAATAAACTGGCCAAACACTCTATTCATCAAATCCATAAAAGCTGCTGGTGCATTCGTCAACCCAAAAGACATCACTAAGAACTCATAATGACCATACCGAGTTCTGAAAGCTGTTTTTGAAATGTCCTCATCTCTTATCCTCAACTGATGATACCCAGATCGAAGATCGATCTTAGAAAAGAATTGAGCTCCCTGCAATTGGTCAAACAAATCATCTATGCGAGGGAGTGGGTATCTATTTCGAACTGTCACCCGATTCAGTTGCCTATAATCTATACACAACCTCAATGACCCATCTTTCTTCTTCACAAACAACACTGGGGCTCCCCAAGGGGACACACTTGGTCGGATAAACTTTTTATCCAACAAATCCTGCAGTTGCTCCTTTAGCTCCCTCAATTCTGCTGGTGCCATTCTATATGGTGCCATTGATATCGGTTCAGTACCCGGAACCAAATCAATACAAAACTCAATTTCCCTATACGGAGGCAATCCAGGTAAGTCATCGGGAAAGACATCAATAAACTCCCTAACTATAGGGACTTGGTTTAATTGGGGAACTTCTTTCTCTACATCCACTATATATGCTAGGTAGCACTGTATCCCTTTTCTAGCCATTTTCCTCGAGATAGCTGACAACATAATTGATGGAGACCCAATCTTATCTCCTTGAAATACCAACCCAACTTCTTTATCTAGATCAAACATTATTTTCTTACCCCAATAATTTACCGAAGCCCTATGCTTTGCCAACCAATCCATTCCCAAAATCACATCAAAATCAACCATATCTAAGAAATTTAAGTCTCTCATAAAGATCTTATCTCCAATCTCTATTTCACAATCCAGATACACATACTTCACTAATATTAATTCATATAAGGGAGTAGCAATTGAAATTGAGGATCTTAATAAAGTTGGTTGCTTATCTAAGCTCATGACAAAAATATAGGGACACAAACAAATGAGTTGTACCCATATTAAATAATATTTTTTTTTTCTTCAAAAAAAGGCAAACAACAAGAATATATTAAGGTGCGGATGTACTACCCCGCCTCCTATACCTTACATTTCTAAACTGTACAATAGGGACATCATCTTTATTGTCATCTACTCTAATAGTATCAGTTATTCATCTATTCCTCTGCATATCTTCTAATAAATGAGAGCATTTAAGTCATGCTAGAACAAATAGCATGATAATTATCACAAAATTATAAGAAAGCATATCTATCACAAGAAAGAAGACATGCTTGACGAGAATACAAAATTTCAAAGACAACAAACAAGACGATACGGATCCTAATGCTCCACTTATTATGAAATTTAATTATATTATTGTTTCTTTAACCTAAAGCTCTGATACCAAGTTTGTCACGACCCGAGTCCCGGATCCATGACCGGCACATAGGCAAGGTTCCCCTCCAAGGTTCCATACCTATGCGAACCCAAACTTACACACAACTTATCCTAACTCAATCAGAGTTCAACGCAGCATTAATAACAAAATCAACTTCATAATATAATTGAATTGTCTTAATACAAAAGTTTATAAAAGTTCAGAGTTTTGGAGCATTAACTAGACATAAAGGAAGGTACAAATTACTACCAAAAGAGCAGGTTCTGAAGGTCCAACAAAATGACCTGCTATCAAGCTATAAGCCTGAAAAGGATAAATAATGAGATGGTGAGTTCAACAACTCAGTGAGTAGATAACGTTCAATACACACACACGAGATAATACAGAAATGAGAAATATATATACAAGTATGGATTTAGGTTCTTATGGAAGTGTTCTCAAATTGGCCATAACAAGAAGATCATATGGTAAAACTCGTCAGAAAATCAAAATGCAATGAGCATGAGGCTCCGTACTGTGGGATGATCAGTCCACACAGGTTGGTGACTCCCCCGACCAACTAGGATTCAGATACGATGTGCACAAAGACTAACACTACCCTGTTAGCATGGGTATTCTGACTGACATACCATAGGTTCATAATCATAATCTAACAAACATATTCATATCTCAAAACTCAACTCATGACATCAATCAAATGAGGAGCTATCAATTCAGAAGTCAATTCAAAATATATGTTGGTTCATATCAAGAATTCAGATTCAATAATTGATCATGCTTTATCAAAACAAGGATAATAATTAACATATATATTATCAAGAAGCATGATCCAATTCATATTAGCAAATCAAATATTTATAATATTTCTCATGCATATGGAAAATTATCCACTCACCTGACTCAAAAGTAACAAAACTCAAAGCTGATATCGAAGAAAATCCTACTGACGTCCCGCCGGTAGAATATCAGGATTATCTGAATATAAAGGAGACATATTTAAGAATGACTCAAAAGAATATATATATAACCTATTTAATACACCTATCTAAGGGTGTATTCCATAACCCTATATATTTTTGAACTAACTAGTTATCTTTCCTAAAAACCCAACGTTTAACGGTTTTCCCGAAATCTAATCCATAATAAAACAATTAATAAAATTGGTAATAATTCACTAAATAATCCTCAATTATTCATCAAACCAATCTGAAAAAGATAATAGTACAGCTAGGGACTAATCTGTAATTTATCATATTTTTAAGGGTCAAATTGCAACTTTTGTCTAATTGGAGGACCAAACTAAAATTTATCATAAATCCATGAATATACTGAAATTCTGATCATAATTCATCCTCATTTCTGTCCAGATCATCTCATTATTCTCCAGGGACCATTCTGGAATTTTACCAAATTTTTAGGATCAAATTGTATTTTTTGTCAAATTGGAGGACCAAATTGAAAGTGTTAAATTCTCTTATCTATACAATAATTCTGTCCATAATTCATATGTTATTCTGTTCAGAATCTTGGAATAGGCTCCAGGGACCATTCTGCAAATTTTCCAAAGTTTGGGGACTAAACTGTAATTTTCCAAAATTGAGGGACCAAATTGAATTTTCGTCATCTTCAACCTCCAACCCAGAATTTTCACAGAAACCTACTGTTCTCCACTGATTTTTAACTCAACATTCACCATTCAAACAAAACTATAACTCAAAATTATCACAATCTTCCATAATCAACTAAATCATCAATTAACCACAACAATCAACCCCTAACATTCAATTTTATTCATCAATTAAACTCAAAACACAAATTTCATAACCCTAACATTTATCAAAACTGAAATTAAAGCTAAAGAAAACATATTATATACATTAAAGCATAATCTTACCCCTTTTTATTTATTTCCTCCAACTCCTTTCCTTTTTCCCTTATTTTCCCCTCTTTTCTCTTCTTCTTCTTCTTCCTCTTTCTCCCTTCTCTCTCCCGTCAGTTTTTACTCTAAATTTTCTGATCTCTTGTTTTTTTTTTTTTCTATTTATATATATTATGTATTTATACAATTACTACAATACCCTTCATTTAATTATACCCACTTCTAAACCACCAAGGGCTCTATAGCCTTTTCCTATCTATTTATATTCAAAACATTACAGACAAATTCAAAAAGAAAGCACTGTCTGCAGAGAAGAGATTTGATACTAATATAATCTCAAACAATTTAACAGTCAGAATGTGAGTGTTGGATGACTATGTCAATTGCATTAGTCACAACGAAAAGTGAGATGCACCGAGGAAAATAAAAGCTAGCTCTAAGCTTCCAATGGAAAACAATCACAGAAGCTCGACTTAGCCACTTAAATTACATGCATGCTCTCCTCGGAGCAAGGACATAACGCTACTATGGCTCCTGTTTTTTCAAGGAAGCATTGGAGCTCTAGCTATTTAATTTTTATGAGTTGTATATGGCGAGTAATTGGAGTACTCTTCAAATATTATTATTGAATATAATATTAGATTTTAATATTATTATTGAAAATAATATATTGTTCTGTTTTACTTTTTAAATTTTTTTTGAAAATTAACCTCAAATAACCTAATTAATTTTAAAAAATAAATTTAAAATCTTTAAAATTGAGCAAAACAAGGTAGCTAAAACATTGAAACCCAAATGCTGCTCTATTAGTTAAATTTAAAATCTTTAAAATCTTCACTGCTAAAACCACAGCTAATACTGCATCTGGGTAATGAGTTAAATTCGGGCCAAGCAAACAATAAACTCAAATACTTCTCCAATCTCAATGCTCATAAACCAAGCTAACCTTCTTATAATAAAGTCAAAACCACTATACAAAAATACAAGAAGGGCTTTGCCATTTTTTAAATTACAGTTAATGAACTCCCGCCAAACCCCACCTTACTTTAAATTTCTGTTACAAGTAAACCAGAAAGAGGAAGGATGAGCAGAGCTTGCAGGGAGATTGAGCGCAACATCTTGCGCCTTCTCCACGGGCGCGAAACCCGAACACAGCTCCGTGAGATACACGCACATTTCCTTCGACGTGGTCTCAACCAACTCAACCAAATCCTTTCCCATTTCGTCTCCATTTGCGGGTCACTAAACAAAATGGCCTATGCGAATCGGATTTTTAAGCAAACCCAGAACCCCACTATAATCCTATTCAATGCAATGATTAAAGGGTATTCTTTAAATGGACCCTTTGAAGAGTCTTTCCGTTTGTTTTCTTCAATGAAAAATCGAGGTATTTGGCCGGATGAGTACACGCTTGCGCCTTTGCTTAAGGCGTGTTCAAGTCTTGGCGTGCTTCAGCTTGGGAAATGTATGCACAAGGAGGTTCTTGTTGTTGGGTTCGAGTGTTTTAGCGCAATAAGAATTGGGGTTATAGAGTTGTATAGTTCTTGTGGGGTAATGGAAGATGCTGAGAAAGTGTTTGATGAAATGTATCAAAGAGATGTGATTGTTTGGAATTTGATGATTCGTGGGTTTTGTAAGAGAGGGGATGTTGATATGGGGTTGTGTTTTTTTAGACAGATGAGAAAGCGGAGTGTTGTTTCGTGGAATATCATGATTTCTTGCCTCGCACAAAGTCGGCGGGATAGTGAAGCTTTAGGACTTTTTCATGATATGCTGGATTGGGGATTTAAGCCGGATGAGGCAACCGTAGTTACTGTTCTGCCTATTTGTGCTCGTTTGGGTTCTCTTGATGTTGGGAAATGGATTCATTCTTATGCAAAATCAAGTGGGCTTTATCGAGATTTTGTAGCTGTGGGCAATGCACTAGTGGATTTTTACAATAAATCCGGCATGTTTGAGACTGCTAGAAGGGTATTTGATGAGATGCCTCGAAAGAACGTGATTTCTTGGAACACATTAATTTCGGGTTTGGCTTTTAATGGGAATGGTGAACTTGGGGTTGCATTGTTGGAGGAGATGATGAACGAAGGGGTAAGCCCCAATGATGCGACATTTGTTGGGGTTTTATCGTGTTGTGCTCACGCAGGACTGTTTGAAAGAGGGAGGGAATTGCTTGCTTCAATGGTGGAGCATCATCAAATCGAGCCTAAACTTGAGCACTATGGATGCATGGTTGATCTCCTAGGGCGTAGTGGATGTGTGAGGGAGGCTTATGACCTGATTAGAAGTATGCCTGGGGGAACTCCAAATGCTGCTTTATGGGGTTCCTTGCTTAGTGCTTGCCGTACACACGGTGATGTAGAGCTTGCACACCTTGCAGTAAAAGAGCTTATTGATCTTGAACCATGGAATTCTGGCAACTATGTGTTGTTGTCGAATATGTATGCAGAGGAAGAGAGATGGGAAAAAGTTGCAAATGTACGAGGGGTGATGAGGGAGAAGAATGTCAAGAAGACACCAGGGCAGAGTGTTATTGGATAAGTCTGCAGTGTTACTTTGATTGAGCGATTATTCTTGATTCTCACACTGGCTATACCGTGTGTCCTTCACAGCAAGCAAGGCTTGCAATTCAAGAATGAACGAAGCATCTAACAACCTTTTAACATCCTGCATAAGTTCAAAGGAGTTTCAGCAAGCAAAGCTGCACGAATGCCTATGAAAGTGCAAGGAGGGGAGAATTTGTGAAAGTAGTAGAAAACCTAGCAAGGAAATTCAGGGGCGGCGGACTAACACTAAATACTATTTTGGTCGATTTATTTTCAAGACAATCAAATCTAGAGGGTACCTGTTTCAACCCCTAATTTCTTTTGACATATATGGTCTCTCATTTTATTGTTAAAAAAAGCTTGTGAGACAGTACTTGTCAAATCTCATAAAAGCATGAATATCAGTTCCTCAAGCTTCCAGCATGTGTCTATGTCTGTGCTGTATAGAAGAATGTGTATTGGGTCATAGTTGCCGTGGAATTATAGAAACGGCAACGAAGGGCAGTGGAATGTATGTTTAAAGCTTTGTTAAGCGGTAAGATGTAGAAAGGCTAGTACAGAGCATCTGTCAATGCATGATTTTAGGACTACCATTTTAATAAAATGATGCTCAAACTGCTGATTTTATCCATTTTATGTTTAATTCCATTCTGTTTTGTGAAGATTGTTAAACCGAAGAAAGATATTCCTTGAGAGAGAGAGAAAGAGTAATGAAACAAGGAATTATTTATTCATAAGGGAAGTCTTACACAAACCAACTTTCTTCATCAGAAGCAATAACTAAATGGGACACAAACCAAGACCAATAGGAACTGAGAAAGAGGAAACCCTAAATGGCCATATTAACAAACAAAAAGCAACTGTGTAAAAGATCCAACTTCCCTATTAATAACCTGCCGACATCCAATGTTTAACCACCATTACAACGGGAATAGAAATTAACAGGTTGTTTCTTAACAGAAACAGCAGGCTTTTCTTCAGCTTTCACACTGACAGAAGGAATAGCATACCATGGTTTATTCTCTACTGAAGTTTCCAACTTCTCATTCCCTGTCTTGACTTCCTCCTTTGGTGTAGCAAACACAGGCCTCGCATAGCTTCTTCCTGCAGAAAAGCTGCTCTCTCTCTGATCCATTTGCTTAAATTTTGCCAGAAAATCTTCAATAACTTTCTAGTGTGGTGGTAGAAAAAACAACAATGGTGGAATGCTATATATAGAGAACTATATGAGACTTCCTGTTTTCTTCATTTAATCGAAGTGTGACCTCTCGTTTTATGTTGACATGCATTAATGTTTGAAACCCTCAAGTCATCAAAGTATTGATCAGGTTGGTGCAATGCACCTTTTAAGTGCAGCCACTGTTTTCAATTCCTTAGTTAATGAATTCAATAATGTTTCACAATTACCATGAATTTTTAGTGATGTTAGTTTTAGTAAAACCATTATCTTTTTCATGACACCAAATCATCAATCGTGTTTTAAAGCTATAAATAAAAATGAAGTTTTCGAACTTTACAAATTAAATTTTTAAGTTTACCATATTTATAAGATTTAACTTGGAATTTTACCTGATCAACATGTGAATCAGTAATTCAGCCTGAATTTTGATTTTTTTTAAAATCAAACACTTGCGTTGATATGTTTTTTTTTTAAATCTTGTTATAAATGAAACCTGCCATGGGCTAGACTTTAATCTGTCGAGTCAGACAAGATTTTATAGCTATAAGATTTAACCGTAATATGCCTCTCTTTTTTTTAATGATTCTGAAAAGGAAAA
Source organism: Populus nigra (assembly GCF_951802175.1). NCBI lineage: Eukaryota > Viridiplantae > Streptophyta > Magnoliopsida > Malpighiales > Salicaceae > Populus > Populus nigra. The sequence continues at coordinate 22,734,758 of NC_084856.1, forward strand.
CTAGGAATCATTTAATTTTGACGTGGGAAAGTTTCTAACACAAATCAACATAAACATAATTAAGAAAGAAACAATGCTAACAAAGTGGAGCCACCAAAAACTGATCCACTTTTAGGAGACTCAAAAGCACCAAGCAAACAATTAAAAACACTCAAAAACTACCAATACTAAAATTGACCAAAACAAGGTAGCTAAAACATTGAAACCCAAATGCTTCTCTATGGGGTTCCTTGCATACTGCTTGCCGTACTCATGGTGATGTAGAGCTTGCACATCTTGCAGTGAAAGAGCTTATTGATCTTGAACCATGGAATTCAGGCAACTATGTGTTGTCGTTGAATATATACGCAGAGGAAGAGAGATGGAGCAAAGTTGCGAATGCACGAGGGATGATGAGGGAGAGGAATGTCAAGAAGACACCAGGGCAGAGTGTTAATCGATAAGCCAGCAGAGTTACTTTGATTGAGCGATTACTCTTGATTGGCATACTGGTTTTACCGAGTCTCCTTCACAGAAAGGCTTGCAATTCAAGAATGAATGAAGCATCTAGCAACCTCTTAACATCGTGCATAAGTTCAAAGGCGTTTCAGCAAAGCAAAGCTGTGCGAATGCTGATGGCAATGCAAGAAGCAGAAAAAGTAAGTTCGGGGATGGCGGACTAACACTAACACTAATTTGGCCGATGAAATTTCAACACAATCAAATCTAGAGGGTACCCTTTACAGACTCTAATTTCTTTGACATAAACATGGCTGTCTTGGAATTATGTCAACACCAACGAAGTGCAGTGGGATATATACTTGAAAGTTCTGCTTGGGCACTTAGCGGTAAGATGTACAGAGGCTAGTGCAGGGAAACTGTGATTGAATGATTTTAATACTACTGATGTTGATAAAATGATGCTCATGAAATTGCTGATTATATCCATTTTTTATGCTTAATTTCCTTCTGTTTTGTGAAGATTGTTAAACCGAAGAAACATATTGCATGAGAGAGAGTAATGAAACAAGGAATTATTTATTCATAAGGGAAGTCTTACACAAACCAACTTTCTTCATCAAAAGGAATAACAAACTGCGACACACAAACCAAGACCCAGTAGGAACTGAGAAACAGGAAGCCCTAAATGGCCATATTAACGAACAAAAAGCAACTGTGTAAAACATCCAACTTCCCTCTTAATAACTTGCCGACATCCAATATTGTTTAACCACCATTACAACGGGAATAGAAATAAACAGGTTGTTTCTTAACAGACACAGCAGGCTTTTCTTCAGCTTTCACACTGACAGAAGGAACAGCATACCATGGTTTACTCTCTACTGAAGTTTCCAACTTCACATAATTCCCTGTCTTGACTTTCTCCTTCGGTGTAGCAAACACAGGCCTTGCATAGCTTCTTGCGGGAGAAAATAAGCTTCTCTCTCCCTGATCCATTTGCTTAAATTTTGCCAGAAAAACTTCAGCAGTAACTTTCTAGTGGGGTGGTAGAAAAAAACAACAATGGTGGAATGCTATATATAGAGGACTTTATGAGACTTCCTGTTTAATTTCTTCATTTAATCGAAGTGTGACCTCTCGTTTTATGTTGACGAGCTAGAAATGTTCGTCCTGCATGCACTTGCAAGGTTCATTACAAAAGTCACTTGTTCTGATGGTTAACTCACTGTATCCAAATAGGTGATGTCTGAGGTTCAACTACTGAAAAAAAGATTTCTGATCTTTTTGTTGCGTGCGTGCGAATGTTTGTATGCTTAGCTAGCTCATGTTGATATATTCCTTAAATTTGCTTTAGTTATCGCAATTCAAGATTGAATGAAGCATCTAGCAACCTTTTAACATCCTGCACAAGATCAAAGGACTTTCAGCAACCAAAGCTGTGCGAATGCTGATTACGGTGCAAGGAGGGAAGGATTTGCACTACTATTTTGTGAAAGTAGCAGAAAAACCTAGTAAGGAAGTTCGGGGACGGCGGACTAACACTACTATTTTGGGCGATGTATTTTGAAGACAATCAAATCTAGAGGGTACCCTTTGCAACCCTTAATTTCTTTGACATAAATGGTCTCTTTAATTTTATTGTTAAAAGAAGACTTGTGAGCTAGTACTTGTCAAATCTATTGAAAGCATAAATACTAGTTCCTCAAGCTTCCATATGTGTATGTTTGTGCTGTATAGAAGATTGTGTATTGGGTCATGGTTGCCGTGGAATTATGGAAACACCAACGAAAGGCAGTGGAATATATGTTTGAAAGCTTTGTTTAGCTGTAAGATGTAGGAAGGCTAGTGCTGGGCAACTGTCATTGGATGATTTTAACAGTTCTTCTATGTTCATAAAATGATGCTCAAACAGCTGATTTTATCCTTCTTTATGTTTAATTCCCATCTGCTTTGTGAAGATTGTTAAACTGAAGACACATATTACGTTATAGAAAGAGAAAGGGTCATGAAACAAGGAATTATTTATTCATAAGGGAAGACATACACAAACCGAATTTCTTCACCAGAAGCAATAACAAAATGGGACACAAACGAAGACCAAACCCTAAATGGCCATATTAACAAACAAAAAGCACTGTGTGAAACATCCCACTTCCCTCTTATTAACTTGCCGACGTTAATGTTTATCCACCATTACAACGGGAATAGAAATTAACAGGTTGTTCCTTAACAGAAACAGTAGGTTTTTCTTCAGCTTTCACACTGACAGAAGGGACAGCATACCGTGGTTTATTCTCTACTGAAGTTTCCAACTTCACATTCCCTGTCTCGACTTCCTCCTTTGGTGTAGCAAACACAGGCCTTGCATAGCTTCTTTCTGAATAATAGCTGCTCTCTCTCTCCATTGCTTAAACTTTGCCAGAAAAACTTCTATATCTTTTTAATGTGGTGGTAGATAAAACAACGATGAAGGAATGCTATATATAGAGGACTATATAAGACTTCCTGTTCTTCTTCATTTAATTAAAGTGTGACCTCTCGTTTTATGTTGACATGCAATATTGATGTTTGAAACCCTTGAGTCATCAAAGTGTGTGCCTTATTCAGGTTAGTGCAATGCACCCTTTAAGTGCAGCAAATGTTTTCAATTTCTTAGTTAATGAAATCATTAAGTTTTCACAATTACCATAAATTTTAGTGAATGTTAGTTTTGGGAAAACCAATTATCTTTTTAATGGAAACTAATCATTAATCTTCTGAAAATATTGTATGTTTTGAAGTTATAAAAATAATATAAATTCTTCAAGATTTACGAATCTACCATCCTTTTATATATAAATAAAATATCCAACTTGGTATCCGATAAAATTCAAAACTAGGATTGAGGTCTGAGTTATGTAAATTAACTCGTAGACAAGTGGGTCAACTTGGGTTTTAATAATGTTTTAGAAAAGAACTTGAAATAGCATTTGATGATAAAAAAATAAAAACCTCAGTTTAAAGTGAAAAAGCCATCCATGGAAGGTGGGGAATAGATCATAAACAGGGCAAAGCCATCAAAGCAGTGCCAATTTTCTTCATGGATAGCTTTTCACCAAGCAAAGAAATTATTATGCAAACATCATGTCCAGCATGCAGGGGTACATGGTAACTTGAACAGAGCACGTTATAAGATGATCCCATCTTCACTGCTAAAACCACAGCTAATATATACTGCATCTGGGTAATGAGTTAAACTCGGGCCAAGCAAACAATAAACTCAAATACTTCTCCAATCTCCATGCCTGAAAGTAGCATGCAGGTTTTGAAGAAACCATGAATGAATCAAACTAGAGATAAAATCATGCAGCTTGTGAGTGTCTGCATGTGTCAGCGGGACAAATTCAAAAAGAAAGCACTGTCTGCAGAGAAGAGATTTGATACTAATATAATCTCAAACAATTTAACAGTCAGAATGTGAGTGTTGGATGACTATGTCAATGGCATTAGTCACAACGAAAAGTGAGATGCACCGAGGAAAATAAAAGCTAGCTCTAAGCTTCCAATGGAAAACAATCATAGAAGCTCGACTTAGCCACTTAAATTACATGCATGCTCTCCTCGGAGCAAGGACATAACGCTACTATGGCTCCTGTTTTTTCAAGGAAGCATTGGAGCTCTAGCTATTTAATTTTTATGAGTTGTATATGGCGAGTAATTGGAGTACTCTTCAAATATTATTATTGAATATAATATTAGATTTTCAAGTTTAATTCATCAATATTATATTGATATGTTTTAACATGTTAATTTAAAATCTAGTCGATCTAAAATTTAATTCAAATTAAATTTTTAAAAAATTATTTTAAATAACCTAATAAAAATAAATTCAAAATCTTTTTCAATTCATTCTCTATTGATATATTTCAAAACCAAGCTAAGCTAATAATAAAGTCAAAACCACTATACAAAAATACAAGATGGGCTTCGCAATTTTTTAAATTACAGTTAATGAACTCCCGCCAAACCCCAGCTTACTTTAAATTTCTGTTACAAGTAAAATAGAAAGAGGAAGGATGAGCAGAGCTTGCAGGGAGATTGAGCGCAACATCTTGCGCCTTCTCCACGGGCGCGAAACCCGAACACAGCTCCGTGAGATACACGCACATTTCCTTCGACATGGTGTCAAGATTTGAATCCCGGGTCCATGACCGGCAACGCAGGAGCGGTGGCGGAAGGACACCCCTCCTGCACTAAGCCTCAAAACGGACATATCAAAAGAATAATTTATTCAAAAATACGCAGCATTTCATAATCTTCAGAAATATTATATTATTCAAAACTGATGAAACCAAAAGATAGTTAAAAACTCCTCATCAGTAATTAAAAAAAAAAAATAATCCATGATACTCATTACATTGTCAAAAATCCAAACTTAATTAAAACAAGATAATAGTGGAGCGCCTAAGACATCGAATCAAACTGCCTTGAAAGATAAGCAAGGCATACCGACCCAAAACTGAAGAAGCAGGAACACTCAACGAGGTTCACCTGCTATTAGAAACTAAGAATCTGAAATAATATTAAGAATGAGGGGTGAGTTCAACCAACTCAGTGAGGGAATAATAATTAATATACATTTTAGATATTCTGATATTAATAGTTCGCAAGATCATTTATCTTGATATACATATACATACTAAACATATCATCATATCGTAATGGACTACATGTCAGAGACCAGATGACACCCGAAGGTGACCAGATGACACTCAAAAGTGACCAGATGACACCCGAAGGTGACCAGATGACACCCGAAGGTGACCACTGTGGGATGATCAGTCGCCACAAGCTGATGCCTCTCTCACCAGCTAGGTATACAGAATACTATGTGCACACAGGCTAACTACTCTCTGTTAGCATGGAGTTACTGACAAGTCCCATATCAAGGCATAATAGATATTCATATAATCATCAAAGAAACGTATATCATATCAAATAGAATTTGCTTGACAGATTGCGAGTGCAAATTCAAGAATAAATGAGTACTCGGAAAATAAGCAACATATATAATTATTCAAGAAATTAACGAGTTGTACTCATTGTATAATCAGAATACATATTTACTTATCATATATGCATATTAAAGATTATCCCACTCACCCGGAAATATAGAACTAAAAGGAATGTCAGACGAAAAGACCTGAAATCCTATTGAGGATTGTTAGGAGAACCTACAATAAATATAGGAAATATACTCAAAAGCAACTCAAAGCAAAACAAATAAAAGATTCCAATGCATAAATGAAAACCAGGTTTAGTCTCCTAGGTTTAGGGACTAAAACGACAATTTTCCAAAACAGGGACCAAAACGTAATTTTACCAATATTGGACCAATCTGGAAAATACATAACTATACTGAATTTTCACCCATAAACCATCCTTAATTCTGTCTAGAACGAACCAGGGACCGAATTGTAATTTTCATAAAGTTCAGGGACTAAAATGTAATTTCCCGAAATTGAGGGACCAAACTGAAAATATTCCAAATCAATTATCAAACTCAGATTCATCATCCTTAACCTCATAATAATACTGTCCAGAATCTCAAAATACAATTAAGGGTCAAATTATAATTTCCCCAAAGTTTAGGGACTAAACTGTAATTTCACAAATTGAGGGACCAAATTGAATTTTCGTCATCTTCAACCTCAAACCCAGAATTTCACAGATTACCTACTGTCATCTTCTGATTCCTAACATAATTTCACCATTCAAACAAAATCATAACTCAAAATCATCATCTTTACCTTCAATCTCTCACAATCAACTAATTAACCAATTACCCACAACAATCAACCCATAACATTCCAATTAATTCATCAATCAAACCCAAAACACAATCTTCAAAACCCTAACATTTATCAAAACAGAAATTAAAAGCTTAATTAACACACATTTATACATAATCTTATCTTTAAACTTATTTCCTCCAATTCTCTTCTCCTTTCCTTATCTTTCTCTCTTTTCTCTTCTTCTTCTTTTTCTTCCTTCTCCCTTCTCTCTCACGGTTTGCTCTCAAAAACACAGCTCCCTCTTTTTGTTCTTTGTGTTTTTTTTTTCTATTTATATTTATCAACTATTATTCAATTACCACTGTTAAAATAATTCAGATCAAACATAAAAGGAGGCTAGAATTCTCAATGATATGTTTATTATGAGTGCTTAAGTTAACCTAAATACAAAGAAATTATATATAGGTTAAACTAAAAATACTATTCTACCCTTAATCAATAAAACTAGATAAATATTACTTAACATCTCCCCTCAAACTCACGATACGACATCTACAAGCATCGAGAGTTTGCCAACTAGAAAACAAAAACGAGATATGAAATGCGTCTTGATAAAGAAATCTGCAATCTGCAAGGAAGAATGAACAAAAGGCAAAGTAATGGTGCCATGCTTGAGATGATGACGAGTAAGATGACAATCGATCAAAATGTGCTTAGTTCGCTCATAAAAACCGAGTTGTGAGCAATCTGAATAGAACTCTGGTTGTCACAATTCATAAGAGCAGGATAAGAAAAGAAAACTCTCATATCAGCAAGTAAACAACGTAACCAAACAATCTCTTTGGTAGTAGATGCTATGACAGAAGCTGAAGGAAAGTCGAAATACCAGATTTTGCAGAAGCGGAAGACAAAATATCACTCCAAAATTTTTTATTTTTCTTGCAGAAACTTAATTCAAATACCAAATTGCAGAAAATGAAGAGAAGACGAAATACCAAAACAATTGCAGAGACAGAACAGAAATACCAAATTGCAGAAGCTGATACCAAATTGCAAAAACTGAAGAGAAGATGAAATACCAAAACAATTGCAGAGACAGAACAGAAATACCAAATTGCAAAAACTGATACCAAATTGCAGAAATTGATACCAAATTGCAGAAACTGAAGAGAAGATGAAATACCAAAACAATTGCAGAGACAGAACAGAAATACCAAATTGCAGAAGTTGATACCAAATTGCAGAAACTGAAGAGAAGACGAAATACCAAAACAATTGCAGAGACAGAACAGAAATACCAAATTGCAGAAGCCGATACCAAATTGCAGAAGCTGAAGGACAGTCTAAATACTAGATTTTGCAGAAGCGGAAGATAAAATATCACTCCAATTTTTATTTTATTTTTTTTTTTGCAGAAACTTAACTCAAATACCAAATTGCAGAAACTGAAGAGAAGATGAAATACCAAAACAATTGCAGAGACAGAACAAAAATACCAAATTGCAGAAGCTGATACTAAATTGCAGAAACTGAAGAGAAGACGAAATACCAAAATAATTGCAGAGGCATAACAGAAATACCAAATTACAGAAGCTGAAGAGAAGACGAAATACCAAAACAATTGCAAAGGCAGAACAGAAATACCAAATTGCAGAAGCTGAAGAATCTAAAATAAAGTTTCAGATATTATTTTTTCAGCTGCAAGCACAAAACTTGATCTTCATCCTCCATCTTTTAATAGGTCAAACAACCTATGTTTGATGTTTTGAAAAATGAATCTGAAGTTAAGCTTCAAAGGAATGCATTGAGCATGCTGAAACATCCTACAGGGAATGAAGTGGATGATGATAACGATTTTGATACGAGCAGTGGTTCTGACATTGGTGAACATGATTTCTATAAGAGCAGCGAGTTCCATAAAATTAACAAGCCAAGGGTTCGATCAACTAGGCTCTGATACCATGTTAAAATAATTCAGATCAAACATAAAAGGAGGCTAGAATTCTCAATGATATGTTTATTATGAGTGCTTAAGTTAACCTAAATACAAAGAAATTATATATAGATTAAACTAAAAATATTATTCTACCCTTAATCAATAAAACTAGATAAATATTACTTAACAACCACAATACCTCTCATTTCATAAAACTTACTCTTTAAGCCACCAAGGGCAAGTCCTACTAATTTATTTTCAAAACATCACACATGGTCTCAACCAAGTCAACCAAATCCTTTCCCATTTCGTCTCCATTTGCGGGTCACTAAACAAAATGGCCTATGTGAATCGGATTTTTAAGCAAACCCAGAACCCCACTATAATCCTATTCAATGCAATGATTAAAGGGTATTCTTTAAATGGACCCTTTGAAGAGTCTTTCCATTTGTTTTCTTCAATGGAAAATCGAGGTATTTGGCCGGATGAGTACACGCTTGCGCCTTTGCTTAAGGCGTGTTCAAGTCTTGGCGTGCTTCAACTTGGGAAATGTATGCACAAGGAGGTTCTTGTTGTTGGGTTCGAGGGTTTTAGCGCAATAAGAATTGGGGTTATAGAGTTGTATAGTTCTTGTGGGGTAATGGAAGATGCTGAGAAAGTGTTTGATGAAATGTATCAAAGAGATGTGATTGTTTGGAATTTGATGATTCGTGGGTTTTGTAAGAGAGGGGATGTTGATATGGGGTTGTGTTTGTTTAGACAGATGAGAAAGCGGAGTGTTGTTTCGTGGAATATCATGATTTCTTGCCTAGCACAAAGTCGGCGGGATAGTGAAGCATTAGGACTTTTTCATGATACGCTGGATTGGGGATTTAAGCCGGATGAGGCAACCGTAGTTACTGTTTACTTTCTTGAAATTTATTTTTTTAAATTTTTTTAAAATCATTTTTCAGTAAATAAACGGACGTTAATGAAAACTAATCATCAATCTTCTGATCATAATGAATATATGTTTTAAAGTTGTAAAAAAATATATAATATTCAAACTTTTTATAATGTTTATAAAACTCAATTCGGGTTTGATTGGATTATGGATTAGATGAGTTGCACTCGTTACTTAAACTTAATTTTTTTTTTTTTGAGAACAAACACTTGAAATAATATTTGATAAAAAAAAATAGTTTTATTTTGATAGGAAAAAGATTTCTAACACAAATCTAACTACGTACCAATACTAAAACAATTGACCAAAAACAGATCCACTTCTAGGACTCAAAAGCACAAAGGAAATAATGAACAATACTTAAAAACTACGTGCCAGTACTAAAACAATTTACCAAAACAAGGTAGCTAAAACATTCAAACCTTCTTTCCCTCTTTATTGACTCTAACTCAAACATGCACCCCTTGTTTAATTACTGCTACCAACTTCAGCCTTGACAGGCTCCTCTTTCTTGTTACTAGAAGCATTCTTTTGTGAGGTAATGTTGATTATCATTTGACGGAGTTGTTTATTATTCGTTGAGAGTTGTTTATTATTCACCCGGAATTGTTTATAATTTATCGAGAGTTGCTCATGTTTTTCGGTGAAATGAGCCATGTGTTGTTTATAAGCTGTCAAGAGTCACTCATATTTTTTGGTGAGATGAGCCGTGTGTTGTTGCAAGGTCACGAGCTCTTGATACTGGGTGCTCGATACTAATTGAGAGCTCCCAACGGTTGAGACATCATGGGCCGCAGGCAAGTTCTCGGCCGCAGTATTGGAGAGTTCATTCACCGAATTTCTATCGGGTTCACTAGACAATCCTGTTTTTATCCATAAATCCGGATCGAAATCCGAATAGATTGAAGAATCGTCCCTGTATCTCTCTCACAAATTAACATGTTGTTTCTTAACAGAAACAGTAGGCTTTTCTTCAGCTTTCACACTGACAAAAGGAACAGCATCCCGTGGTTTATTCTCTACTGAAGTTTCCAACTTCACATTCCCTGTCTCGACTTCCTCCTTTGGTGTAGCAAACACAGGCCTTGCATAGCTACTTTCTGAAGAAAAGCTGCTCTCTCTCTGATCCATTGCTTAAATTTTGCCAGAAAAACTTCAGTAGTAACTTTCTAGTGTGGTGGTCGAAAAAACAAAAAATGATGGAATGCTATAAATAGAGGACTCTATGCATGAGACTTCCTGTTTTCTTCATTTAATCGAAGTGTGACCTCTCGTTTTATGTTGACATGCATTAATATTTGAAACCTCTAGTCATCAAAGTATTCAGGTTGGTGCAATGCACCTTTTAAGTGCAGCCACTGTATTCAATTTCTTAGTTAATGAATTCAATAATGTCTCACAATTACCATGAATTTTTAGTGAATGTCAGTTTTGGTAAAACCAATTATCTTTTTATGGGAAACAATCATTAATCTTCTGGCTATATTGAATAGACGTTTTAAAGTCGTAAACAAATATATTGTATGCAAATGTTTTAATTTAAGCGGTTGAATCTACCATGCATGTTTATAACGACGAACTTAGGGTTTGACTGAGCCTAAAACGAGGATTGCTGGTTGGGTGGATTGATTCATTGATCAACAGGTCAACTTTATTTTTTATTTAGGAAAAACACATGAAACAATATTTGATAAAAAAAAACTTAGCTCAAAGTCAGTTAACTTTTCAAGGTAAGTGAGGTTTTATAACTATAAAATATACACTGATTTATTTTTTTGAATGATTCTGGAAAGAAGATGTACGTAGGAATAATTTATTTTGATATTTCAAACACAAATTAAACTACGTACCAATACTAAAACAATTAATTGACCAAAAACAAGGTAGCTAAAACATTCAAACCTTCTTTCCCTCTTTATTTATTCTAACTCAAACATGCACCCCTTGTTTAATTACTGCTACCAACTTCAGCCTTGACAGGCTCCTCTTTCTTGTTACCAGAAGCATCCTCGTCTTCCTTCTCCTCAGTCTTCACCTCCTGAGGAGAAACAGCAGGAGATGCAACCTCTTGCACCACCGCAGTTTCAGGCTGAGTAGTGACTTCCTCCTTTGGCACCTCTACACTGCAGGCACTCTTTGATGAGCAGCTCTGGCACGCCATAACTTCAACTAATTAGTTTGCTGAAATTTTTGCTTACAATGTAAACAGAAAGGTTGCTTAATTTGGTAAGGATGAAGAAGTGACAGGGATGTTGACCAATTTATAGGCTGTATCCATTTAATGAGTGTAACGTATTAGATAGTAAAATGGCTTCAGTTTCTTGTAAGACAAGGATCTCATTGGCCTTTTCTTGTGAGAAAATAAGAATGTTACAGATAATTGCTTGATTATAGACTAATGAAGGCTAGCTGTTATGGAATAATTAAGAACAAAAACGTTTCGAAATTTTCAGTTAATGGTTTGCTTGATATATTATCTCTACTAGTCAATTTGTTTCTATTCATTCCTCAATTTCATCTCCACTTTAATGGCAACCGTTTTCTTTTTACGGAATAGTGACACCCTTTTACTTTATATCTGAGCTTTACAAGCTGAGGAATATCCTCATCAATGCTTGAGATCAGGCCAGTGTATTTTCTTAGGAAAAGGCCCCGTATGTAGTATGTAGCCCATAAGAAACAGTGATGGCCATTCGATGTCTAGGAATTTCAACCAGATCCCAACTGAAACAAGTAGTTCATTACAAAAGCCTCTTGTTCTCCACAAGCTAAAAACAATAATTTCCTCACTGTATCCAAATATATAGGTGATGTCTGGAGTTCAACCACTGAAAGAATATACTTCTGATCTGATGTTGCATAGGTGCGCGCGCTCGCGCTCGCTTAGCTCATTTTGATCTACTCCTTAACTTTGCTTTAATTATTGATTGATGAATCATCATCTTAATTGGATCAATTGCAGAAGAGGTAGAAAATAATAATCAGAAAAAAAAGAAGTGCAAAAAAGTTGGTCTATCTTTTGAACAAAATATCTTGACACCAAGTATATATTCTATAACAATTTAGAAAGTAAAATCAACTTCACAAAACATAGATTCCATAAATAACTGTAATCCCTTCATAAATTCTCTCATTTTAGAACTTGGATGGCATGTTTATTATAAGTCCTGTAGTATATTCTTGCAATTTGATGAGTTACATTACAAGAGCAATATCCACCACCCAATGAACAAAGCCAAGGCATAGAATCCAATCAAGTTGGGCAAGCTTGATGCACTACTTGTTTCACCATTGATGTACCTTGCCACATTGAAGTCACCTACAGTAAACAGGAACATATTATATTCTTGTGCCATTGTCAAACAGTGCATAAGTCCCCTCCTCAAGCGATCTTAAAGCCCCACCCCGCATATCGTCAATGAAATTCAGAAGAATAAAATATTCTCCTAGATGGTGTCCTAAGGATCGAACTCACAAGTTAAACGAGGGAAGGAACCTCTTCGACTATCCGACTCCTTGGGGTTAGTTAGTCCATAAGTACTGTGAAACAAAAAGAGAACAGCAGTGCTATTACCTCTTTGGCTAGTGGAGCTGCAACCAGCACTCAGCGCATAAGTTATGTCTCTTACAGTAGCCTTATTATAGAAAAGAAAATCTGATATCACATCATTAATGCAACTCAGCGCTAATCTTGTCTCAGCTAAGCAAGGTCCATTACAGAATAGGTCAGTTGCTTCAGGAGGTACATTAAGATTCCCACTCTGTGTTAATCTATATGCCTCGTCACATCCTGAATAAATCTGCATGCCATCTAGCCCAACTTGAAACAACAACAATTCAAAAAAAAAAAAAAACACAACCAGGGATGGAAATGAACTAGTTACTTACAATCTTGTTATTCAAACACAACAATGCTTTAGCAACCATCTGTCCGGGGACAACCTGAGCATATCCTGCTTAGTGTTGAATCCAAGAAAGCATAAAGAATGTCAAGATAAGGATCCCATGAGAATTGGGAGAGAGAAAAAATAAATGTTTAAGTGATGGTGATTGGTATAACCTGTGTAGCAGCACAATCTGGCCATGAAAATTAGAGTGAAGGCAATAAATTTTACTTTTGGCAAAGCTAAGATTGCCATTACAACTTGAGAAGATAAAAACAGCTCTCAAATTGGTAGAACAAATCTAATAGCTAGCTATAAAAAGTAGTACAAATTATTATTATTTTTTTGGAGGGTGTGTAATGGAATGGTAGTTGAACTTGGTAGCCTACTGTACTTTAAGCAAAATGGCGAGGAACAAATGGACTAAAAAGGAAGGTATGTAGGCGGGTAAGCCACCAAACTTGTGCTTGTTTTGGAAGCCTAGAAGTCAAAATTGAGAGATAAAGTTGACATCATCTAGGTTAGTTTTCTTCATGTTATCTTAAAAAAAAATAAAAGGATGGAGATGCGGGGTATCGATCCCCGTACCTCTCGCATGCTAAGCGAGCGCTCTACCATCTGAGCTACATCCCCATTCTGGAAAACTTCTAGTTATTTATATACTTGATGAATATTGTGTCTTTTTGTAGTTTCATAGATTTGTTATTTGAAGTTAAATAATCCCCTCAGAGATCTAAAGATTTAGATACGTGGTTTCACAAAGTGTTTTTTTTGTTTAGAATTATATTAAAATAATAATTTTTTATTTTTTTTATATTAATACATTAAAATTTTAAAATAATCTAAAAATATTAAAATTTTAATTTTAAATAAAAATAAATTTTAATCTTTAACAAATAATATTTTAACCGACATCAGACACACTATTAATTAACCTTTAAATAAATGGTTATGAAAAGTAAGAAAAGGCCCTCCTTTATAATTGTGTAAGCTATGCAGATAATAAGGTTCATTTTTTACTTTGATTTTTTTTTAAAAAAAAGAAACAGTTTGTTATGTGTAAAAAACTTACTGAAAAATATTTTTGTGATTTTTATGTATTTGTTTTATAGTCAATCATTAAACTTAATTTAATTTATTTATAAAAAATAATTTTACCTTATAAAATTCTAAAAATTATTTTAAATATATTAATTTTCTCACAATATCTTCCAATAATTTTAACCATTATTGTTATTCTGCTACCACAACCTTCATCACCACCACTTACATCTTTTATATAATTATTTCCTTTGGAAGCTTTTACACAAAGCATCATAATCATTATAATATTATTATATTTTTTATCTCATTATTTCCCTTGGAGAATTTTATTTATATAAAACAGAATGTTTAAATATTTTAAACCAAGCTGCAAACACCACAGTTTCTCATTCTCGAGAACAATTGACGTTTAGAATTCCTTTTAATTTAACATGAAGTTGTTACATTTTTGCTTGACATTATCAGAGCCCCTGAATTAATATTTCAGCAAAGTGATTGTACGTTCAGTTTTTTTTTTTTTTTTTTTTCTTAAACAGGGAAGGAACATACAGGTCACGATTCATTGCTCTTTGGTTTCGATGCCGATACTAGCTCAACCAACAATGAATCTCTCTAGCTCTGTTGACAATCAGAAGAGAAGATGGAGTGAAAATATGGAATTGCCATTATTTTATCCTTTCAGAAAAGAATTTAAAATAGCTTGAATGAACTTTCGGAATGACTTTTGATGCATATGATAGGGCAGATTGCCCATTGGAGATTTCGGACGTCTTTTGGTTCATGATTGCCTGGTTGAGTCGTCTGGACTCTGTGAAGGTATATTTTGTTTGTTTTTGGTAGTTCTGCTTTGTGGGGTTTTGTTGACACTTGAAAACATTGCTTGCGTGAGTTGACCAGGTACATCATTCTCCAGAGCTCAGCTGGACTCGGTAGCCAATGTTCAAGAGACCAAGTGAAATAACAGCTCATAAATTGAGAGTGAATCCATGTTTGTTCGTTGAGAGATTTTGAACTGCGGTTTTACAGAATTTCATTTTGGTCAACAAAGGCTTGAATCAATATCCCACCAGAGTCCTTTCATTTGCAAGGCCTGCAATGATGTGGAGATGGTGAGATTTTTATCAAAATACTTAGAAATTGAAGTCAAAGGCTACTACTATTAAGGAGGTACATGACGCTTTGATTCCTGATGTTTATAGTTGATGGAGACGGGTTTGAAGAAGATGATAGTTCTGTGGATCTTCCATAATTAGATCATGCATGTAATTTAACGGTCTCGTGTAGAACAAGTGGAACAGAGCTTGCTCAAGAAAAGATATGTCCCCGCCAAACGACCAGTCTAACAAAAAATGGAAGGCCATGATAGAGACCAAAATAGACTAGAAGGAGAAATGCTTGAGGTTTGATAACAGAGGAGAGTATATTGATGGAGGTTTTAAGAAGTGCTGCTAATGGTATTTGGATGGAGAAAAACCATTCCACCACGCCACAATAGAATAGAATAGTGTTGTTGGGCGCATGAACAAAAAAACCATTAATGAACAGGCCAAACATGAGGTTGCATTTTAGGCTGCTATTCACTCGATCAACCGTGGACCATCGGTTCCTTTGAAACACAGATCACCCAGATCACCCGAGAAAGTATGGATTGGAAAAGAAGTAAAACTTTCTCACAGGTTTTGGTTGTGTTTCCTTGTGTTCATACAAATTTTGGTATTCATACTATATTTAATGTCAAGTCTAAAACATGTTTCTTTATTAGTGGGTACGAGGATGAATCATTTGAATTCTAATTGTGAGATGATCAGAATAGGAAAAAATAAATTTTGTATTTTATTTATTTTTTTCTTCTGATTGCTAACTTAAAGCTTGTGTGTGTTTTAGATCGTTAACTAAAAGCGAAGATTCAGGCTACAAACAACAGACTGCTTTTTTTAGGTCAAAGGAAATGACCTCAAGATACTTGATCCGAGAAAGGAACCATTTTCAAGAACACCACCATCTTGTCGGTGGAGAATCATGTGTGTGCCCTACCATAGGATACTTTAAGGGCACCAGATTTACATTTCACTCACAAAAAACAAAAAAGTACAACCTTTGCCCACAGGTATCGAAAAGGTGTAACCTTCACCGGAAAAAGATCACATTCCCTCTAATGTGAAACAACAGAAGATACAAAATTGCAGTAAACAGCAAATTGAATACAAGATTCTTGTGGCATTGAATTCTTGGGAAACAATGGGCATGCCATTTGGTAACAAACTCAAGAGTCAAGGAAGAGATAAGGCAGCAGGGAATAAGAAGTATTGACAATTTTCATTGCTAATAACAGGCCACAAATCATCAATCGGTTCTGGGTTTTCTTTCAATTATGGACATGAGGTAGCATGTATGCCATTTTACTGGAAACAAAGGACCAAACAACGTGGAAATACCTTCAACCATGATTATACAAAGGCGATGTCTGACCAATACAGTATGCAACATCATTGAGCTTAAGAGCTAAACAGATCTTCATTTCCTATAGCTCACTACTTGATATACTGAGAAAGCCACCTAAAACCCTCTCCATAGCCCATTTTCCGGACAATGCTACACATGAATACCTCAAGGGGACGGACATTTGAGTCGACCAAGTTCACCTTGCCCTTGCCAGTGGTGAAGTTGGTGAGACCCAGGTTGTAACGCAACTCATCTTCCGAGGCAGCATATGGTATATCAATCTTGTTGCCCAAAACAAGAAAGGGGACATTGGCTAATGCTTCATCAGAGAGGAGTGCATCCAATTCTTTCTTGGCCTCCGCAAATCTCTCTTTGTCATAGGCATCTACCAGGTAAATAACAGCATCCACCTTCACATGCAAAGAACTCAACATCAAAACTCAGCAGGACAACACAGAAAGAACAAACCAATCTGACAAGAACATCTATTCATCATGTAACAAAAACTTGAAACAACTAAGAAATCATGTGAGAACAAGTGGGGCAAACAGGAATCCCTGGAGAACATAATAAAATTCACCCAGATGATTCTTAAATAAAGGTTGATAATATGCCATTTTATCAATGCGGTTATTCATACACTACCAATTACCAAAAGTGTAAAAAGTCAACAAATGAAAACCAGGGCATTCTATGTTTCAAAGTAGAAAATCAGAATGCAGCTCATCTCTCTTAGCAGCCAACAAGAGTCTGCAAAAATTATCCTGAAAGGAAAAAGAAAGCAAATGTATGGTGAGGTACTAGTGAAACACATTGCAAAGACCAAAAGTGCTATCAGCGAACTCCCATTTCATTATTAGCCTCCCATGAATCAGATAATCACAAAATCCAAAATATTATCTGGGATTATGGAGGCAGGGTATCTCCCACATGAATATTATTAACACTTGGGACGTTAACATATCCAAACTAATCACACAGTAACTTACACTTCCTTGACCTTTTTATGCAGCTTCACCAGATTTCTGAACTATTTCACCAAAATTCCAGACCTTAACATCACCAGAAGTGAGAAAACAACACAAACTAGCAAATATCAATCACAAGTATTGAAATTACGTTTGCAATCACAATGAACTACCAATCCCCACATTGAAACCAAAAACCTATATACAATTTTGTGAGAGAGTAAATAAACAACCTTGGCATAGTAATCTTTCCAAACTCGACGAGCAATCTGATGTCCACCCAAATCAAAAGCCTTAAACTTGATTTTGCCAATGCTCAATTCCTCAGATGTTGGATACTGCGTTGGCTGATGTTGCACCAATCTCTGCTCACACACAAATTCAATAACGAAAACCATTTAAAAAGTAAATTCATTTCTTCAAACTTCCAATTATAGAATCAAGATTTTACACTCCGAACAAAACCCATTTCATTTTTCATTTTCGTGACCTGGAAATTAAATATAACAAATAAAGAAATTGAACATCAGTTGTTATTTTTTCTTTCAAGTTGAAGAACTTTAAATAAACAATGAGAGCCAAAGTTTTCACATAAAGGCAGTGATTTATTAAAAAATCAAACTTTCTTTATATTTTTTATTTCAACTATAGAGACAAAATCAATCAAAAACCCAATTAGCCAAAAAACTTTAGTAACAACCAAAGTTCCATCTTTTCCCATCTTGAAAAAAAAAATTAACAAAAAAATACAGTTTATATTGTCTTCTTAGCATAAAAACAACTTAAAAAACAATTAAAGTTCCAGCCTTTATTCAATGTTCCTGCAATTTCTCAGCAACCAAACAAAACACAGATTGAAAAAAAATCATAAACATAATAAAAAAACCAATAATTCAATGAAAATGAAATAAATAAATAAAATACCTCATTTTATTCAATCTCAACAAAATTTAACAAAAACCCAGTTCGTATTTTAATCCAAAGTAGCCATAAATTTACTAAAAACAATTAAAGCTTCAATCTTTAAGCCTAAAAATTCAATATGCAAGCAATTTATCAGCAAACTAACAGGACCCAGAAAGTAAAATATACCAAAAATTAAATGAAAAAAAGTACCTCATCCTTTAACATGTGAAGCAAAGTGGTTTTGCCAGCATTATCAAGACCTAAAAACAGGATCTTGGCTTCTTTTTGCCATAAACCAAGTGATGCTAGCACCCCATAAAACCAATCAACCAAAAACATTTGTCTTATATAAAATTTCTAGCTTGAATTAATCAATTTTTGTTGATTAAAAAAAACGGGGGGGAGAGAGAGAGAGAGAGAGAGTGGACAGAGATTGCTGGAAGTTTTTGAGAGTTAGAGAATAAAGAGAGAGAGATTTCAATTTATTGGATGTGATATGAGGTGGCATCTTTTTATTGGTTGATGTAGCTTTTGGTGGGTTGGGTCACCAGGTTGGACTGTCTGGGCCAATGAAAAGCGAGAATTATGGTTGTTGGCATCAATGGGTGAATCCTGACTGTTGATGAAAAGTATGGACGGTCTGGATTGATTTGATTTCTCTTTCGGGATGGGCTAGTTTGGTCTTTGGTGGGAGACGGCAATTATTAGGCAAAAACGGTGGTATGTGTAGCTTTGGATTGTGACATGTGGATCAAGAAATTTGGGTCCAGCCTGACCCGATTAGTATAAGATTCGGATATAGTTTTAAAATCAGATTAAAATAAATCGGTCTATATCATCTTTTACTTGGAATTTCTTTAGAAATGATGATAATTTAAAGTATTTTTTTGTTTAAAAATATATTAAAAAAATAAAATTATTTTTTATATTAATATATCAAAATTATCTAACAAAACATAAAAAAACAATTTTAAACAAAATAAATTTTAAACTTCAAAAAAACAAAACACTATTTTAACCGTGTTCATAACACACCCTCAGCAGCTACTGAATACCAGCCTGATTATAAGTTCATTTCAAGTAATTTTTAGAATGCATTCCAATATCTATTTCATGCATTTAAAAAAATCTAAAAAAATTCTTCAACACTGTATACAAAGGAGATTATCTACAACGTGGCTGTACATCCCATTCCATGGAACAATTACACTACTCCCACAAAATGGGTTTACAAAAAGAAAAAAGGTATTCCTAGTCAACATGATGCAGGAGCAGAACGAAGGTCGTGTTGCTCCTTTTCATTGCTAACAGACCACAAATCATCAATCTCTTTTAGGTTTCATCGTGGACATTAGAGAGCTTGTATTTCATTTCACCATTGAGAGAGACAATATCCAACCCCACACCTTATAGGACATAGCACTTGATAACTATACAGATCTTGGTTTTCTATAGCTCGCTAGATGTACTGAGAAAGCCACCTGAAACCCTCTCCATAACCCATTTTCCGGACAATGCTACACATGAAGACCTCGAGCGGACGGACATTTGAGTCTTCCAAGTTCACCTTACCCTTGCCAGTGGTGAAGTTGGCAAGGCCAAGGTAGTATCGCAACTCTTCTTCTGAAGCAGCATATGGAATATCGATCTTGTTGCCTAAAACAAGGAAAGGGACGTTGGCTAATGCTTCGTCGGCGAGGAGAGCATCTAGTTCCTGTTTTGACTCCGCAAATCTCTCTTTGTCATAGGCATCTACCAAGTAAACAACTGCGTCCACCTTGACATGAAAAGGATTTTGATGTCAAAACTCGGCAGTACA
The DNA here is from genome assembly GCF_951802175.1 of Populus nigra. Taxonomy (NCBI): domain Eukaryota; kingdom Viridiplantae; phylum Streptophyta; class Magnoliopsida; order Malpighiales; family Salicaceae; genus Populus; species Populus nigra. The sequence goes on from NC_084856.1 coordinate 22,754,915, forward strand.
AAATTGTTCAGGAAAAAAAGCCAACAAGAACACAGTAAAAAACAGTTACACTAAATGTCACAACATCAAAAATTAAAAAAATGAGAAATCATGTGAAAAACAGGGAGAGAAAGACAACGAGTACTCAGGAGAACATATAAAGCATACATAGATATTATTCTTAAGAAAAGGTGGCTAATGTCGAATTTTCCATTATTCAGAGGCTAGCACAAAAGGAGAAATCAGATTGCATTTCATCTCTACTTGCAAGGAAGATAAAGCCTACATAAAAGTAGCCAAAAAAATTGAAGAGGTGAGGAAACATGTACGGTGAGGTACTAGCTAGTAAAACACTAACAAAGACCAAAAGTGTTATCAGCGAACTCCCATTAGGTATTTGCCTCCCATGAATCAGATAATCACAAAGGCAACATTATCTGGGATTATGAAAGCAATCCAATCAAACATTGTTAACACTTGCTCAGTTAACATATCCAAGTTCAAAGAAGTCCTAACAACCAAGCAAGGAAGGAACAAAAACTTCGTATTGCAATCCAAGCTAAGTTCTACAAATCCAAAACTACTACACCACAACATCAGACACTAACAGCAAAAAAAGTGGAAACCACTTTCAACTTCCTGAATCTGCATGTATTTGTCTAAAAGGTAAACCTAGATGACAAGTATCCAAATATGATTGCAACTTGCAAGCACAACGAAAGTAACTTCAATCCACACATTACAAACAACTAACATGCTAAACTTCATTGCACGCAAACCTCATATATACAAAAACATTATGCGAGAGAATAAATAAACAACCTTGGCATAGTAATCTTTCCAAACTCGACGTGCAATCTGATGGCCCCCCAAATCAAAAGCCTTAAACTTGATGTTCCCTATACTCAACTCCTCTGACGTTGGATACTGTGTTGGCTGATGTTGCACCAATCTCTGCCACACACAAAAAGAAAATCCATAACAAAAGTTTATTGATTTCTTCAATTTCCCTTCAGAGAATCAAAAGTCAACAAAAACCCAGTTCATTCTTCGTTTCTCAGTAGCCAAATACTTAACATAATCAATCAAAGTTCAATCTTTAAGCCTTACGTTTCCATATTTTCTCCTATTTCACTTATAAACACAAATTTAGAACTTCTAACAAAAACCCAATTTATTTTTCCCTTCCAAGTCACCAAAAATACTTGACAAGATAAAAAATCAAAGAACCTAAAGTTTCAATTTCTCAGTAACCAAACAAAAACCACAAGCAACAATCATAAGTTAAACAAAAAAAAAAAAGATTAGCCCAAAAGTACCTCATCTTTTAACATGAAAAGCAAGGTGGTTTTGCCAGAATTATCAAGGCCCAAGAACAAGATCTTGGCTTCCTTCTGCCATAAGCCAAGTGATGTTAGCACCCCATAAAACCAATCAAACAAAAACATTGTCTTTCGAACTCTTTGAAAGAGACCAGGGAGAGAGGGTATGTTGAAACCCGAAGACAGTGTGGATTTATATAGAGACAAGTTGTGAATTGTGTGTAATAAATAACTGTGCAAACTACGATTAGTCCTATAAGTCTTACAAATTTTCCACTTTGAAGCCTATTGTTTAACTGCTTTCAGTTTTAGCTCTATAGTGTTTATTATTTCAATTTAACTACTAATTGTTTGATACTCCTTTAATTCAAATGTTGGAGCTGGCGCTCTCCAGAATTTTTATGGTACTAAGAGGTTAATTATTGATATTTATTTTTCAGAGAATTGTAATTGAACAAAAGAGACAATAGTAAATTATTTGGTTGAAAAAAAAACAGACATGTATCTTGAAATATCATTTTAATTACAATATGTCTGAATTAATATTCAAAATATTTTTTTGTTTACACCCATTTTATTATAAGAAACATTTATAATTTTAATAAATAAAATATTTTTGCAATTGTGAAGTGTTATAGATGATGAAACATCTCAAGGACAAAAGTCTTTTTTTTATGAATTGCTTAACGAAAGTGTAGTTTACCTTGAATAATATGATGCTGGTGTGAGGTGGGTCGGGTCCCCGGGTTAGATTGTATGGACCAACGTGGACGGTAGGATCTTGGTTGTGGTCGCCATTGGGTGAAGGTGGGCCGTTGATATAGAAGTGGACGGTAGGATCTTGGTTGTGGTTGTCATAGGGAGAAGGTGGGCCGTCGATATAAAAGTGGACGGTCTTAGATTGGATTTAAAATAAATTGTGGGTTAATTAGCTGGCTTGGGTATTAATGCAAAGCAAAATTGTGGGTGGCTGGTAATTAGAAATTAGGCCCCAAAAACCAGAGGCTCTAATTGTTTTGCAACTTGGATTTTATTGGTTGAATCAAGAACTGATTTTTTTTCAACAAAGTTGTATTAAAAATAATATACCGACACCACCTTTTCTTCTTCTTCTTCTTCTTCTTCTAGTTTATTTTGACTTTCCATGAAAAAAGATTTTCTTTGGGGATAGAAATTTCATTTAAATCCCATAGATACCGATTTAAATTGATGTAAATGAGTAAGAAATTTTAGACGCAATTAGGTTTGGGTAAAATCTAAAGGAAAAAATTTAGGGATTTAATATTAGATATAGACACTATTTTGTACTGGCTCGAAATCCAACTTAAAATAAATAAATAACCTTAAATTTTTAAAAAATTATATATATATATATATATATATATATATATATTAAGTTAATTATTAACTTCAAATTATAATATTCAAGTTTAGGTTTAAGTATTATGGATTAGTACATGTTGAAGCTTAGTTTAAATAGTTATTTTAAGTTTAAATTTAGATATTTATACACTTAAGATAGATGATGTGATTTATGTTGAATGTAAAGTGAAGCTGATTTTCATGAAAATTAAAAAGAAAACAGGAAGATCGCATTAATATCTTGAGAAACTCAAATTATTGTAATTGTGTGTAGCTTTCAAGATCGCATTAATATCCCAAATAATTAAATAATATTATATCAAGGAGATATTATTTTTGCTAATTCGAATGAAAGGATGATATAGTAAAAATTAAAAACAAAAATTAAATAATTAGCTTTTGCTAATTCGAATGGCTAATTTGTGTGTAGCTTGGGAATGATAGATCAATTCGAAAAAATTAAAAACAAAAAATTGAAGCAAAACATGAAGAAAAAAATGGCCCGTCTAAAAAAAAAAGGGGTTGCCATGGATTACGCTACATCACCTGATTTTCAGATTAACTTAATAGGTTTTTTTATAGTTCTAACCCAGTTAAGATTTCAGATTTCAAATCAATCTGTAAAGTAGGTGTAGTTTAATAATTATGATTTCAAGATCTAATAGATCTCTAAACAAAACTGAAACATATATGAATATATATAAAGTGTATCTATAATTAACCCGAGCTTGGCTTTCACTTGTTTTAATATCGAAGGATGTATTTCAATCAGTCAGATTCTAAATTTATTTTTTAAAAATTACTAGGTCGAGTCTTATAAATCTCAGGGTCATTAAAGACTTGCATGATCGTTAACTTCAAAGCTCGTAAAATTTGTCAAAATACATATAAATTGACTCATCTGCATTAATTTTTTTTTTAAAAAAAAACTTTACTCATCACCACTTGATTAAAGAAAAAACTTGTATTTTCACAAAAAATAAAAGAAGAAGAAAAAACTTGTATCTCATTTTTGCTATACCATGCATATTTTAATCAAACCTTATTAGAAAAAACAAATGTAATTAAAGTTAATAAATTCAATGATCTAATTCTGGTCAGGGTTGAATAATTTAGATGAATCTAAAACAATATCAAGATTTTAAAAAAAAATTAAAAAATGCATTAAACTTTAGTTAGGATCATGAGTTGATCTAACTAGATCATGCTCAACTTCAATCAGATGAACCAAATTGCTACTCAGATTTAAGTTAATTTACACAGGAGTGCGCATCAATGCTTAAGACAAATCAAAATGAAACCTCATGGGTTCAATAATTATGGTTGAAATCCAACTCAGCCGACCACCTCAAAGCCTTAAACTCTTTACCTTTTTAATCTTGACGATTAAAGTAAACACGAGGTCATCACCTTGTCGATAGAATAAAAAAAAAAAAAAGTACTTACCAAGATAAACTTGCCACGGCATGCTCTCTCATTCAAAGCTTTGAATCATAATCTACCCTCTGGAATTCAACTGCTACTAAACCTACTACTAATTATAGCATTCCACTACAATTACAAAGTAATCAAGTGCATTTAAGACTAATACTTAATTAAGAAACCACAAGCGGGTTCAAATGTTCAAAACCTTTGATTTCTTTTGACCCTCCCTAGTTCCTACACTTTATTACAACCAAACACTCTTCAGTTACATGTAACAGAGTTAATACAGCAGGCCAGAAGGTCTTGATATGCTTGCTAATTCTACAATGAGAGCTCCGGATGTTAACTATGCCGCCCTATGAAGGCAGAAGAAGATGTTGGAGCTAAAGTGTGAAGATGGCATACAACACTGTGAAAGCAAGTTTACAATGGCTAGGCCATCTATGTGACCCACAGAGGCAGGGGTGCTCGAACCATTAGCGGCTGACCAGTAGCATGATGATCAAGAGATAAGCTCTCTGCTTGTAGCTCATGGCTGTCGTATGTTCTTCCCTCCCACTAGCATACACCCTCATGTTTCACATCCTCTCTTGTAGGAATTCCAAGATACTGGCAATGCAAGCGAACTTGATGTGTTCTATGCGTAACAGAAAAAGAAGGCAACCTCTGCAATTCAATTGAAGGCCTCCTGTGATTGCTTTTAATTGATATAAATGCTTAATTCTCTTCCAGTATAACACCATACCTTCCTTCTATCTGATTTTCAACAAATGGACTGGACTTCTTTCTCCACACAATCCTACAAAACAAGCCCCTTGTATCTGTGCGTCCATAAACAGGAAGAAAAACGCATTCATAGTACAAATCTATCTACTTCAAAAAGTAATTTCCTGTTCATTTACAGCCAAGCTGGCATAAAAAAGCACAGGATTGCTTTATGCGCTGTAGCAGCTTGATATTCATATAGTTTTATCATAATGACATTCAGCTTATCAATTAAAATTAAACATGTCACTTACCTGTTTTTTTAAAGTGGAAATGCGTGTATATAAATCTTTAACAGCTGAGACAGTTTGGTCAACAGCTCTCTTGCATCTTCAATGCCGAATTAGTACAGCAGATACATTGTCGTAAGAGATGGCTCAAATCCATCTGCCATTTATTGGCAGATTTTTGACAATCCAACTGATACATGCTACCTGGTGGAAAGCATGGAATTAACAAGTACACTGGGCAAGTGAAGCGGCTTATTTCCTGGAAAAACTCAGAAGATCCTGCACCAGCTATGTTGTCAATTGGGAAAGACCCAAATGGAAGCAGTCGGTTTTCATAGAGCGGAACAGGTCACATAGGTATTGCAGCAGTCTCCATTAGCTTGGCTTCCAAGATGAGACTGAGCTATATTTACAATTTTAGTTGCGTATCGAATGAAAATGAAAGTTATTTCACCTATTCTGTGTACAATGCTCCAATACTTTCAAAAACCATGATTAGTGTTTCAAGAATTGTGTGCACAGAATAGTGAAATAGCTTTCACTTTCAGTCGATACATAACCTATAATTGACATGACGGTTCAAAATAATATCAGTAACCAAGGTAAATCTTTCTTCAAGGAATTTTCCATTATTCGCAGGCTAGCACAAACAGAAACTCAACCGTTCGTATTGCAAAGGAGAAATCAGATTGCATTCATCTCTACTTGCAAGGAAGACAAAGCCTACATAAAAGTAGCCAAAAACAAAATAAGGTGAAGGGTTGAGGAAACATGTACGGTGAATTACTAGTTAATTGATTTCTTCAATTTCCCTTCAGAGAATCAAAAGTCAACAAAAACCCAGTTCATTCTTCGTTTCTCAGTAACCAAATAATTAGCATAATCAATAAAAGTTTCAATCTTTAAGCCTCAAGTCTCCACATCTTTTCCTTCTATTTCACAAGATCTTGGTTTCAAACACTTCGAGAGAAACCAGAGAAAGCCCGTTGAAATCTGAAGAGAAAGTGGATATATAGAGACAAGTTGTGACTTTGTGTTTAGAAAATAATTGTGTAAACTACGTTTTGGTCCTAGAAGTTGTAAAGAGTTTCCACTCTGAAAATAATTCATAAGAGAAAGTGAATTTCCGTCCCTTCCTTCTTTTTTTCCTTTAATTTTAACCGCATAAAAACAAATCAAAGAGTGCAATAAAACTAAAATAAACAAATAAATTTATCTATGAAATTCGCTGAAGATACTCATATACACTGCTACCACTAAAAAGCCCTAAATAAATCTCAAAAACATACGCAGTATCTTACCTCCACGGCACTCCTTCAGATATTGAGTTCATAGCCAAAGAGGAGAGGCACAACGGCGGCGACACAGACCGAGCAGAAAGAAGGAGAGATCCCCTCATTTTGAAGCTTGAAAGGAAGAGAATTTGAGAGAGAAATCAAAATGCAGAGAGGTTTGTGATTTGTGAAGCTAAGTGGGAAGGGAAAACAGTGAAGAGACGTTTATATAGGAGTGGGAGAGGGAAAGATCTGGGCAATGCTGCGTGCACATAGGGCTAGCTGCCGGGTGCAATACAACGAATAAATGCTCTTCTAGTCCTCTACGCTGCAACCATCATTCAAATTCTTGCCTCAGAAGGTCCATAGTGCGTGACAATAAGGCAATGAAAATGACCTGGTCTCTGTGTCACTCAACTTGCTTGACTTTGATGGCTTGGCTCTGTGTATATATGTTCTTAATTTCCTTTACGAGCAAAGGACAGATTCCCATGACCCATGTTGTTTTTTTTGCTTGGAATTAGATAGATATTAACGCGTTAAGGAATAGTCATTAGTAGATAATTATGACAGAAGCCACATCTAATTAACATGGCACGCCCTCTTTCCCTAATTGCCTTTCCTTCCAAGAATACAGTGAATGAAAAAGGTGGCATGTTAACTACACTTGTCTACGAGTTCATACTGCATCCAGCCACCGGAAGCAAGCTAGGCCTGCAAGCGGAGCGGACGCTGCTGAGATACTCCAGCGAGGTCTCTGGTCCAAACCCATCTTGTGAAAAACACCTTTTATATTTTAATCAGCCTTATCTGGAAAGGAACTTGAAGGCTTGTAGCTCCTTTGAGTTAGCCCATGTATAGTTTAATCAAACCTCTTCTGAAAACGCAATTGCAGCGAAAGTTATTAAATCGAACTCTATACATGGTATAAACGAAGTTTCGAGTCAACTGTTGAGCAGGCTGATTTTAATTCACTCTGATAAATTTAAAATAATATTATTTTAAATTATTTTTTAAAAAAATTAAAGTGATACTATTTTAATTTTTAAAAAAATTCAAATCATATTTTAACTAGATTAATCTATCAAATTAATTGAGTTATATCAAATTAACTTTCACCTATTTTAATTTAAAACCTTGTCGAATCAAAGATCAAGCCAACAAATAACTAGATTGACCACCAAGTTGGCATTAATACCACTTAAAGTCTGTTTGATATTGTGGTGATAATTATTTTTTAAAATATTTTTTACTTATAAATACATCAAAATAATATATATATATATATTAAAAGTAATTTTTAAAGATTAGAATATCAAAACAATTTAAAATTATAAAAAATTAATTTAAAGAAAAGAAAAAATAAAAAAAATTCTTTTAAAATTATTTTTGAAACGTAATTTTCTTGTAGTAGCGATATATATGTAGTAAAATCTCGTAAGAAATACATACATCAATGAGTATTTCTTTTTCCTTTTTTTTTATATGAAATACATATTGAGTTTTTTAAAAAGCAAAAGACGTTGCCATGCTCATCTCTCTCTCTTGTTAATTTTAATTTACCCGCATGATGTTTATGATAAATTTCGACTTCTCTTCATAAGATTTAAATTGGATCAGATTGGGAATTAATCGACACTAATAATAGATTAAAAATCTATTTCATCTTGCTCTTGTAGCTGGAAACCTTTTCAGGTTTGCATAAAAAAAGAGTATAAACCTTTGAACTTGCACAGTATAGTATTCTACCGTATCCAAAGCCCACATAACGATCCACTGTCTTTTAAAAACCCAGAGCACAAAAAACCGCCAACAGTTTTTGTCAAACCCATCCTACAGTTCACCATCTTCTCATAAACACACACACACCCACACCCAACCTTCCTTTCTTCTAACACAAACAAGCATCAAACCTTAGCCTTCACAAACGATCTTTTCCTACCCTTAGCTTGACCCTTTTTTGCCTGTCAATGGCCGATGAAGTGGGAGCACCGAAAGACCGCAAGATCTTGGTGGCTGTTGATGAGAGTGAGGAGAGCATGCATGCTCTTTCATGGTGTCTCGAGAATGTTTTGTTTTGCAGCAATTCCAAGGATACACTAATCCTCCTCTATGCTATCCCCACCAGGGCTGTCTACCCGACTTTTGACAACACAGGTAACATTCTAAGAGAGAATTCACAGCATTGATATATCTTATTTCTTCAGTCTCGACTCGAAAGAAACTCGTGTTTTTCATGTTTGATTTTCAGGATATGTGTTTTCTTCTGATTTCCTGGCCATGATGCTGAAGTATAACAATGACGTGGCTGGTTTTGTTACAGAGAAGGCTAAAAGAATGTGTAAAGAACAAGTTCAAGACGTGAGTATTATCAGCATGTTTTTATAAAAAATTTCTCAAGCTAGCGTGTTTCGTTAAATATGATGACATTTGGTGGGGGACCAGGTTAAGGTGGAGACGCGAATAGAGCCTGGTGATCCGAGGGATGTTATTTGCGAGGTGGCAGAGAAGTTGCATGTTGATGTGGTGGTTATGGGCAGCCATGGCCATGGCTTGATCAAGAGGTTGGTCCCATTTAATTCTCTCTTCTTTTTTTTAATTTCGGAGAATAAATTCTTAACTTGGGTTTTACCTTAGGGCATTTCTTGGAAGCGTGAGCAACCATTGTGTACAGAATGTGAAGTGTCCAGTTCTGATAGTGAAGAGGCCCAAGCCAGATTCTGGGTGCAAATGATACTATATTATCACCTATCAGTCAGTATTCATGGATTTTATTTTATTCCCTTCTATTTTCTTTTGACTTGTCTCTCTTCATCTCTTCTCCTGTTGTATCTGGATGGGCCTGGTTGAAAAATGCAAGGGTTTTTGCACATCCAGTGGGGGCCATAATAACCATTAGCAATGTGCAGATGCTAATTCTAGACCTAATCCAGTAATAACATTGGCACAGACCTGTCTAACCTAAGGGAAGATTGATGAAAAAATAAGGTAAGAGAACAAAAGAGAGAGATAAAGGTAAAGAGCTTCTCAGCTGAGCATTTGTGGAACACGTTCAAACTGCTTCATGAATGTGATTATTAAAACACAACTCTCATTCATTCTCAAGGCTAAAAACGATCAGCCACGCAAGTTTTGCATGCATGCATTTCTCAACCCGTTCCTAGATGGAATCCTACAACTAAGAATTATGAGGAAAAACAAAATTACTAGCACTTGGAGCCAAGATGGATCTCCATGCCAAGTTGCTGGCAAGAGTGCTTCCTCATCACAGCTCATCCTGCGAATGTGAAATATGCAAAACTGATCAGTATACAGACAAATAAGTGGCGTTGATTCGGTACAATGTCAGAGGAAAGAAAACCTACATGTACTTCTTCGTCCTCGCCGTCCTTGTCTTCTTTAGTTTCGCCATCGGAATCTTCTCCTTCCACATCATCAGTCTCATCCTCATCCTCGGCCTGAAAATAGAGGGATGTTGACTTAGAGCTAGAAAAACAGAGTAATAACATGAGTTAGCAAGCAGTTTGTATGCTTACATCAGAACCTGCGGCATCTTCATTGGTTTCCTGCAGTGATCAAAGCACAAAAAGTCAGGAAAGAGTCATGAAATGTCAGAGACAGAACGAAAGCAAGATGGAGTGGTAAACATCCCCGACAGCTTTCTATTGCAAAAGAGTAATCTTAAGAATGCCCCGCTTAACAAGAAGTCTGAAAACCACAGAAAACAGTAATTTAAGAGTTTTAACATACAGAATGCATGATAAAACAGACGGAACAAACCATCTCAGAGCCCTTCATCCAACCCATCTAGAATAATTTCATTGAAGAAAAAAGGCCTGAATCTGAGCAGAAAAGCAACATGCATCCTCCCCTAAATTACAAAATTTCCATAATTTCTTATGCAACACAAGACCAAGAAAGTACCTCCTCATCCGCTTTCTTCTTCTCTGCCTCTTCAAATGCTGCCTTCTCAGCCTGCAAAGTTCAATAATGTTAATCTACGTCATGAGAGAGGGCACTATTTTGGATGGTTTAATGTAAATGGGAAAAAACCACATACATCTTTCTGCTTTCCCCATGTTTCTTCAGCCAGCTGCTTTGCATACTCTGGGTCATCACTGACCAAGACATTATCAAACAAGGTTCCAGATTTCACCTGATATAAAACAATGTCGTCAGTAACTTGAGAACAATTAGAACTTGGCAAAACAAATGGTGAGAAAGTTACCTGCCACAATTCAATGCCAACATATCTCAAGTTTGGGTAAACATAAAGTTCTGGATCATCCTTGAAATCTGTGAAACATTCACATTTAATCAATATAATATAACTGGAACTTGAGGAGCATTTAAATGACATCCAACAAGAGCCAAAACAAACCTGGGTTGTCAATCTTTGGTGCCTTCCACTTGCCCTGGTAGTTGGGGTTCTTAATTTTCTGGAACAAGAGCAGAGTTATAAATACATGGTCCCCGAATCACAAATTGACATCAAATGCTTTCAATTTAAAACAAAGACACAAACCTTTGGCTTCCATGGGCCTTTGTACTCAGGATTGGGAATGGTTGGAGCAGTCCACTCACCATCTTCCTCATCATCCCAGTCCTCAGGCTATAACAGCAAACCACTTAGATTAGAGACTTATTTTCTCAGAAATCAAGGATCCAAAGCACATTGATTGGAATTGCAGGAACTTCAATAACTACCTTTTTGGCATCAGGATCTGGAAGTTCTTTGGGAATGTCATCATAACCCTGCAAAAATAAATGAAGAACATAAACATAAACCACAAATGACCAAATCAAATATACATTTTCCAAACACTAACTGCAGTTTAACATAAGTTAAGACATAGCTATATAATGATTCGTTACCTCTGGCTTCTTGTCTTCGGGATCAGGAATATACTCCTTGTCATCCCAATCTTCAGGCTGACATCCAGTGAAGATGTTATATAGTCATCAAAACCAAAAAGCCAACTAAAAAAATAAAAATAAAAACAAAATAGTGTGCTAAATAATTACTTTCTTGGCCTCAGGATCCTTGATTTGCTTTGGCGGGAGAAGATCCCAGTCGGTGTACAAACTGCCAGTTTGCTTCTCTACATTGTCAATAAGGATACTGTATGTAGCATCAGGACGGATGATAAATGTGTAGACATGAGAGAGTTGGTCAGTCTCACAGGGAACTTCCTTCTTGATCAAGTGGTTTGTTTCATTGTAGTTAAGAATGGCATGAACTTTCTTGGTGCTGTATCCACAGATATCTGGTCCAAACATGATACTGCAGCAAACCGTAAAATGCCAAATCAATCAATTTAGACATACATAACAACAACAACAACAACAAAAAGAAGCCTGTTGGACTCCGATTGGAAATTGAGCTAACCTGTACGGGGTATCACCACCAAATTTCTTCTGGTCAACTTCACCACTGAGCAACTTCAGGTAGCCACCACCACAATCAAGCTTTTGCTCATGCTTGACGGAGAATTGAAAAACAAGTGTCTGATCCTTGTTGCTGAATTCAGGGAACTCAGCTGAAATAGCATAGAACCTGTAGTCTTCACTTGTTTGGATACCTGCATCAACATGTCAATATTAAAAAAATCAGCCAAACACTACACGCTTTGAAACACTAAAATTCAACAGAACTAAAAAAAAAATACCTTTGTCATTAGGGTCTCCATTCCATTTTCCAGAAGTATGGTTCCAGACCCCGGCGGTGCTCTCATCTTTCTTCCAATCAGATACAACCCATCTATTCTCCCATCCATCTTCAGTTCCACACCCAAAATCACAAAAACTACATTAGCAATCATAAAAATCACTCTAATCATACAATGCCAACACAAAATCAGAAACATGCAAAACAAACACAAGCTGATTACAATTCACCGATTATCCTAACCATTTAAAAGTTAAACTTCACCATTCCATATTCCCTCAAACCTCCCGATACCGAAAACAATCAATGTCCATACGCCAAGAGACATCCAAAACAAGCCCGAAAACAACAACAGCATCTTTCCCTTCATTATTATTTTTTTTTCTCAAATTTCTAGCTCTAATTAAGCCACATCATCATCATAATCAGAATCAGCTACTAAACAAAACCACAAAACCAAGCAGATCTACATAAAATTATTCCATTTCTAACCTCGATTACACTATAATTAACCATTGTCACTCCAAAACCACCAGATTCACACATTAAACAAAACCATCAATCCTTCACTAATCAAATCGAGACCAAACAAGATCCACATGCGTACATGCATACGTAAATGCAAATGCATAGGGAAATACAGTAATCAAACATCGATCGGATCAAAATGCGAGGCAAAATCAACGATCTAGAAGAGATAACTGTATTAGATACGGTGACAGATACGGATACGTATAATTATACCTTCGAAGCGTTCTTCGAAGAAGACTTTAGCAGATGTGATCGCGAAGAGAGAAAAGAGAATCAGAGAGAGACTTTTAGGGTTTCCCATTTCGACTGTTACAGTGGGAGTATGATTTCTGACCGTGTATTTATGGTGGTGTTTTCGTAAATGTCATGCGTGGAGTGGAGGCAGTTACGTGGACGAATAGGAGAGTGACATGTAGGATTTGGAGTGTCATTGGGGTGACGTGGGAGTGAGGGATTGGGAGGTTACAGCAAATGTGGTGTGAGTTTTTGGTTAGTTGTTAGAGGCGAGTACGTGGCAGGTTGGGATTGGTGAATTGAGTTTAAGTGGGGCCGAGGGGGAGGGGTTTTGTGTTTGGATTAAGGTGTGATTAATTATCAGATTATGCTTAACATGATTTAATTTATTAGAAACCACTATTCAGATATTTTTTTTAATGTTTGTTTACTATTATAAAAAGGTTAGTCAATAAAAAAATATATTTAATAAAAAAAAAATTAGTTTTATTTTTAACAAGATATTTTCTTTTTATTTTGGATAAAAAATATTTTTTAAAAGTTATAAAAAATTTAAAACTATTATATTTTTTGTTGATTATATCAAATTTAGTCCTTAAAATTTTGATTGATATATATCTTGTTTGAATTTATTTTTAATTTTATCCCTTAAAATTTGATTTAATTTGATTTTTATATTAACTTTGGTCCTTATTTTTATGTTGTTATTTGTTTTTTTCTTATTATTTTTTTAATTAAAATTTTTTTATTTATCAAATTTGATGCCTCATTTTTTAATTGTTACTTATTTTATTTGAAATAATTTATGAAATTGTAATTATTATTATTTTAATTTTATCATTTTTCAATTTTTTATTTGCTAAATTTGATCTTCATTATTTTGATTATTATTTATTTTATTTGAGATAATTTATGAAATGAGATTTTTTTTTTCAATTTCATTCGCGTTCAACTTTTTAATTTGTAAGATTTTTTTCTTATTATTTTAATAAACTTGAAAAAAAAACATTAATAAGTTATTTTCCAGCTCATTTTCCATAACATAACAAAATACTGGAAAATATTTTTCAACTTATTTTTAATGATACTACCAAACATCGAAAAATAATTAACTTTTTATGAATTAACTTTTCAAAGAAACTACTTTTCAAAATAAAACTACTTTCCAACAAACAAATAATAACTTAAATTTCTTAAGATAATATACCATCCATTTGGATATTTAGAAAAGTTGATTAAGTTGTGATTAGTTTTTGAGTCAATTTTTATATGCTAAAATTAAATTAAATTTCTTAAGATAATATACCAAAACTAAATTAAAATATTCACAAAGAATTATCGTATATTTTTAATCACAAAATCACAAAAATAAAAAAAAATAGAAAAGTATAATTTTCCCCTAATTTTCTCACATATATAAAAAAAATTCAATATTCGATGTTTTTTTAAAAAAATTAAACTTGAAAGAAATCTTTTTAATTTTAAAAATGAATAAAAAAAGAGCGTACGGAATCTTAGTTTTTTTTATTAAGGAATTTAAGCATCTCGTCGTAATCTTGAAACTTCACATATGAAAATGTCAAGAACTTGAAATAGGATCATGTTGAATCTAAATAAACGTTTATTTTCGAGTTTCAATGTGTTTCGTGAAATTCAAGGTTGTCTTGAAATCAAACAAGGATCATTTCAAAGATAATCCAAGTGGCAGCAAGAGAGTGGTTCTCGCAGCATCAATTAGAGATTTAGTTTCCAAGAGCTTAACACAACCTTCGAGTAAAAACCAAATGGCCCTATGTGTTTTTCATAGGCAAGTATAGGATTTTATTTATTTATTTTTTTTAAATCCAAATAATTTTACAAACACATTTTTAAATGAACTTATCTATATAAAAGTAAATTTTTAAGGTAAACATTGATATAATTGTATAAATCCGCTTACAAATATTGATAAATAAATTTATTAATTTTATATTCAAGTCATCCAGCAAATCAATCCATAATTTAAGTAACTTTATCAAAACTTAAATGAAATTTGATTTTTTTTAAACAACATGATCTTGAAAAAAATAAAAAAATTCAATTAAGTCAGCCTACTAATTTTTAAATTAACTTATTTAATAAATAATCAAATTAGATTATAAATCAGGTTAAGTTTAAAAAATACGAGACAAACCAAAGATGATGTACCAACTGCCAAATCCATTTTTTTCACATGTAATTTGTGACACATTTTTTTCATTGCCATAAAAGGCACCAAAAGAGGCAATGGCAGGCCATGAAAGCACATAAAACAGGCAAAAGATAACTTCGGCCGGCCATGAAATGAAATCGATGCAAATTTGTAAAAGTTGGAGGTGGGGCCCGTGTATTATTTTATTTGCTGCCTTGGATGCTTGAATTGGAAGCCACTCCATGCTCCTTGCATCATGGGCAAGAGCCGGCAATTCTCATAACAATAATTTGCTGCTGAAGTTTCATGTGTTTATCAATAAAATTGTTTTTTTTTTTAGACCGAAAGATATAAAATTTATTAAAATTATTTAATGTTTTGATTATTTAAGAATATAATTAAAAAAATATAAAATAAACATGTTTTTTTAGATAAATTCTTGAAAAAAATACTAAAATCATGTTTATTAGATCGATGCACCACATTAAAATATGGTTGCAGTTGTTTCGCAGTTGTTTTTTAAAATGTTTTTTACTTATAAATATATTAAAATATTATTTTTCTGTTTTTTTAAATTTTTTTTATATCAGCACATTAAAATAATTTAAAAACACTAAAAAAAAATTAATTTTAGTATTCTAGACCGAAACATATAAAATTTATTAAAATTATTTAATGTTTTGATTATTAAAAAAATAAAAAATAAATCATGTTTATTAGAACGATGCACCACGCTAAAAGTATAAAATTAGAGCTTTTAATGCGATTCACAAACGAACTGTAAGTGTGAAAATTGACTAAACAGCCACACTTTTCAGAGGGTGAAAACACTATATTTATGGAGTAGCTGAGCAAGGATCACCAACATAAAACAAGAAGTTAATGTTCACAAGAAACTTGCTTGTCCATAGCTAAGACAAAACTTGACATGTCTGTTTCCGACTCCTTCACATTTCGGAAACCATTACAATGAGAACTCATTTTAGAGATATTTGAACAGCAAACCTCCATGAGCCGCGAAGAATGGAGCGAACACCAGTGACTCAACTGCCATAAGCTTTATCAGGATGTTAAGTGATGGACCTGAAGTGTCCTTGAGGGGATCTCCAATTGTGTCACCAATGACAGCAGCTTTGTGTGCATCTGAACCCTTTGGACCTAACAATTTCGCATGCTCTGACACACCAGCCTAAACCACATTGCAATCCAGAATCAAGCACGGCATAGCTAATCTGTTTTGAAAACTGATATCAGCTACAAGAATGAAGATTCTTACCTCTATGTATTTCTTGGCATTATCCCATGCCCCTCCGGTATTCGAAGCTGAAATGGCAACCTGATAAGCAGAAAAGAAAAAAACTCTGCTTAGCTTAGAACACGGGCAAAGTTCTTTCTTATGATTCTATTGTAGTAGCATTGTTCTGTCAGGAGGAATGAGCCGTAAGACACACCTGAACACCAGAAACAAGTGAACCAGCAAGAACACCAGCAAGAGTTTCGACTCCGAATAAGGTTCCGGTGATAAGTGGTGTAAGCATGACCAAGGCACCAGGTGGGATCATCTCCCTGAGGGAGGCATCAGTTGAAATTTTGACACAGTTTGCGTAGTCTGGTTTGGCTCTACCTTCCATAAGTCCTGGAATAGTTTTGAATTGTCGACGAACCTCTTCGACCATTTTGAGTGCTGCACTTCCTACACTCTTCATTGTCATGGCAGAGAACCAGTATGGGAGCATTGCCCCAACAATCAGCCCAATGAAGACCTTAGGGGTCAAGACATCTACAGTATTGATCCCGGCCCTGCTGACAAAGGCACCAAACAAAGCAAGGGAAACGAGAGCAGCTGATCCAATGGCAAAACCCTGGGACAGGCAGTTTGTCAGAATTTTTGTTTGTCTGACTCGAGACCATTAAGGGTTGGCAGGAGTCCTTATGGAAACTCCACGAGCCCACAGGTTAAAACATGGGCAACAAATCAGAGTCATTGGAATTTAGGCAATTAAAGGATCGGTTAGTAGCCCTACCTTGCCAATTGCAGCAGTGGTGTTGCCAGCAGCATCTAGAGCATCTGTTCTTTCACGTATCTTATGACTCATACCAGCCATTTCTGCAATGCCACCAGCATTATCACTTATGGGCCCATAAGCATCGATAGCAAGACCGGTAGCAATAGTACTGAGCATCCCCAACGCAGCCACAGCAATTCCATACATGGCAGCCAGGCTAAAGCTGACAAAAATAGCAATGGCAATGGAAAATATTGGAATGATGACAGATTTGTAGCCCAAAGCCAACCCAAAAATGACATTCGTCGCAGCACCTGTCCTGCAAGAATCTGCTACATCCTGCACTGGACTGCAGAATTCAACATATAAATCAATCCAAAACATTTATGGCAAGGGCATCCTGGAAAATCTTGAAAGAATTGACAAATAGTATGTTTTTTTTAACATCAAAATTTATAAGGAAATCCCTGGGTCACAGACTCTCAACCATTGCATGGCTTTTCCCACTTTGGTGATGCCCTATCAATAAGAGAAGGGCAACTTGTTATACAGAGAGATTCTTTGAGAACATAACTAACCTGTAAGCATTGCTAGTGTAATACTCTGTTGTATATCCAATCACAAGTCCAGCCCACAAGCCAATGGCAACACAAAAGAAAAGGTGCCTGCAGTAATGTGTAATTCAATCAAGAAAATGGAATGCTACAAAATGTTCAATGGGAAAAGGAAATAGACTTTTTTGGTGGGTAGCATACCAGTTCTTGACAACCTTCTCAGTTCCGAAATTGAAGATAGTGAATTCTGATGGCAAAGCAAAGAAGCTGACCATGGCAATCCCAACAGTCATGAGAATTGTTGAGACAACGAGTTGCCTCTTCAGTGATGGCTCAATTTCACTTACATCCTTGATCTTGAAGAGGTCGGTTGCAAAAAGTGTAGTTATCAGGCAAACTACAATCCCAACTGAGCTTATAATCAGTGGAAAAGACATGGCTGTGTAGTCATGGCTAATACCAAAGGATGATATAGATGCAACAAAAAGTGCCGCACAGGATGATTCAGCATAAGATCCAAATAGGTCAGACCCCATCCCTGCAATGTCTCCTACATTGTCACCCACATTATCGGCAATAACCTGCATAGAAACCATAAATCCATTGCAACCAATCGAGGTAAATAGCATGAAGGATAAAACTTTGATCATGTAATTAGTTAAAGAGAGTGTTAACGCGGTTCACGGAGATTACAGCTGGATTTCTTGGATCATCTTCAGGGATGTTTAGTTCAACTTTTCCAACAAGGTCAGCACCAACATCAGCTGCTTTTGTATATATTCCTCCTCCAACTCTTCCAAACAGTGCCATTGATGAACCTCCAAGGCCATAACCAGTAATGGACTCATAAAGTCCTTCCCAGTCATCTCCATAGTAGAGTTTGAATAAGAGGATGGAGATATAAAGCACCAAAAGACCATTCGCAGCAAGAAGGAAACCCATCACCGCCCCCGAACGAAAAGCTGTGACAAAGGCCTTTCCTACACCCTTCCTTGCTTCTAGAGTTGTCCTGGCATTGGCATAGGTTGCAATCTTCATGCCTAGGAATCCTGAGAGGACAGAAGTAAGAGCACCAAGCAAGAAAGCAACTGTGCTAAAGGCAGCATTGGCAAGAGCTGGTTTACAAAGACTCCCTTTGTTGTATGTGCAAGGTTCACTTTTGGTGCTGAATCCCTTAACTGAACCAAGGAAGAGGAAAATAATGGCAGCAAAAACACACATGAAGACACTGAGGTACTTGTACTGAGTAAACAGGAATGAGGTTGCCCCTGGAAACAGATCAGGTCAAATAAAGGTCACAATTCTCCAAAAAGTTTCATCATCAATGCAAGAACATCAGAGGCAGCATCTTTTACTCGTTTATGCACTTAACCAAAAGCACCAAAATCCATCAAAATATGGGTCAAACCTATGCACTTGAAATATAAACATTACCTGCATGCCGATGATTGGGAAATACTCTTTCCAATTCAAGTGTCAGCACTCAAAGTCAATAATTTTGAAGATTTCCTTCAGATAGGCTGAAGGGAAGGGAAGTGGGGAAACATGCAAGAAAATAAAGATCACACAGGCAATCCAGAGAGGCAACAATAGGAACTTCAAGTTGTCAATCACAAAAGACTAGTTTGTGATATCTTAAGCCTAAGATAATGGAACTCATCGTCCTAAATCAGATCTGCTATCTTCACCAGATGATCATCAATGTTACTGGCCGGTAGTGTGGCAGAGAATTTGAATTGCTAACTGACCATTGAACAACAAGTGGTCTGGCCACAATAAACAACTCAACAGAACAGACAAAATCAGAATCACACACAAAGAAAGATACACGAGGAAGCATCAGAAAAATAAAAACCAAAAGGCATAACAGACAAGAAAACATCTATATTTAACTCAGGAAAAAGAAAAGAAAACCAAGATAACATACCACAATGATAATCTTTCTTAATTTGGCCTTACATCAAGGCATTTTCAGAGAGAGAGAGAGAGAGATTACCAATAGAAATAGCATTCTGGATTTCAGCACACTTGATAGAAGCCTCACGATTATCAACACCATCTTCTTCATCTTCAATCAACTTATCACTTAAACCGCTACTAGAATCGCCAGAAACCTTCACCTTTGACACCACATACCACTGAAGCAAAGCAAAAACAATCCCAACCAAAGCAGCAACAGGTATCAAAACCTGCGTAAGACCTTCACTCAACATCCCCATTTCCAGATGGCTCACTAGCATTCACTTCCGCCTCTTCAACAGTGAGAATTATACCAGCACGGATGCAGACAGAACAAGAACTTAGTTTTGAGCACTGCCCTATAAAACTACCGGCACAGAAAGTACATCATCCAGAAATATATTAATTGTCAGAATTCTTGATTGGTACTTGGAATCTGAAAAAGAAAGAGAACTGGTTGGTTTGATTGTCAGGTGAGTCAAAAGAGATTCATCTCAACCTTGGATTTTGTTAACCAGTTGTTTTGATAAACAGGTATAAAGTCCTGTCAGTTGTCACTATCTTTATCCTATGTGCTAGCTGCTGCTGTCAAGGATCATGTTTGCAGCCTTGTCACTTCGTAGATAAATATCTGTAACGCATCAAGGGATTGGATAAGCACAGAAAAATGACAGGATTAAAATCCCATTGGAGAACCAGGTTTACGGCTACCAGTTTTCCGAGACAATTTATTTAGAAATGGTCATGAATATAATTGTTAGTCAAGAATTGATGAAAATATCTTTTCTTGAAATTATAGTTAAATGAGTTGACTTAATGAATTTGTGATCGATAACTTAACTCGGTTTAGGTTTCAATTTTTATTCAATATTGTTGTTTTAATTTTTACTCAAAACAATTAATTTTATATAAAAAATAAAAAAAATCAATGAATCTGATATTATTATATTTCACCCAGATTTAATTAGATTAATTACTGGATTTAACCTGTTTAATTCCCAACTCAATTCAAAAAATCAAACCACTCCAGGCCAGGTTTGATTTGACGGGTCATCTGATATTTATCTTGATGATTAAAGTAAACACTTCTATTGATTAAAGTAATCACATGTTGCTAAATAAAAAATATTATATATCAAGATAAACTTGCCACAGCATGCTCTCTCCTTTACAGCTTTTAATAAAAATCTAGCCTTCGGAATTCAACAGCTACGCCTACTGCTGTTTATACCAATCCACTGTAATTACATAGTAATTAAGTGCATCTAAGACTACCTAATTATTAAACCTTTTTCCCCATGACCCTCCCTAGTTCCTACATAAATCCAATGATATCTTGGTATTAAAAGAAACAATCATCTGGCATCTATCGCTGTTCTTGTCACGTTATTAACGGAAGATGCCCCAGCAGAGCTCATCAATTAATGACCTTGGTTCTGCCATATTTCTGCCTGCAACAAAAGCAGGTTGCTAGGGTTCTGGGAGAGATACGCGGTCCTTTACAATCTTGGAGATGACATCAGACATTGTAGGCCGATCAGCAGGAATTTCTTGGACACAAAGGAGTCCTATGTTTATGTATCTCAACAGCATAGAAGTTGAAGGAGGATCTCCCAGGCTTGGATCCATCAAGTCCAAAGCCTTATTAGAATATTTCCATAACTTCCATGCCAATGGTATAACAACGCAAAGTTGCATCGTTAGTGTGGAGACTAGGAAAGTAATCAAATAAAATTCAAGCAGGAAGAAAAAGAAAAAAGGAGTATATGAAAGCTCCCCACATGTTCAAGAAGATGGAGGGAGTCGCTGTGGTAGAAACTAGTATTCTTCTTGCCGCTCACAATCTCAAGTACCAGCACCCCGTAGCTAAACACATCAGATTTTATTGAGAAGAGACCCTCCATAGCATATTCAGGGGACATATAGCCACTAAAATTTGAAAAGGTCAGCGCACATCATGTTAAGAGTAGCATGTCCTGGAAAACAGAATTTAAGAAACTTACTATGTTCAAACGATCCTGTTGGTGTTAGCTTGAGTTTCATTGCCTCTGAAAATTCGAGCCATCCCGAAATCGGATATTTTTGGAATAGAATGTTGCCCAATTAAATGAACCAAAGTCCTTCTGAGAGTTTATTCAAACTATTTTAACATTTTTCTTAGAATAATCAGGATTTCTCATTTGAACGTAAACTTACCTTATAAACAGGTCCTAATCCTCCCTCTCCAAGCTTATCTGAGAACTGTCCAGTCGCAACTAATGGCAATTCCATACTTTTATTCCATCTTTTCTTCCCATTGTCAACAGAGCTAGATTCATTGCTTGTTGAGCTAGGATCGGTATCGAAATCAAAGAGCAATAAATTGTGACTTGCATGTTCCTTCCCTGTTTAAGAAAAAAAATTAAAAATGACTGAACACAATCACCTTTTTGAACACAATCACGCTCTTATAACTTTATATGGATAAAATTTTATGGCAAGTAATAATATAAAAAATGCAAAGTTATTAGAACAACGACCATATTTTATGGTGAAGCAATAGTTGTAGTGGTGATAAAGGTTGGGGTAGGAATGGAGGGGTGATGGTGATGGTAGTGGAGGAGTGATAAGGTGTGTTACCGTATATGTATACAATTAGGACTCTTAATATTAATTATCAAAGACTATCTTATCATAGACTCCTTGTATAGCAAAATAACTTTTTATGTAGAGTCCTTGTATGGCAAAATAACCTGCAATGTATAAGAGGCTTCTTTATGCCGAGTGCAGGAGGAGAGAACATTCTGCAAAGTTAATAAATTGATTAACTCTCTTGGTACTCTGCTTTTGGCTTGAATATATTAACATGGTATCAGAGCTTCTTTCAAATCCTTGCTTGCCTCTGTCTTGAATTTTCCTTTGGCTTTTGCTGTAGTTGCTTTACTCATCTTGGACCCATCTTTTTCATATTACTCCCGGTGGAAAGTGTGCAGGCGAGAGAGAAGGAGTGATTGTTGGATCCTTATTTCCAACTTTGTGTTATTCTTGTTTTCTCTGTTGTTATTCTTGACAGTTCTTGGTTTCAAAATCTGCAAATCTGTCATGCTTTTCTGGTGTTATTCTTGGCAGCTTCAGATCTTCCTTCTTTGGTGGTGTTTTTGGTAGTTTTAGAATCATTCTTCTTCGTTTCAGTTATTGGGTTTCTAGTGCAACTCTTGGCTGTTTCAGATCTTGGTTTTCTGCTGCTATTCTCAGTAGTTTTAGATCAGTTTTTTTGCTGCTATTCTCAGCAACTCTTGGCTTCAAAATCTGGTGTGTATCCCTCTTCCATTACACTAATTCCCTGTCAGTTTTAGTTTCAAAATCTATTTCTTTTTAGTTTTATCATGTCTTCGGATAAGCTAGACTTGTTCCATATTCGTCTTAATGGGAAAAATTATTCTGCTTGGGAGTTTCAATTTTAATTATTCGTCAAAGGGAAAGAACTGTGGGGGCATATTAATGGGAGTAATCCTGCACCTATAGATGTCGATGCTTTGTCTAGATGGGAAATCATGGATGCTTGGGTTATGACCTGGATCCTTAACTCTAACTCAATAGAACCTCATCTTGTTCTCAATTTGAGGCCTTATAAAACTGCTGCTGCTATGTGGAATTATCTAAATAAGGTTTATAATCAGAATAACATAGTTCGGCGTTTTCAATTAGAGTATGAGATGGCTAACTTCATACAAGGAAGTCTCTCTATTGAGGAATACTTTTCCGGCTTTCAAAATCTTTGGGCTAATTATTCAGATATTGTTTATGCTAATGTTCCTACTGTAGCTCTCTCTGCTGTTCAAGCAGTGCACGACACAAGCAAGAGAGATCAATTCTTGATGAAGCTCCGTTTTGATTTTGAAACTGCATGCTCTAATTTGATGAATCGTCATCCTGTACCATCTTTAGATGCCTGTTTGAGTGAACTTCTTCGTGAGGAGCAGCGTATCATAACTCAGGCAGCTATGGAACATAGGGCAAATGTTAGTGCACCTGTTTCTGTGGCTTATGCAGCACAAGGGAGAAATAAAGGTAGAAATATGCATGTTGTCCAATGTTTTAGTTGTAAAGGTTTTGGTCATATTGCTCGGGATTGCCCCAAGAAATTCTACAACTACTGTAAGAAACATGGTCATATCATCTCTGCTTGTCCCATTTGACTTGAAAGGAAACAAGGAACTGCTTATCATGCCTCCATTGGTGCCTCTGGTTCTGCTGCATTGCCTATTGCCTCACCTGTTGTTCCTATTCCTACTCCTATAGGCTTAGCAAACCCGAATACACTCACTCCTGAAATGGTACAACAAATGATCATTTCTGCTCTTTCTGCTCTTGGGTTCTCAGGTAATCATAAACTTCTTTTTAAGCCATGGTATTTAGACTCTGGTGCCTCCAACCACATGACCAATACTACCGTTCCTCTTTTCAATGTCAGAAATTATAATGGAAATCTGAAAATTAGTACCGCTGATGGCAGTTCTCTGCCTATCAATGCTGTTGGTGATCTTTCTCATTCTTTAACTGATGTTTTTGTGTCTCCTGACCTCTCCACAAATCTTATTTCTGTTGGTCAATTAATTGATAATAATTGTGATGTTCATTTCTCCCATTCTGGTTGTATTGTACAGGATCAAGCGTCATGGAAGATGATCGCGAAGGGGCCTAAAGTGGGACGACTCTTTCCTCTTCATATTTCTCATTCCACCAGTATTTCTAGTTTTCCTTTACTTTCCTTTGCATGTAATTTTATTGGTTTTGAAAATAAGAGATGGCATAAACGTCTAGGCCATCCAAACTCTGATGTACTTCGTACTTTGATTAATTCTGGATTATTAGGACATAAAACATGTTCTTCTCTTGATCTTTCTTTTGATTGTACATTATGCAAACTTGGCAAAAGTAAAGTTTTACCTTTTTCTCATCATGCATCTCGTGCCTCCAAATGTTTTGATATTATTCATAGTGATGTTTGAGGGATTGCACTTGTTGTTTCTCATGCTCATTACAAATACTTTGTTACTTTCATTGATGACTTTAGTCGTTTTATGTGGGTTTACTTCCTCCGAGCTAAAACTGAAGTTTTTTTCGATTTTTAAGCGATTTCTTGCACTTCTTAAAACTCAATTTTCTGCCAGCATCAAAGTCTTAAGCTCTGATTCTGGTGGTGAATACATGTCTAATGAGTTTCAAGGCTTTCTTCAAAGCAAAGGAATCATCTCTCAACGTTCTTGTCCTTCGACACCACAGCAAAACAGTGTAGCTGAGAGAAAAAATCATCACCTTCTTGATGTAGTAAGAACTCTTTTACTTGAATCATATGTTCCTCCTCGTTTTTGGTGTGAAGCTCTTTCTACTTCAGTTCATTTGATTAATCGTTTACCTTCTCCTACATTAAATAATGTTTCCCCTTTCTTTAAGTTATTTGGTCATTCTCCTTTATATTCTGATCTTCGTACATTTGGTTGTGTTTGTTTTGTGCATCTCCCTGCTCATGAACGACATAAACTTATTGCTTAATCTGTTAAGTGTGTTTTTCTTGGTTATGCTATCCCTCAAAAGGGTTATGTTTGTTATGATCCTCATGCTTGTCGTATACGGGTTTCTAGAAATGTGATTTTCTTTGAAAATCAATATTTCTTTCCATCTCATGTTGAATTGCCATCTGCATCTTTACCTCTTTTGCCTAGTTTTTCTGATTCCACAACAATGGTGGAAAGGTTTAGACCTGGTTTTGTTTATGAAAGACGTCGTCGACATGAATCTGATTCCACTTCTTTTGTGCCCCTTTTCTATCTTGACCCAGTGCCTGATCCTGCTCCTATTTCTACCACTCTTCGTCGATCTACTCGTCTTTCTCGACCTCCTGATTGGTATGGATTTTTCACTTCTGTCTCTCTTGTCACTACTTTATCCACTATTTCTATTCCCTTTTGTTACAAACAGGCCATGAAACATACATGTTGGCAAAATGCAATGCAAGCAGAACTTCAAGCACTTGAGGAGAATCATACTTGGGATATTGTTCCTTGTCCTTCTACAGTCAAACCTATTGGGAGTAAATGGGTCTTCTCTGTAAAACTACGTTCTGATGGGTCTTTAGAACGTTACAAAGCTCGCCTCGTAGCTCTGGGTAACAAGCAGGAATATAGGGTTGACTATGAGGAGACATTTTCTCCTGTTGCCAAAATGACCACAGTTCGAACTATCTTAGCTATTGCCGCTTCACAGTTATGGCAACTGCATCAAATGGATATGAGGAATGCCTTTCTTCATGGTGATCTCCATGAAGAGATTTACATGAAGCTCCCCTCTGGTATGATTACTTCTTCTCCTCACAATGTCTGTAAACTAAGACGTTCTTTGTATGGGCTTAAACAGGCTCCCCGAGCTTGGTTTGAGAAGTTTCGCAGTACAATTCTTTCATTCAGTTTTATACAAAGTCAGTATGATCCTTCTCTCTTCTTCCACACATCTGTGTCAGGTATAGTCCTTCTCCTGGTTATGTGGATGATATTATCATTATTGGCACTGACTATGGTTTGATCACTAAGCTTCAGCAACAATTACATGCAACTTTCCATATGAAAGATCTTGGCCAGCTCACATACTTCTTAGGATTAGAAGTTCATCACCGACCCAATGGTATGTTCGTGAATCAACATAAGTATATTCAAGATCTTATTACCTTGGCTGGTTTGGAGGACACTTCTTCTGTTGATACTCCTATGGAAGTAAATGTCAAATACAGAAAAGATGAAGGGGACTTACTAGATGATCCTACTCTCTATAGGAGCCTGGTTGGAAGTCTTATATACTTAACCACTACTCGACCTGATATATCCTATGCTGTCCATCAGGTCAGTCAGTTTATGTCTTCTCCTCGGCATCTCCATCTTGCTGCAGTTTGACGCATCATCCGCTATCTTCGAGGCTCACCTAATCGTGGGTTGTTCTTCCCTACCGGCTCCTCTCTTCAACTTGTTGCCTATAGTGATGCTGATTGGGCTGGGTGTCCGGATACACGTCGATCTACTACGGGTTGGTGTATGTGTTTTAGGTAATGCCTTAATTTCATGGAAACGTAAGAAACAAGATCGTGTTTCTAAATCCTCCACTGAGGCTGAGTATCGTGCCATGTCTACTGCTTGTTCTGAAATTGTATGGCTGCGCGGTCTTCTCGAAGAGCTTGGGTTTCCTCAGGTCACCTCTACCCTACTTCATGCTGATAATACTAGTGCTATTCAGATTGCCACCAATCTTGTTTTTCATGAACGCACCAAACCTATTGAGGTTGATTGTCATTTTATTCGCAACACCTTGGAAAATCAGGTGATATCTCTTCCTCACATATCTTCCGATCTCCAAATAGCTGATGTCTTCACTAAAGCTATGACTCGACAGCGACATCAATTTCTTATTGGCAAATTGTTGTTGGTTGACTTACCAGCATCAATTTGAGGAGGGATGTTACCGTATATGTATACAATTAGGACTCTTAATATTAACTATCAAAGATTATCTTATCATAGACTCCTTGTATAGCAAAATAACCTTATATATAGACTCCTTATATGGCAAAATAACATGCAATGTATAAGAGGTTTCTTTATGTCGAGTGCAGGAGGGGAGAACATTCTGCAAAGTTAATAAATTGATTAACTCTCTTGGTACTGTGCTTTTGGCTTGAATATATTAACAAGGTGATGGTGGTGATAGGAATATGATGATAGAGCAGTAGCAACAAGGTAGCAGCCAGTGTGGTAGCAGTTTCAGCGGTGGTCCTAGCTGCAAGATAGTGGTGGTTAAAATTATTGCATGATATTGTAAGTAGATTAGTGACCTAAATATTTTATACAACTTTATAAGGTGAAAATTATTTTCAATAAACAAATTAAGTTTAATGGTAGACTGGGAAACAAGTACATGAAAATGATCTAGCTCTTGCATTATCAAACATCTAATAAAGCATCCAAAAACCATCTAAGATTAACATATAAGAAAATCGCAATGGTCTTTTCAATTCTATAAAAACCCCATCAGAGACATAGGATTTTTCTTTCATTCATCGAAGAACAACTTAACAGGAAAATCCTACTTCCAAACAGAGAATCTTGTATAAGGAAAGACAAAAACAAGCAAACAGACTTAGTATTGTCGAATATCTAGTGGCAACTCCTTAATTTTGTTCCTTAATAAATGTATCCACACCAGGCAATCTTCAACATATCAGCACCCCCTCAGCAAAACCAGTTATTCAGGCCCTCTATGCAATCAGGGTGACGAGCTGCTTGGAAGGAAGGTATTGAACTGGCTGTGTCAGTGTTGGCCTGTCGGGCCTATTTAGCCTACTCAACTGCTTCAAGCCTTCAGCTAAAGGGACAGCTTTATAATCTGACCACATTGCCTTTTCTTTGAAATAAAAACATGTACTAGCATTTAGCTGCAGGTAGAAGGGGATGATCGCTTTCTTTTCTTCCCACGCTATTCTTGTTACTGCTTTAATCTCTTATGCCAGTTTGGTTACAGCCTTACAGGGATTTCCAGCAGTTTCCATTGCAGGTGAGTTTTCTAGCCTTGGCAACAACATCTAGTCTGAATTCTGATAGATATAAGCGATTGGTGTCTTGAAGAGTTTGTTTGGTGCACAGACAGCAGTCGAGTTATCAACATCTGACGGGCTAATTATGTGGTATTATATGATGAATTTGTACTGAAAGGAAGATGAGTTTTTAATATATTTAAGATTTGAATTAAATGTGTTCTATGAATACTTGATTTGATGTTGTTCATGTTTCAATACAATGAGAATAACAGGAAAAACAGAAACAAACTATTGTACGATTCAAAGCGGATAACTTGTACAAATAAGCTTGATCCACGTTCCATACTCATAGCTTCCTCTGATGAAGTAGCTTCATGTCCTTTAGACCTCTTGATGACAAAACTATCTCCCATCTATCGCCGTTATTGTCATATTATTCACGGAAGGTACCCCAGAACAGCTCATCAATGGTCTTTGTACTGCCATGTTTCTGCCTGCAACAAAAGCAGGCTGCTTAGGTTCTAGGAGAGCCACGTGTTCGTTTACAATCATGGATATAACATCAGACATTGTAGGCCGATCAGCAGGATTTTCTTGGACACAAAGAAGCCCTATGTTTATGTATCTCAACAGCGTAGCAGTTGAAGGAGGATCTCCCAGGATTGGATCCATCAAGTCCAAAGCTTTATTAGAATTCCATAACTTCCATGCCTATGGTATAACAACGCAAATGCTGCACCATTAGTGTGGAGACTAGGAAAGTATTCAAATACAATTCAAGGAGGAATAAAAAGAAAAGAGGGTGTATGAAAGCTCCCCACATGTCCAAGAAGATTGAGGGAGTCGCTGTGGTAGAAACTAGTATTCTTCTTGCCGCTCACAATCTCAAGTACCAGCA
This sequence comes from Populus nigra, assembly GCF_951802175.1. NCBI lineage: Eukaryota > Viridiplantae > Streptophyta > Magnoliopsida > Malpighiales > Salicaceae > Populus > Populus nigra. Next base: position 22,783,852 of record NC_084856.1, read on the forward strand.
CCCCGAAGCTAAACACATCAGATTTTATTGAGAAGAGACCCTCCATAGCATATTCAGGGGACATATAGCCACTAACAATTGGAAAGGTCAGTGCGGATCATGTTAAGAGTAGCTGGTACTGGAAAGTGGAATTCAAGAAACTTACTATGTTCCAACGATCCTGTTGGTGTTTGCTTGAGTTTCGTTGCCTCCGAAAATTCGAGCCATCCCGAAATCAGATATTTTTGGATTCATGTCACTGTCTAATAGAATGTTGCTAGGTTTTAAATCCCTGTGAATGATTCGTAACCGCGAGTATCTATGTAGATACAGAAGGCCTTGAGCAATTCCTTCGATTATCCGAATCCGTGTGCCCCAATCTAAGATTTGTCCTCTGTTTGCATCTGTTTATAGTTTATACACAAATCTGATATAAATTTCTTGAAGCATTTGGAAAGTTTATGAAATTTAATGCAAGAACATGCTGACCAAAGAGAAGGAAATCCAAGCTTTTATTTGGCATGTACTCATAGATTAGCATTTTTTCATCCCGTTCAATACAGGAACCTAATAGCCTGACAAGATTCCGGTGCTGGAGTTTGGCGATTAGAATTGTCTCATTTCTGAACTCCTCGAGCCCCTGCCCAGATCTTTCTGAAAGCCTCTTCACTGCTATTTCCAGTCCCTTAGATAATTTGCCCTGATAAATGAACCAAGAGTCATTCTGAAAGCTCATTCAAACAATTTTAATTTTATTTTTTCTGAAAAGGATAGAATAATTATTTGAACGTAAATTACTTTATAAACAGGTCCAAATCCTCCCTCTCCAAGCTTGTCTGAGAATTGTCCAGTTGCAACTGATACGCTCTCATAACTGAACAATGGCAATTCCATATTCTTACTCCATCTATTCTTCCGATTGTCAACAGAGCTAGATTCTTTGTTAGTTGAGCTAGGATCGGTATCGAAATCAAAGAGCAATAAATCCTGACCTGTATATTCCTTCCCTGTTCAAGAAAAAAAATAAAAAATTACTGAACACAATCACTTTGTTAAAATATCCAGCAATTCTGATTATATCAACCAAAAATGTAACCACTTCAGGTTATAATAACCACAATTTCCGACATTAAAAGGGATTCCAATTGTCAATTTTTGTCATGAAAAAAGAAACTTTGGTGTTTGTTTGGGGTTAGATATTTTACCCACAGACAACTTTAACGTTTTTAACATTTTATATGAGAAGTTTTACGGAGCTCGGTAAGTAATGATGTGGTGGTTTACAGGAGACAAACACACGAAAATCAGATTTCAGTTAAATATTTTAGGCAGTCTTCAATTCAAAAACATGTCTTAACTCCAACAAAATTAACCTTATCATCTGCATACCCAACACATAATTACATGGGAGGGGTTTTTCTTACTTTTCATTACCAGTTTCGTAACCTAATTTTTTATTCTTTTATTTTATTTTATTTTTAAAAAATAAATGACATGAAGAAAATGAAAAAATGAAATGAATAAAGAATAAATCGAAATTAGAAGTTTGAGAACTTAATTAAACTTTGAATTACTTCATTAATCAAATCAAAAGCTTAATTAAATAATTAATAAATTTGGGGACTTAATTCAACTAGAAATTAGTTTAATTAAATCAGGGGCTTAATTGAATAAATACTAAAATTTGGGGCTGATTTGGGTCAAAATTGCAAGAAATGAAAGTCCAAAAACTAAAGAGAAAAGAAGGGGGTACTGTAAGGAGCATAATTAATTTTTGCAGGGGTAATTTTGAAAACATTAAAAGTTGAAGAGTCAATTAAAGACTTAATTGAAAAAGTCAGAAATCAAGGACGTTTCTGTGAACGGATATAAAATATAGGGGTCCAATTACAATGTACCCAGGGGCTTGGTTACAATGTTTCATAAATTGAGTGACCAAAATGAAAATGGCCATTCCCATCCGGAACAATTTTAAGGAGAAACGGCAGCAAATCAACGGAAGCCTGCCAGCTGCCCCACGATGCCTGCCGTTACAAAGGCAAGAACGCATGGCATTCTCTGGCTTTATAAAAGCCGGAGAAAGGGCATAACGAGGAGGGAGGGAAAAAGACACGAACAAGAAAAAAACGAACGGAGAGAAAAACCAGAGAAGCACGGATAGAGAGAGAGAGAGAGAGAGAGAGAGAGAGAGAGAGAGAGAACCAGAGACACAGACATGGAGAACAAACAGGGCGAACCAACACGGAAACAGGGACGCAAAACACAAAAGAAAACAGAGAGGAAACCAGAAGAACAAGCAAACACAGGAGACAAAGTAAACACAGAAAAAACAAAAAGAGAAGAACGAATAACACAGAGACGAGACGAAGAGCAGGAGACAGACAAAAAACACAGAGAGCCGGGAAGAAGCAGAAAAGGAAGGAAACAAAAAAAAAGAGTGAGGCACAGGAAGAGAAGGCTAAGGAACAGAGGAGAGGGGAGGCCAATAGCAGAAAGACGAGCACTGATCTTCTTCCAGAACTCCAGCAACAAAACACCACCTCCAGGTAAGCTCCTTTCGTTTCCCTCCCTTCAGAAATAATTACCCTGTCACTGTGCAAAGCATGCACAGTGACCAGCCGGGTAGCTGGTTTGTGCCGGTTACCAGCTGCGCCGGACTTATGCAAGTGATCAGGCTGGGCCGGTTAAGTCCAGTCTATACAGGTTGAGCCGAACCTTATTAAAAAAAGAGGAAAAAACTAAGGCCGGGTTGGGCCTGGTCTTCAGCCCATTCAGTCCAATTTATTTTGGATCAAGGGTGTGTTTTTAAAATACTTTCTTATACCAAACTTCTTTATTTTATTAATTTGTTTTGATATTTGTTTAAACAAGCTTATTTTTTATATCAGAAAATTTTTAAAAAATTTATGAGCCTTTTTGAATTTATTTATAGGTCCCTCGAGTATTTTGTTTTTCTAAAAATTTCATTATATATTTAATTTGTGATTTTTTACTGTAAAATATAAATTTGGTATACAATATCTACTCTATTTTTTTTTACAAAAATAATAAGAAAAATATATATTTCTTGTTTTCAATTTAAATTTTACTGGTTTATTTATTGATGTCAGAGTCAGAAATATTATATGTTTTTTTGTTATATAATATTTACCAACACTAGAATTGTAAAATATCCGTAGTTGAATATTTGATGATGCCAGAATCAGGAATAATACAAGCAGACCATCAGTAATATAGTATAACAAACTCTTAGTAATTTCAGATAAAATCAGTAATGAAGTCTATCTTAGGTAAGATATTAAAAAAGTGATAATATTTTTTTTGTGTAACTAGTTTCATATAAAATATTTTTTATTAATCAATTAGAATTTTTATTAATTATAAAGGTGATGACTTTTTAAATAGACATTTTTTTTTCTTTAAAAAGTAAAATGTCAAAAACATGTTCTTTTGTCCAAATTAAATTTTTAAAAGTTACCATATCGATACGATAACCAGTAACTTCAAGGTTTAATTAAATTAAGTCTACCAGCAGACAACAGAAATTACAGAAAGAACCAGGATGTACCTCCGTGTATGAGCTTTCCTTTGCGCAGACATTTGAAGTACATGAAGAGGCCGAAGGTAATCAGAGTAGTTGGAATAGCCACAGCCAAGGTTGTCCGTATTGTCCTTTTGATATTACCTACTTGTAAATATAGATCAAATATTACCAAGTCATAAACCAAAACCTGTACAATGGATTAAGAAGTTTTTTTTATTGTAGAAAAAATGGAAAGTTAGGTTTTGTATCTCACTTTTTTTGACAGGGAACACTGCGTCCGCGTTTTTATCTGAAAATACAAGACTTGTCAAAAATGGTTTCTCGTCATTTATTGGATCATACTGTCTATATGTACAAAGCCATACCTGTTCGGGTACTGCCATTACCAATCAGTAGTTCAAGCTCAGAAGCAGCAAGTCTGATGTAAATTTCTGCGCCAGCCCGGCCATCAGCAATCGCTGACTGTTTTAAGTCTATAAGATCTCCTTCCCATAAAGAACACCCACTGTTATAATTATAGGCATAAGCCACGCAAGAACAAATTTCCATGCAATCCAATCTACATCTTTCAGCACTCACTTTCTGATATGTTTTTGAATTTGCAGGTAATGTCAGATTCGAAATCTCTAGGAATCCATCTTCCTTTCCGACACTTCTCTTATTTTCACACTGCAAAGGAGATTTCCTAACACAACCACTTGACCAATCATTTTGCACTAATGGTTTAAAACCTTTCAGGCATTCACAATTATAGCTTGATGAATTTTCATTAAAGACTCCGTAAACACCACAGAAACCATAAACACCAGCTTGGTCTCGTGGTGAGGACCAAAAAAGAAACCAATTCCAAACACCTTCCGACCAAGTGAGTTGTTGCATCTGTCCTGAAACACCAATCACGAATCTTGAAAGATATGAGGTATTGCACACAGAATAGGTATTCACGAACCTAACTGACCTTATAAACAGGTCCAAATCCTCCCTCTCCAAGCTTGTCTGAGAATTGTTCAGTTGCAACTGATACGCTCTCATAACTGAATAATGGCAATTCCATATTTTTACTCCATCTTTTCTTCCCATTGTCAACAGAGCTAGATTCATTGTTAGTTGAGCTAGGATCGGTATCGAAATCAAAGAGCAATAAATCGTGACCGGTATATTCCTTTCCTGTTTAAGAAAAAATTAAAAATTACTGAACACAATCACTTTGTTGAAATATCCAGCAATTCTGATAATATCAAGCAAAAATGTACAATTTCAAGCATTAAATTAAAAGGTATTCTAAACATATTGTTTTCATGAATAAGAAACTTAGGTGTTTGCTTGGCGTAAAATATTTTAACATTTTACTTTATATGGATAAAATTTCACTAAGCTTGGTATGTAATGATATAAAAAATACAATGGTATTAGAATGATTAAAATGTTTTATGGTGATGAGATGGTTGTGATAGTGATTACTGATTATGGTTATAGTGGTAATAAAGGTTCGGGGGGGTGGGGGGGGGGGGGGTGATAATTGTGGTATGGTGAGCAGACACCGCGTTAGTAGTTACAGTGGAGGTCCTGGCAGCAAGGTAGTGGAGGTTCAGTGTTAGTAAAATATTTTATAGAATTTTGTAAGGTGAAAATTACTTGAAGTTTAATGATAGACTGTAAATTTTAAGGGAAACAAGTACATGAATATCATATATACATATTTCAGTGGAACTCTTACACAAAACAGTCTCTATTTCAACACACATACACACACACAACTAACTCCAACAAAATGAACCTTATTATCTGCATAGCTAACACATAATCACAAAGCAGGACTTTTTCTTACTTTTCATTACTATAACTTAAGGGCTAATTAAGTCTACCAGGAGACAGCAGAAATTAAAGCAAGAACAGGATGTACCTTTGTGTATGAGCTTTCCCTTGCGCAGACAGCTGAAGTATATGTAGAGGCCTAAGGTAATCAGAGTTACTGGAACAGCCACAGCCAAGGTTACCCATATTTTCCTTCTGTTATTACCTACTTGAAAACGTAGATCAAATATTAACCAAATCATAAACCAACACATTTACAATTAAAAATTTTTTTGAAGTAGAAAAAAATGGAAAGATAGGCTATGTAGGGACATTGCGTCCACCCTTTTATCTGGAAAGACTACACCTTATTTTGTGAAAAATAGTTGCTCAACATTTATTGGATCATTTATGGCTATATAGATACAACCTTCTTACCATACCTATTCGGCTAAACCCACTACCAGTCTCATGGTCAACTTCAGAAGCAGCAAATCTGATGTAAATTTCTGCTTCAGTCCTGCCACCAGCAAACTCTGCCCGTTGTAAGTTTATAAGAGCTCCATCCCATAAAAGACACTCACCATTATTATCATTATAGGCATGAGCCATGCAAGAACAATTTTCAATGCAATCCAATCTGCATCTTTCATAACTCACTTTCTGATATGCTTTTGAATTTCCTGGTAATGTTAGATTCGACATCTTTAAAAACCCATCATTTGACACTGCAATATTTTTCCTATGTTGACAATGCAAAGGAGACATCCTAAGGCAACCGCTTGGCCAATCATTTGCTACAAATGGTCTAAAACCTCTGAGACATCCGCAAGGAGGTGATGAATTTACTTGAAAGACTCCAAAAGCCCCGCATAAACCATAAATATCAGCTTGGTATTTTGGTTGAGCCCATAAAAGAAACCATTCCCTAATATTTCCCAAATAACTGAATTGTTTGATCTGTCCTGAAACACCAATCACGGTTCTTGAAAGAAATGAGGTATCGTACAAAGAATAGGTGAAATAGCTTTCATTTTCATTTGATACATAACTATAATTGAAAATATAGTTCAATCTCATCTCAGGTACCAAGGTAAATCTTTCTCCATTCCAATCACCACTGCTCCAATACCTGTGTGACCTGTTCCACTCTATGAAAAACTGACTACTTCCATTTGGGTCGATCCCAATCGAGAACATACCTGGTGCAGGATCTTCTGGGTTTTTCCATGAAATAAGCCGCTGCACTTGCCCAGTGTGCTTGTTGATTCCAAGCTTTCCACCAGGTAGCCATGTATCAGTTGGATTGTCAAAACTCTGCCAGTAAATAGCGGATGGGTTTGAGCCATCTTTAATGACAAAGTTTCCATTATCAAGAAGTGCTGCTTGTGCTGTACTAGTATTCGGCACTGAAGATGCAAGAGCTGTTGACCAAACTGTTTCGGTGAAATTTTTCAGCAGGACAAGAATGCCATCCGGTGACAATTCAAGCTTCGATGAAGCAGGGTTGTTTAAAGGGCTCTCCCTATTTGCTACCCAAACAATCGTCTTATTTGGGACGTTCTTATACCATATTCCCAGGTAAATGCTTAAAGAAGCGCCTGGCTTGAAGAAACCGAGTTCAAAAATGCCGTTTTGAGATATTAGAGTTTGGTTTGCAGAGAGAGATTGGCCAACCAAAAGGGTGTCATCTCCAATTGAGAAGCAAGTCCTATGGTAAACGAATAGCAACAAAAGCACAAAGAGCCAGAAACAAGGCTTTGTCTTAACACACATCCTCTCTAATTTGTGGGATTATGGGTGTAAGAAATGTAACTGAGAATGAACCAGAGAACGAGGGATGAAAACAAAGAAGAAATCCCTTGCCTATTTTAATTTATTACTCTTTGTTTGTTTTGTAAGAGGTTTTTTTGACTAAACAATTACCACAGTAATAGTAGACTTGAAATGTCTATTAATAATTAATAAAGTTTCATTGTATTCTTTGGGTGCCTATTAGGATTTAGGACTATTATTAATTAAAGTCCATTTCAAAGTCAAAGATGAATACACTTCTTTTGGCCTTCAGTAAACCCTGAAAAGTCAATGATTATTTACAGGAAAATGAAATCTATATATGTAATTGCAAATGAGATAAGAGGAAACATAATAATAGGAAATAGCAACGGAATTAATGATATGTAATTGATTACATCCAAATATCGTGTGAGTTTATTACTGCCAGTATAGCTGAAATTAGATTTATTGTATTTTAGTCAAATTAGATTTATTATATTTTAGTCAAATCCATAGTCTAGATCTTAATTCGGCTGTGCCTTAATAAAAACTAAATAATTTCTTATGATTTCTGAAATCTAAGAAGACCACTGACAAATTAATAATCCAAAGTCCTTATTCTTTAGATCTCTATGAAGTAGCTTCATGCCCTTTAGACCTCTTGATGAAAAAATTATCTCCCATCTATCGCTGTATAAGGAAAGACAAAAACAAGCAAACAGACTTCGTATTGTCAAATTTCTAGTTGCAACTCCTTAATTTTGTTCCTTAATAAATGTAACTACACCAGGCAATCTTCAGCAAAACCTGTTATCCAGGCCCTCTATGCAATCGAGGTGACGAGCTGCTTGAAAGGAAGGAAAGAAGGAAGGTATTGGACTGGTTGTGTCAGTGTTGGCCTGTTGGGCCTATTTAGCCCACTCAACTGCGAAGTGTGTTCGGTGCACAGGCAGCAGTCGAGTTATCAATATCTGACGGTCTAATTATGTGGTATTATAAGATGCATTTGTACTAAAAGGAAAATGAGTTTTTAATATATTTAAGATCTGAATTAAATGTGTTATATGAATACTTGATTTGATGTTGTTCATGTTTCAATACAATGAAAATAATAGGAAAAACTGAAACAAACTATTGTACGATTCAAATAAGCTTGATCTACGGTCCATGCTCATAGCTTCCTGGCACTGATATTGAAGTAGCTTCATGTCCTTTAGACCTCTTGATGAAAAAACTATCTCCCATCTATCGCCGTTATTGTCATATTATTCACAGAAGGTACCCCAGAAGAGCTCATCAATGGTCTTTGTTCTGCCATGTTTCTGCCTGCAACAAAAGCAGGTTGCTTAGGTTCTGGGAGAGCCACGTGTTCGTTTACGATCATGGATATAACATCAGACATTGTAGGCCGATCAGCAGGACTCATGAAATTAGAAAAGAACTAAATGCTGACCAAAGAGAAAGAAATCCAAGCTTTTATTTGGCATGGACTCATAGATTAGCATTTTCTCATCCCGTTCAATACAGGAACCCAGTAGCCTGACAAGATTCCGGTGCTGGAGTTTGGCTATTAGAATTGTCTCATTTCTGTGTTAGAATACTAGTATGCAAATCCGACAAGACAAAAGACAAGAAATACGATAAAATGAGAAAAATGACACACAAGAATTTACGTGGTTCATCCAATTGGGCTACGTCCACAGGCAAGTATAGAAGGATTTTACTAAGTAATGTGAGAATTACAACCTCTCTCAAATAATAGGAGAACAACTAAGAATCTCTCTATTATTAGGACAAAACACCTCACTTACTCTCTCACAAATACCTCATAATTTTGTGGGATTACTCTCTCTTCACTCTCCTCTTCTCTTCTCTATCTTGGTGTGCATATAGGCTTGAATGCATTGCCTATTTATAGGCAAGAGTGAGGGTATAATGGTCATAAATTTAGGAGGAATATATGCCTAACAACTCATCCTCCACTCATACTCCACCAATTATACCTACTCATCCTCCACTCACACTCCACCAATTACTACTCATCTCCCACTCAAATCTCATCAATTATGCCAACTAATTAAAGTGGCTTTACATTCTCCCACTTGAAGACTTTGATGATTTAATCAAGTCTTCACACTTGATTATTTGTGATTCTTTTTTTATCCTTTCTATACTTGCCATCTTCATGCAGCTTACGTTTCTGCTAGGCCATAAGAGGATCTACACCATATATACTTATTAGTGTTGACCGGTTTAGTCAAAGCATCTGCTGGGTTTTCCTTTGTGTGAACCTTCTGAAAATCAACACTTCCATCTTCCACCACTTCGCGAACAAAGTGATATTGAACATCTATGTGTTTTGTTCTTGAATGAAATGTTGGATTCCTTGCAATATGCAAGGCACTTTGACTATCACAATACAAAAGAATCTTCTCTTGTTTGTGCCCGAGCTCCTCCATAAGTTTCTTCATCCATATTGCTTCTTTACAAGCTTGTGTAGCTGCCATGTACTCAGCTTCTGTTGTGGACAATGCTACAACAGTCTGAAGTTTAGAGACCCAGCTCACAGCTCCTCCTGCAATTATGAACACATAGCCTGTAGTGGATTTTCTTTTCTCAAGGTCACCAGCAAAATCTGAGTCAACATAACCTCTGACAGTAAATTCTGATCCTCCATAACATAATGCAGCATCTGAGGTACCCTTGATGTATCTCAAGATCCTCTTAATAGTATTCCAATGCTCTCTACCAGGATTTGCCATGTATCGACTAGCTGCTCCCACTGCTTGTGCAATGTCTGGTCTTGTACATATCATGGCAAACATTAAACTTCCCACTGCTGATGCATACGGTACTCGAGACATCTCCATCCTCTCTGCTTCATTGCTAGGAGACATACTTGAGGATAATTTGAAGTTAACAGGAAGTGGGGTGGAAATTGGCTTACAATCTTGCATGTTGAAGCGTCGCAAGATCTTCTTCAAATAATTCTTCTGAGAAAGCCAAATCTTCCTCTTACTTCTGTCTCGGTGAATTTGCATCCCTAGAATCTTGTTTGCTGGTCCCAAGTCCTTCATATCAAACTCCCTAGCCAATTGTGCCTTCAATTCTTGGACTCGATCTTTGTTGGGGCCTATCACCAACATGTCATCCACGTACAACAACCAAATGATGAAATCTTCTTCAAACCTCTTGTAATACGTACAATGGTCTGAACTGAGTCTGTTGTACCCAAGGCTAATTATGAAGGAATCAAATCTCTTGTACCAACACCTCGGCGCCTGTTTGAGACCGTATAGAGATTTGTTCAACCTGCAAACCAAGTTCTCCTTGCCTGTTTCAGCAAAACCCTCTGGTTAGAGCATATAAATTTCTTCTTCAAGTTCTCCATGAAGAAATGCAGTTTTCACATCTAACTGCTCTAAGTGAAGATCAAATATAGCACACATTGCCAAGACTACTCTGATTGTAGTAAGTCGTACCACCGGAGAAAATATCTCATTGAAGTCTATTCCTTCTTTCTGAGCATATCCTTTCACTACCAATCTTGCACGATACCGCTCCACTTGATCATTGCCATCACGTTTTATCTTGTAAACCCATTTGTTGCCAATGGCCTTTCTTCCTTGTGGTAGCGGAATAAGATCCCAAGTGTTATTCTTGTGTAGAGCTTCAATCTCCTCTTGCATTGCTGTCATCCACATAGATATATTTGTGCTTTTAACAGCCTCGTGGAAAGTTGAAGGCTCTCCATCCTCTGTTAGAAGACAGTATGCAATGTTACTCTCAGTAACATATTCTGAGTGCCAAGCCGGTGGCCTTTTTTCACGAGTCGACCGCCGAACTTCAGGAGTTTCAGTCTCTATTTGTTCTTGCTCTTCATGCTCTGGTACAACTTCAGAAGAAGCATGATTCTGAGTATTTTCCACATGGACTGTTGTAGTCTCCTTTAGAATGCTATTATGTTCTTCCATTTGCATTTTATCTTCTGCAAATATGACATCTCTGCTGATGACTACCCTGTGGGCAGTGGGATCCCACAAGCGATACCCCTTCACTCCATCAGCATATCCTAAGAATACATATTTTCTGGATTTTAAATCCAGTTTGCTAACTTCTTGTGTATTGTACATCACGTACACAGGACTTCCAAATATATGCAATCGAGAATAATCAGCTGGCTTTCCCGTCCACATCTCCATCGGTGTCTTCAGCTCAATTGCAGTTGATGGAGATCGATTTATCACATAACAGGCGGTATTGACTGCTTCTGCCCAGAATGGCTTTCCTAGACCTGCAGTCTTTAACATTGCTCTTGTTGTTTTCAATAGAATTCTATTCATCCGCTCTGCCACTCCATTTTTCTGTGGAGTGTATGCCGTTGTGAGCTGCCTTTTGATACCTTCATGTTGACAGAAGTTATCAAATTCATCATGGTATATTCTCCTCCATTGTCAGTCCTCAAACACTTGATCTTCTTTTCAGATTCAAGTTCCACTCGCGCTTTGAAAGTTTTAAAGACTGCGAACACATCTGCCTTCCTTCTAATTGGATACACCCAACATCTCCTGGAGAAGTCATCTATGAATGATACAAAGTATCTTGCTCCTCCCAAGTATACAACCGGTGCTTGCCAAACATCAGAGTGAATCAGGTCTAAGATGCATTTGCTCTTAGTTGTTGATGTGCCAAACTTCAACCTGTGCTGTTTACTTGTAACACAGTGCTCACAAAAAGGTAAAGTAACCTTTGTAAGCACAGGGAGTAACTTCTGATCAGAGAGGACCTTTAAACCTTTCTCTGACATGTGGCCTAGTTTTTGATGCCACATCATTGTCTTCTCTTCTGCAGGACTGGCTGATGCGATTGACACTTCTGCCCCATGATGTGTTTCTCCCATTAATACAAACATGTTTGCAACTGTCTTTCTTGCCTTTAAAACCACCAGCGCTCCTTTGACAATTTTCATTATTCCATTGTCTATTCGGATCTTACAGCCAAGACTATCAAATTGTCCTACAGACAAAAGATTCTTCTTCAAGTCTTTCACATGCCGCACTCCTGAAATAGTACAAATTAAGCCATCATACATCTTCAATTTGATGGTGCCAATGCCAGCAATCTCTAAAGCATGATTATCACCCATGAACACTGAGCCTTCAGATATGGGTTCATATGTATGGAACCAATCTCGATTAGGAGTCATATGCCATGTTGCTCCTGAATCCATTAGCCAGACCTCAGTGAGCTTTTCTCTATTTGTAGAGATTGTCGCTGCTTCACTATATAAAACCTCTCCATCTTCTGAGGTGCTTGCAACACATCCTTGAGGTTTTGATCACTCTGCAGTATTTTCTATACCCTTTTTAAACCAACAATCCTTTTTGAAGTGCCTTTTTCTGCCACAGTTGTAGCATTTCACAGTCTTCTTACTTCTTGATTTGGACCTCCCTTGCCTTTGACTCCCACTGGAGCCACGCTCCGTTGATCTCCCTCTTGACACCAACATTGCCTCTGCTTGGTTTGAACTATTTCTGTCTCCTTTATTTTTGCGCCTATTTTCTTCTTCCAAGATGGCAGCTGCAACATCATCAAAGACTAAATAGTCTGTAAGGATATTATTGGTCAAGTTGATAATGAGCTGATCATACGAATCTGGAAGACTTTGAAGTAGAAGCTCTGCACGTTCACTTTCCTCTATTTGTTGACCCAACGTAGTGAGTTGTGAAAATAAAGTTCTTATTGTGTTGATGTGGTCAGTCACCGCTGTGGTTTCTGCCATTCGAAGGGTATAAAGTCTCCACTTTAAGAAAATCTTATTGTGCAAAGACTTGGACTCATATAGCTTTGTTAGAGTCTCCCATATCTCCTTAGCTGTTTTCTTCTCCGCCACACTTGATAATACTTCATCGGCTAATGCTAAATGTATGTTAGCAATAGCATTGCCATCCATCTCATTCCATTTTGCATTATCAGTGATCTCCGCGGGTCGATCCCCAATTGCTGCCAAGCAATTGTCTTTCCTTAAGATTGCCTTGATTCTCATTTTCCAGAGTGAGAAATTGCTCCCATTGAACCTTTCAATCTCGTACTTTGCTGCCATTTTATTCACCGTGATCTATTCAGCTATCACCGTTTCACAAAACTGTAACGTATATAGAAATAGTATCGTGTGAATAATACTTCACTAAGTAAGTTCCCAGGAAAGATTGGAGGGGTCACAAACGGTCCCGCTTAAAACCCAATCTCCTTAGACAGAACTTCCTAGACTGTATTTAATCACCGCACTGACTTTCTATATACGCCAACAGTAATTTATGTGAACAGTACCGTATGGGTGAATAGTGCCGTATAGGTGAATAGTGCTGTAGACGTGAATAGTAACCGTATACACGAATAACTTTGTGTATTAACAACACCAACCAACCAGGCAGGCTCTGATACCACTGTTAGGATACTGGCATGCAAACCCGACAAGACAAAAGGCAAGGAATAAGATAAAATGATAAATGAGACACACAAGAATTTACGTGGTTCACCCAATTGGGCTACGTCCACAGGCAAGTATAGAAGGATTTTACTAAGTAATGTGAGAATTACAACCTCTCTCAAATAATAGGAGAACAACTAAGAATCTCTCTATTATTAGGACAAAACACCTCACTTACTCTCTCACAAATACCTCACAATTTTGTGGGATTACTCTCTCTTCACTCTCCTCTTCTCTTCTCTATCTTGGTGTGCATATAGGCTTAAATGCATTGCCTATTTATAAGCAAGAGTGAGGGTATAATGGTCATAAATTTAGGAGGAATATATGCCTAACAACTCATCCTCCACTCATACTCCACCAATTATACCTACTCATCCTCCACTCACACTCCACCAATTACAACTCATCTCCCACTCAAATCTCATCAATTATGCTAACTAATTAAAGTGGCTTTACATTCTGAACTCCTGAAGCCCCTGCCCAGATCTTTCTGAAAGCCTCTTCACTGCTATTTCCAGTCCCTTGGGTAATTTGCCCTATTAAATGAATCAAAAGTCATTCTGAAAGTTCATTCAAACCATTTTAACATTTTTCTTAGGATAATCAGCATTTCTCATTTGAACATAAATTTACCTTATAAACAGGTCCGAATCCTCCCTCTCCAAGCTTATCTGAGAACTGTCCAGTTGCAACTGATACGCTCTCATAACTGAATAATGGAAATTCTATATTTTTACTCCATCTTTTCTTCCGATTGTCAACAGAGCTAGATTCATTGGTAGTTGAGTTAGGATCGGCATCGAAATCAAAGCGCAATAAATTATGACCTGTACGTTCCTTCGCTGTTTCAAGAAAAATATAAAAATGAAAATGATTGAACACATTCGCTTTGTTGAACATTATCCAGCTATTCTGATAATGTCAAGCAAAAAAGGTAACAATTTCAGGTTAGCATAACCACAATTCGGACGTTAAAAGGTATTCTAAATGTCAGTTGTTTTCATAAATAAGAAACTTTGGTGTTTGTTTGGCATAAAATATTTTACCTTCTAAACATTTTATATGGATAAATTTCTTGTAAGATATTGTGATTGTATTATTTTTCATAAAATATTTTATAAAATTTTACGAGATGAGAAATATTTTTAATAAATGAACTAATATGAAGGTTAATTATAAAATAATTTATAGTGATAACTCTTCTTGTAAGATATTTTACAAGAAACAAACATATATAAATAAATAAAAAATAAAAACTCATTTCGGTAAAATATTTTATGCAAAACAAAACGTTTCTGTCTCAAAAAAAAAAAAAAAACAATGTATCTCCAACAAAATGAACCTTACCATCTGCATGCCCGAGACATAATTAATTACAAAGGAGGACTTTTTCTTACTTTTCATCACCAGTAACTTGGGGGTTAATTAAGTCTACCAGGAGACAGCAGAAATTAAAGCAAGAACAGGATGTACCTTTGTGTATGAGCTTTCCCTTGCGCAGACAACTGAAGTATATGAAGAGGCCTAAGGTAATCAGAGTTGCTGGAACAGCCACAGCCAAGGTTGTCCGTATTTTCCCTTTGATATTGCCTACTTGTAAGCATAGATCAAACAATATTCAAATCATAAACCAAGAAATTTACTATTAACGAATTAAGATGTTTTTATTTTGATAGAAAGATATGGGAAGATAGGTTATGTATTCCACACTTCTCTACAGGAAACATTTCATCCACCATTTTATCTGGAAAGACTATGTTGTTATTTTGTAAGAAATCATTGCTCAACATCTATTGGATCATTTATAACTATATATATAAAACCTTTCTACCTTACCTGTTCGGATACTGCCACTACCAATCTGAGGTTCAAGCTCACAAGCAGCAAGTCTGATGTAAATTTCTGCTCCAGCCCTCCCAGCAGCAATCTCTGACTGTTTTAAGTTTATAAGATCTCCTTCCCATAAAAAACACCCACTGTTATTATAGGCATAAGCCACGCAATAACAATTTTTCATGCAATACAATCTACATCTTGCAACACTCACTTTTTGATATGCTTTTGAATTTTCTGGTAATGTCAGAATCGACATCTTCAGGAACCCATCTTTTTTCCCAATACTTTTCTTATTTTGACACTGCAAAGGAGATTTCCTAACACAACCGCTTGACCAATCATTTTGTACTAATGGTTCAAAACCTTTCAAGCATTCACAAGAGCTCGATGAATTTCCATGAAAGACTCCAAAAACCCCGCATAAACCATAAACACCAGCTTGGTCTCTCGGCTGGGACCAGAATTCTGACCAATTCCGAACACCTGCTAACCAATTTAATTGTTTGATTTGTCCTGAAACATCAATCACGTATCTTGAAAGTATTTCAGCATTGTACACAGAAAAGGTGAAATAGCTTTCATTTTCATTCGATATATAACTATAATTGAAATAATAGTTCAAATTCATCTCAGGAACCATGGAAAATCCTTGTCCATTCCAAACCCCACTGCTCCAATACATCTGTGACCTGTTCCACTCTATAAAAAACTGACTACTGCCATCCGGGTCCATCGCAATCGAGAACATACCTGGTGCAGGATCTTCTGAGTTTTACCAGGAAATAAGCCTCTGCACTTTCCCAGTGTGCTTGTTGATTCCAAGCTTTCCACCAGGTAGCAATGTATCAGTTGGATTGTCAAAACTCTGCCAGTAAATAGCGGATGGGTTTGAGCCATCTTTAATGACAAAGTTTCCATTATCAAGAAGTGCTGCTTGTGCTGTACTGTTATTCGGCATTGAAGATGCAAGAGCTGTTGACCAAACTGTTTTGGTGAAATTTGTCAGTAGGACAAGAATGCCATCCGGTGACAATTCAAGCTTCGATGAAGCAGGGTTGTTTAAAGGGCTCTCCCTGTTTGCCACCCAAACTGTCACGACCCGAGTCCCGGATCCATGACCGGCACATAGGCAAGGTTCCCCTCCAAGGTTCCATACCTATACGAACCCAAACTTACACACAAACTTATCCTAACTCAATCAGAGTTCAACACAGCATTAATAACAAAATCAATTTCATAATATAATTGAATTGTCTTAATACAAAAGTTTATAAAAGTTCAGAGTTTTGGAGCACTAACTAGACATAAAGGAAAGGTACAAAGTACAACCAAAAAGCAGGTTCTGAAGGTCCAACAAAATGACCTGCTATCAAGCTATAAGCCTGAAAAGGATAAATAATGAGATGGTGAGTTCAACAACTCAGTGAGTAGATAACGTTCAATATACACATACGAGGTAATACAGCAATGAGAAATATATATACAAGTATGGCTCTAGGTTCTTATAGAAAGGTTTCTCAAATTGGCTATAACAAGAAGATCATATGGTAAAACTCGTCAGAAAATCAAAATGCAATGAGCATGAGGCTCCGTACTGTGGGATGATCAGTCCACACAGGTTGGTGACTCCCCCGACCAACTAGGGTTCAGATACGATGTGCACAAAGACTAACACTACCCTGTTAGCATGGGTATTCTGACTGACATACCATAGGTTCATAATCATAATCTAACAAACATACTCATATCTCAAAGCTCAACTCATGACATCAATCAAATGAGGAGCTATCAATTCAGAAGTCAATTCAAAATATATGTTGGTTCATATCAAGAATTCAGATTCAATAATTGATCATGTTTTATCATAACAAGGATAATAATCAACATATATATTATCAAGAAGCATGATTCAATTCATATTAACAAATCAAATATTTATACTATTTCTCATGCATATGGAAAATTATCCACTCACCTGACTCGAAAGCAACAAAACTCAAAGCTGATATCGAAGAAAATCCTACTGACCTCCCGCCGGTAGAATATTAGGATTATCTGAATATAAAGGAGACATATTTAAGAATGACTCAAAAGAATATATATAACCTATTTAATACACTTATCTAAGGGTGTATTCCATAACCCTAAATGTTTTTTGAACTCACTAGTCAATTTTTCCTAAAAACCCAACATTTAACGGTTTTCCCGAAATCTAATCCACAATAAAAACAACTAATAAAATTGACAATAATTCACTAAATAACCCTTAATTATTCATCAAACTAATCTGAAAAAGGTAATATTACAGCTAGGGACTAATATGTAATTTATCATATCCTTAAGGGTTAAATTGCAACTTTTGTCAAATTGGAGGACCAAACTAAAATTTATCATAAATCCATGAATATACTGAAATTATGTCCATAATTCATCCTCATTTCTGTCCAGATCATCTCATTATACTTCAGGGACCATTCTGGAATTTTACCAAATTTTTAGGGTCAAATTGTAATTTTTGTCAAATTGGAGGACTAAATTGAAAGTGTTAAATTTTCATATCTATACAGTAATTCTGCCCATAATTCATATGTTATTCTGTTCAGAATCTCGGAATATGTCCCAGGGACCAATCTGTAATTTTCCAAAGTTTGGGGACTAAACTGTAATTTTCCAAAATTGAGGGACCACATTGAATTTTCGCCATCTTCAACCTCCAATCCAGAATTTTAACAGAAACCTACTGTTCTTTCCTTATTTCTAACACAAATTCACCATTCAACAAAACCATAACTCAAAATCATCATTTTCATCTACAATCTCTCAAAATCATCCAAATAATCAAATACCCACAACAATTAACTCTATAACATTCAAATTAATTCATCAATTAACCCAAAACACAAATTTTCAAAACCCTAACATTCATCAAAACTGAAATTAAAGCTAAAGAAAACATATTATACACATTAAAGCATAATCTTACCCCTTTTTACTTATTTCCTCCAACTCCTTTTCTTTTTCCCTTATTTTCCCCTCTTTTCTCTTCTTCTTCTTCTTTCTCCCTTTCTCTCCTGCCGATTCTCTCTCAAATTTTCAGATCCCTCTTTTGTTTTTTTTTTTCTTCTATTTATATATATTATGTTTATCTAATTACCACACTACCCCTCATTCATTTATATCCACACTTTAAGCCACCAAGGGCTTTGTTGTATTTTCCAAGTCATTAATTCAAAATGTTACACAAACAATCATCTTATCTGCGGAGTTCTTATACCAAATTCCAAGGTAAATGTTTAAAGAAGCGCCTGGCTTGAAGAAACCGAGTTCAAAAATGCTATTTTGAGATATCAGTGTCTGGCTTGCAGAGAGAGACTGGCCAATCAAAAGGGTATCACGTTCAATGGAGAAGCAATTCCAGTGGGAAAGGAATAGTAACAGCACAAGAGTAAGAAACTTGGCTTTGTAATAACACACATCCTCTCTAATTTGTGGAATTTAGGGTGTAAAGCTGTGACTGAGTATGGATCAGAGAACGAGGGAAAGAAAAACAAGATATCCCTGGTGAATTCAGCAACTACGAGAATGCTTTTTTTGATCATATTGCTGCTATCAGCTTTCTATATAATAGCCACATTGATTTGACTTGACTTGGACTTTACTGTTATGCCGTGTCCCTTAATTTGTTTTCAGAAATCATGTTAAATTCAAGTCATGAAAAAAAAAAAAAACCAAAAAATTTATTTTATTGGGCCACAGTTTTGTGACTTTTTTCCAGCTTGATAACATATTATAGCCGAAAATTAAACAGTGTAGGCTGCTGCTATATATGTTTCAACATGACGTAAATATACAGTATAGACTTGTAAAAATGTTTATGCCTTGAGGTCTCGAAACATTTTCCTCCTGTTAGAGAACAGAAAAGTAGAGTCGACTTTTGAGAGTAAGCCCATCCCAATTATTACGTTGAAGGAGGAATATTAAGAGTGTGTTTGGTATTGTGGTAGCTGTTGTGGTTGTGGTTTAAAAAAAGTTGTTTTATAAAAAGTACTTTTAGTTGAAGTTGATTTGAAAAAATAGATGTTTGGTTAAAACTGTGGTTGAAATTGAGGTTGAATAAAAAGTAGTTTAATGTGTTTGGTTAAGAATGCTTTTGAAATTAAGGTTATAAAATAATTTTAAAAAATATATATTAATATTGATGATTTTTAATTTAAATATTGTAGATTTAACTACTGCTATTACATCATAAAATAAATAACACTTTATATAAAATATTTTTTATTGTTCCATTAAACCATCTACAATTTCATAACGTATGAAATTCATTCGATAAGGACTATAATTTCCATGGTTTATTGAGCGTGCAACAACATCAGATAAAATATTATCAGGAATAAAATTGAAATTGCGATCAAATTCTGTAAATACTATGTCATTATGCGATATCCTTCTAATTTATGTAGTGTCATTAAATAATGTTAAATACTAATTTTTTTGAATAAAATATAATTAAAAATAAAAAATATATATATTTTTTTACATTTAGGTTTGTACCAACCTGATCCGGCCAAAACATGCTACTCCGTTCTCCACACAGTGGAAAAGCTCTAGGAAGTCATCTTTTACATGCTCTCTAATGTTTGGGGAAGACAAGCTACAGCATATAGAATTTGCAATTCCAGAGACAAAAGATGAATAGTTGAGCCGACTTTTTTTTCTTAGCACAGTGAATCTTGAAAAATGAGGTTAGCTGTTGTTGGAAAGCATAATTTTCCAGCTTCTTATCAGCCACAGGTGCAGCCACAATTATTGTGGATCCCGCCAAAATAAAATCTACTTTTTTGCATAACCAAACATGTAGAAACTGTGGTTTATTTGAACCTCCGGTACAGCCGCATTACCAAACGGTATCTAAGCCAGGGGCGGCGGAGATTCTTCTCGTTTACGGTGCCAAATAGAGTCTCCCT
The DNA here is from genome assembly GCF_951802175.1 of Populus nigra. Lineage (NCBI taxonomy): Eukaryota > Viridiplantae > Streptophyta > Magnoliopsida > Malpighiales > Salicaceae > Populus > Populus nigra. Next base: position 22,804,241 of record NC_084856.1, read on the forward strand.
CGTCGTGAAACATTCCTTGACTTCGAAATCTACAGTCTTGTGCCCCCGCTTCGCTGCTGGGTGGCCTAAAAGATTTTTTTCAAAGTAAAAAAAATAAAATAAAATAAAATTGTAGGAGTTAATTAAGAATTGGAAAGATAGCAAGAATCTCATTCTAAAATTAATATTGAATTAATTGATATCCAATGGAATAATATCTTAAATATAATTAAATTTATTTTAAAAAATTAACTTTGATCAAACTTAAAAAAATTAAAAATTATGAAGGATTGTACAATATCCTACTTATTGACCGCAACTTCAATACTTATCATCTCCCTCCAATAGACATTCAAGGTATTCATGAACCAGTTTCTGGATTTCTATTCTATGGAAACAATATTATTTTTGGTACTATGGGAAAGGTCATCCGACGATGTATGGTTATATATATAAAACGACGGTTCTTATGAGCTAATTGTTCTGCACTTTTTACTTGGTATAGCTTATTACATGAAGCGTGAGGAGGGATTGAGTTTCTGTTTGGATATGTGTTCTTGGATTGTTGTTGCATATTCATCTATTTGTTGCGGTAGCTATTATTATTTTCTTGATTTATCTAGGAAGTTTTTTTTGGATGGGATGTTTTTATAAATCTCTACATAATATTATCTGGAAATAAATTCAAAATTGAATAATATTTAATGGGAAAAAAAATTAAAAAATAAATAAAGACATTTTTAAAAGAACCTAGGGTGGGCTCGATGGGCATGCTTCTAGCCCAAACAAAGAGCAGTCATGTGCACGTGATTTAATGATGTGTTTGTTTTTCGAAAAATAATTTTCAGGAAATTACTTTCCAAACTTTCCTGTGTTTGTTAGGTATTTAAAAAATTGGTCAATGGAAAACACTTTCCAGTCAACAAAAAACACTTTCCAGTTAAAGAAAAATTTAGCTTGGTTTCTAGAAAAGTGTTTTATTTTGAACAGAAAACACTTTCCAGAAGTTGTGAAAAATTTAGAAATGTTATATTATTTGCTAATTATATCAAATTTAGTCCTGAAACTTTTAATTGATATATATATATATATATATATATATATATATTTGAATATTCGTTTTTCAATTTCATCCCTTATAATTTAATTTATATATAACTTTGGTCCTCATTTTTATAATTTTTATTTGCTTTTCCCTTATTATTTTTTAATTAAAATTTTTTATTTATCAAATTTGATCCTCATTCTTTTGATTGTTACTTATTTTATTTGAAATAATTTATGAAATGTTAATTATTATTATTTTAATTTCTTCATCTTTTAATTTTTTTATTTTTTAGATTTGATCTCTATTATTTTGATTATTATTTATTTTATTTGAGATAATTTATTAAATTATATATTTTTTTCAATTTCATTCTCATTCAACTTTTTTATTTGTAAGATTTGTTCATCATTATTTTAATAAACTTGAAAAAAAATAAAACATTAATAAGTTATTTTCCAGCTTATTTTCCATGACATAATCAAATACTGAAAGTGTTTTCCAACTTATTTTTTATTGCACTACCAAACATCAGAAATTAATTCACTTTCTAAAAAAAAAAAATTCTTTTCAGCAAACAAACAGAGCCTAAATCTTTTAGCTTTTTTTCTATGAAAAAAAAAATACAACGAGATGATGCCTTATCTCTAGTTTGATTTTGGCTGCATCAGGTGGTTGGAAACTCGAGTTTCCAACTGAAAGGACAATAAACCTCTTATTCAGGCCCTCTATGCAATCAGGGTGACGAGCTGCTTGGAAGGAAGGTATTGGACTGGCTGTGTCAGTGTTGGCCTGTTGTATTTAGCCTACTCAACTGCTTCAAGCCTTCAGCTAAAGGGACAACTTTATAATCTGACCGCATTGCCTTTTCTTAGAAATAAAAACAAGTACTAGCATTTAGTTGCAGATAGAAGGGGAAGATCGCTTTCTTTTCGTCCCATTCTATTCTTGTTGCTGCTTTAATCTCTTATGCCAGCTTGGTTACAGGGGTTTCCTGCAGTCTCCATTGCAGGTGAGCTTTTCTGTGTAAAGTCATTAGTTGGCATAATTGATGAGATTTGAGTGGGAGATGAGTTGGTATAATTAGTGGAGTATGAATGGAGGATGGGTTGTTAGGCATATATTCCTCCTTAATTTATGGCCTTTGTCCCCTCACTCTTCACTATAAATAGGCAATGCATTCAAGCTTAATATGCACACCAAGTTAGAGAAGAAGAAGAGGAGAGTGAAGAGAGAGTAATCCCACAAAGTTGTGAGGTATTTGTGAGAGAGTAAGTGAGGTTTTTTCTCTTAGTAATAGAGAGATTCTTAGTTGTTCTCCTATTACTTGAGAGAGGTTGTAATTCCCACATTACTTAGTAAAATCCTTCTATACTTGCCCGTGGACGTAGCCTAATTGGGTGAACCACGTAAATTCTTGTGTGTCTCATTTCTCATTTTATCCTATCCCTTGCCTTTTGTCTTGTCAGGTTTGCATGCCAGTATCCTAACAGTGGTATCAGAGCCTTCTTGGTTGATGTTGTTAATACATAAAAGTCATTCGTGTATATGGTTACTATTCACGTCTACGACACTATTCATCCATACGATACTGTTCACATACGTTACTGTTGGCGTAAATAGAAAATCAGTGCAGTGAATAAATACAGGCTAGGAAGTTCTGTCTAAGGAGATTGGGTTTTAAGCTGGACCGTTTGTGACCCCTCCAATCTTTCCTGGGAACTTACTTAGTGAAGTATTATTTACACGATTCTAGTTCTATATACGTTACAGATCTATGAAACGGTGATAGCTGAATAGATCACGGTGAATAAAATGGCAGCAAAGTACGAGATTGAGAGGTTCAAGGGGAGCAATTTTTCATTGTGGAAAATGAGAATCAAGGCAATCTTAAGGAAAGACAATTGCTTGACAGCAATTGGGGATCGACCCGTGGAGATCACTGATAATGCAAAATGGAATGAGATGGATGGCAATGCTATTGCTAACATACATTTAGCATTAGCTGATGAAGTATTATCAAGTGTGGCGGAGAAGAAAGCTATACGAGTCCAAGTCTTTACATAATAAGATTTTCTTAAAGCGGAGACTTTATACCCTTCGAATGGCAGAAACCATGTCGGTGACTGACCACATCAACACAATAAGAACTCTATTTTCACAACTCACTACGTTGGGTCAACAAATAGAGGAAAGTGAACGTGCAGAGCTTCTACTTCAAAGTCTTCCAAATTCGTATGATCAACTCATTATCAACTTGACCAATAATATCCTCACAGACTATTTAGTCTTTGATGATGTTGCAGCCGCCATCTTGGAAGAAGAAAATAGGCGTAAAAATAAAGGAGACATAAATAGTTCAAACAAAGCAGAGGCATTATTGGTGTCAAGAGGGAGATCAACGGAGCGTGGCTCCAGTGTGAGTCAAAGGCAAGGGAGGTCCAAATCAAGAAGTAAGAAGACTGTGAAATGCTATAACTGTGGCAGAAAAGGGCACTTCAAAAAGGATTGTTGGTTTAAAAAGGGTATAGAGAATACTGCAGAGTCATCAAAACCTCAAGGATATGTTGCAAGCACCTCAGAAGATGGAGAGGTTTTATATAGTGAAGCAGCGACAATCTCTACAAATAGAGAAGAGCTCACTGAGGTCTGGCTAATGGATTCAGGAGCAACATGACATATGACTCCCAATCGAGATTGGTTCCAAACATATGAATCTATCTCTAGAGGTAAAGTGTTCACGGGTGATAATCATGCTGTAGAGATTGCTGGCATTGACACCATCAAATTGAAGATGTATGATGGCTTGATTCGCACTATTTCAGGAGTGCGACATGTGAAAGACTTGAAGAAGAATCTTTTGTCCGTAGGACAATTTGATAGTCTTGGCTGTAAGATTCGAATAGACAATGGAATCATGAAAATTGTCAAAGGAGCGCTGGTGGTTTTAAAGGCAAGAAAGATAGTTGCAAACATGTTTGTATTAATAGGAGAAGAGAAAACGATGATGTGGCATCAAAAACTAGGCCACATGTCAGAGAAAGGTTTGAAAGTTCTCTCTGATCAGAAGTTACTCACTGGGCTTACAAAAGTTATTTTACCCTTTTATGAGCACTGTGTTACAAGTAAACAACATAGGTTAAAGTTTGGCACATCAATAACTAAGAGCAAATGCATCTTAGACCTGATTCACTCTGATGTTTGGCAAGCACCGATTGTATCATTAGGAGGAGCAAGATACTTTGTATCATTTATAGATGACTTCTCTAGGAGATGTTGGGTGTATCCAATCAGAAGGAAGGCAGATGTGTTTGCAATCTTTAAAACTTTCAAAGCGCGGGTGGAACTTGAATCTGAAAAGAAGATCAAGTGTTTGAGGACTGACAATGTAGGAGAATATACCAGTGATGAATTTGATAACTTCTGTCAATATGAAGGTATCAAAAGGCAGTTCACAACGGCATACACTCCACAGCAAAATGGAGTGACAGAGCGGATAAACAAAACTCTATTAGAAAGAACAAGAGCAATGTTAAAGATTGCAGGTCTAGGAAAGTCATTATGGGTAGAAGCAGTCAATACCGCCTGTTATGTGATAAATCGATCTCCGTCAACTGCAATTGAGCTGAAGACACCGATGCAGATGTGGACTGGAAAACCAGTTGATTATTCTCGATTGCATATATTTGAAAGTCCTGTGTATGTGATGTACAATACTCAAGAAGTTAGCAAGCTGGATTCAAAATCCAGAAAATATATATTCTTGGGATATGCTGATGGAGTGAAGGGGTATCGCTTGTGGGATCCCATTGCCCATAAAGTAGTCATCAGCAGAGATGTCATATTTGCAGAAGGTAAAATGCAAATGGAAGAACATAATGGCATTCTAAAGGAGACTATAACAGTCCAGATTGAAAATACTCAGAATCATACTTCTTCTGAAGCTGCACCAGAGCATGAAGAGCAAGAACAAATAGAGTCTGAAACTCCTGAAGTTCGGCGGTCAACTCATGAAAGAAGACCACCGACTTGGCATTCAGAATATGTTACTGAGAGCAATATTGCATACTGTCTTCTAACAGAGGATGGAGAGCCATCAACTTTCCATGAGGCTATCAAAAACACAGATGTATCTATATGGATGACAGCAATGCAAGAGGAGATTGAAGCTCTACATAAGAATAATACTTGGGGATCTTGTTCCACTACCATAAGGAAGAAAGGCCATTGGCAATAAATGGGTTTACAAGATAAATCGTGATGACAATGATCAAGTGGAGCGGTATCGTGCAAGATTGGTGGTGAAAGGATATGCTCAGAAAGAAGGAATAGACTTCAATGAGATATTTTCTCCGGTGGTACGACTTACTACAATCAAAGTAGTATTGGCGATGTGTGCTATATTTGATCTTCACTTAAAGCAGTTAGATGTGAAAACTGCATTTCTTCATGGAGAACTTGAAGAAGAAATTTATATGCTCCAACCAGAAGGTTTTGCTGAAACAGGCAAGGAGAACTTGGTTTGCAGGTTGAACAAATCTCTATACGGTTTCAAACAGGCGCCGATGTGTTGGTACAAGAGATTTGATTCCTTCATAATTAGCCTTGGGCACAACAGACTCAGTTTAGACCATTGTACATATTACAAGAGGTTTGAAAAAGATGATGTTTTCATTATTCTGTTGTTGTACGTGGATGACATGTTGGTGATAGGCCCCAACAAAGATCGAGTCCAAGAATTGAAGGCACAATTGGCTAGGGAGTTTGATATGAAGGACTTGGGACCAGCAAACAAGATTCTAGGGATGCAAATTCACCGAGACAGAAGTAAGAGGAAGATTTGGCTTTCTCAGAAGAATTATTTGAAGAAGATCTTGCGTCGCTTCAACATGCAAGATTGTAAGCCAATTTCCACCCCACTTCCTATTAACTTCAAATTATCCTCAAGTATGTCTTCCTAGCAATGAAGCAGAGAAGATGGAGATGTCTCGAGTACCGTATGCATCTGCAGTGGGAAGTTTAATGTTTGCCATGATATGTACAAGACCAGACATTGCACAAGCAGTGGGAGCAGCTAGTTGATATATGGCAAATCCTGGTAGAGAGCATTGGAATACTATTAAGAGGATCTTGAGATATATCAAGGGTACCTCAGATGCCGCATTATGTTATGGAGGATCAGAATTTACTATCAGAGGTTATGTTGATTCAGATTTTGCTGGCGACCTTGAGAAAAGAAAATCCACTACAGGCTATGTGTTCATAATTGCAGGAGGAGCTGTGAGCTGGGTCTCTAAACTTCAGACTGTTGTAGCTTTATCCACAACAGAAGCTGAGTACATGGCAGCTACATAAGCTTGTAAAGAAGCAATATGGATGAAGAAACTTATGGAGGAGCTCAGACACAAACAAGAGAAGATTTCTTTGTATTGTGATAGTCAGAGTGCCTTGCATATTGCAAGGAATCCAGCATTTCATTCAAGAACAAAACACATAGATGTTCAGTATCACTTTGTTCGCGAAGTGGTGGAAGATGAAAGTGTGGACTTTCAAAAGATTCACACAAAGGAAAACCTAGCAGATGCTTTGACCAAACCAGTCAACACTGATAAGTATATATGGTGCAGATCCTCTTATGGCCTAGCAGAAACGTAAGCAGCATGAAGATGACAAGTATAGAAAGGATAGAGGAATCACAGATGATTAAGTGTGAAGACTTGATTAAATCATCAAAGTCAGTGGGAGAATGTAAAGTCATTAGTTGGCATAATTGATGAGATTTGAGTGGGAGATGAGTTGGTATAATTAGTGGAGTATGAATGGAGGATGGGTTGTTAGGCATATATTCCTCCTTAATTTATGGCCTTTGTCCCCTCACTCTTCACTATAAATAGGCAATGCATTCAAGCTTAATATGCACACCAAGTTAGAGAAGAAGAAGAGGAGAGTGAAGAGAGAGTAATCCCACAAAGTTGTGAGGTATTTGTGAGAGAGTAAGTGAGGTTTTTTCTCTTAGTAATAGAGAGATTCTTAGTTGTTCTCCTATTACTTGAGAGAGGTTGTAATTCCCACATTACTTAGTAAAATCCTTCTATACTTGCCCGTGGACGTAGCCTAATTGGGTGAACCACGTAAATTCTTGTGTGTCTCATTTCTCATTTTATCATATCCCTTGCCTTTTGTCTTGTCGGGTTTGCATGCCAGTATCCTAACATTCTGACCTTGGCAACAACATCTAGTCTGAATTCTGATAGATATAAGCAATTGGTGTGTTGAAGAGTGTGTTTGGTGCACAGGCAGCGGTCGATTCATCAACATCTAACGGGCTAATTATGTGGTATTATAAGATGAATTTGTACTAAAAGGAAAATGAGTTTTTAATATATTTGTATAAGTTCCAGAGCAGGTTGAGCCATACAAAGAGCAGAATGTACCCTAAAAATGCCTTTCAAACATATGCACAAACCTAAGAAAGGCAACCAAATAGTTCTCTCCTGCGCAAAAGATTCTTAACAGCTTGTGATTAATGGGATCCATAAAGTAGTCAAATTGGTATCAATAGCCTTTGACTTCAATTTCTAAGTATTTGATAAAAAAATATAAAATACAAAACAGACAAAATGGAACAATTTCTAATATAAACCTCTTGATGAAAAAAAAGAAAAAGAACAAGAAAAAAACCGAATCCCACCACGCATTGGAATTGGAGTAGTCTATCATTATAAATCCAATGATATCTTGGTATCGAAAGAAAAAATTATCTGGCATCTATCGTTGTTATTGTCACATTATTCACGGAAGGTACGCCAGCAAAGCTCATCAATGACCTTGGTTCTGCCACGTTTCTGCCTGCAACAAAAGCAGGTTGCTTAGGTTCTGGGAGAGCTACGTGTTCATTTACAATCATGGGGATGACATCAGACATTGTAGGCCGATCAGCAGGACTTTCTTGGACACAAAGAAGCCCTATGTTTATGTATCTCAACAGCGTAGAAGTTGAAGGAGGACCTCCCAGGCTTGGATCCATCAAGTCCAAAGCTTTATTAGAATTCCATAACTTCCATGCCTATGGTATAACAACACAAATGCTGCATCATTAGTGTGGAGACTAGGAAAGTAGTCAAATACAAATCAAGCAGGAAGAAAAAGAAATAAGCGTATATGAAAGCTCCCCACATGTCCAAGAAGATTGAGGGAGTCGCTGTGGTAGAAACTAGTATTCTTCTTGCCGCTCACAATCTCAAGTACCAGCACCCCGAAGCTAAACACATCAGATTTTATTGAGAAGAGGCCCTCCATAGCATATTCAGGGGACATATAGCCACTAACAATTGGAAAGGTCAGTGCAGATCATGTTAAGAGTAGCTGGTACTGGAAAGTGGAATTCAAGAAACTTACTATGTTCCAACGATCCTGTTGGTGTTTGCTTGAGTTTCATTGCCTCCGAAAATTCGAGCCATCCCGAAATCAGATATTTTTGGATTCATTTCACTGTCTAATAGAATGTTGCTAGGTTTTAAATCCCTGTGAATGATTCGTAACCGTGAATATCTATGTAGATACAGAAGGCCTTGAGCAATTCCTTCGATTATCCGAATCCGTGTACCCCAATCTAAGATTTGTCCTCTGTTTGCATCTGTTTATATTTTATACACAAATCTGTTATAAATTTCTTGAAGCATTTGGAAAGTTAATGAAAGTTAATGCAAGAAAATGCTGACCAAAGAGAAAGAAATCCAAGCTTTTATTTGGCATGTACTCATAGATTAGCATTTTCTCATCCCGTTCAATACAGGAACCTAATAGCCTGACAAGATTCCGGTGCTGGAGTTTGGCGATTAGAATTGTCTCATTTCTGAACTCCTCAAGCCCTTGCCCAGATCTTTCTGAAAGCCTCTTCACTGCTATTTCCAGTCCCTTTGGTAATTTGCCCTATTAAATGAACCAAGAGTAATTCTGAAAGTTCATTCAAACTATTTTAATTTTTCTCTGAAAAGGTTAGAATAATCATTTGAACCTAACTGACCTTATAAACAGGTCCAAATCCTCCCTCTCCAAGCTTGTCTGAGAATTGTTCAGTTGCAACTGATACGCTCTCATAACTGAATAATGGCAATTCCATATTTTTACTCCATCTTTTCTTCCCATTGTCAACAGAGCTAGATTCATTGTTAGTTGAGCTAGGATCGGTATCGAAATCAAAGAGCAATAAATCGTGACCGGTATATTCCTTTCCTGTTTAAGAAAAAATTAAAAATTACTGAACACAATCACTTTGTTGAAATATCCAGCAATTCTGATAATATCAAGCAAAAATGTACAATTTCAAGCATTAAATTAAAAGGTATTCTAAACATATTGTTTTCATGAATAAGAAACTTAGGTGTTTGCTTGGCGTAAAATATTTTAACATTTTACTTTATATGGATAAAATTTCACTAAGCTTGGTATGTAATGATATAAAAAATACAATGGTATTAGAATGATTAAAATGTTTTATGGTGATGAGATGGTTGTGATAGTGATTACTGATTATGGTTATAGTGGTAATAAAGGTTCGGGGGGGTGGGGGGGGGGGGGGGGGTGATAATTGTGGTATGGTGAGCAGACACCGCGTTAGTAGTTACAGTGGAGGTCCTGGCAGCAAGGTAGTGGAGGTTCAGTGTTAGTAAAATATTTTATAGAATTTTGTAAGGTGAAAATTACTTGAAGTTTAATGATAGACTGTAAATTTTAAGGGAAACAAGTACATGAATATCATATATACATATTTCAGTGGAACTCTTACACAAAACAGTCTCTATTTCAACACACATACACACACACAACTAACTCCAACAAAATGAACCTTATTATCTGCATAGCTAACACATAATCACAAAGCAGGACTTTTTCTTACTTTTCATTACTATAACTTAAGGGCTAATTAAGTCTACCAGGAGACAGCAGAAATTAAAGCAAGAACAGGATGTACCTTTGTGTATGAGCTTTCCCTTGCGCAGACAGCTGAAGTATATGTAGAGGCCTAAGGTAATCAGAGTTACTGGAACAGCCACAGCCAAGGTTACCCATATTTTCCTTCTGTTATTACCTACTTGAAAACGTAGATCAAATATTAACCAAATCATAAACCAACACATTTACAATTAAAAAATTTTTTGAAGTAGAAAAAAATGGAAAGATAGGCTATGTAGGGACATTGCGTCCACCCTTTTATCTGGAAAGACTACACCTTATTTTGTGAAAAATAGTTGCTCAACATTTATTGGATCATTTATGGCTATATAGATACAACCTTCTTACCATACCTATTCGGCTAAACCCACTACCAGTCTCATGGTCAACTTCAGAAGCAGCAAATCTGATGTAAATTTCTGCTTCAGTCCTGCCACCAGCAAACTCTGCCCGTTGTAAGTTTATAAGAGCTCCATCCCATAAAAGACACTCACCATTATTATCATTATAGGCATGAGCCATGCAAGAACAATTTTCAATGCAATCCAATCTGCATCTTTCATAACTCACTTTCTGATATGCTTTTGAATTTCCTGGTAATGTTAGATTCGACATCTTTAAAAACCCATCATTTGACACTGCAATATTTTTCCTATGTTGACAATGCAAAGGAGACATCCTAAGGCAACCGCTTGGCCAATCATTTGCTACAAATGGTCTAAAACCTCTGAGACATCCGCAAGGAGGTGATGAATTTACTTGAAAGACTCCAAAAGCCCCGCATAAACCATAAATATCAGCTTGGTATTTTGGTTGAGCCCATAAAAGAAACCATTCCCTAATATTTCCCAAATAACTGAATTGTTTGATCTGTCCTGAAACACCAATCACGGTTCTTGAAAGAAATGAGGTATCGTACAAAGAATAGGTGAAATAGCTTTCATTTTCATTTGATACATAACTATAATTGAAAATATAGTTCAATCTCATCTCAGGTACCAAGGTAAATCTTTCTCCATTCCAATCACCACTGCTCCAATACCTGTGTGACCTGTTCCACTCTATGAAAAACTGACTACTTCCATTTGGGTCGATCCCAATCGAGAACATACCTGGTGCAGGATCTTCTGGGTTTTTCCATGAAATAAGCCGCTGCACTTGCCCAGTGTGCTTGTTGATTCCAAGCTTTCCACCAGGTAGCCATGTATCAGTTGGATTGTCAAAACTCTGCCAGTAAATAGCGGATGGGTTTGAGCCATCTTTAATGACAAAGTTTCCATTATCAAGAAGTGCTGCTTGTGCTGTACTAGTATTCGGCACTGAAGATGCAAGAGCTGTTGACCAAACTGTTTCGGTGAAATTTTTCAGCAGGACAAGAATGCCATCCGGTGACAATTCAAGCTTCGATGAAGCAGGGTTGTTTAAAGGGCTCTCCCTATTTGCTACCCAAACAATCGTCTTATTTGGGACGTTCTTATACCATATTCCCAGGTAAATGCTTAAAGAAGCGCCTGGCTTGAAGAAACCGAGTTCAAAAATGCCGTTTTGAGATATTAGAGTTTGGTTTGCAGAGAGAGATTGGCCAACCAAAAGGGTGTCATCTCCAATTGAGAAGCAAGTCCTATGGTAAACGAATAGCAACAAAAGCACAAAGAGCCAGAAACAAGGCTTTGTCTTAACACACATCCTCTCTAATTTGTGGGATTATGGGTGTAAGAAATGTAACTGAGAATGAACCAGAGAACGAGGGATGAAAACAAAGAAGAAATCCCTTGCCTATTTTAATTTATTACTCTTTGTTTGTTTTGTAAGAGGTTTTTTTGACTAAACAATTACCACAGTAATAGTAGACTTGAAATGTCTATTAATAATTAATAAAGTTTCATTGTATTCTTTGGGTGCCTATTAGGATTTAGGACTATTATTAATTAAAGTCCATTTCAAAGTCAAAGATGAATACACTTCTTTTGGCCTTCAGTAAACCCTGAAAAGTCAATGATTATTTACAGGAAAATGAAATCTATATATGTAATTGCAAATGAGATAAGAGGAAACATAATAATAGGAAATAGCAACGGAATTAATGATATGTAATTGATTACATCCAAATATCGTGTGAGTTTATTACTGCCAGTATAGCTGAAATTAGATTTATTGTATTTTAGTCAAATTAGATTTATTATATTTTAGTCAAATCCATAGTCTAGATCTTAATTCGGCTGTGCCTTAATAAAAACTAAATAATTTCTTATGATTTCTGAAATCTAAGAAGACCACTGACAAATTAATAATCCAAAGTCCTTATTCTTTAGATCTCTATGAAGTAGCTTCATGCCCTTTAGACCTCTTGATGAAAAAATTATCTCCCATCTATCGCTGTATAAGGAAAGACAAAAACAAGCAAACAGACTTCGTATTGTCAAATTTCTAGTTGCAACTCCTTAATTTTGTTCCTTAATAAATGTAACTACACCAGGCAATCTTCAGCAAAACCTGTTATCCAGGCCCTCTATGCAATCGAGGTGACGAGCTGCTTGAAAGGAAGGAAAGAAGGAAGGTATTGGACTGGTTGTGTCAGTGTTGGCCTGTTGGGCCTATTTAGCCCACTCAACTGCGAAGTGTGTTCGGTGCACAGGCAGCAGTCGAGTTATCAATATCTGACGGTCTAATTATGTGGTATTATAAGATGCATTTGTACTAAAAGGAAAATGAGTTTTTAATATATTTAAGATCTGAATTAAATGTGTTATATGAATACTTGATTTGATGTTGTTCATGTTTCAATACAATGAAAATAATAGGAAAAACTGAAACAAACTATTGTACGATTCAAATAAGCTTGATCTACGGTCCATGCTCATAGCTTCCTGGCACTGATATTGAAGTAGCTTCATGTCCTTTAGACCTCTTGATGAAAAAACTATCTCCCATCTATCGCCGTTATTGTCATATTATTCACAGAAGGTACCCCAGAAGAGCTCATCAATGGTCTTTGTTCTGCCATGTTTCTGCCTGCAACAAAAGCAGGTTGCTTAGGTTCTGGGAGAGCCACGTGTTCGTTTACGATCATGGATATAACATCAGACATTGTAGGCCGATCAGCAGGACTACAAGGCCGATCAGGTTGCTTAGGTTCTTTGGAGTGTTTTTATTTTATTTTAAAAATTGTATCGAGAAAGAGTAGAAAAAGAGAGAGGGGGTGTTCAATAATAAGGTGCATGTTTATTTTTAAGGCTAAAATAATATTTTTAAAAATTAATTTTTTTTGCTTGAAGTTATTTTTTATTATTATTTTGATGTGTTGGTATCCAAAATAATTTTTATAAAATAAAAATATTATATTAATATATTTTCGAGTAAAAAATAATTTTAAAAACAATTATTAATTTTATTTTTCTCATTGTCTATTTTAATTTATTACTCTTTTTATTTATTTTTTTTTTAAGAGGATTTGTTCACTAAACAATTACCACAGTAATAGTAGACTTCAAATGTCTATTAATAATTAATAAAGTTTCATTGTATTCTTTGGGTGCATATTAGGATTTAGGACTATTATTAATTAGTTATGAATCATAATTCTAATATTTCATAATCTATTTTATATATATTCCGTGCTGTCGATATACTAAAATAAATATTTGCGGAAGTCCAATATCTCTATCAAAATAGGACCAACCCATCACACACTCACTTTTGAATATATCTGAAATATAGCAGGAAGGAAAATGCAAAACGGCACGTATGTTTCCTGGTCATGCAGGCTAAGAAAATGCACGTAAACGGCACTTCCTTTATTATTTTCTTTCCTTTGAAAACCAATTTACTGTCAAATTTAGCTGATGCCAATACGGAGAATCCATCAAAATCCCATTTTAGCTTCTGCATTATCAAATATATAATAAAGCATCCAAAAACAATTTAAGATTAACATATAAGAACATCATAATGCTCATTTCAATAGTATAAAACCCCATCAGACAGAATTTCTCTTTTGATGAATGGGCGATTTTCATTTATCAAAGAACGACTTAACAGGAAATTAAGTTCTACTTACAGACAGAGAATCTTGTAAAGTTTAAGATATCCTCCTTAAGATATTGACTTAAAAAGATGTTATGTGTGATCCCGCACAATGTGATAGTGGGACCACCACATTAATTAGTAAGAGACAGCTGGCTGTCTTTTTTTCCCAACAAAAAAGACAATGTGTCAGCTGGTGGGACAATATTTATGACCACGAGAGCTCTGTTTCTGAAGACGTCCTCGGGGGGGAGGGGGGGGGGGTTACTAACCCTGAAAGAAGGGGGTACTGTAGGGAGCTTAATTAATTTTTGCAGGGGTAATTTTAAAAACATTAAAAGTTGAAGAGTCAATTAAAACTGAATTGAAAAAGTCAGAAATCAAGGACTTTTATGTGAAATTCTCTAATATATAGGGGTCCAATTACAATTTACCCAGGGACTTGGTTACAAAGTGTCATAAATTGAGTGACCAAAATGAAAATGGCCATTCCCATCCGGAACATCTGGAAGGAGGAACGGCAGCAAATCAACGGAAGCCTGCCAGCTGCCCCACGATGCCTGCCGTTACAAAGGCAAGAACGCAAGGCATTCTCTGGCTTTATAAAAGCCGGAGAAAGGGCATGACGAGGAGGGAGGGAAAAAGACACGAACAAGAAAAAAACGAATGGAGAGAAAAACCAGAGAAGCACAGGATAGAGAGAGAGAGAGAGAGAGAGAGAGAGAGAGAAAACCAGAGACACAGACATGGAGGAACAAACAGGGCGAACCAACACGGAAACAGGGACGCAAAACACAAAAGAAAACAGAGAGGAAACCAGAAGAACAAGCAAACACAGGAGACAAAGTAAACACAGACAGAACAAAAAGAGAAGAACGAATAACACAGAGACGAGACGAAGAGCAGGAGACAAAAAAACATACAGAGAGCCGGGAAGAAGCAGAAAAGGAAGGAAACAAAAAAAAGAGTGAGGCACAGGACGAGAAGGCTAAGGAACAGAGGAGAGGGGAGGCCAATAGCAGAAAGACGAGCACTGATCTTCTTCCAGAACTCCAGCAACAAAACACCACCTCCAGGTAAGCTCCTTTCGTTTCCCTCCCTTCAGAAATAATTACCCTGTCACTGTGCAACGCATACGTTAATAATTATGCACAGTGGTTAGGGGTAATCTTTTTTATTCGGATGTTTTTTTTTTTAAATAATCAAATTCAATTTTTTTTTAAATTGAAATCAGTTCAAACCGATCGGTTTCAATTCGGTTCGGTTTATTAGGATAAAAACCAGCTCAAACCGGTTTGACTCGGTTTTGTCCAGTTTGACTTAGTTTTTTTTTTCAGTTTGGCTCGGTTTTTTTCGGTTTGGGTTAAGTTCGGGTTTTTCAGTTTTTTTCTTATGAAACCGAACCAAACCGACCGGTTTTTTAAAAATTTTAATCGGTTTAATATGTTTTTTTTACGGTTTGGTTTTTTCAATTTTTTGCTCACCCCTAACAGTGACCAACCGGGTCATTGGTTTGTGCCAGTGACCAGCTAGGCCGGACTTATGCCAGTGATTAGGCTGGGTTGATTAAGTTCAATTCATACGAGCTGAGCTGGATCTAGAAAAAAAAAAAAAACTGAGGTCAGGCTGGACATGGGCTTCAACCCATCCAGTCCAATTTGTTTTTGGTCGAGGGTGTGTTTTTTAAAACACTTTCATATGCTAATCTTTTTTATTTTATTTATTTGTTTTGATATTTGGTCAAACAAACTTCTTTTTTATATTAGAAAATTTTAAAAAAACTTGTGGATTCTTTTTAATTTATTTGTAGGTCCCTCAAGTTTTTTTTTCCTAACAATTTCATTATATATTTAATTTGTTGATTTTTACTATGAAATACGAATTTTGTATACGATACATACCTGTGTTTTTTTTTTTACAAAAATAATAACAAAAAAAAATATTTTTTGTTTTTAATTCAAATTTTACTAGTTTATTCACTGAGACTAGAGTCAGGAATACTATATATTTTTTGACTGCGTAATATTTACCAATACCAAAATTAAAAATATTCGTAATTGAATATTTGCTGATGCTAGAATCATGAATAATACAAGCAGACTATCGGTAATATAGTATAATAAACTTTAATAATTTAAAATAAAATCAGCAATGAAATCTATTTTAGGTAGAATGTTAAAAAAGTAATAATATTTTTTTTTTGCAACTAGTTTCATATTAAAAAGTTTTTATTAATTAATTAGGATTTTTAGTAATTATAATAATAATAGATGATGATTTTTTAATCTAAAAAGTAAAATGTCAAAAAACATGTTCTTTTCTCCAAATTAAAATTTTAAAAGTTACCATATCGATACGATAACCAGTAACTTCAAGATTTAATTAAATTAAGTCTACCAGCAGACAACGGAAATTAAAGAAAGAACCAGGATGTACCTCTGTGTGTGAGCTTTCCTTTGCGCAGACACCTGAAGTACATGAAGAGGCCGAAGGTAATCAGAGTAGTTGGAATAGCCACAGCCAAGGTTGTCCGTATTGTCCTTTTGATATTACCTACTTGTAAATATAGATCAAATATTACCAAATCATAAACCAAAACCTGTACAATGGATTAAGAAGTTTTTTTATTGTAGAAAAAATGGAAAGATAGGTTATGTATCTGACTTTTTTCGACAGGGAACACTGCGTCCGCGTTTTTATGTGAAAATACAAGACCGTGATTTGGTCAAAAATGGTTTCTCGTCATTTATTGGATCATACTGTCTATATGTACAAAGCCATACCTGTTCCGTTACCAATCTGAAGTTCAAGCTCAGAAGCAGCAAGTCTGACGTAAATTTCTTCTCCAGCCCTCCCAGCAGCAATCGCTGACTGTTTTAAGTTCATAAGATCTCCTTCCCATAACAAACACCCACCGTTATTATTATCGGCATAAGCCACGCAAGAACAAATTTCTATGCAATCCAATCTACATCTTTCAGCACTCTCTTTCTGATATGTTTTTGAATTTGCAGGTAATGTCAGATACGAAATCTTTAGGAATCCATCTTCCTTTCCAACACTTCTCTTATTTTCACACTGCAAAGGAGATTTCCTAACACAACCACTTGACCAATCATTTTGCACTAATGGTTCAAAACCTTTCAGGCATTCACAATCATAGCTTGCTGAATTTTCATTAAAGACTTCAAAAGCCCCGCATAAACCATAAACATCAACTTGGTCTGGTTGAGACCATAAAGGAAACCAATCCCTAAAATCTCCCAACCATACGAGTTGTTGCATCTGTCCTGAAACATCAATCACGGTTCTTGAAAGAATTGAGGTATTGCACACAGAATAGGTGAAATAGCTTTCATTTTCATTTGATAAATGACTAAACTTTAAAATATTGTTCAATCTCATCTCAGGCACCAAGGCAAATATTTCTCCATTCCAATCACCACTGCTCCAATACCTGTGTGACCTGTTCCACTCTATGAAAAGCTGACTGCTTCCATTTGGGTCGATCCCAATCGAGAACATACCTGGTGCAGGATCTTCTGAGTTTTTCTAGGAAATAAGCCGCTGCACTTGCCCAGTGTGCTTGTTGATTCCAAGCTTTCCACCAGGTAGCCATGTGTCAGTTGGATAATCGAAACTCTGCCAATATATGGTAGGTGGATTTGAGCCATCTCTTACGACAAAGTTTCCATCATCAAGAAGTACTGCTTCTGCTGTACTAGCATTCGACATTGAAGATGCAAGAGCTGTTGACCAAACTGTTTTGGTGGAATTCATCAGCAAGACAAGATTGCCATCAGCTGACAATTCAAGCTTTGATGAAGCTGGGTCGTTTGAAGGGCTCTCCCTGTTTGCTACCCAAACATTTATCGTATTTCCGAAGTTCTTATACCATATTCCCAGGTAAATGTTTACTGAAGGGCCTGACTTGAAGAAACGGAGTTGAAAAGCGCCGTTTTGAGATATTAGGGTCTCGCTTGCAGAGAGAGATTGGCCAACCAAAAGGGTATCACCTACAATGGAGAAGCAAGTCGTATGGGAAACGAATAGCAACAACAGCACAAAGAGCAAAAAACGTGGCTTTGTCTCAACACACATCCTTTCTAATTCGTGGGATTAAGGGTGAAAGAGCTGTGACTGAGCATGAATCAGAGAACGAGGAAGGGAAAAAACAAGAAATCCCCTGTGAATTCATCAACTATATGATAATGCTCTAGATCTCTTGTCATATTGTAGCTGTCAGCTCTTACCAATAATTTTCCACATTGACTGACTTTTCTGTTCTCGCTATCCCCTCCAATTAGAGGCTATGTCATTTTTTTTTTGTTTTTTTATTATTTTGATGTGTTGGTATTTAAAATAATTTTTTAAAAATAAAAAATATTATATTAATATATTTTCGAGTAAAAAAACTTTTAAAAATAATTATTAATTTTATTTTTCTCATTGTCTATTTTAATTTATTACTCTTTGTTTGTTTTTTAAGAGGATTTTTTTGACTAAACAATTACCACAGTAATAGGAGACTTGAAATGTCTATTAATAATTAATAAAGTTTCATTCTATTCTTTGGGTGCATATTAGGATTTAGGACTATTATTAATTACAGTCCATTTCAAAGTCAAAGATGAATACATGTAGTCTACGCCATATTTGGTGAGAAATTTATAAGAAGATAAATCTTTCTAAAATTCTTTAAAAAAAATTGGCGATTTAAATTTTAAATCAGTTAGGAATCATAATTCTAATATTTAATAATCTATTTTATATATATTCCGTGCTCTCGATATACTAAAATAAATATTTGCGGAAGTCCAAAACTATCTCTGTCAAATTGAGCTGATGCCAATACGGAGAATCCATCAAAATCCCATTTTAGCTTCTGCATTATCAAATATTTAATAAAGCATCCAAAAACAATTTAAGATTAACATATAAGAAAATCATAATGCTCATTTCAATTGTATAAAACCCCATCAGACAGAAATTCTCTTTTGATGAATGGGCGATTTTCATTTATCAAAGAACGACTTGACAGGAAATCAAGTTCTACTTACAGACAGAGAATCTTGTATAAGTTTAAGATCTCCTCCTTAAGATATTGACTTAAAAAGATGTTGTGTGTGGTCCTGCATCATGTGATGGTGGGATCACCACATTCTTTTATTGTGCATAAAGGCACACTGCTGTCTCTTTTTTCCAACAAAGTCTTTCCCCAACAAAAGACAATGTCAGCTGGCGGGACAGTATTTATGACCACGAATTAAAGCTCTATTTCTGAAGACGCCCTCAGGATTTTGGTGAGTCTAAAGAAGGGTTCTGAGGGAAGGAAGCGGGGGGGTTAGAGGTGAAGAGAGAAGGGCATTTGTGTGTGTTTTGTTAGTCAAAAAAGATGCCACCAGTGTGCCTTTTTGCACAATAAAAGGATGCCTTCTGAGGACTGTTAACACTTCTTTTGTCCTTCAGTAAACCCTGAAAGATTGGAACTTTTTATCTTTGCTTTTATTTTTTTTATTATGGTAGAGAGTACTAATCAAAAGAGTCATTTAGAAGATAACCCTTGAAAAATTGAATGATTATTTTCAGGAAAATGAAATGTATGCATTGCAAATGAGATAATTAAGGGGAAACATAAAAAACATAATAGGAAAGAGCCAAGGCATTATTGATGTGTAATTGTACACATTTAAATATTGTCATGAGGTCAGTCATTACTAGTATAGTTGAAATTAAGTTCGTTTTACTTTAGTTAAACTGATAATTTATGCCAAATCGAAGAAAAATTAGAATTTTAATTCGGCTGCACCTTATTAAAAACAAGATAATTTCTTACGAGCCAAACAATTCCAGTTATGCTGAAGGAAAGGAAATTTATGAAATCTACTTTTCACTAGAAGACTACTGACAAATCAATAAATCCAAAGTCTTTATTCTTTATCATGTCCTTTAGACCTCTTGATGAAAAAATTATCTCCCATCTATCGCTGTTATAGTCACATTATTCACGGAAGGTACCCCAGTGTTAGGATACTGGCATGCAAACCCGACAAGACAAAAGGCAAGGAATAAGATAAAATGAGAAATGAGACACACAAGAATTTACGTGGTTCACCCAATTGGGCTACGTCCACAGGCAAGTATAGAAGGATTTTACTAAGTAATGTGGGAATTACAACCTCTCTCAAATAATAGGAGAACAACTAAGAATCTCTCTATTATTAGGAGAAAACACCTCACTTACTCTCTTACAAATACCTCACAATTTTGTGGGATTACTCTCTCTTCACTCTACTCTTCTCTTCTCTATCTTGGTGTGCATATAGGCTTGAATGCATTGCCTATTTATAGGCAAGAGTGAGGGTATAATGGTCATAAATTTAGGAGGAATATATGCCTAACAACTCATCCTCCACTCATACTCCACCAATTATACCAACTCATCCTCCACTCACACTCCACCAATTACAACTCATCTCCCACTCAAATCCCATCAATTATGCCAACTAATTAAAGTGGCTTTACATTCTCCCACTTGAAGACTTTGATGATTTAATCAAGTCTTCACACTTGATTATCTGTGATTCTTCTTCTATCCTTTCTATACTTGCCATCTTCATGCTGCTTACGTTTCTGCTAGGCCATAAGAGGATCTACACCATATATACTTATCAGTGTTGACCGGTTTAGTCAAAGCATCTGCTGGGTTTTCCTTTGTATGAACCTTCTGAAAATCCACACTTCCATCTTCCACAACTTCGCGAACAAAGTGATATTGAACATCTATATGTTTTGTTCTTGAATGAAATGCTGGATTCCTTGCAATATGCAAGGCACTTTGACTATCACAATACAAAAGAATCTTCTCTTGTTTGTGCCCGAGCTCCTCCATAAGTTTCTTCATCCATATTGCTTCTTTGCAAGCTTGTGTAGCTGCCATGTACTCAGCTTCTGTTGTGGACAATGCTACAACAGTCTGAAGTTTAGAGACCCAGCTCACAGCTCCTCCTGCAATTATGAACACATAACCTGTAGTGGATTTTCTTTTCTCAAGGTCACCGGCAAAATCTGAGTCAACATAACCTCTGACAGTAAATTCTGATCCTCCATAACATAATGCAACATCTGAGGTACCCTTGATGTATCTCAAGATCCTCTTAATAGTATTCCAATGCTCTCTACCAGGATTTGCCATGTATCGACTAGCTGCTCCCACTGCTTGTGCAATGTCTGGTCTTGTACATATCATGGCAAACATTAAACTTCTCACTGCTGATGCATACGGTACTCGAGACATCTCCATCCTCTCTGCTTCATTGCTAGGAGACATACTTGAGGATAATTTGAAGTTAACAGGAAGTGGGGTAGAAATTGGCTTACAATCTTGCATGTTGAAGCGTCGCAAGATCTTCTTCAAATAATTCTTCTGAGAAAGCCAAATCTTCCTCTTACTTCTGTCTCGGTGAATTTGCATCCCTAGAATCTTGTTTGCTGGTCCCAAGTCCTTCATATCAAACTCCCTAGCCAACTGTGCCTTCAATTCTTGGACTCGATCTTTGTTGGGGCCTATCACCAACATGTCATCCACGTACAACAACAAAATGATGAAATCTTCTTCAAACCTCTTGTAATACGTACAATGGTCTGAACTGAGTCTGTTGTACCCAAGGCTAATTATGAAGGAATCAAATCTCTTGTACCAACACCTCGGCGCCTGTTTGAGACCGTATAGAGATTTGTTCAACCTGCAAACCAAGTTCTCCTTGCCTGTTTCAGCAAAACCCTCTGGTTGGAGCATATAAATTTCTTCTTCAAGTTCTCCATGAAGAAATGCAGTTTTCACATCTAACTGCTCTAGATGAAGATCAAATATAGCACACATTGCCAAGACTACTCTGATTGTAGTAAGTCGTACCACCGGAGAAAATATCTCATTGAAGTCTATTCCTTCTTTCTGAGCATATCCTTTCACCACCAATCTTGCACGATACCGCTCCACTTGATCATTGCCATCACGTTTTATCTTGTAAACCCATTTGTTGCCAATGGCCTTTCTTCCTTGTGGAAGCGGAACAAGATCCCAAGTGTTATTCTTGTGTAGAGCTTCAATCTCCTCTTGCATTGCTGTCATCCACATAGATACATATGTGCTTTTGATAGCCTCATGGAAAGTTGAAGGCTCTCCATCCTCTGTTAGAAGACAGTATGCAATGTTACTCTCAGTAACATATTCTGAGTGCCAAACCGGTGGTCTTCTTTCACGAGTCGACCGCCGAACTTCAGGAGTTTCAGTCTCTATTTGTTCTTGCTCTTCATGCTCTGGTACAACTTCAGAAGAAGCATGATTCTGAGTATTTTCCACATGGACTGCTGTAGTCTCCTTTAGAATGCTATTATGTTCTTCCATTTGCATTTTACCTTCTGCAAATATGACATCTCTGCTGATGACTACCTTGTGGGCAGTGGGATCCCACAAGCGATACCCCTTCACTCCATCAGCATATCCCAAGAATACACATTTTCTGGATTTTGAATCCAGTTTGCTAACTTCTTGTGTATTGTACATCACGTACACAGGACTTCCAAATATATGCAATCGAGAATAATCAGCTGGCTTCCCAGTCCACATCTCCATCGGTGTCTTCAGCTCAATTGCAGTTGATGGAGATCGATTTATCACATAACAGGCGGTATTGACTGCTTCTGCCCAAAATGACTTTTCTAGACCTGCAGCCTTCAACATTGCTCTTGTTCTTTCTAATAGAGTTCTGTTCATCCGCTCTGCCACTCCATTTTGTTGTGGAGTGTATGCCGTTGTGAACTGCCTTTTGATACCTTCATGTTGACAGAAGTTATCAAATTCATCACTGGTATATTCTCCTCCATTGTCAGTCCTCAAACACTTGATCTTCTTTTCAGATTCAAGTTCCACCCGCGCTTTGAAAGTTTTAAAGACTGAAAACACATCTGCCTTCCTTCTAATTGGATACACCCAACATCTCCTGGAGAAGTCATCTATGAATGATACAAAGTATCTTGCTCCTCCCAAGGATACAACCGGTGCTTGCCAAACATCAGAGTGAATCAGGTCTAAGATGCATTTGCTCTTAGTTGTTGATGTGCCAAACTTCAACCTGTGCTGTTTACTTGTAACACAGTGCTCACAAAAAGGTAAAGTAACCTTTGTAAGCCCAGGGAGTAACTTCTGATCAGAGAGAACCTTTAAACCTTTCTCTGACATGTGACCTAGTTTTTGATGCCACATCATCGTCTTCTCTTCTGCAGGACTGGCTGATGCGATTGACGCTTCTGCCCCATGATGTGTTTCTCCCATTAATACAAACATGTTTGCAACTGTCTTTCTCGCCTTTAAAACCACCAGCGCTCCTTTGACAATTTTCATTATTCCATTGTCTGTTCGGATCTTACAACCAAGACTATCAAATTGTCCTACAGACAAAAGATTCTTCTTCAAGTCTTTCACATGCCGCACTCCTGAAATAGTACGAATTAAGCCATCATACATCTTCAATTTGATGGTGCCAATGCCAGCAATCTCCAAAGCATGATTATCACCCATGAACACTTTGCCTCCAGAGATGGGTTCATATGTATGGAACCAATCTCAATTAGGAGTCATATGCCATGTTGCTCCTGAATCCATTAGCCAGACCTCAGTGAGCTCTTCTCTATCTGTAGAGACTGTCGCTGCTTCACTATATAAAACCTCTCCATCTTCTGAGGTGCTTGCAACACATCCTTGAGGTTTTGATGACTCTGCAGTATTCTCTATACCCTTTTTAAACCAACAATCCTTTTTGAAGTGCCCTTTTCTGCCACAGTTGTAGCATTTCACAGTCTTCTTACTTCTTGATTTGGACCTCCCTTGCCTTTGACTCCCACTAGAGCCACGCTCCGTTGATCTCCCTCTTGACACCAACAATGCCTCTGCTTGGTTTGAACTATTTCTGTCTCCTTTATTTTTGCGCCTATTTTCTTCTTCCAAGATGGCGGCTGCAACATCATCAAAGACTAAATAGTCTGTGAGGATATTATTGGTCAAGTTGATAATGAGCTGATCATACGAATCTGGAAGACTTTGAAGTAGAAGCTCTGCACGTTCACTTTCCTCTATTTGTTGACCCAACGTAGTGAGTTGTGAAAATAGAGTCCTTATTGTGTTGATGTGGTCAGTCACCGTCGTGGTTTCTGCCATTCGAAGGGTATAAAGTCTCCGCTTTAAGAAAATCTTATTGTGCAAAGACTTGGACTCATATAGCTTTGTTAGAGTCTCCCATATCTCCTTAGCTGTTTTCTTCTCCGCCACACTTGATAATACTTCATCGGCTAATGCTAAATGTATGTTAGCAATAGCATTGCCATCCATCTCATTCCATTTTGCATTATCAGTGATCTCCGCGGGTCGATCCCCAATTGCTGCCAAGCAATTGTCTTTCCTTAAGATTGCCTTGATTCTCATTTTCCAGAGTGAGAAATTGCTCCCATTAAACCTTTCAATCTCGTACTTTGCTGCCATTTTATTCACCGTGATCTATTCAGCTATCACCGTTTCACAGAACTGTAACGTATACAGAAATAGTATCGTGTGAATAATACTTCACTAAGTAAGTTCCCAGGAAAGATTGGAGGGGTCACAAACGGTCCCGCTTAAAACCCAATCTCCTTAGACAGAACTTCCTAGACTGTATTTAATCACCGCACTGACTTTCTATATACGCCAACAGTAACTTATGTGAACAGTACCGTATGGGTGAATAGTGCCGTATAGGTGAATAGTGCCGTAGACGTGAATAGTAACTGTATACACGAATAACTTTTGTGTATTAACAACACCAACCAAGAAGGCTCTGATACCACTGTTAGGATACTGGCATGCAAACCCGACAAGACAAAAGGCAAGGAATAAGATAAAATGAGAAATGAGACACACAAGAATTTATGTGGTTCACCCAATTGGGCTACGTCCACAGGCAAGTATAGAAGGATTTTACTAAGTAATGTGGGAATTACAACCTCTCTCAAATAATAGGAGAACAACTAAGAATCTCTCTATTATTAGGAGAAAACACCTCACTTACTCTCTTACAAATACCTCACAATTTTGTGGGATTACTCTCTCTTCACTCTACTCTTCTCTTCTCTATCTTGGTGTGCATATAGGCTTGAATGCATTGCCTATTTATAGGCAAAAGTGAGGGTATAATGGTCATAAATTTAGGAGGAATATATGCCTAACAACTCATCCTCCACTCATACTCCACCAATTATACCAACTCATCCTCCACTCACACTCCACCAATTACAACTCATCTCCCACTCAAATCCCATCAATTATGCCAACTAATTAAAGTGGCTTTACACCCAGCTCATCAACGGTCTTTGTTCTGCCATGTTTCTGCCTGCAACAAAAGCAGCAGGTTGCTTAGGTTCTGGGAGAGCTGCTTGTTCATTTACAATCATGTGGATAACATCAGACATTGTAGGCCGATCAGCAGGAATTTCTTGGACACAAAGGAGTCCTATGTTTATGTATCTCAACAGCATAGAAGTTGAAGGAGGATCTCCCAGGCTTGGATCCATCAAGTCCAGAGCTTTATTAGAATATTTCCATAACTTCCATGCCCATTGTATAACAACGCAAAGTTGCATCGTTAGGGTGGAGACTAGGAAAGTAGTCAAATAAAATTCAAGCAGGAAGAAAAAGAAAAAGGGAGTATATGAAAGCTCCCCACATTTCCAAGAAGATGGAGGGAGTCGCTGTGGTAGAAGCTAGAATTCTTCTTGCCGCTCACAATCTCAAGTACCAGCACCCCGAAGCTAAACACATAAGATTTTATTGAGAAGAGACCCTCCATAGCACATTCAGGGGACATATAGCTACTAACATTTGAAAAGGTCAGCGCAGATCGTGTTAAGAGTAGCATGTCCTGGAAAACAGAATTTAAGAAACGTACTATGTTCCAACGACCCTGCTGGTGTTTGCTTGAGTTTCATTGCCTCCAAAAATTCGAGCCATCCGGAATCGGATATTTTTGGATTCATTTCACTGTGTAATAGAATATTGCTAGGTTTTAAATCCCTGTAAATGATTCGTAACTGTTGCTACCAATTTTTTATTTTATTTTAGAAAAAATTTCAAAAAAACCAAAATATAACAAAAAACTAAAAAAATATATTCTTCAAGTCTTTGCGTCATCTGTAGTGTTTTTTTCTACGCGTTCTTGTTAACCCAGTTCAAAAATGTCGTTTTCAAATATTAATGTCTGTCTTCCAGAGAGAGTCTGGCCACTCAAAAGGATATCACCTCCAATGGAAAAGCCAGTCTTGTGAGAAACGAATAGCAACAATAGCACAAAAAGCAAGAAACCTGGCTTTGTCATGACGCGCCTCCTCTTTAATTCGTGGGATTAATGGTGTTTGAACAAAAAATCCCCTTTGAATTTAGCAACTGAGAATACTCTGTCTCTAACATATTGTTGCTATCAGCTTTCCCTATAATTTTCGACGTTGACTTGGACTTCACGTTCGCACTATCCCCTCCAATTTAAGGCTTTGGCATTGTATTTTTTGAGTCACGTTATCAATAATATAATGCATGAAAGAAAGAGAAATTTAGATTTTTCAAAGCCAAAAACTTATAAATGAGAAATTCTATATAGTATAATTTAATTAGTGTATTGTATGTTTTTTTTTTTTTGAAATACAATAATGATCATTGGTGCTCCAGAGTGTTATAATTTATTTATTTTTGAAAAGAATTGAAGAGGAGAAAATACGGGAGTGTTCAGTAATAGAAAATATTTTATTGGATAAATTATTCTTTTCTTATTCGTTTATTTTTTTACTAAAATATTTTTTTTATTAGTAGCATGTTTGTTGTTGTTGTTTTTCTTCTTTTGAGAAAAGCCCCTTTGTTTTTTTTTTTTTGGTCCTTTTTCTTTTCTTTTTTTAATACTATAAATTTAATTACTGTTTCATTCAATCAGTCTGTAATTTAATTCTGAAATTCAAGCAAACACCTTAATTTTGAAGAATTTCAAAACAAAAAAAGAAAATATCAACACAAAATATCACAAACAGCGTGTGAAAATATATAATTGAAAAAAAGAAATCATTTATTAAAACATAAAATAAAAAGAAAATGGCTCTGTCATCCACAATGCATTGTGAAAGGATACATGCAGGCTGTCGTATCACGTATGTGCAAGAATTTCAAAGTGCAATTGAAAAAATGTTGACACTTTCTTGTCGTTACAATTTTCTTTCGTTAGAAAAGAAATTTACTGTCAAATTTAGCTTAATGCCAGTACTGGGAATCCATCAGAACCCCTTCTAGCTCTTGCATTATCAAACATCTAATAAAGCATCCAAAAACCATCTAAGATTAACATATAAGAAAATCGCAATGGTCTTTTCAATTCTATAAAAACCCCATCAGAGACACAGGATTTTTCTTTCATTTATCGAAGAACAACTTAACAGGAAAATCCTACTTCCAAACAGAGAATCCTGTATAAGTAAAGACAAAAACAAGCAAACAGACTTAGTATTGTCAAATATCTAGTGGCAACTCCTTAATTTTGTTCCTCAATAAATGTAACTACACCAGGCAATCTTCAAAATGACAGCACTCCTTCTTCAGCAAAACCTGTTATTCAGGCCCTCAACGCAATCAGGGTGACGAGCAGCTTGGAAGGAAGGAAGGTATTGGACTGGCTGTGTCAGTGTTGGCCTGTTGGGCCTATTTAGCCTACTCAACTGCTTCAAGCCTTCAGCTAAAGGGACAGCTTTATAATCTGACCGCATTGCCTTTTCTTTGAAATAAAAACAAGTACTAGCATTTAGTTGCAGGTAGAAGGGGACGATCGCTTTCTTTTCTTCCCGTGCTATTCTTGTTACTGCTTTAAACTCTTATGCCAGCTTGGTTACAGGGGTTTCCTGCAGTCTCCATTGCAGGAGAGCTTTTCTAACCTTGGCAACAACATCTAGTCTGAATTCTGATAGATATAATCAATTGGTGTATTGGAAGTGTGTTTGGTGCACAGGCAGCAGTCGATTTATCAACATCTGACGGGCTAATTATGTGGTATTATAAGATGAATTTGTACTAAAAGGAAGATGAGTTTTTAATATATTTAAGATCTGAATTAAATGTATTCTATGAATACTTGATTTGATGTTGTTCATATTGACGCTAACACAATCCCATCTTCTGGAGAAAATCTTTCCAAGCATTCGGGAGAAGATCATGCCATCTGATTGTAGGAGAAGATCATGCCATCTGATTGTATTAAAGTTAATTATATACGTCTATCTAGGAACTGATTAATCCTAATTATAGTATAGTGTATATCCTGTTACTTCCTTATTACTCTCACCTTCTGTTGTAAACATTTTCCTATATAATAATATTCCTACGCCATGTGCAAAGTGTGGTTGATAATTATTGGTTTACAAAACCTTACATGGTATTAGAGCTGTAAGATTAACATCCATCAGATCCTATGGTCTCAGAAAATTCTTCTTCTACTCTCTCCTTCAACACCATGATTCACATGGTTACTATCAAATTATCCTCCACCAATTTCCTTCTCTGGCGCAGTCAAGTGGTCCCTTTATTGCAGTGTCAAAAACTGTATGGACATATTGATGGCTCAACACCAATGCCATCTGCTGCCACTGAGCCTGCAGCTCACAATATATGGAAACAATTGGATCAGCTCGTCATGAGCCTTCTGCTTTCTTCTTTCACAGAAGAAGCTCTCTCTATTACTATCGGCTTTACAACTTCAAGAGATGTCTGGAACTCTCTTGAAACCACATTCAGCAAAAAGTCTAAAGCCCGTGAGCTCCAAATTAAGGATGAGCTTCATCTCATGAGGCGTGGCTCTCGTAGCATCTCTGAATATTCTTGAATTTTTAAAGCTCATTGTGATCAATTATCAGCAATGGGACGTCCAGTTGAAGATACTGATAAGGTGCATTGGTATCTACGTGGTTTAGGCCATGAATTTTCAACCTTCTCCATCACTCAACTCTCCTTAACCCCTATTCCCAGTTTTACAGATATTGTTCCCAAAGCAGAAAGCTTTGATCTTTTTTCAAAGTCCATTGATCATAACACAGGGGTCCCTGCCTATGTTGCAAATTTCTCCCCTGCATCCTCAACCAGATTTGGAAATTCCAGCAACTACCAACACAAATATAAAGGAGGGCCATCAAAAGGAGGATACCGTCACAAGCAGCAGCCTAGACGACCTCCTAGATGCCAAATCTGTCGTGAGGAAGGTCATTACGCAACAAATAGTAATAGCAGATATATCAAAACTGATGAGAACAAATATATCAAACCTAATGCCAATATTGCTGAAGCCCTTGCTCATTGCACCATTCATAATGAACCTGCAGATTGGTACACAGATACGGGTGCATCAGCACACATGACAGCTGATGCATCTCAACTTGATCAAATGGAACCTTATGCTGGTAAGGACAAGGTTATTGTTGGTAATGGCTCTTCTCTTCCAATCACCTACACTGGTTCCTGTTCTCCCACTCCCCATCTTCAATTAAATGATGTTCTTGTTGTTCCAAACTTGACTAAAAACTTGCTCTCTGTCAGTAAACTCACCCATGACTATCCTTTCTTTGTCTCTTTTACTGACACTGATTTCATCATCCAGAATCTTCACACTCAAAAGGTGGTGGCAAGCGGCAAGCATGTTGATGGCCTTTATGTACTAAAGCGTGGACACCAAGCATTTTCTACTGTCATCCATAAATCCAGTCTTTGTAATTCTTTTGCAGTTTGGCATGCATGTTTAGGACATGTCTCCTCTTCAATAATTTCAATTCTTAATAAACAAGGTTCACTGTCCCTCTCTTCTCTATTGCCAAATCCCTCTCTCTGCATTAGCTGTCAAAAGGCTAAAAGCCATGCATTACCATTTTCAACAAATGACAGTCGTTCCAATGACATTCTTGGTCTTATACACTGTGATCTTTGGGGACCAGCTCCCATTAAATCCATCTCAGGCTACCAATACTATGTTATCTTTATAGATGATCACTCCCGTTATACTTGGTTCTATCCATTAAAGCACAAAAGTGATTTTTACCCTACGTTCCTTAACTTCCAATCCTTAGTTGAAAATCAATTCTCTACGAAAATTAAAATTTTCCAAAGTGATGGGGGAGGGGAATTCATCGGTAAAAATCTCCAGACCCTATACTAAGTGTGGAATTCATCATCAATTCTCATGTCCCTATACTAAGTGTGGAATTCATCATCAATTCTCATGTCCCTATACACCATCTCAAAATGGTAGGGCAGAAAGGAAACATAGGCATCTCATCGAAACAGGCCTCACAATGATGTTTCATTCTGCTGTTCCTCTTCATTTCTGGGTTGAAGCCTTCAGTACCGCTGTTTTCACCATTAACCGCTTGCCAACACCAGTCTTGAGTGGGAAATCTCCTTTTGAAATTCTGTATGGTAAGTCTCCTCTTTACACTACCTTTCGCATCTTTGGTTGCTTATGTTTTCCAAACCTGCGTGCTTATACCAAGCATAAGTTTGAACCAAGAAGTCTTCCTTGCATCTTTCTTGGTTATCACACTTCATACAAAGGATTTTGGTGTCTTGATCTTGTTTCTCATCGAGTCTTTATCACTAGACATGCTCGTTTTGATGAAACTGTATTTCCATTTTTCTCTTCTAGCATGCAACACTCCTCTGCCATCTCAGATTATGTTGCTTTTCATGATCCTATCCCATTCCTTCCTGCTATAGCTGTCACTAATTCCTCTACAGGGCCTCCATCTCCATCACCAGTGACCTCGTCCATGCCATGCAAGAAATGTGACTTGGACTTGTCTTCACCTCACAGCCCCTCATCCTTAGTACCATCTGTTCCTGCTCCTCAGGAAGTGCAACCTCCAGTACTTCCAATTGCATCAATTCCAACACAGAATTCTCATCTCATGCTCACTCGGGAAAAACAGGCATCTCCAAATCCAAACATTACAGTTATATATGTCAGGTCCCATCTTCTCCTTTAATTTTCTCTCTTTTAGTTATAAAAGAACCAAAAGGTTTCAAAAGTGCTGCCAAGTCTCCCGAATGGCTTGCTGCCATGGATGACAAAATTAAAGCTCTGAAGCTGAATCAAACATGGGAATTGGTTCCACGACCTGCTGCTACAAATGTGGTTGGATCAAAATGGGTTTTCCGCACCAAGTATCATTTAGATGGTTCCATTGATAGGCTCAAGGCACGCCTTGTTGCCAAAGGCTATACTCAACTCTATGGTCTTGATTTTTATGACACTTTTAGTCCAGTTGTTCGAGCCTCAACTATTCGCATTGTTCTCTCCATTGCAGTCTCTCGTGGCTGGACAATGCGTCAGCTGGACGTAAAGAATGCTTTCTTGCATGGCCTTTTACAAGAACAAGTTTACATGGAACAACCACCGGGTTATGCTGATCCCTCTCATCCAACACATGTTTGTCGTCTTAAAAAGGCGTTGTATGGCTTGAAGCAAGCACTACGAGCATGGTTCCATCGATTTAGCCATTTCCTGCTCACTGTTGGTTTAACTAGCAGTCAGGCTGATTCCAGCTTATTTGTCTATTCATCAGCCCTTGACACTATTTACTTGCTCTTATACGTTGATGACATTATCATCACAGGCAGCAATATATCCCTCATTGATTCCTTCATTCGCAAATTACATCATGATTTCTCCATGAAAGATCTTGGCACCTTCAATTATTTCTTGGGTTTGGAATTCACTCACTCTGCCACAGGAATATTTCTAAGTCAACTCAAGTATACAAGAGATCTTCTTCTTCGCGCTGATCTGCTTGATTTTAAACCAGTTGCCACTCCGATGATTGTCTCTCAACATTTATCTACTGATGGCACTCCATTTCATTCTCCCACTATCTATCGTTCTCTGGTTGGTGCACTTCAGTATCTAACCATTACAAGGCCTGATATTACACATGCCGTGAACTCTATCAATCAATTTATGCATAATCCACAGGAATATCACTTCCAGGCTGTCAAACGAATCCTCAGATATGTTAAAGGTACTCTGCATTTTGATCTCAAGATTACACCATCCAACAGCTTCACCATTTCAGCCTTTTCAGA
Source organism: Populus nigra (assembly GCF_951802175.1). Classification (NCBI taxonomy): domain Eukaryota; kingdom Viridiplantae; phylum Streptophyta; class Magnoliopsida; order Malpighiales; family Salicaceae; genus Populus; species Populus nigra. The sequence goes on from NC_084856.1 coordinate 22,836,421, forward strand.
TGCCGACTGGGCAGGTTGCCCAGATACCAGTCGATCAAGATCAGGCTATGTCATCTTCTTAGGTGACAATCTTGTTTCCTGGACATCTAAAAAGCAATCCACTGTATCTCGCTCTTCTGCAGAATCTGAATATAGAGCCTTAGCACTCACTGCAGCTGAAGTCCAACGGCTATTAAATATTCTTCATGACTTACATCTTCAGCCCTCGGACAAACCCACTCTCCTGTGTGACAATGCTAGTGCCATTTTTATGGCCAGGAATCCTATTGCTCACAAACGATCTCGCCATATTAATATTGATATTCATTTTGTTCGTGAATTAGTTTGCAAAGGTATATTAAAGATTCAGCATGTGCCGTCCCCCTTAAAAATTGCAGACATCTTTACCAAAAGTCCATCCAGATCCTTGTTTCTGCTCTTCAGGTCCAAGCTTCGCGTGTTCCCTACCACGCTTGACTTGCGGGGGTGTATTGACGCTAATACAATCCCATCTTCTGGAGAAAATCTTTCCAAGCATTCAGGAGAAGATCATGCCATCTGATTGTATTACAGTTAATTATATACGTCTATCTAGGAACTGATTAATCCTAATTATAGTATAGTGTATATCCTGTAACAACTACTTCCTTATTACTCTCACCTTCTGTTGTAAACATTTTCCTATATAATAATATTCCAACGCCATGTGCAGTGTGGTTGATAATTATTGGTTTACAAAACCTTACAGTTCATGTTTCAATACAATGAGAATAATAGGAAAAACTGAAACAAACAATTGTACGATTCAAATCGGAGAACTTATACAAATAAGCTTGATCTACGGTCCATGCTCATAGCTTCCTCTGATGAAGTAGCTTCATGTCCTTTAGACCTCTTGATGAAAAAACTATCTCCCATCTATCGCCGTTATTGTCATATTATTCGCGGAAGGTACCCCAGAAGAGCTCATCAATGGTCTTTGTTCTGCCATGTTTCTGCCTGCAACAAAAGCAGGTTGCTTAGGTTCTGGGAGAGCCACGTGTTCGTTTACGATCATGGATATAACATCAGACATTGTAGGCCGATCAGCAGGACTTTCCTGGACACAAAGAAGCCCTATGTTTATGTATCTCAACAGCGTAGCAGTTGAAGGAGGATCTCCCAGGATTGGATCCATCAAGTCCAAAGCTTTATTAGAATTCCATAACTTCCATGCCTATGGTATAACAACACAAATGCTGCATCATTAGTGTGGAGACTAGCAAAGTAGTCAAATACAAATCAAGCTGGAAGAAAAAGAAATAAGCGTATATGAAAGCTCCCCACATGTCCAAGAAGATTGAGGGAGTCGCTGTGGTAGAAACTAGTATTCTTCTTGCCGCTCACAATCTCAAGTACCAGCACCCCGAAGCTAAACACATCAGATTTTATTGAGAAGAGGCCCTCCATAGCATATTCAGGGGACATATAGCCACTAAAAATTGGAAAGGTCAGTGCAGATCATGTTAAGAGTAGCTGGTACTGGAAAGTGGAATTCAAGAAACTTACTATGTTCCAACGATCCTGTTGGTGTTTGCTTGAGTTTCGTTGCCTCCAAAAATTCGAGCCATCCCGAAATCGGATATTTTTGGATTCATTTCACTGTCTAATAGAATGTTGCTAGGCTTTAAATCCCTGTGAATGATTCGTAACCGTGAATATCTATGTAGATACAGAAGGCCTTGAGCAATTCCTTCGATTATCCGAATCCGTGTACCCCAATCTAAGATTTGTCCTCTGTTTGCATCTGTTTATAGTTTATACACAAATCAGATATAAATTTCTTGAAGCATTTGGAAAGTTAATGAAAATTAATGCAAGAAAATGCTGACCAAAGAGAAAGAAATCCAAGCTTTTATTTGGCATGTACTCATAGATCAGCATTTTTTCATCCCGTTCAATACAGGAACCTAATAGCCTGACAAGATTCCGGTGCTGGAGTTTGGCGATTAGAATTGTCTCATTTCTGAACTCCTCAAGCCCCTGCCCAGATCTTTCTGAAAGCCTCTTCACTGCTATTTCCAGTCCCTTAGGTAATTTGCCCTAATAAATGAACCAAAAGTCATTCTGAAAGGTCATTCAAACAATTTTAATTTTTTTTTTCTGAAAAGGTTAGAATAATTTTTTGAACGTAAATTACTTTATAAACAGGTCCAAATCCTCCCTCTCCAAGCTTGTCTGAGAATTGTCCAGTTGCAACTGATACGCTCTCATAACTGAACAATGGCAATTCCATATTCTTACTCCATCTATTCTTCCGATTGTCAACAGAGCTAGATTCTTTGTTAGTTGAGCTAGGATCGGTATCGAAATCAAAGAGCAATAAATCGTGACCTTTATATTCCTTCCCTGTTCAAGAAAAAATTAAAAATTACTGAACACAATCACTTTGTTAAAATATCCAGCAATTCTGATTATATCAACCAAAAATGTAACCACTTCAGGTTATAATAACCACAATTTCCGACATTAAAAGAAACTTTGGTGTTTGTTTGGTGTTGGATATTTTACCCACAGACAACCTTTTACGTTTTGAACATTTTATATGAGAAGTTTTTCGGAGATGTGTTGGTTTACAGGAGACAAACACACGAAAATCAGATTTCAGTTAAATATTTTAGGCAGTCTTCAATTCATAAACATGTCTTAACTCCAACAAAATTAACCTTATCGTCTGCATACCCAACACATAATTACAGAGGAGGGCTTTTTCTTACTTTTCATTACCAGCATCATAACCTAATTTTTTATTCTTTTATCTTATTTTATTTTTTAAAAAAAATAAAAAATAAATTATGATAAAAAAATGAAAAAATAAACGAAATGAAGAAAATGAAAAAATGAATGAAATAGAAAAAATGAAATGAATGAAGAATAAATCGAAATTTAAGTAAAGATAATATAAATTAGAAGTTTGAGGACTTAATTAAACTTTGAATTACTTCATTAATCAAATCATAAGTTTGGAGACTTAATTAAACTTGAAATTAGTTTAATTAAGTTAGGGGTTTAATTGAATAAATACTAAAGTTTGGGTTGATTTAGATCAAAATTGCAAGAAATGAAAGTCCAAGAACTAAAAAGAAAAGAAGAGGGTAGTCTAAGGAGCTTAATTAATTTTACCAGGCATAATTTTAAAACATTAAAAGTTGACTGAATTAAAAAGTACTTTTCTGTTAAAGAATCTAAAATATAAGGGTTCAATTACAATTTAGCCAGGAGCTTTACAGGGTTTCATAATTGAGCGACCAAAATGAAAATGGCCATTCCCATCCGGAACAACTGGAAGGAGAAACGGCAGCAAATCAACGGAAGCCCGCCAGCTGCCCCACGATGCCTGCCGTTACAAAGGCAAGAACGCATGGCATTCTCCGGCTTATAAAAGCCGGAGAAAGGGCATGACGAGGAGGGAGGGAAAAAGACACGAACACGAAAAAAACGAACGGAGAGAAAAACCAGAGAAACACAGGAGAGAGAGAGGAACAAACAGGGCGAACCAACACGGAAACAAGGACGCAAAACACAAAAGAAAACAGAGAGGAAACCAGAAGAACAAGCAAACACAGGAGACAAAGTAAACACAGACAGAACAAAAAGAGAAGAACGAATAACACAGAGACGAGACGAAGAGCAGGAGACAGACAAAAACACAGAGAGAGCCGGGAAGAAGCAGAAAAGGAAGGAAACAAAAAAATAGTGAGGCACAGTAAGAGAAGGCTAAGGAACAGAGGAGAGTGGAGGACAATAGCAGAAAGACCAACTGGGCTGGACTTATGCCAGTGATCAGGCGGGGCCGGATAAGTCTAGTCCATACAGGCTGAGCTGAATCCAGCAAACAAAAAAAACTAAGGCTAGGCTGGGCCTAAGCTTTAGCCCATCCAGTTCAATTTATTTTGGGTCAAGGATGTGTTTTTTAAAACACTTACTTATACCAATCTTTTTTATTTTATTAATTTGTTTTAATATTTGTTTAAAAAATTTTCTTTTTATATCAGAAATTTTTTAAAAAATTTGTGGACCTTTTTGGATTTATTTGTATTTTTTTCCTAACAATTTCTTTATATATTTAATTTGTAGATTTTTACTGTGAAATACAAATTTGATATGCGGTAGATACTTGTTTTTTTTTTTTTTACAAAAATAATAACAAAAAATATGTATTTCTTGTTTTCAATTTATATTTTACAGATTTATTCACTGATACTAAAGTCAGGAATACTATATTTTTTTTGCTACGTAATATTTACTAACACTAGAGTTGTAAATATCCGTAGTTGAATATTTGTTGATGTCAAAATCAGGAATAATACAAGCAGATCATCGGTAATATAGTATAACAAACTCTTAGTAATTTAAGATAAAATCAGTAATGAAATTTATCTTAGATAGAATGTTAAAAAAGTAATAATATTTTTTTTTGTATAACTAGTTTTATACCAAAAAAATCTTTATTAAATAATTAGAATTTTTAGAAATTATAATACTAGGTACGACTTTTTAGATAGATTTTTTTTTCTAAAAAGTAAAATGTTAAAAACATGTTATTTTGTCCAAATTAAATTTTAAAAGTTACCATATCGATACGATAACCAGTAACTTCAAGATTTAATTAAATTAAGTCTACCAGCAGACAACAGATATTAAAGAAAGAACCAGGATGTACCTTTGTGTATGAGAATTCCTTTGCGCAGACATCTGAAGGACATGAAGAGGCCTAAGGTAAACAGAGTTGTTGGAATAGCCACAGCCAAGGTTGTCCGTATTGTCCTTTTGATATTGCCTAATAGTAAATATAGATCAAATATTACCAAATCATAAACCAACACCTTTACAATGGATTGAGAAGTTTTTTTATTGTAGAAAAAATGGAAAGATAGGTTATGTATGTATCATACTGTCTATATGTAATATGTACAAAACCATACCTGTTCGGGTACTGTTATTACCAATCTGTAGTTCAAGCTCAGAAGCAGCAAGTCTGATGTAAATTTCTGCTCCAGCCCGGCCATCAGCAACCCCTGAATGTTGTAAGTTTATAAGATCTCCTTCCCATGAAGAACACCCACTGTTATTATTATAGGCATAAGCTACACAAGAACAAATATCCATGCAATCCAATCTACATCTTTCAGCACTCACTTTCTGATATTTTTTTGAATTTGCAGGTAATGTCAGATTCGAAATCTTTAGGAATCTATCTTCCTTTCCAACACTTCTCTTATTTTGACACTGCAAAGGAGATTTCCTAACACAACCACTGAACCAATCATTTTGTACTAATGGTTTAAAACCTTTCAGGCATTCACAAGAACTTGATGAATTTTCATTAAGGACTCCAAAAGCCCCACATAAACCATAAACTTCAGCTGGGACTTTTGGTTGAGACCAAAAAAGAAACCATTCCCATTGACCTTCCAACCAAATGAGTTGTTGCATCTGTCCTGAAACACCAATCACGAATCTTGAAAGATATGAGGTATTGTACAAAGAATAGGTGAAATAGCTTTCATTTTCATTTGATACATAACTAAAATTGTAAATATAGTTCAATCTCATCTCAGGCACCAAGGTAAATCTTTCTCCATTCCAATCACCACTGCTCCAATACCTGTGTGACCTGTTCCACTCTACGAAAAACTGACTACTTCCATTTGGGTCCATCCCAATCGAGAACATACCTGGTGCAGGATCTTCTCGGTTTTTCCAGGAAATAAGCCGCTGCACTTGCCCAGTGTGCTTGTTGATTCCAAGCTTTCCACCAGGTAGCCATGTGTCTGTTGGATAATCGAAACTCTGCCAATATATGGTAGGTGGATTTGAGCCATCTCTTACGACAAAGTTCCCATCATCAAGAAGTACTGCTTCTGCTGTACTAGTATTCGACATTGAAGATGCAAGAGCTGTTGACCAAACTGTTTTGGTGAAATTCATCAGCAAGACAAGATTGCCATCAGCTGACAATTCAAGCTTCGATGAAGCTGGGTCGTGTAAAGGGCTCTCCCTGTTTGCTATCCAAACAATGATCTCATTTTCAAAGTTCTTATACCATATTCCCAGGTAAATGTTTACAGAAGTGTCTGGCTTGAAGAAACCGAGTTCAAAAGTGCCGTTTTGAGATGTTAATGTCTGGCTCGCAGAGAGAGATTGGCCAACCAAAAGGGTATCACCTACAATGGAGAAGCAAGTCCTATGGGAAACGAATAGCAACAACAGCACAAAGAGCAAAAAACGTGGCTTTGTCTTAACACACATCCTCTCTAATTCGTGGGATTAAGGGTGAAAGAGCTGTGACTGAGCATGAATCAGAGAACGAGGAAGGGAAAAAAAACTAGAAATCCCTTGTGAATTCATCAACTATGTGATAATGCTCTAGATCTCTTGTCATATTGTAGCTGTCAGCTCTTACCAATAATTTTCCACATTGACTTGGACTTTTCTTTTCTCGCTATCCTCTCCAATTAGAGGCTTTGCCATTTGTTTTTTGAGTCATGTAATACTGAAATGTGGGTTGAATTGTCAAATTACAGTAAAAATATCAATAATATAAGGCATTGAAGAAAGAGAAATTTAGATTTTTTGAAATCTAGAACTTAAAATGGAAATTTCTATACAATATACTTTTGTTTATTGTTTTTACTTATATTAATTGAAATTCATGTTCTAGATTCAGTTTCATGTGTATTATATGCTATTAGTTTTTATTTTTTTTTGAAAAAAAAAATCATTGGTGCTCTTGAGTGTTTTCATTTTATTTTAAAAAATATATTGAGGAAGAGCAGAAAAGGAGAGGGGGTGTTCAATAATGAGGTGCATGTTTGTTTCTACGGCTGAATAATAATGTTTTTTTTTTTTTGCTGCTTGAAGTTAACTTTTTTTTATGTTTTTTTTTCATTTTAATATGTTGGTATTCAAAATAATATTTAAAAAATAAAAAATATTATATTGATGCATTTTAAATTTTTTTTAAAAAAAACTATTAATTTTATTTTTCTCATTGCCTATTTTAATTTATTACTCTTTGTTTGTTTTTTAAGAGGATTTTTTGACTAAACAATTACCACAGTAATAGTAGACTTGAAATGTCTATTAATAATTAATAAAGTTTCATTGTATTCTTTGGGTGCCTATTAGGATTTAGGACTATTATTAATTAGAGTCCATTTCAAAGTCAAAGATGAATACATATTGTAGTCTATGCCACGTTTGGTGAGAAATTTCTAAGAAGATAAATCTTTCTAAAATTCTTTAAAAAAATTTGGTGATTTAAATTTTAAATCAGTTATGAATCATATTTATAATATTTCATAATCTATTTTATATATATTCCGTGCTCTCGATATACTAAAATAAAAATTTGAGGAACTCGAAAACTATCTCTATCAAAACAGGACCAACCCATCACACACTCACCTTTGAATAAAACTTTACGTGGAATATATATCTGAAATACAGCAGGAAGGAAACATGCAAAACGGCACGTATGTTTCTTGGTCATGCTAAGAAAAAAATCGACACTTTCTTTATCATTACAAGCTATTATTTTCCTTCTTTTGAAAAGCAAATTTACTGTCAAATTTAGCTGATGCCAGTTCGGAGAATCCATCAAAATCCCACTGTAGCTTCTGCATTATCAAATATATAATATAAATGCATCCAAAAACCATCTAAGGTTAACATGTAAGAAAATCAATTGTATAAAACCCCATCAGACAGAATTTCTCTTTTGATGAATAAGCGATTTTCATTTATCAAAGAACGACTTTACAGGAAATCAAGTTCTACTCACAGACAGAAAGAATCTTGTATAAGCTTAAGATCTCCTCCTTAAGATATTGACCTAAAAAGACAATGCCAGCTGGTGGGACAATATTTATATATGACCACGAAAGCTCCATTTCTGAAGACGCCCTCAGGATTTTGGTGAGTCTAAAGAAGGGTTCTGAGGGAAGGAAGAGGGAGGGTTAGAGGTGAAGAGAAGGGCATTTGTGTGTGTTTTGTTAGTAAAAAAAGATGCCAAAAAGTTGATAAAACGATGAAGTACTGTGCCTTTTTGCATAATAAAACGATGTCTTCTGAGGACTGTTGACACTTCTTTTGGCCTTCAGTAAACCCTGAAAAGTTAATGATTATTTACAGGAAAATGAAATGTATGTATTGCAAATGAGATGAGAGGAAACATAAAAGAAACATAATAATAGGAAATAACAACGGAATTAATTATTTATCATTGTTTACATCCAAATATCTTGTGAGTTCATTATACCAGTATAGCTAAAATTAAATTTATTATATTTTAGTCAAATCGATAGTCTATTTAAAATCGAAGATAAACTAGATATTAATTCGGCTGTGCCTTAATAAAAACTAAATAATTTCTTATGATTTCTGAAATCTAAGAAGACCACTGACAAATTAATAATCCAAAGTCTTTATTCTTTAGATCTCTATGAAGTAGCTTCATGTCCTTTAGACCTCTTGATGAAAAAACTATCTCCCATCTATCGCTGTATAAGGAAAGACAAAAACAAGCAAACAGACTTAGTATTGTCAAATTTCTAGTTGCAACTCCTTAATTTTGTTCCTTAATAAATGTAACTACACCAGGCAATCTTCAGCAAAACCTGTTATCCAGGCCCTCTATGCAATCGAGGTGACGAGCTGCTTGAAAGGAAGGAAAGAAGGAAGGTATTGGACTGGTTGTGTCAGTGTTGGCCTGTTGGGCCTATTTAGCCCACTCAACTGCTTCAAAGCCTTCAGCTAAAAGGACAGCTTTATAATCTGACCACATTGCCTTTTCTTTGCCATAAAAAATAAGTACTAGCATTTAGTTGCAGGTAGAAGGGGGCGATCACATTCTTGTCACTGCTTGGTTACAGCGATTTCCTGCAGTCTCCGTTGCTGGAGAACTTTTCTAACCTTGGCAACAACATCTAGTTTGAATCTTGATAGATATAAGCAATTGGTGTCTTGAAGAGTGTGTTTGGTGCACAGGCAGCAGTCGAGTTATCAACATCTAACGGTCTAATTATGTGCTATTATAAGATGAATTTGTACGAAAAGGAAAATGATCAGTTTTTAATATATTATGTGGTATTATAAGATGAATTTAGGAAAATGAGTTTTTAATATATTTAAGATCTGAATTAAATGTGTTTTATGAATACTTGATTTGATGTTGTTCATGTTTCAATACAACGAGAATAATAGGAAAAACTGAAACAAACTATTGTACGATTCAAATCGGAGAACTTATACAAATAAGCTTGATCTAAGCTCCATACTCATAGCTTCCTCGCTCTGATATTGAAGTAGCTTATACAAATAAGCTTGATCTAAGCTCCATACTCATAGCTTCCTCGCTCTGATATTGAAGTAGCTTCTTGTCCTTTAGACCTCTTGATGAAAAAACTATCTCCCATCTATCGCTGTTATTGTCACATTATTCGCAGAAGGTACCCCAGAAGAGCTCATCAATGGTCCTTGTTCTGCCATGTTTCTGCATGCAACAAAAGCAGGTTGCTTAGGTTCTGGGAGAGCTACGTGTTCGTTTGCGATCATGGATATAACATCAGACATTGTAGGCCGATCAGCAGGACTTTCCTGGACACAAAGAAGCCCTATGTTTATGTATCTCAACAGCGTAGCAGTTGAAGGAGGATCTCCCAGGATTGGATCCATCAAGTCCAAAGCTTTATTAGAATTCCATAACTTCCATGCCTATGGTATAACAACGCAAATGCTGCACCATTAGTGTGGAGACTAGGAAAGTATTCAAATACAATTCAAGGAGGAATAAAAAGAAACGAGGGTGTATGTAAGCTCCCCACATGTCCAAGAAGATGGAGGGTGTCGCTGTGGTAGAAACTAGTGTTCTTCTTGCCGCTCACAATCTCAAGTACCAGCACCCCGAAGCTAAACACATCAGATTTTATTGAGAAGAGACCCTCCATAGCATATTCAGGGGACATATAGCCACTAACATTTGAAAAGGTCAGCGCAGATCATGTTAAGAGTAGCATGTCCTGGAAAACAGAATTTAAGAAACTTACTATGTTCCAACGATCCTGTTGGTGTGTGCTTGAGTTTCGTTGCCTCCGAAAATTCGAGCCATCCCGAAATCGGATATTTTTGGATTCATTTCACTGTCTAATAGAATGTTGCTAGGTTTTAAATCCCTGTGAATGATTCGTAACCGCGAGTATCTATGTAGATACAGAAGGCCTTGAGCAATTCCTTCGATTATCCGAATCCGTGTACCCCAATCTAAGATTTGTCCTCTGTTTGCATCTGTTTATATTTTATACACAAATCTGTTATAAATTTCTTGAAGCATTTGAAAAGTTAATGAAATTAGAAAAGAACTAAATGCTGACCAAAGAGAAAGAAATCCAAGCTTTTATTTGGCATGTACTCATAGATTAGCATTTTCTCATCCCGTTCAATACAGGAACCCAGTAGCCTGACAAGATTCCGGTGCTGGAGTTTGGCGATTAGAATTGTCTCATTTCTGAACTCCTCAAGCCCCTGCCCAGATCTTTCTGAAAGCCTCTTCACTGCTATTTCCAGTCCCGTGGGTAATTTTCCCTATTAAATGAACCAAAAGTCATTCTGAAAGTTCATTGAAACTATTTGAACATTTTTCTTAGGATAATCAGCATTTCTCATTTGAACGTAAATTTACCTTATAAACAGGTCCGAATCCTCCCTCTCCAAGCTTATCTGAGAACTGTCCAGTTGCAACTGATACGCTCTCATAACTGAATAATGGAAATTCTATATTTTTACTCCATCTTTTCTTCCGATTGTCAACAGAGCTAGATTCATTGGTAGTTGAGTTAGGATCGGCATCGAAATCAAAACGCAATAAATTGTGACTTGTACGTTCCTTCGCTGTTTCAAGAAAAATATAAAAATAAAAATGATTGAACACATTCACTTTGTTGAACAATATCCAGCTATTCTGATAATATCAAGAAAAAAAGGTAACAACTTCAGGTTAGCATAACCACAATTCGGACGTTAAAAGGTATTCAAAATGTCAGTTGTTTTCATAAATAAAAAACTTTGGTGTTTGTTTGGCATAAAATATTTTACCTTCTAAACATTTTGTATGGATAAATTTGTTGTAAGATATTGTGATTGTTTTATTTTTCATAAAATATTTTATAAAATTTTACGAGATGAGAAATATTTTTAATAAATGAACTAAAGTGAACCTATAATTTATTGTGATAACTCTTCTTGTAAGATATTTTACAAGAAACAAACATATAAAAATAAATAAAAAATAAAAACTCATTTCGGTAAAATATTTTATGCAAAACAAAACGTTTCTGTCTGAAAAAAAAAAAAAACAATCTATCTCCAACATATACGGACTTTTTCTTACTTTTCATCACCAGTAACTTGGGGGTTAATTAAGTCTACCGGAGACAGCAGAAATTAAAGCAAGAACAGGATGTACCTTTGTGTATGAGCTTTCCCTTGCGCAGACAACTGAAGTATATGAAGAGGCCTAAGGTAATCAGAGTTGCTGGAACAGCCACAGCCAAGGTTGTCCGTATTTTCCCTTTGATATTGCCTACTTGTAAGCATAGATCAAACAATATTCAAATCATAAACCAAGAAATTTACTATTAACGAATTAAGATGTTTTTATTTTGATAGAAAGATATGGGAAGATAGGTTATGTATTCCACTCTACAGGAAACATTTCATCCACCATTTTATCTGGAAAGACTATGTTGTTATTTTGTAAGAAATCATTGCTCAACATCTATTGGATCATTTATAACTATATATATATAAAACCTTTCTACCTTACCTGTTCGGATACTGCCACTACCAATCTGAGGTTCAAGCTCACAAGCAGCAAGTCTGATGTAAATTTCTGCTCCAGCCCTCCCAGCAGCAATCTCTGACTGTTTTAAGTTTATAAGATCTCCTTCCCATAAAAAACACCCACTGTTATTATAGGCATAAGCCACGCAATAACAATTTTTCATGCAATACAATCTACATCTTGCAACACTCACTTTTTGATATGTTTTTGAATTTTCTGGTAATGTCAGAATCGACATCTTCAGGAACCCATCTTTTTTCCCACTACTTTTCTTATTTTGACACTGCAAAGGAGATTTCCTAACACAACCGCTTGACCAATCATTTTGTACTAATGGTTCAAAACCTTTCAAGCATTCACAAGAGCTCGATGAATTTCCATGAAAGACTCCAAAAACCCCGCATAAACCATAAACACCAGCTTGGTCTCTCGGCTGGGACCAGAATTCTGACCAATTCCGAACACCTGCTAACCAATTTAATTGTTTGATTTGTCCTGAAACATCAATCACGTATCTTGAGAGTATTTCAGCATTGTACACAGAAAAGGTGAAATAGCTTTCATTTTCATTCGATATATAACTATAATTGAAATAATAGTTCAAATTCATCTCAGGAACCATGGAAAATCCTTGTCCATTCCAAACCCCACTGCTCCAATACATCTGTGACCTGTTCCACTCTATAAAAAACTGACTACTGCCATCCGGGTCCATCGCAATCGAGAACATACCTGGTGCAGGATCTTCTGGGTTTTTCCAGGAAATAAGCCTCTGCACTTTCCCAGTGTGCTTGTTGATTCCAAGCTTTCCACCAGGTAGCAATGTATCAGTTGGATTGTCAAAACTCTGCCAGTAAATAGCGGATGGGTTTGAGCCATCTTTAATGACAAAGTTTCCATTATCAAGAAGTGCTGCTTGTGCTGTACTGTTATTCGGCATTGAAGATGCAAGAGCTGGTGACCAAACTGTTTTGGTGAAATTTGTCAGTAGGACAAGAATGCCATCCGGTGACAATTCAAGCTTCGATGAAGCAGGGTTGTTTAAAGGGCTCTCCCTGTTTGCCACCCAAACAATCATCTTATCTGCGGAGTTCTTATACCAAATTCCAAGGTAAATGTTTAAAGAAGCGCCTGGCTTGAAGAAACCGAGTTCAAAAATGCCATTTTGAGATATCAGTGTCTGGCTTGCAGAGAGAGACTGGCCAATCAAAAGGGTATCACCTTCAATGGAGAAGCAATTCCAGTGGGAAACGAATAGTAACAGCACAAAGAGTAAGAAACTTGGCTTTGTAATAACACACATCCTCTCTAATTTGTGGAATTTAGGGTGTAAAGCTGTGACTGAGTATGGATCAGAGAACGAGGGAAAGAAAAACAAGATATCCCTGGTGAATTCAGCAACTACGAGAATGCTTTCTTTGATCATATTGCTGCTATCAGCTTTCTATATAACAGCCACATTGATTTGACTTGGACTTTACTGTGATGCCGTGTCCCTTAATTTGTTTTCAGAAATCATGTTAAATTCAAGTCATGAAAAAAAAACCAAAACATTTATTTTATTGGGCCATAGTTTTGTGACTTTTTTCCAGCTTGATAACATATTATAGCCGAAAATTAAACAGTGTAGGCTGCTGCTATATATGTTTCAACATGACGTAAATATACAGTATAGACTTGTAAAAATGTTTATGCCTTGAGGTCTCGAAACATTTTCCTCCTGTTAGAGAACAGAAAAGTAGAGTCGACTTTTGAGAGTAAGCCCATCCCAATTATTACGTTGAAGGAGGAACATTAAGCCAGGGGCGGCGGAGATTCTTCTCGTTTACGGTGCCGAATAGAGTCTCCCTCGTCGTGAAACATTCCTTGACTTCGAAATCTACAGTCTTGTGCCCCCGCTTCACTGCTGGGCGGCCTAAAAGATTTTTTTCAAAGTCAAAAAAATAAAATAAAATTGTAGGAGTTCATTAAGAATTGAAAAGATAGCAAGAATCTCATTCTAAAATTAATATTAAATTAATTGATATCCAATGAAATAATATCTCAAATATAATTAAATTCATTCTACTATAATTAACTTTGATCAAATTTTTAAAAAATTAAAAATCATGAAGGATTGTACAATATCCTACTTTATTGACCGCAACTTCAATATTTATCATCTCCCTCCAATAGACATTGAAGATATTCATGAACCAGTTTCTGGATTTCTATTCTATGGAAACAATATTATTTCTGGTACTATGGGAAACGTCATCCGATGATGTATGGTTATATATATAACAACGGTCCTTATAAGCTAATTGTTCTGCACTTCTTACTCGGTATAGCTTATTACATGGAGCGTGAGGGGGAACTGAGTTTCTGTTTGGATATGTGTTCTTGGATTGGTGTTGCATATTCATCTCTTGTTGCGGTAGCTATTACTATTTTCTTGATTTATCCAATCAATCAAGGAAGCTTTTTTTGGATGGGATGCCTTTATAAACCTCTGCATAATATTATCCGGAAATAAATTCAAACTGAATGATATTTAATGGGGAAAAATTTTAAAAATAAATAAAGACATTTTTAAAAGAACCTAGGGTGGGCTCGATGGGCATGCTTCTAGCCCAAACAAAGAGCAGTCCTGTGCACGTGACCTCAATTTTCTAGCTTTTTTTCTAAAAGAAAAAAAAAATTCAACGAGACGATGCCTCATCTCTAGTTTGATTTTGGCTGCATCAGGTGGTTGGAAACTCGAGTTTCCAACTGAAAGGACACTAGACCTCTTATTCAGGCCCTCTATGCAATTAGGGTGACGAGCTGCTTGGAAGGAAGGAAGGAAGGTATTGGACTAGCTGTGTCGGTGTTGGCCTGTCGGGCCTATTTAGCCTACTCAACTGCTTCAAGCATTCAGCTAAAGGGACAGCTTTATAATCTGACCACATTGCCTTTTCTTTGCAATAAAAATAAGTAGTAGCATTTAGTTGCAGGTGGAAGGGGACGATCACTTCTTTTTCTTCCCATGCTATTCTTGTTGCTGCTTCATCTCTTATGCCAGCTTGGTTACAGGGATTTCCTGCAGTCTCCGTTGCAGGAGAGCTTTTCTAACCTTGGCAACAACATCTAGGACATGTTTATTTTTTTAAAAGTAGTTTTTAAAAATTACTTTTCAATTTTTTTTAATGTTTGTTTGTTATTAAAAAAGTTGGTCAACGAAAAATATTTTCCGGTCAAAGAAAAATTTGGTTTGGTTTCCAGAAAAGTGTTTTCCTTTTTAGCTGTGTTTGTTTTCCAAAAAGTGGTTTCCAGAAAATCACTTTCCAAACTTTCCCGTGTTTGTTTGCCATTAGAAAAGTTGATCAATGGAAAAAAATTTACAGTCAAAGAAAAATTTGACTTGGTTTTCAGGAAAGTGTTTTCCTGAAAAATTTGGGCGGAAAATATTTTTTGAAAGTTGTGAAAAATTTAGAAATGTTATTATTTGCTGATTATATCAAATTTGATCTTCAAACTTTTGATTGCTATATATAATTTGTTTTGAATATTTATTTTTCAATTTCATCTCTTAAAATTTAATTTTTATATTAACTTTGGTCTTTATTTTTATAATTGCTATTTGCTTTTTTCTTATTATTTTTTTATTGAATTTTTTTATTTATTAAATTTGGTCTTCATTCTTTTGATTGTTACTTATTTTATTTGAAATAATTTATGAAATGTTTATTATTATTATTTTATTTCTTCATCTTTTATTTTTTTTTAATTTTTTAGATTTGATCTCTATTATTTTGATTATTAGTTATTTTATTTGAGATAATTTATAAAATTATATTTTTTTTTCAATTTCATTCTCATTCAACTTTTTAATTTGTAAGATTTGTTCCTTATTATTTTAATAAACTTGAGAAAAATAAAACATTAATAAATTATTTTACAGCTCATTTTCCATAACATAACCAAACATGGAAAATATTTTCTAACTTATTTTTTATTACACTACCAAACATCAAAAATATTTTTTAAAATTTATTTTTTATAAAACAATTATTTTCTAGCAAACAAACAGGTCTAGTATGAATCTTGATAGATATAAGCAATTGAGTTTGTTTGGTGCACAGGCAGCAGTCGATTTATCAACATCTGACGGGCTAATTATTGAAATGCCTGTTCATAATAAAGTTCTATTAGAGCGTATTAGGACCATTATTATAGGACCAGGCAATCTTCAACGTTAGCTAATGCCATTGATAAATACATGTAGTTTAAGTAGTCTATGTCGTATGTGTAAAAAATCTCAAATTTAGCTAATGCCGGTACTGGGAATCCATCAAAATCCCACTCTAGCTCTTGTATCATCAAGTATCTAATATAGCATCCAAAAACCAAAAATTAATATCAAAACAGGAATTTTTCTTGCAAACATAATAAATGTAGTGCAAGGACGGGACAAAATCTTTTGCAAGGACGGACAAAACAAGCAAACGTACGTGCTATTGTCAGATATCTAGTGGCAACTCCTTGATTGTGTTCCTTGCAAACATAATAAATGTAACCACAACAGGCAATCTTCAACGTGACAGCACCCCTTCTTCAGCAAAACCTGTTCAGGCCAAAGGAATTCAGTCGACAAGTCACTTAGTTGTGGAATTTTTCACAGAGCTGAGGCGGATTCTACCAAATTCCTTTAATGAGAGGACTATTTTCTAAGTTTAAGATGTCTTAAAGGAACTGACGTAAAAAGAAAATGTCAGCTGGCGGACATTTATGGCCACGAAAGCTCAATTTTTGAAAACACTCTCGGGATTTTGGTGAGTCTAAAGAAGGGTTTTGAGGGAAGGAAGAGGGGGGACTCAGAGGTGAAGAGAAGGGCTTTGTGTGTATTTTGTTAGTTAAAAAAGATTTGTACCACCAGTGTACCTTTATGCACAATAGAACGATGTCTTATGAGGACTGTTGACACTTCTTTTGGTCTTTCGTAAACCCTTAAAGATTGAAACTTTATTCTTCGTTAAATACTAAAACATCAAATCCATAGAGGAAAATCATTCCTTTTTCCAATTCTTGAAAGAATACATCCACTTGCATGGGGCCAAGGGGGCTCATAGACATTGTGTACCCTATCTTGTCATGAAAGTCTGCGGACTCCGGAGGGTGTCTAGGCACTGCTTAAAGCATCAGTATCACCTTCCCCATCATTCGCGAATGAGTTGGGTGTAACTACTACTACCATGTATCCCCTGGCTATAATATATATCATAATATGCTGGTGTAAAGGCAAGTTGCAGCCTCTATAGCCAGGTGAATCCTCATAGAATCAACCCTTCATGAGAAATAACACAGAGTCTGCTCCCGGTGGGCTGTGATGTAGTGGATTGGGGAAAGAAAAAAGTGAAACAGTTGAAAGAGTGTGTTGTCGATTGAGTGGCCAGGAGCCTCCTTTGTTTCCACAACCAAATGCTAAACCCAGCCAAATAAAGGAAATGACACCATGAGGGGAGAAGAAAAGGGAGATGAAAGTGAAAGTCAAAAGGAAAAATCAAGTTCAAATTCCAGAAAGAGGAGTTACAGTGAGACGAGTATGGAAGCAGGGGCAAACGAAGTCACAAGCCAGGCAGCATATAAAGTGGCAGGCAAATTTTTGATCCTTCATAGGTACAGGAAGGCTCTAATAAATCCCCTCGATCAACTTCGAAGACTTGAACCTTTACTTAAACTGCGTTGTGTTACAGAAGTGACTGTAAACACGGTGATCCTTCACGGTGATCCTTCAGTTTTCTGTTACATCCTATAATATTTCATTCACCATACAGTAAACCTGAGATTGTTAGGACATCCCTGTGAGTAATTTTTTCTTTTCCTTTCTGATGAATTCCCGGATGTGAAAGTAGTAGTATCACAAGGTAGTGGCATTTTTACCTCACAGCTGATATGTCTATGATTTTTCTTGTATGCTCTCCATTTCAGTTTATGTTTAATCATAATCCATCTATTCTTGATTATGGAACGTTCAATCTCTCAGTCAGAGAACACAAGCTAGGAAATCTCGAATGAAATTTTCTTAGTAAATGAAGCATAATTTGCTATGCTTTGATGGCTAAGGACATTGCTTCAGGATGTGGGGATCTCTTCATTCTCCTGTACGTTAGCCCCAGTGACATTTGGAGCTCCGAGAATGCTTATTTGCCAATATAATTTTAGGTGGAGAGATTTGGGCACACACCAACTCTCAAGCCCTCTAGCCTACAGCCAACGCTTCATTGGAGCAGAGGACTGGTTATAATCTTGAGTAATGCTAATCATGCATAATATTGTGCATGATTAGCATTACTCTAATCTCTTCTTTTGAAAAATCATAGGAGTGGATATCTAAAGCTTTGGAAATTGCAACCAAGAATTTAGAGCTTGAAGCACTCACAACTTCTGATTGAAGGGATTTAGCAACAATTCATTGCAAATCAAAAGCATTAAATTTTTTTTTCGAAGCTTTTCAAAACAAAATGCTTGCTTGAGTACCCCAACTGTACAAAATTTGCAGTTTGACATTGCTTGCATTATCCAACTGTAAAAGAAAAGGGAAGAAAAGAAAGTATGCCCTAATCTAATGCAATACCATGTATCCTGTCATTCTTTGGTCCATTGCCTACATCTACAATTCTCAATTCCTTCTCAGCTCCAATAGTTGTTGAAGTTATTAACGTTTCCAAACTTATCCGCTGTTGACAGGGTCGTAGGGCAAGTTGTTCCTTTGTTTAGGCGTCGGTGGATTCGCAGGATGAATCCGAGGCATCCAAGTAACTTTCTGCTGCTCATAAAACTGCCCACCAATTAAATTTGCTTTCTCCTCTATACAAAGAGTAAAGTTCTCCTCACCGCTAATGTCTTTCCCATATAAAGTTTCCTGGGAAGCTTTCTTACTTTCAGGACTAACTTCCTTGTGGAGATTGACCATTTTGTTCAGCGACCCAACCATTTCCATATGATACTTCTCATGATAGCTACCAGCTTGCATGTCACCGAGCAGTTGGTTTTCGACGTCTAGAGCTTTGGCCGCATTATTATTCATCACAGCTTCCTGACCAAGATTTGCTAGGTTGTAGTTTTGGAAAGGAACAGTTGGATGCACCTGAGTTGATTGGACAGAAGGAACTAGACCTTGATTCCTTGCTAAAGCATCTGTGTAAATGCTCATCCCTTGACCCCAGTATGACATCCTTTGATTCTCAAGGACATTGCAGCTATCTGAAGGTGAAAAACACATGACTATGTTACCACAAAGATGGAGTTATTAGTTGTGCAGAACTAGAATCTTATACAAAAGATGTGGTTCGGAAGCAATACACTACCTGATGCTGGTGTAGGCATCTCCTTAAGAGATGACAGGCCTTTATGTCCATACGGTTGCTTATGCTGCGCCTGGTCATTATGTCCATAAGGTTGCACATGCTGAGTCTGGCCGATATGTCCATAAGGTTGAATATGCTGAGTCTGGCCTACATGTGAAGGAAAATTCGGAAAATTAAACTGCATTCTGAGGTTGAAATCCTGCCCTCTGTGATTGTAATCAAACGCAGAACCTGGATTGCCACACGAATTTGAATGGAAGAAGGGATTTTTCAGAGTTGGAAAAGACTGCTTGCTCAGCTCAAAGAACCGTGGTTCGCAAAGTAAAAGGTTCTCATAGTGTTTGTCAAGGTATTTATGAGGAAACGTAAGATAATGCATCCTGAGAACAGAATAATCATCAGCAGAAAACGTTAGACCTTGTAATGAAAAAATGTACAGATTCCTGTTAGATCATACAACTTCTATTGACCAAGTGGATGATACCATTGATGTTCACCTGAAAATGGAAGCCTGCCTTCCAGTGAAGTCTTTTGCTAGCTTCCAAATGGCCTGTTTCCGCGGCTGCGGATCAATTTCCTCATGGAAGGTAGGAGGCCGGTTTAGCTGCAGAAAACTCAACTGCATTATAACGGGACTATCCATAATTGAGAAACTTAAATTGAAGCCCTAGAAAAACACAAAATACCTCAATTTGTAGAATTCCTGGCTGATTCTTCTCCATTACAGCATTTATTCCACTTATATCACTCCATTGAATCTCAATCTTGTATTTCAGACGCCCTTGCAAGAATTCCCACACAAGCTTCTTTTTTAAAAAATAACATTTAGCCATCAAATCACCTTCATTCTTAGACGCTCTCTGCACACATTCCATCAAATATTATCAGGGAAGAATCTGATGCAAAATTCATGTCACAAGTCTTTTTAACCAAGAATGTGATGGACATTCACACTGAAACTAGTCATGTTCATGCCCGTGTGTACGCATGTCACGAATGGTAACGAAACAGATGTCCGAATCATGTCATTTCTTTTTCAAAAGGTATTACCTGCCATTCCCCGATTTTGATAAATGAGGCAGCAAAGTTGGAGGCCTTCACCCTGGAAGACATTGACTTCTGGCCAAAATCACTGCTATCCATGCTTTGGCCACTTGATGCTTGGGATAGCCCAGCTTCAATTGTACTAACATAGTTTGGATTTGTTATTGAATCCATCCAAGTTGGTGGCAGACTGAATTGTAATCCAAGTGGATTCAACTGCATAAGCTTTCTAGCCATCTCATTCTGTTAAGAAGACAGAAAATGAAATTCAATATTATAGCACTTGGCATGCAAAAAGAAAGAAAATAAAAGCAGACAAATCTTGCATGAAGATTGCAAAGATATACTGAAATCCCACCACCCTTTCCATTAAAGAACAAAATATATTATATATACACTTTCAAATTCAATAAAATAAAATTAATAATTAATTATATTTTATGTTAAATAAAAAAAAGGAGGAAATGACAACTTATTAAAAAAATAAAAATAAAATCTACAAATAGCAAACCCCATCAAGAAAAAAGGAAGAAAAATAAAAGGCGCCGATGATATCATCATGGAAAAAGAAATGCATGTTTACATGTCACTCAATTTAACAAACACTCAAAAGCAACAAACAGCAAGAAAAGAGGCAAAGAGAGCAATAAAATCTTGTGAATATACACTAAGATCATACATCAAAGAAGCAAAACCCTCCATGCAAAAGCCAAGAAACACAAAGAAATGAGGCAAAGAGAGCAAGCAAATCTTGTGAACTAGATACTAAGATCACACACATCAAAGAAGCAAAACCTTCCATGCAAAAAACAAGAAACGAGAAGAAATGAGGCAAAGAGAGCAAGAAAATCTTGTGAACTAATATCCCACATGCCAAGAAACCATTAAAGAAAGCACCAAGAAATGTCAAAAGAAGAGACTAAAACTCATCTCAAAACCAAAAGACTAGCAAAGAAAACGGAAAAAAGCATGATTCTTGAATAAAAAGCAATCAAAAAGAATGAAAAGAAAGCATCTTCAAACCTGCTCATAGCTCTGTTTTGGTGTTTCTCTAATTATCTGGTTTGTGTCAAGAACAATCTCATTATTTTCATCATCAATATCTCCAAATAGCAAACGCATCCAATCTAATGTATCATCACCAATACCGTCATCATTCTTACCACCACCATCACCCTTCAAATCGAATCCATCAAGCTTTTCAACCATGGTGACTTTTACAAAAACCCCACTTCATATATTCTCTTTGGTTAGTTCTTGATTGCATATACACTAACCTTTAAAGGTCAAAGAGTAGTGTATATGCAAAGATTGGCTCTTTGGAGGAAAACAGGGGAAACAGAGCAAATGAGAGTAACAGGGCAAATGAGAGAGTATATAGGGAGGAGTAAGAGAGAAATGTTGTGTGTGAATAGGGACTAGGTGTTTCTGTTTATGGGAACCAATCATTAATTTCTTAAGTGGAGTAATTTGAAGCTAATTTGTTATTTCTTGGATTACTCTAATTATAATATATTTTTATTTTCTTTTTTTTAACCTTAATTATTATTTTATTTTTGAATGTAAATAATAAATTGAAGGGGAGCATGAGGGAGAAAAATTGAATTTTTTATTTGTTAGTTGTTAATGTTTTATGTTGTACAATTTATCTTCATGTTCAAGTCAAATTTTTAGGTTTATGCCCTCAAAATTTTATAGCATTTGTTTTTTTTTTTATTTAATTAGTTTTATTTTTTAAAAATTAATTAAATGAAACAATTATAGATTTAATAAAAGGTAAAACATGATATGATCGCCTGAAAATATCTCATTAACTTTACATGAGTTGTTCTAACACATATCAGATACAGAATTCTATTGTACCAAAATAATATGTTTAGACTTGCTTTATTGAAATGACTAGTTTTGGAAAAACAACGAAGAATTTTATGAATTATTTTTATATTAAATTTACCAAAGCATGCAATAATTATTTTTATTAATGGTGTTTAAATTTTTTACTTGTATTTTATGGTGATGTCATAATCTTGGTTTTGAAAACCTAAAATGCAATTAATTTAACAACTTCATATGTGAACTACAATGTTAATGACAAGTGACATGAACAAGTAATTTATGGCATCATTAGATCAAATGACATTAAGTTGTCTTAAAATCAAAGGTTTCATGCAGCCAAAGAAGAATTAGGCTCTTAATTAAAAAAAATCAATTTTATTAGTTAATTATAAATTTGGGAGGACATATGGTGAAGAATTTGAAGTTTAAGTATTATTTTTGTAATCTAGTAAGGCCTATGTTTCCCCATTAAGAGGGTGTATCTTTTCATTTAATAATTTATCTTAGCATTCTTGGAGTTTTAGTATGATTAAGTGTTTTTTTTTCTAAAATAAATACAATAAGTCTTCACATATTTGTGATGCTATAAACTTTAATTTCCTCCTGCATTATTATGACTTGGAACAATATATCTCACCGGAATTATTTCTATTTAGACAATTTAAGTGGATATAAAAGTTGATTTAGTTGATAATCACTTAACATCCAAATTATTTGGATTAAATTCAGAATTTAAAACAAATTATCCACATTAAAACTAAAATAAAAATAATATTTTTTTATTTCTTAGGATATAGTCTAGGATTAATCCTAAGGATTGATCTGATAATCAATAATTAGGCATGCATATTTTTTTTCTAGGTTCAAATTTTAGAGAAAATACTTTAAAAATTTATTAAATTTATCAAAGTATTTCAAGTTTATTTTGAGAGGTGCATCTTTAAAATTATCCAATAAAAAAATGTTTTAAATTATCTAACGACAAGTTCTAGAATTTGTTTAAAAGTGTCGTAAAGATTGTTTTTTAAAGTAATTTTTACTTGAAGATACATTAAAATAATATTTTTTTTTATTTTTAATATCACATATCAAAACGATAAAAAAAAACATTAAAAATTATTAATTTCAAGTTTTTTTATAAAAAATTAAAATTTTAAAAAGTACGATTAGACCGCGATGCCAAATAATATCTTAGTTTCATTTTATATGAAAATTAATTCAAAAACATATATCATCATGAAATAAAAAAATTTAATTTTGGATTTAAATTCTAGTACACAAATAGTATTTCCCTATTTGCTATCTCATATTCTAGGAGAAAAGAATTGCCAAAAAAGAGAGCAATAAATAGTAGAAAAAACGCATTTTCTGTAGATAAAACATGAGGTCTAGCATGGCAAGTTGCCATGAAATCTTTATGTCAAGGATAATAATATAATAAGAGTGTGGCATCCACATGGCAATCTCTCATTAGTTAGAAGCCATGGAGCCGCCATTCTGAAGTGCCTTGTAAAGCCGTCACCGACTCACCATGCACTATTCCCACGCGAATGGTAGGGTCCCATAGTCCACGTCATCATATATGGGCCCCGGATTTCCAACTTCTTCCTCATTGGACATAAAAAAATCTATATAAATCATTAAAATAGGAAAAGTAAAGGAAAAAATTGTAAAAACTTGGCTCAAATACGACATCGGATTATTACTAATAAAAAAGGTACATTCATCCTCACTATTTAAATAAATAATATAAATTATATTTTGGGTTTTGTAATTTTACAAATCCATTAAATTTGTGTGAAGCTAACTCAGCAGATATTGAGTAAAATTATGGTGACATTTTGAGTAATACTCAGCAGTACAATGGAATACTCAATTGGTCTCAGCTTGTGAGTCCTGGGAAATTGACATGACTACAGCTTTTGGAATTCTAGAGGAGCCATGGATTGGAACTCAAAAGTCAACCCAACCTTTCTCATAGAAAGTCAAAAGGGAAAATTCATATGGTGAGCTGCTGGGATAATCAAAATGCAGTCAAGATGTCAGTGTCATCAACCTACTCCATTACTGTCCATTGATGAGCCCACTTTAGCATTTAGATTGGATCCCCTTAGAGTACGTGTATTTTTGCATTTTAAAAATATTAATATTTTAAAATTTTTTATGTATTTAAAAAAAAAACATCTTGAAAAATTATTATAACGGGGGCCTTTCCTTTCAATCAACAAAATCTACTTGTCCTTCTCTTTCTGGCCATGCTGCGCATGCGCTTGGTTAGATCCTTTGGTTTGCAATGGATATACTGCTGCCTTCTATGATTGCATTTTACACTCAGCAATAGATTTGAGTCAATGATCGGAAAACTCCCTTTTTTCAATCTTGATTTGTGTTGAAACTCAGGAACTATAGCCCTCGTCAGGCCTCATTGAAAGGTAATAATCTTCCCCCTTCAATGAGCCTATCATCATTTATGCAAGTAGAATTTAGTTCCAGGTTACTTTTACCAAGTAAACAAACCAGCATACCAATGCATCAATGGTGGTATCTAAAGAAGTTCGACGAGCATCCATCCACAAGCATGAGTGGCTGTTCATAGTTTTTCTAACATTATATGATCTGCAGACAATGACATTATTAAGAAAAGAAGATGAAAGGAGCTGTTGTCAACCTGTCGGTTTCATCCGACTTGATACCTCAGACCGAGGAAAGAGGAGAAGAAACGCAAATATTCTGTCAATTATTTGCTCATTTGTGGGCATCGCAATGTACATTTCCTCAAAAGAATTATACTTTTGATAAATGGGTGGTATCAATTTACACTAATCTGAAAAGTAAATAAACAATGACATCTCTCCCACCCTATGCTGAATTCTCAGCTCTACTTTGTTCTGAGATTATCCTGATGAGAAATCCAATAGCGTTGGACAAAAATGGGTTTGGTTCTGTATAAGGGTCTCAAAGTACACATACATTTCAACAGGGGTCCCAGAAAAATTGTTATTTAAAGAATAACAATCACAGGAAGGGTTTACTTGTTTTCATTCTCCTCGTATCCAAAGGCTAACTCAAATATCTGGCTGTAGTCATCTACAAAGTGGACATCAAGGCCTTCTTTTACATTAGGCAAAAGCTCGTCAAAATCTCGCCTGTTTGCTGATGGGAATATGATGGTCTTCACATCACTTCTTCTCGCGGCTAATGTTTTCTCCTTGACCTGAATGTTACACAAGATGAGAAGTATATGAGTTTATATATTTGCTAACAAAAGATGATAAAGCTTTGGGGGGGTTCAAAGTTCAGCCGCGCAGTCTATATGAGTTGGGGTGATTTGACAAAATTTTGCAGTCACACGAATTCTAAAAAACTCATAAAAACATATGAAAGGCCACATTTACTGGAGCACAAAAATGTGTTATAAAGAAACATACAACTATATGACAAGTCATGGCATATATATATAACATTCGGTAAGTTGCAAATAGTAAGTGATGTCCAACAATACAAGTATCAGCTACTGTACATACCTAAAACTTGGTGTAACTAGAGTTATGTTAGGAATCACTAAAAAGAAGGATATCAAATACAGCAAGAGAAAAGGAGGTTCGTATAACATACCCCACCAATAGGAAGAATTTTTCCTGTCAGTGTAACTTCCCCAGTCATTGCTAGATCTTTTCTGACAGGCTTCTTCATGGCAAGAGATAGCAAGGATGTGATCATGGTGCAACCAGCACTAGGTCCATCTTTTGGGGTGGCCCCGGCAGGGACATGAAGGTGAAGCTTGGTATTAGCAAAAAAGAGGTTATCTGGTTCTTTCTCAAGCA
Organism: Populus nigra; assembly: GCF_951802175.1. NCBI lineage: Eukaryota > Viridiplantae > Streptophyta > Magnoliopsida > Malpighiales > Salicaceae > Populus > Populus nigra. Next base: position 22,862,313 of record NC_084856.1, read on the forward strand.
ATATCGCTCTTGCAACTGTGTGAGCAATTTGGGCACTTTCTTTCATTACTTCTCCAAGTTGACCAGTGAGATTAAGGGCTCCTTTCCCATCTCCTTGCTCAACCTGAGTGGTCTCTATATACAAGGTGGACCCACCCATTGCAGTCCATGCAAGGCCCATCACAACCCCAATTGGAGTTTGATCGTAGATGCGCTCAGCATGGAAAACAGGTTTGCCAACAAAATCAACTAGGTTTGATGTGTCAATTAGCACCTTCTCAATGGCCTTAGTCACTTCACTTTCCTCAATTTTCTCAGTTTCAGCTGTATCCTGTCAAAAAAAAAAAAAAGAACACCAGACTGAAACTGAGAATCTGGATTTGAAAATAATTGACGAGGGGAGAGCACAAGGCAGATAAGAAACAACTTTCCAAAAATAACTCTTTTAAAAACCCATCTTAGCCATGCTCAAAATGCAAGTACAGTGCCTGAAAGCTGACACCAAATTCTCTAGCAGCATATAATCTTCAAGATACCTTTGAATCAGTAGGTTGATCAGTGGAACTCTGTAAGTCATCAGGCTGGGGATTCATCTGCACAATCTCAGCTTCTTCAAGGGTTTGACCTGTGTGAACAATTTCAGCTTCTTCAGGGGTTTCATTATTTTGTTTGTTACTGCTAACATCTACTGATTCTGTGGAGGTTTCAACACATTCAACTTTTGCTTCATTTAGTTCTGCCACAGGAACTGCAGATTCAATTATCGCTCCTTGCCGCACGAGTTGCAGTGCAATCTGGCAGGCAATGACAAAAACAAGGCAAGACATTTCATTGTTGAAATATGTTTCAAATGTGGCATGCCAAATTGCATGCAGACATTCCCTGGGCAAGGAATACATGAGAAAGGCAACCTCTGGAACTATCATGAATAATGATTTTTTCTCAAAGTGTTTAGCTGTGACTGAACAAACCTTGCGATAAATTTTTTCAATGTGCTTTTGAAGATTACGAACCCCTGCTTCTCGGCAATAATTCTCTATCAGGGCAAGAAGAGCAGCATCAGTTACTTCAACCTGGAAACATTGAGTAATGTGAGTTCCATAGGTAGACGATATATTAAGCAAAACAGTCTAAAAGCAGCAGGAAGTCATAATTGATAACATGGTGTCAAAAAAATATCCGTACATCTATGTGCTAAAATTCCATCTGAAAGTGACCTGCCATCTAATGACTATTCCCGCATTGATTATTTTACCATGCAAATGATATGGTGATGGAATACAAAACAAGAGAAAGATCATTCATCCAGAGAGAGAGAGAGAGAGAGAGACCTGCTCAGGTTTGATGCCACATGCTTCGCGTGTAGCCTTCTCCAAATAATCTCTGGCAATGTGCACTTTCTCATCTGTAATATACCCAGCAATAGCAATTACCTCCATCCTATCCAAAAGGGGGTTGGGTATCATGTCCACAACATTTGCTGTGCACACAAAGAGAACCTGCATAAAATTTCCAAGGGATCAAGCAAAAACTTACGAGAATTCCAAAGAAAGACACCACAGAAATCTGACATGTTCCAACTCCTAATAATATAGACACAAATTGAACTTGCAAAACAGAATAAAGGACACAAATTAAACTAGCAAAATACAAAGAAATTTTTTAGAGCACAAGGAGTGCGAGCATTGGGCATGACATAATGTATATAGGTAGAGCATAATTTTGTAGCATAGCTGATTACTAACCTCCCTCCCTATAACAGGCATGACAACTCTCCCATCATTTTTTATGATCTATGTCTTTGGTGCATGAATATACAAGATGGGTAGAAATCACAAATGTCAAGCATGCTTCAAGGTGGAGCATGGAACTTTTCCCATTAAATAAAGTAATAAAACAGGAAAATTTTGTTAACTACTGCACTTTAAACAACAACATAGCACATCAAATATATGAAAAATATGGCTACAATGAAAACAAAGGTGTCTGCAAATCACTACATTAACAAACCTTTGATAGATCAATTGGAACATCAAGGTAGTGGTCCAGAAAATTGGCATTTTGCTCTGGGTCAAGCAACTCCAATAAAGCACTTGCTGGATCCCCGGAGTGCCCTCTTCCCAACTGCCACAAATAGGCAAACTTATTCTCAACAATAGGAAAAGCATTCATCATCATGAATGATTCATATTTCCAATGCAGAGATCTCACCATGACTGATACACAACAAAAGAAATTTTTGGGAAGAGAAAAAGAAACAGTGATACCAAATCCAAAAGTAAATTGACCCTGTGAACTGAAACTACCTTGTCAATCTCATCAATCAGAACAAGAGGGTTAGCAGTTCCCACATGTTTCAGGCACTGCACCATCTTTCCTGGCATTGCACCAATATAGGTTCGACGATGCCCCTAGATATAATAGTGTTAGATAAAAGTGTTCTTAACAAAAATGGAAAAATGATGCACATTGCATGTTATCTCACTGGAAAAATATTTTATATTTAGCCACCTTAATTTCAGCAACATCAGACAACCCTCCTACTGAAAACCGAAAGAACTTTCTGTTCAATGAACGTGCAATTGAACGCCCGATGCTAGTTTTACCCACTCCAGGTGGACCAGAGAGACAGATGATTTTTCCTGCAATGTGTTTGGAAAAAATTATTACATTTTGATGCTGCTTACTGGTATAGTCATTCAGATTGGGGATGATTGATATAAACCAACCTTGAGAAATTCCTCTGAGTTTTCCAACAGCTATAAATTCCAATATCCTTTCCTTAACATCAGTTAATCCATAATGATCTTCATCAAGAATCTTCTGTGCCCGAAGAACATCAAAATTCTCATCACTGCACTCAAATAATAAAAATATAAGAAATCCAACAAATATTTAAAACCTATCTATACCTTAACTCAATTAAGTAGACCCATGCAAGATAAATTTTTTTCCTTGAGAAATTCATGAGGACCTAGCTAAATGAGAAACAAACCTGTAACTTCCCCAAGGCAACGCAGTCAACCAATCTAAATAATTACGAGTGACATTAAATTCACTTGAACTAGCCTCTAAAAGCTGCAGTTTCGTGAGCTCTTCTTCTATAACTTGCAAAACATGCACTGGGATTTTATCCCTGTTTGGTTCAAGCCTTTCCCTAAACTTTGCTGCAGCAATTGAGAAGAAATTATTTAAATGGATACCGAAATAAATAAAATCTACAATAACTGATTATATCCATATCAATGCAGGAGCCAGGGGTGATAATCAAATCAAACAATGAAAAAAAGTAGCTTGAGTATAACCATTTAGGACAGGCAGCATGCAATCAAAGCATTCAAAAACATGAATTATACAAGTAACAGTGGTATCAGGCCTTTGAGAGTAAATATGATGTCATTTGAGAGTCAGTAGAACCACACTATGCAATGCATAATTCTTGCTTAACTTAAGCTTCTAAGAATTTAATAACCCTGAGGTTTTTAAGTGTAACACAATCAATAGTCATGCAATTCCAACAAAGGCTAATCAAAGCAGAACTAACCAGAAAGTGCTGTTTTGTCATCTGCCTCCAATCCCAGTTCCTGCATTTAGGCAAGTTATATACCAGTGAAGTCTAATGTAATAAATACGACTCCTTTAAATCCACTTCCCAATTATATTAGTTAATATAAGAATAAGGTATCAAAGATAATACACATGTCAGCAGACCATATACCTTCTTTATGGCCTTGAGTTGTTCATTCAACAAATAGCGTCGCTGCTCACCACTAATCTTCTCTTCAATTGCTTTTGCAATTGATTCCTAAATGCAACTCCAGAAAGTTAATGAATGAGAGTCAGAACAATGGACTTCAATACATATATAGAGTCAGAAAATAATTAATGGAGTACCTGGATCTTGCTGATTTCAATTTCTTTCTTCACCAGCTCCAGAGTTAGTTTCAAACGTTTATGCACCTATAACAGAATTGCAGAAGGATGTGAAGATCCACATCTTACACCATATAAATGTCAGCAGAAAATGTTCATAAGTAAATCACATCAAAACTGTGCTCTTGAATTGCAGCAAGTTTGGGTTAAATTTCCATAGCTTCAACAGTATTCCTATAACTACTATCCAAACAGCTTGGAAAAAAAAAAAAACTCAAACTCTTTTTTATTATGTTATTTAACTTTAAGAAAAGAATCTGCTCAGTGATTACAAAATATACCAAACACAATCTGACATGTATTCCTTATAGTAAATCACCTGTGAATCCTCTCTTAGAAACACAACACAGGAAGAATCACCTGTGAATCCTCTCTTAGAAACACAACACAGGAAGAATCACCAATGAATCCAATAAAATTGATTTATTAATGAATAGGAGATAGATCTTTCATTATAATAGCAGTAATAATTCTATAGCCACACTATTCCACCATTTATCTAGTTTGAATTTTTTTCAACACTTCCTAGAGTTATGATATATAATGTAATCACCAACCAATCAACAAAGAAGAAGAAGAAGAATTAAACATGTCCTGAATTCCAACGAAGGGTAATCAAATACCAAAGTTCTCATCAGACCGAATTCCTTTTTCACCATTCCATTGTCTTAAAGATTTCATGTACTAAAAGAATTAAACATCAAGTGCACTGCAAGTGACACAAGGATCTTCACCAGACTATAATTCTACTGCTACTTACATCCAGCTCTTCAAGAACTTCTTGGCACTGCAACTTGCTCGCGCCTGATATTGCAGCCCCAAAATCTGCTAACCTTGGAAAGTTAAAGTCACCTACATGCTGCACATGTTAAGAGGGAAAAGAGAACCTGCTGTAAGAAAATTTGAAAACCCAATTGATCCAATCAATAAACATTGTGACATTTGTATATGAAACTATACTTCTGGAAATTACCCTTGTGCTGCATTACAATCATTACTACATTGCAAAGAGACCATGTGAAGACAATAACAACAAACCAGCACACATAATTGTATAGAACCCACTTTTGGTTTCAACCTCTAATCGTAAAACTCAAAAGGAAAGCTTACACTGAGTGGAAACCAAGTTACTACTTCATAGATTCACATTTCTGGAAGCAGCAAAAACTACAAATTGAAAGGAAACTTAGACTTGAGAACCAGATGTAGGATCATCACATGGTAATAAATATTTTAAATGATAACCAAGATAATAGAAGGAAGGCTCCCTTATACAAAAATAGAAAAATTTACAAGAAAAAGTTTCAGACAGAGACAAGCTTTCCAAGGGCTCTAGTAAAAACCATAACACAATTTGCACAGGAAAGACAGATCACAGAAAATCTTGAGAGAGGAACAAAACCTGTGTATATGTTTGAACATGATCTCTCCAGAGTGAACTTGTCTTCAGAACATCTCTCAGGGTTGATATAACCTCAAAAGATGTTGCCTTTATGACATCATCATCCTTGTTATATGGTTTGTCCTGAACAAAAAGAAAAGCAAGAGCATGGATGAGAAGGTGCATGAGTATCATTTGCATGTGTGAACCCTTAACTTTACTTAAACATTCAATCATAAAATTTGGAAAATTCAATACCTTGAGATGATCAACTTTAACAGTTAATGGATCCTCACTGGCCTGTACAAAAGCCAATACTATTTCAGTATAGAGAATTTTGCAGCTAACTGGACATATTAATAGAATAGAATAACATAACACTTTTTGAAAGTCCAAGCAAAAATAAAATGACAAGTTCATCCACACTCACCATTTCAGTTATCCGAAGTCGCCGATGACCAATAAGGATAACCTGGTCTCCTTGAATGGTTGTTATCTGGAATAGCATGTTAGAGATTAAATGACAAAGGCACAGGAAAATTTTTCTTATCATTGTTTTATTCTGAAGCAGCAACTCTTTGTGGCAAAAGGGGAAAAAAAAATTAGAAACAAAACTTAACACCTGAGCAAGTGTGCCAACTTCATGCAGACGATTGTACAAATCCTTTCCCTTAAGATCACCTATATTTTTCTCGGATTCAGAACCAGTTACAACGCTGGGATCAGTACCTGGCTCATCTTTAAGAAGAAAAGCACCGCAATATGGGGCTTGCCTTTTTCTGCTTTCTTGTAAAGCTGCTAATAATTTAGGATCCTGCACAAAAATGTCGTGCATTGGTAAGAACTAATTGTAAACGATGCAAGTTCAAAGTTCGATCACAACATATCCAACAGATTGACATGCACAGTGGTATCCTATCAGCATAGATATTAGTGAATATGATGTGAAAAGGCATGGGCAGACTAACCCTTTTTTTACTCTTTCCTGTCACTTGCATGGCTAACAGACTCCCCGTAATAATGTCAGAAAAATACACAGCAATTTACCAAGAAAACATGCTATACCTTTACATATATTGGCATGTAGAAACCAGGAAAAAGAGGTCTGTGTGGTAATGGCAATGCCAACACCTGCCAAAAGAAATCACAAGAGATTAACTCACATGAAAAAAAGGATCAATCAATCTCAGAAAATTCACAAAATTAGCCAAAACAGTTTCTATTACACCAATGCAATTCAGCAAGCATAGCTTACTCGTATCCACCCTATCGTTTACTCTTCTTCAAAAACTCAAAACAATCACATAGATATATCACAAATTCCAAAAAGAAAGTAACGTTGGCCAACCAATGCACAATTATAAACCTCAGATACTAAACAGCATAATTACCTCATTAACCACACAAATCAAAAACCCGTTTTTGACACTTCCAAAACCAAAACTTCACACTCCATTTATATTGCTAAACAGTTTCTAAATGGAAATTTTTTTTAAAAAATCTAATGTTTAGACTCCAATTCATTACCAAACTAATAAAGCCTCCCTCTCTGACAAGCCAAAACAGTTTCTATAACACCAATACGATTCAACAAGTATAGCTTACTCCTATCTACCCTATTGTATCCTCTTCTTCAAAAACTCAAAACAATCATATAATATCACCACAAATGCCAAAAAGAAAGTAGCTTTTGTACCAACGCACAATTTTAAACCTGAAAATGCTATACAACATTATCATAATCAAACTCTACTCATCATTAACAAAATGAAAAGCCCATTTCAGTCCCTTCCTAAAAAAACTAAATTGAACTCCAAACCCCTAAATAACACATAAAACCCACCATTTTCCTTCACTTTCTCTAACTTCTCCACACTTTCTCGGCATCCAAATAAAACCCAAAACCCCAAAATCATAAAAAGTTCAAAACTTTATTACACTTACCGTTAAATAATCCTCTGGTCTAGGATTAGTAGGTACAATAGCCGAGGAATTACTAGCGTCCGCAGCACCAGCTTCAGCCTCTGTATCGCTGGCACCACTCCTGACCTCGACCTCAACAAACCCACCTCCGTCGCCGCCATCGCCGGAAGAAGAACCAGAGCAAAAGAAGGCTCTTTGATAAAAACTAAGACTTTGATTGTTCCTCTGAGCCAAACCCGTGAGTGAACTCAGAGACTTTAGAAAGGAACTCGGTTGTGACTCGGTGGTGACTCGGAGACATGGGGATGTTAGGTGGGTTTGGATTTGGCGAGAAGTGGAAGACAGGAGCTTTAGCATTGTCTTGTGTTGTTTGGGAGTTTGAGGGAAGTAAAGAGCAGAATCGGATAATAGTGGGCTTTTTTTTTTTTGTTAATTTTGAGTCTCCATTGGAGGAGGAGGAGGAGGAGGAGAAAGTGATAGATGTTTTTGGAGTTTCGTAGGAAGCAAAGCCCTGCATAAACCCTTTTTGAGTTTTGTTCCATGAGGTTATTATTTATATATGGACAGTTTCGTCCTATGATTTAGGTTAGTATACTTAATCTAAATGTAGTGTTTTTGCCTTCTACTTTACTTTAATTTGTTTTAGAGGTAGGTATTGCCAAAATCCTCTCAAAGAAGGAGGACATATTAGTACTTGAACCTATATTATAGGACCAAACTGTCCATCTATAAATGAAAACTTCAAGGAACACAAAACTTAAAAAGGGTTTTATGCAGGGCTTAGCTTCCTACGAAACTCCAAAAAATCCACCACTTTCTCCTCCTCCTCCAATGGAGACTCAGAAGTAACAACAAAAAAAGCACACAATTTTCCTATTCTGCCCTTTACTTCCCTCAAATTCCCAACAACACAAGACAATGCTAAAGCTCCTGTCTTCCACTTCTCGCCAAATCCAAACCCACCTAACATCCCCATGTCTCCGAGTCACCACCGAGTCACAACCGAGTTCCTTTGTAAATTCTCTGAGTTCACTCACGGGTTTGGCTCAGAGGAACCATAAAAGTCTTAGTTTTTATCAAAGAGCCTTCTTTTTCTCTGGTTCTTCTTCCGGCGATGGAGGTGGGTTTGCTGAGGTGGAGGTCAGGAGTGGTGCCAGCGATACAGAGGCTGAAGTTGGTGCTGCGGATGCTAGTGATTCCTCGGCTATTGTGCCTACTAATCCTAGACCAGAGGATTGTTTAACGGTAAGTGTAATAAAGTTTTGAACTTTTTATGATTTTGGGGTTTTGGGTTTTGTTTGGATGCTGAGAAAGTGTGGAGAAGTTAGAGAAAGTGAAGGAAAATGGTGGGTTTTATGTGTTATTTAGGGTTTTAGAGTTCAATTTAGTTTTTCTACGAGGGGACTGAAATGGGCTTTTCGTTTTGTTAATGATGACTAGAGTTTGATTATGATAATGTTGTATAGCATTTTCAGGTTTAAAATTGTGCATTGGTTTACCAAAGTTACTTTCTTTTTGGCATTTGTGGTGATATTATGTGATTGTTTTGAGTTTTTGAAGAGAGGATATAATAGGGTGGATAGGAGTAAGCTATACTTGTTGAATCGTATTGGTTTTATAGAAACTGTTTTGGCTTTTCAGAGAGGGAGGCTTTATTAGTTTGGTAATGAATTGGAGTCTAAACATGAGATTTTTTTTCCATTTAGAAACTGTTTAGCAATATAAATGGAGTGTGATGTTTTGGTTTGGGAAGTGACAAAAACGGGTTTTTGATTTGTGTGGTTAATGAGAGGTAATTATCCTGTTTAGTATTTGAGGTTTATAATTGTGCATTGGTTTGCCAAAGTTAATTTCTTTTTGGAATTTGTGATATGAATATGTGATTGTTTTGAGTTTTTGAAGAAGAGTAAACGCCAGGGTGGATAGGAGTAAGCTATACTTGCTGAATCGCATTGGTGTAATAGAAACTGTTTTGGCTAGTTTTGAGTTTTGATGTGTGATTTACTAGTGAACATTTTCTGCTGACATTTATATGGTGTAAGATGTGGATCTCCATCCTTTTGCTATTCTGCTATAGGTGTATAAATGTTTGAAACTCACTCTGGGGTTGGTGAAGAAAGAAATAGAAATCAGCAAGATCCAGGGAAGATTTCTACAAGGAACCATTTTCCCAAGAAACAAACAAGGAAAAAGGCAATTCTGTGCATTATCGTTAGACGAATCCCTCACCCCCACCATTACAAACATTATATCAAACCAACACTGGTCAAAACTCAAAGCCCATCTCCAAAACACAGACCCCAACACACTCCTTCAACAGTTGCTCAATTCTGGAGCTGACCCAGAACTCATTTTAAGGTACTTTACTTGGTCACAGAAAGAGTTTAAGCTTTCACACTCACTAGAACTCACTTTTAGAATCTTAAACTCACTTGCACTTACCAAAAAGTATTCAAAGATTAGATCTTTTTTGGATAAGTTTGTTAAGTATGAGAAGGATTATTCAGTTTCTGCTATATTTCATGCTATTTCTATGAGTGGTGATTCCTTTTGTGTTAATTCAATATTAGCTGATATGTTGGTATTAGCATTTGTGCGAAATGTGAAGATTTTAAGGGGTTTCGAGGCATTTAAGAGAGCTGGTGATTATGGTTTTAAGCTGTCTTTGATCTCTTGTAATCCATTGTTGAGTGGTTTGGTTAAGGAGAGTGAAAATGGGGATATGGAGTTTGTGTATAGGGAAATGATTAAGAGGAAGATTGAGCTTAATGTAATTAGTTTTAATATTGTGGTTAATGGGTTGTGTAAAGTTGGGAAATTGAATAGGGCTGGTGATGTTATTGAGGATATGAAAGTGTGGGGAGTTTCTCCGAATGTGATTACATATAATACTTTCATTGATGGGTATTGTAAGATGGGTAGAATTGGGAAGATGTATAAAGCTGATGCTATTTTGAAGGAGATGGTAGCGAAAGGAATTTGTCCAAATGAGGTTACTTATAATATTTTGATTGATGGTTTTTGCAAGGATGAGAATGTGTCAGGTGCTATGAGGGTGTTTGGAGAAATGCAAAGGCAGGGTTTGAGACCAAATGTTGTGACATATAATATACTGATTAATGGGTTGTGCAGTGATGGAAAGGTTGATGAGGCTGTTGCTTTACGGGATCAAATGGTTAGTTCTGATTTGGAGCCGAATGTTGTGACTCATAATGTGCTTATAAATGGCTTCTGTAAGAATAAAACAGTGAACGAAGCAATCAACTTATTTAATGATATGGAAAAACAAGGAGTAGATCCTAATGCCATGACATATACCACGCTGATCGATGCGTACTGTAAGGATGGAAGGATGGAAGATGCATTTGCACTATATAATATGATGATAGATAGAGGGATTTTCCCTGAAGTTTCAACATACAACTGCTTGATTGCTGGTTTATGTAGTAAGGGAGATGTGAAAGCAGCCCGGAATCTTATGAATGAAATGGTCAGTAAGAAATTGAGTGCTGATGTTGTCACATATAACATACTGATAGATTCGTTATGCAAAAAGGGGGAATCGAGAAAGGCAGTGAAACTCTTGGATGAGATGTTTGAAAAAGGATTAAACCCAAGTCACGTGACATACAATACTTTGATGGATGGATATTGTAGGGAAGGAAATCTTCGGGCAGCATTGATTGTGAGGACACGGATGGAGAGAAAAGGGAAACAAGCAAATGTTGTCACATACAATGTGCTGATCAAGGGTTTTTGTTTGAAGGGTAGGCTTGAAGATGCAAATGGGCTTCTCAATGAGATGTTGGAGAGGGGTTTGGTGCCTAACCGGACAACTTATGAGATTATTAAAGAGGAAATGATGGAGAAAGGGTTTGTTCCAGACATAGAAGGACATGTATATAATGTTTCTGACACCAACGTAAAGAGAAGATAAATTGTTCACTGTCGCCATTACATATCATTTGATATGCAAATGCTGGTGTGGAAGGATGTTGGTTGAGTCTTCATCTGGGAACTTGTACATGAAAGCTTAAGCTCATCTAGGTGGAATCTGATGTATTTTGGTTATCGGAAACCTGACCTTCATACGGTACTTCTCACAAGTCTGTCTGCTCCTGTGTACACTTGGCCAGTTGCTGGAGTTGGTCACCCCTGACCAATTCAATGCATATATTTAACATTTGAGTTATTTTCTTGTATGGCAAAACAAGGAGTGGATCCCAATGTCACAACACGCACTACATTGATTGCTGCTTATTGTTAGGATGGGAAGCAGCATGCATTTACCTAACTTTGTTAACATTAGAGAAAGGAGTTTTGCCTGATGTTTCGACACCTAGCTGCTTAATTGCTGGTTTATGTAGAAGGGAGTGATCAAACCGACCAGGAATCTCAAAGGCGAGTTGCTTGGTAAGGGTTCTAGAGCTGAACTTGTTACCAACAACACATGGAAATAATTTCCATTTTAAACTCTATATCTTTGTAGAGAAATCCATAAAAAAAATCATACAAAAAGGGTAGAAAATCAAGAAATATATATATATATATATATATATATATATATCATGGCAATAATTTTGGAGGTTTCGGAGATTTCAACTTCTATATGTGTGTGTGTGTGTGTGTGTTACCTGAAACCAAGGAACATTAAGAAGCTGAAGAAATGAAGCACTTTCTCCCCCTCTTTTCACAACTGCTTTCATAATCGTTCTGGCTAGCACTTGCATATTATCTTTCTCAAACCCTAACCCTATTTATATATTCTTTTGAGTGTTCTTTTTTTATTTGATGGTAAAGGTGTTCTAAAATTTCATTTCTGATGATTTTAAAGAAACAATGTTGATATAGATCAGATGCATTTACTTTAATGAATTTTTCGCCGTAATCGCTTTAATTAATGTCCAAACTCAAGAATTTAAAATAGTAAACATATCTTCTTAACAATAAAAGCAACCTCTCGGGGTTATATTTTCTGTTCTTATAAAAAAATATGAATGTTTTTAAATCTTAAGAAGATGTGCAAATGGTGTAGTAGAAGTAGTGGATGATCCTTGTCACTATTAATGCACTTCAACGTATGGATTATACTAGTTCATTGTCTGCAATTCTTAACGAATTGAAGATTATTGGGCATACTAAATTCAAACAAACTGACATTCTCACAGCGGGTTAATATATAAAAAATATATATATAAACATTAAAAATATAAAGAATATTTTAATAGTATTATTATTAATAAAGTGGGTTAATTTTTAAATTTTTACTTAATTTTTTTGTCATACTCAGGCGTCTAGTTTGGCAGCTATATCATATCCAAGAACCTTGAGCTATGCTAGATGCAAGTGATTCAGATCTGGTAGTTATGTCAGATCCAAGATCCTTGGCCTATGCTAAATCTATGCGTTTTTTTTTGAAAATATAGAAATTCATTTATGATTGTTCTAAAAACATATTTATTTTGTATTTTTATCTATCTTTTTAATCAAATATATTTTTATCTTTTCTACATTTTTTTTTTATTTTAGGACATTAACCACACGCATTCCTAAATTCACTCAATTGTTTTTATTGATATTTAATTTTAGTTAAGAAATCATCTACAAAATTATATAAATTAAGATAGTTAAAAGGACAATAAGTCTTTTACATATATAATATTTTCTTTTCCTATAATATAATGTATTAATTCAAAAGTTTTTTCTAATGATCATATATTTTAAATTTTCTTATATACTAATTGTTATAATATAGAATAAACTCTCTTTGTAATAAACTTTGACAATTAGATCATGTAATAACATTTTAAATTTAAAAAAGCATGAATCTTTTAAAAAACTATCAAACACTTGGATGGAAATATAAAATTAATTTTTTCATCCACAATACTTAAAAAAAAAAGAAAATTTATTTTTGAAGACTTGAAATAAATTACTTAGAACTGAATATTTTTTTTTTGTTTTTTTCTCTTTGAATATAATAAATTTATAAAATAAGTTGCATAAACAAAAAAAGAATTTGTAATTAAGTTCTACTGCATATGAATGAAAAATCTTGCTTGAATGAGACAATATTTGTTTTTGTAGTTTAATCATATATTTGAAAAAATTTAAATTTTTTGACCCGGACATGGGTCTGACAAACTCAAGCGCATGGGTTTGGCATGATTGTCAGGCTTAGGTGCTTGGGTCTAGACCCAAGCGATTTGGGGATGACAACCATGCCAGACTTAAGAGTCGTGGGTCTAGCAAACCATGCCAGATCCAAGTATTTTAGGTCCGATAACCATATTTGATTTGACAAACAACAAATGAAAAAGAAAATTATGCACTTTAGTTGTCAAGAAAGAGAAAAGAAAGAAAAAATACAAACAATCGATTACCGCAGCAATTCAACCATTATCTATTTACACACGTTACACCATATGAAAGAGAGTACGACTGCACATCCAGTTAGACAATGGATAATAAAATTTGGCCCTCATGAAGCATCATACGCTTCTTCTTAGTGGCACGGACGTCGTCCATTCGCTGATGCGTAAGGAACATACGCGATGCAACTTTTCGATTAAAAAATAACAAATACATCATGAAAATACTAAAATGTCCTCTATGAGTCTTTTAATTACACAAAATATACATATAAAAATATCAAAACACTCCTAAAGGCAAAGTTTTTTTTTTTTTTTGTCTTTTCTAAGGCTAAAAATGTTATTTGACTATACTTTAAAATTAAAAAGACTTGAATATCCTTATGAAAAAAAGTTAAAGAAATATTTATCTATTCATAGAAAAATTAAAAATTAAAAATTAAAAATTAAAAATAGAAAAAGATATTTTTTAATCTACAATAATTTTTCCTCGTCATTTAGTTTTTGTCAGGCAGTCTGGACCGCGGAAGCAAATATGGGTCCGTATGGGTCCGGGGGTGGAAGCTGTGTTGGGGATCAATGTTGTTGTCACAGTATGAGCTGAGAAGCACTGATAACAGTCCACACGGTGCTTTTGCCTCGAAGTCACCGTTGGTCTTTGTAGTTCCCGAACTTAATCAAATTCAATGCTCTCCGAGTAATCATTCATCGACTCCAAAGATCTTACTTGTTCCTTCGACAAAAATATGTTATGTATGATCCAAGAAGACCGCTGTGAAAACTAAACAAGATAGTTAATCTGAGAAAATCAATGTAGATATCGATTTACTGGAACAATTAACTAGCTTGAGAAAACCAATGGCAAGATGACACATGGGACGAAAACACTCTTAACAATTGAGATTCAAAAAATCAATCCAACAATGGAAGAACATAAAATCTATAAAACATTTTTGTTTTTCGTTATAAATTACATCACAGTAAAAAAAATATTCTAAAAATAAATACAAGATAAATAATAATATAAACAACCATATTATATATTATGAATGTGGATGGTAGTTCATTAGGCATTCCTAGTAAATCAGGTTCCAAAAAGTTTACAAGTTTGATTTTGATGATAAGTAAACTTGTTTTTCTAAGTTTCTAGAAAGAGGGACCAAATAATTATTATTATTCTTCTTTTTTGCAAATGCATTACTCTAAATATGAACGATTTACATCACATTCAATAAAAATACTTAATTTTGTTAGTTTATATGTCATGTGTAAAGTATAAGCTTAATTCTATTAGGAAAAAAAATCAAAATAATCCACCGATTATCGATTTAGAGTATAAACATAATCGAATCGGAGAAAATCTTAATCCAAAATAAGAAAAAAGGGATTTTATTTATTTACCTTAGTAAAAAAACAAAAGTAATTTCCAGTTTATACTTTATATCCTTAATTTGTAGACAAATCCAGAAAAAAAATCATACAAAATGGTAAAAAGGAAGTCAAAACAATTTTTCTCAAGGAAAAAAAAAAGAAAAAAAAAACTGACAATGTTAATATATATCATAGCAATAATTTTGGGGATTTCAACTTCTATATATATATTGCCTGATAACCTAAATAATAGCCTAGCCTCTCTAATTTTGTGTGTAAATAAATAGCAAGACTTTATTGTAATTGAATCATAACAAATTTATCTATCAAGTGTTAGAGAAGAAGAAATGAAGCACTTTTATATTCTTTTTTTTTCTATCTCTAACCCTATTTATTTATTTTATTTCAACTTTTTTTATTTCAATGTTAAAGGGTGCTCTAAAATTTCATTTGAACAATTGAAATACTTTTTTATAAAGATAATATGCATTTAGATGAATTACTTCTGGTGGTTGTTTAAAATTACAGTGTAAGGTGCTTTTAAAATTACATTTTGTTTAAAGATATATTAAAAAAAAATTCAGATTTTTTTTATATGAGTATATCAAAATTATTAAAAAATATTAAATAAAAATATTGATTGAATATTTTTTAACGATAAATATATTTTTAAAAAATATTTAAAACTCTACGAACAACTTGATCATCATGTTGCTGGTATGTTTTTCATTTAATATTTTTTGTCCATGAGTAATTATTCATCATGTCCAAGTTTACTCGATCTTTCCATAAAAATATGTTACCTTCTTAATTAATGTCTGTTCGATAAGGCATTGTCCTATGATTGTAGCTTGTTGGTTGCACTCATCGGCTCGTTGATCCAATAACACTAATACTTTTATTTAGTGAAACGTTAACTAGCTTGGGAAACCAATGGCATAATGACACATCGGATCAAAAGCAAACTTAAAAATTGAAATTCAAGAAAATCATTCCAAAAATGGAAAAAACATGAAATCTATAAATTATTTTCTTATGAAAAAAAGTGCATTGACCGCCTAAAATTCCAATCCTTGTTTTTTTTTTTGAAATAAATAAACAAGACACAATGTCACCATAAAAAAATTAAATTAAAATAATCATTTTTTTCTAAAAATAAATGCAAGAAAAATAATAATGTAAACAACCATATTATGAATGTGGATGGTAGTTGATTAGGAAATCCTAGTAGATATAGTTCAAAAGGGTTTATACGTTTGATTTGAATAATAAAAATCTTGCTTTCAAGTTATGATTTTTTATTTAAAGATCTACAAACTAATAATTCTTTTATTTTTTTCATAGACATTACTCTAAATAATACGAACAATTTATATAAAATTCAGTTAATATGTATTTGGTAATATAATGTAATAAAAAAAAGACTTCACGTGTATTTAATAATATAATACAAGTGTTCTTATACATAAATATTTTTAAAATGTTTTTTAATATTTTTATATTGAGATCATAATAAAAATAAATAAAAAAATGTAATATTAACGCCATTTTAAATTACAAATACTCAAAACACATTACCACATATAAGTCATTAATAAATAAATAAATAAGAAAAGTCAACGTAGGCAAACCATCAAAACTCAAAAGTTCAAAACGGTGCGTGGTCTCTTGAATTTTTGAATTTTCAGTCTCCCCTGCATCTAGTGATAAATTCAGTAGTACATGCACAAAGTCTCCCTTGGCAAGAAGAAAGAACAATCTTCTTACCTCTCTTACATTTTATCATAAACAAGCAGACAACTTGAAGCTTAAGCAAAAAAAGATTATTCCTTTCTTACATCATTAACTACTTAAACAAACAGTTCTTTGAAACACGAACACAAGAAACCATACTTGTTTTGTTTTTATGGATTTCCAAAAGAAGAGGGTTCTGTTTCTTGTCTTTATAGTTGGAACCATTGCTCTTAGCATCACAGGTACTTGTATTTGTTATTTTGATGTGTAATTCTTTGTGGGTTTTTTTATTTGATTCTATTTTAGGTTAAAAGTCTGAATCTTCAAGGGTCAAGGAGAATTGTTTTTGGTTTTGATTGAGTTTTTGAATTATGGGTTGGTGGATCTTAGATAGGTTTTTGTTTTTTGTTTTGTGAGTGTGAAATTTGTGATCTTTTGTGTTGTAGGGATTCATTTCTAATCTGGGTTTGTTGATTACTTACTAAAGATCCAATCTCTGATTAAGGACTGGATGCTGATAGCACCCTGATTTAGTAATTTGATTGTATCAGTGTAAATGTACTGAAATTTTGATATTGGTGAAATTTGATTGGGATGGTGTAAATAAGTAGGTAAAATTTCCAGGCTTGATGGTCAAAATTTAGTGGTTTTTGAATTTTTTCAGTTAATTGGCTAAACTTGTGGGGTTTGGAGAGTGTTCACGGCGAAAATCGATTGCAAATTCTGAATTTTTGAGGCAATGTAGCTGATGTAAAATATTCTAATTAAATGTTGAGATCACCTAGCTTGGTATAGTTTTAATGATTATCTCTTTTGAGCATCTAGTAAGTACTGTTTTGTAGAAGTGGCTCTTATGTTTTAGGACAAAATCAGGAACAATCAGTTTGACCTTGCAAATGTATAAAATGCATATATGTGTTTCTTTCACAATGTCTGCATGTGTTTGTGTGTGCCTGCAAACAACTTTATCTTTGCATTGCACGTTCTAGGTGTTCATAGTAGCAGAAACACAATATTCTCATCAAGTCAAGATTATAACCAAATCCATTCTGTGCTTAGTTGTTGGATCTTTGAAAGTAGAGCAGAAGTTGTTTTTTTAAATTATCATCTGAATTTAACAAAATTGAATGTAAAATGTACTGGCTTGAAATTTTTTGCACAACATGGTATGCTTATGTGTGGTTCCTTTATAGCTGAAAAATGTAGGCAGCTGGTTGGGGATGATTATTCATCCCAGAGTGGGAAGTTTACAATCTTTAACTGCTTTGACATGGGATCTGGAACCCTAGCATGTGCGGTGAAAGAAGGTGTAAAACTTTATTTCTACAATATCAGATCTTCTCACGTTGAGAGGGCGAGAAATCTTGCAATTGAGCGTTCATTACTTGATACAATAGGACAGGGAATGCCTGCACAAGATGTGGCAAAAACAGCACAGAAAGAAGGGGCAAAGGCAGCGAAGCTGGCGAAGCGGCAAACAAAACGCATCATAGGTCCTGTTATTTCTTCTGGATGGGACTTTTTTGAAGCTCTTTATTATGGTGGTACAGTGACAGAAGGTTTCCTCAGGGGCAGTGGAACCTTGGTTGGTGCCTACGCTGGAGGTTTTTTTGGTGAGGAAAGGCTTGGACGTGTTGGTTATCTTGTTGGCAGTCACCTTGGCAGTTGGGTTGGAGGTAGGATAGGACTAATGGTTTACGATGTGGTTAATGGAGTTCATTACTTGCTTCAGTTTGTTCAAGGAGAAGATGGTGAAGTTCATGAAACTCCAACTTATGAGAATTTTGAAGTTTCGGAGGACTCTCAAGGATACACAAGTTACCAGGCTTCTGAGGATTCTAAAGTGCATGAATCTCCTCCTGAAGAAAGTTCCGAATCATTTGAACATTCTGAGTTCAGGTGAATACATAGGGACAATATTTGATTATTTCCCCTTTGTGGGTAAGATGCATCGAGCTAGATGAAATGTAAACAACATTTAGTGACTCAGTTGAGATTGTGTATAAATATATGGTACTATGATCAAATTCATTTTCTTCAAGCAGTTAACTTGCGAGTGGATTTTCTGCTTTTATTTTCCTCATGCATCATTAGATTTATTTAAGGGGGCATTAAAATTGTACTCCAAAGTGGAGTCCTTTTCAGCCTGTTATGTTTGTTTGGGGCTGTTGATGCTTTCCTGAAACAAAATTTACTTCTGCCTGGATGAATTGGAAGTTGCAGGTTCTTTGTTCAGATTATAATAAATGACTTATTACATGATGAATTAGCATTTCAGTTTTTATGGACAGATTTCTGAACTGGTGGGCATGTGAGGTGCTGGGAACTCCTCCATGCGTGATGTTGCTGATTGTTGGTCCTGTGCTGGAGTAGTCTCCTTGCAAGGGAGAGCCGGAGAACTTGAGTTCAACAGGCAAGAAGCTTACTCAAAAGACACAGAAAGGTAACAATGAGCATCAAGGGGATAGATAGAAGATATGAAGTGGTTCACAGTGAGCCTGAGGACAGGGTTACCGAATTAGAGGCTCGAGTCCTAGAGCTCTCATGGGATAGAAGACATAGATGGCAAACATTATTAAGTTTAATACTTGTTTTTGGGCTACAAAGGTCGGCTTATTTATTTTTGAATCTTAAAAAATAAATAAAGATGTTAGCACAAGCCTAAACACATTTAAGATATTTAAATAATAACATATTGTATGATACAAAGTTAAGTGTTTTTTTTTCTTATAATGACAATCAAGTAATTTAACTGTGAAAAAATTATAAAAAAACCGAAATACCGCTAAACAATTCTAATAAACCTGTTGAAATTATCATTTAACCTCGGAAGGCCAGTTCTTTGTGATTTTTTTAAGATAAAAAATGTAAATTTACTGATTAAATCCATAGCGAATAACACCTGTTGTAGAGTGCTTTTCCCACTATAATTAGGTTATGTTAGGATTGGGAATTTTGGTAATAGTGATTGGATCAGCGTAGAGGGAAGGCGTCAGAATGCTCGAGGACTTGCTGGGCCACAAGAATGCATCATCATAGAACCCTCCTGGTTGCTTTTGCACAGGTTTCCGTAAACCTCTCTCTATAAAGTTGGGCAGGCTTGAGTCCCATGAACAAACCAGCATAGTTTTCGTAACTTGGGAACCATGGTGACTAAAACTTACTGCTATCAGATTTATATCCGATATACCTTGACCAACTGTCAACCCCCCCCCCCCCCCCCCTCCCTCCCATTAAGAGTCCGTTTGTTTAAGCAGTTGCGGCTGCATTTTAAGTAAACCGCAGATTTAAGCCGTTTGGTAAAATAAAAAACGGAATTTACTGTTCATGGGCCCCATTGATTACTGCGTCTGCAACGCAGGGGGAGAAGAAGCAGCTCCAAGCTGCTTTTTACAGCACAGTAACCAGAGGCGCACAACTTTCTTCTTCCAGTAACCAGAGGCGCGCAACTTCTTCTTCTTCTGCACTTCCATGTCTCCACTGTTCACGTGAACAGTGGAGAAATGAAAGTGCAGAAGAAGAAGAAGAAGGAGAATGAGGGGCTGGGAAAAACAGGGAAATAGTAGCTAGCTTTGTCACCCAACTCCAGCATGCAGATACGGAGGAACAGAACAGAGGAATAGCTTGAGAGGAGAAGGAGCAAAACAGAGGAATAGCTAGAAAAGTGCTCGACTTTCATCTTCATTCCCTCCTGCTTTGCTTTTATCAACATTACACTGTTCAAGTGAATTTTAATTCACTTGAACAGTGTAGCAACACGCGTGAATTTAGTACACGCGTGTTGCTTTGCCCAGCCGGGTCACTGGCTTGGGCCAGTGACCGGGTCGGGCCGGTTAAATATAGCCCATTCCATATGGGTCGGACCAGGTCCGATCCAAACTTAAATTCATTGACTCGGGTCCGTCCCAAACCTAAATGCATTGAACCAGGTGAATTAATTCATGGGTTGCTGTTCTATTTATGTGAACCGTGTTCATTGAACCGCTCCGACCCAAAAAAAATTATTTTTTTTAAAATTGTGTTTTACTCGAAAAATTAATGTTTAATATTATTTAATAACACTATATAAATTGGAAGGAGGTTGCATGATGATTTAGCATTTGTGGAATTTGATCGCAATTCCAATTTTGTTTCTGATGATATTTTACCTGATTTTGTTACACGCTCAAAAAACCATGAAAATTATAGTCCTTATCGGATGAATTTCATACGTAATGAAATTATAGATAAGTTAATAGAACAATTAAAAATATTTAATATAAAATATGATTTATTTAATGATGTAATAGTGGTAGTTAAATCTACAATATTTAAATTAAAAACCATCAATATATATATATATATATATATATATATATATATATATATTATTTTATAACCTCAATTTGAAAAGCATTTTTTTTAACCAAACACATTAAACTACTTTTTGTTCAACCTCAATTTCAACCACAGTTTTAACCAAACATATATTTTTTCAAACCAATTTCAACTAAAAGTACTTTTTATAAAATAATTTTTTTCAAACCACAACTACAACAGCTGCCACAATACCAAACACACTCTAAAGGTCTCCTCTCTCGAGTTTGAACCTCAACCTTGAAAAGAAAAGACAAAAAACAAACAAACCCTTGCAGTTGCACTCCTCCCATGCAACTTAATTGGATGCCTACTAGATTTACAAGAACCAAGTTCTGATTCTAGCTGAGTTCATTAGTCTTAAAGTGATTCCGTCAAACTTAAGGAATTTAGAGAGTTAATTCATGACACAATTAAATCTAGTTCAAATCTAATAAAATCAATGTTAAAAAATAAAATAAAAGAAATGAAATGATATAATTTTGATAAAAAAAAAAAAAACAAAACAAACATACCCTTGCAATTGCACTCCTCCCATGCAACTTGGCTACCTACTAGATTTACAAGAACCATGTTCTGATTCTAGCTGGGTTCAATATAAACTAGACTGGTCTTAAAGTGATTCCGTCATACTTAAGTAATTTATGGAGTTAATTCGTGATACAATAAAATCTACTTGAAATCTAATAAAGTTAACATAAAAATTCTTTTTTATTTTTTAAATAAAACGATATAATTTTAATAAAAAAAATTAATTTAGATTAACTTGATAATTTAGAGATTGACACGAGAAAATAACGTGAGTCGTTTGTCAAATCCTATATCGAGTAAATTAAGAAATTATACTTTTTTTTAGCTTGAGAACCATGGTAATTATTGAAACTCCAACTTGTTAGATTAAAGGAAGCTATTATACATATAATCCACATAGAAAATCTGCTTGCGTGAGAGTTTATAACTTAACCCCCTTCCATCAAAAAGTCTCCTCTTCCATTGAATTTGTCGAATTAGAACCTCAACCTTGAAATTGCCCTCCTCACCATGCAACTTGGCTGCAGCTTTTACTTAAAATAAAATAAAAGAAATGAAATGATATAATTTTGATAAAAAAAAAAAACAAACATACCCTTGTAATTGCATTCCTCCCATGCAACTTGGCTACCTACTAGATTTACAAGAACCAAGTTCTGATTCTAGCTGGGTTTAATATAAACTAGACTGGTCTTAAAGTGATTCCGTCATACTTAAGTGATTTATAGAGTTAATTCAGGATACAATAAAATCTAGTTTAAATCTAATAAAATTAACATAATTTTTTTTAAATAAAACGATATTATTTTAATAAAAAAAGTTAATTTAAATTGTCTTGGTAATCTAGAAATTGACACGAGAACCCAATAACTTGAGTCTTTTATCAAATCCTATACCGAGAAAATTAAGAAGCTATACTCTTTTTTAGCTTGTGAGCCATGGTAATTGAAACTCCAACTTGTTAGATTAAAGGAAGCTATTATACATATAATCCACATAGAAAATCTGCTTGCGTGAGAGTTTATAACTTAACCAACAGTCAATTCCCCCCTTCCATCAAAAAGTCTCCTCTTCCATTGAATTTGTCGAATTAGAACCTCAACCTTGAAATTGCCCTCCTCACCTTGCAACTTGGCTGCAGCTTTTACTTAATAGATTCATAAGAACCAAGTCCTGCTCGGGTTTCAGAGCAACACAAGAATCCAAATCCAACATCCTCAACATGCAAACTTTTTTACATTCTGTCAAACATATAATCGTCATCTTCTTCTGTTTTGTTTTCTTTATTAGTATTAGTCTTGGAAGAAAGGATCTCCTATATAATTTGCAAACTAAAAATATTCAAGATACTCCAAAAGATCAGCTGAATAATTTCTTAGGAAAGAAGAGTATATATTGGACCGGCCAGCAGCCCAAGTTGGCAAAGAGATAGAGTTTCCATGGACTAAAGTGAAGAATAAGAGGTCTAAGAAAGCAAATTATAAGCATCGATCCACAAGACTCTCATTATCTTGAGTGAGGCATGTGCATGGCTTCGTGTGGTTGCCACCGCCCATGCCAGATGGCTATTGTTCTTCTGTATTCGATAATAACCGATGAACATGCAAATTGACCCCACTACTGTCTCTTGTTTATTTGTTTCCTTATGTTGCTTTCTAAATATGAAAGCATTCCATTTTCTTTGGTATGGCATGAAGCTCGCCTTCCAATAATTTTTAGCAGTGTTATCAAATATTCTGATAGGGTTTGTGGATCAACTTGATGTCTAATCTAAGCTGTGTTTTTTTAAAAAAATATTAGTGGAAGTTGACGCAGTTAATTTAATGAATTAATTCATAATCTGATTCATCTAATTAAAATTCATTTGATTTCTATTTTCAAATAAAATTGTTTGAATTTTTTTTAAAAAAATTTAAAATAACAATCCGATTTTAATCTATTCCCATGATCCAAAGTATTAAATTGATCGAGTCTAATATCTTTGTTAGGGAGAACTTAGAATACTCCATTAAAGAATATAATGAAGACATATTCGTTACTTGAAAGACTTAGAAGTGATGGTCATAGAGTTTTGGTAAGGTCAAGGAAAGAAAAGATGCTTTGGACATTACTAGAAGCTAAAATGTTTAGACCTCCCTGAATATTGATTTCTTGGCCAAAGCCATTATATTTTGTAGATTAAAAATATTTCATCATTTGTCATTAATTTTAAATTTTTGAAAATTTTATCACTCTGTCTTCTTGTTTGAAAAATAATTAACACACGATCAATACCGTAAATATCACCGACCCTAAAATAATTTCAAATTCAAAATTAAAGAACTAAAAAAAATCATGATTATATACATGTTAATTAAAGTTTTACTTATGTTTGAATATATCTTAATTTAACTTGAGTGATGACTAGAAGAGAAAGTGATATTAATTAAGGATGTTGTGGGCATGATTTTGTAGATGAAATTAAATTGATGATTTTGGATGATTGAGATAATTAGGAGGTAATAATGCCACATTAATTTTTGGAAGAAACCTAAAAAATAATTATTGAGAAAGTTCTGAAAGTTGGGAGCATAAATAAAGTGAATATATAATTAATTTATAATGGGATTGAAAATATTTCTTTTATAAATAAAAAAATACAGAAACCGCAAAACTAAACCATCTAGAACTTATAATTTAGGGACTATTTTAGCATAATTAATTAGTGTGTTAATTTCAAAATTCCTCTTACTCATGACTGAGCAAAATAACTATTACCCTAACGATTAACTGGAAGAAAAAAAAAGATGGTGCAGATTCATAAATTATACAAATAATTTAATGTAGCAATTAAAAAACATCAGTACATGCACTTGGTTTTTTAAGAACCCTACCCTACTTAGCTTTTTCAAAAGGCATTATCATCATCAACATCATAAAAAAGGTACTCCAATTTCAATGTCGAGTAGTCGCGTAGGTCCTCTTGTTGCTAATGAAAGTGGCCAAATTGGCGAAAAAGTATCCTGTTCTAAAGTAGTTTCCATCATGTCCTTCAGCACCAGGACTCTCTGTCATTGACCCTCGAAATGTATGTTCAAAAAGACGCTAAAAAATGTGTAATGGTGTCCTCATTTAGCTCCCAACATGACTTTTGTTGATACTTCTCATAATTTAGCGAACGAAACATATATATTGAGGTGTTGATTGGATTTTGAGTTTTAAATTGCCACTCGAAGTTCAAAATTATGGGGAGATTTTGAAAAAATTATAGTAAATCAATTTATTTGACAACTACATGTAACCTTTTTAAAATTTGTTTGTGATAATATTTAATATCTTAAATTCATAAATTAATCTAAAAATATCATATCCTAGCTAATGACTTTAAGACAAAGAAACAATTCCTAAGTTATCTTCAAGAAATTCTCATGATAATCGATCCAACATGTTGGTTCAATTCAATCAAAAAACTTAAACTTTTACATGGGATTTCAAGATATGATTTATATTATTTCTTAGCACATCCTTTCAAATAAAAGCTTTTTAGATTTGAAACTTACATAGATTCACACTATTTTATACTTAATTTTTATCAAATAAATAAGGATGATGATATTTGAACTCGTGACCGCTTAGTTATCAAGACTCTGATACAATTTTAGAAAACCAATTCAACTTAAAAGTTTAAATTTTTAAATAAAGTTTCAAGATATAATTTATATTATTTTTAATATGTTTAACTATAAAAAAAAACCTAGAAAAACCCTAAATCTACGTATGAAAGGCATATCCAACTGGTAGATTGTCATTGCTTTGAAAAAAAAGAGAGTGATATTCACCATTGAATCGAAATTAGTATATATCGAAGTCCAACAATTCACGGAAAACTGTAGCGCTTTATAAAGCACTACCATGTCTTTTTGCAAGAAGTATAGAGTGAGCTTTCAGCTTTGTATTGGAGTAGAAAGGGAAAGAGTTCCCATGACATGAAATGTCAACATAATCCTCTACAAAATTAAAGTGGCCATCCAACTTTTGTAAGGTCACCTTGTCTGCTTGTTTAATGGAAGAATCAGGATTCAAACATTATAAAATGAAAAAAAAAGAAGAATTGATGCCAAAACATCTGTTGATCCGTGCACGAATTCTCGTCTATAAGGAATTAATTATAAAGAAGTGTTTAAGCCAACAAAAGGCACAATAACAAGGTAAATTGTAATATGATGATACCATGACGCTTAAAAGGTAAATTTAATATATAGTATTTTAAATATTTATAGTATCTGTTTTCTTTCTTCTTTTTTTGGGTGAATTTTACACATATTCTTAGAAAAATAACAATATAATGGATCATTTGACCAAACAGAAAGTATAAGAAAAACATATATAATTTAATAGTTTTAGTTTTATTAATTTCAAATTTTGGTTTATGATTTGGCTTTGTGGGTTAAAAGGGCAATTTTGTTTAGTTCCTGTCATGTTTAGTAAAGTATTTGATGCTATGATTTCTTTTTCTATGTATTGTCATTATCTTATTGGCTATATATCTTGGTGATATATTTACGTTCTCATATATAATTATAGCTACTCTTGAGAAGATTTTAAATTTCCATCTGTGAACAAAAGGACGGTCTCCCTGCCTTTTCATTCCACGCACCAAAATTAAAATTAAGGAAAACTTTGATGTCTTAATACCTTGCTGAATCATGAAACAAGCAATCACGAGAGGAATGGTGTCACCTTGCTGAAGTATGAGACAAGCAATGACGAGAGGAAATGAGAACCATTGAATGCGTTACAAGATTAATTAAATTATATGAATTATAGCATCAAAGATTTGGGAATGCGTATGATCAATGACATAATAATGATAATTACAATAATAATGATAAGAATAATAAAATATATTATCACAACTATAAATTAATAATGATGGTTGAAGTAGTGATAATAATACAAATAGCTAGTTAATATATGATAAATAAAAATAATATATCATTTAAGAAAAACATTTATTTAATTGCATTCCTTTTTGTTTTCATTCCCACCTCTACTATAAAAATAAAAATATGTTTAATTTTCTTTGATATATTCCTCCTCTGCATTCTCATTTTATTTATTTCAATCAAACATCTATAAAATAAAATAAAATTTTCATTCTCAACATTTCAGAAAACATTTTAATGTTTAAATGCTCATGATTTCATTAATTCTCCACTATTATCCTACTCATCATCATTAATATCCTTAAACAGATAATTGCTGTCAACAAACTTGAGGTATAAATGAGGGTAATTAATATATATATATATATATATATATAATGCTTGTTCTGAATTTATTAGTTGAGGTATAGTCATTCAAAATATGCATTTGATATCAAATAACCAATTGAATTAAAAATTTAAATTAGGACAAAATATATTAAAATTTCTGGTATATCTTGAAACTACAAGCACTATCAGAATTCTTACTAACTCCAAACTTTAAATTCAATGAAAACCACATCACACTATAAATATATACATTGGATTTTTACGTAATGAATTTTTTGGTAGATACATTGGGACATGTATATTTATTATGAATATTGATATATATTTTTTCTAAAAATAACTAAAATATTGATCTCATGGAATATTTATTATTTTCTGGCCTTTTTTTTCTCTGTTGACTAAGTTGTGGAATTAAAGTGAAAAAAACCTTCATCACAAAATCCAAAAAAGAATATACCCAATGGATTCGAGATGCCACCTATGAAATGAAAGCAGCTCTAATATTGAAATCTCCCTCGTGGAAGATTTGATCAGCTTGATCTTGCCATATATATATAATTTCAATTTAGATTGACCAGGTTATTTGTCTCTCCTATAATTTAGATTATAAAATTGGGTTAGCTAGTGTGAACTGAAGGATTCTCCTCACTTCAACACGAGTCTAGATCGTGATCGTTTACTTTGTGATTGGTTAATTATCATTGTTGATGATATATATGTTAAAAGATTATATAATTTCTATGGGAATATATCATTCATAGCTATTCCAAAATCTAGTACGAATTATATTAAATGGTAATAAGAATTAAAATAAGTATGTGAAACCATAAGTTGAAAGAATCAAGATTGTGAAAGCATTAAAATAAGAACTCATCCTCAAGTAATTTTATTTATTTTTTAAATCACGGACACACTCTTAAACGTTACCCATCAATGAACAATTATTTTTAAGAGTCAAATCACGAGAGAGAACCTCCTAATTAACATGAGGTCAACCATCAAGCACATACTTGTGTGTGAGTTATAAATGTAAGAGATATAAATTAAATCAAGGATATCCTTATACCCTGGAGGTCTTCTTATTGCTTGACTACTATATTGGGTGCCGAGCAACCACATTATCAAAAAATTAACAAATACAAATAGAAATATCAATAGAAATAATTATGTTTATAAATTACAGTAAAATTTATTAATAAAATATTTTCTTACTATTTCTCTTGGTATATACTAACAGAAAATTTTCGTCAATATATAACAAGGAAATTATAGCAGAAAAAAATGACATATCACATTATTATAGACAGTATTATCAACAAAATAAACTCGTTGCTAATATTTGTTGATAGTTTTTAAGTTATAATCTGGCAATCAACTTCTCTCTCCCTCTCCCTCATTTCTTATTTTTCTTTCATTTTTTTTTACAAAAAACAAAAAAAGATCAGTAGCTACTCGCTCAATTTGTGTGATCATGGTTTCCAAAAATTCTGAATAAAAACCCGCGATTGATGCATGATTTAGAAAGTTCAAGGTTAATATATATTTAAATATTTATTTATTATTATTATGTTAATTCCATTAGTTTATTAATTTTAATAAACTAATGCTTTTACAAATTGAATGTGCAAGGAAAACTTTTATTGGATAGGGCTAAAAACGTTTTTGTTAGGAGGGTTTGAAAGAATCACAACGCAATTAGGTAAAATTGAATTAAAAATGTTATATTTTTATTTAAATTTTATTTTTTTATTAATCGATAATTTATTTCGATCATATAGGCTACATGATTTTTGGTATGAGGCATAAAAAAAAGCAAAAACATTATGTTAAAGAAAGAGGTCTTTCAAGTTGGAGAGATGTGGCAGTATGGAGAGATTTCAAACCTCTATACGTCTCGAAAGCTATATGAGTAGAATATATTCAACACGTGACATCCAAGCATTTCATTCAATGGTCGCAGTATGATGCAGAGAACCAGAATAGGAAGATTCACGGTTCTATTACCATGCACACTAATGGGTCCATTATGTTTGGTTCGCAAGCAAAACAAATGATATGATTCTTTTTTATTACATCTATTTTTTTAAAATTATTGTTTTACATGAAAATGTTTAATTAACAATATTTTTCTTTTATAGGCTACGATTCTTGGACGCGAACCAAGACTGATAAAGATATTTTAAGAAACTCACATGCGAAATGATGACTGTCGGAAAGGGGTGCAACAACTCGTGGATAGCTGAGCTTAGAATCTCATGTTATGTTGGATTTTAACAATTTTTTTCTTTAAGTTATTATTTTTTTGAATTAGTTGATTTTTTTCCAGGAACATATAGAATCCAATTATAGGAGAGATATGGGGACAATCGTTCGACTCATCCAAAACTCGATCCATATTTATGGTGGAAGTAGGATCATCCAGTGGACCCACTATAAATTTGGTTTATGGTATCTAAAACACCACAACTAAGGAGTTACAAATGACTCGAAATGTTTTAACCATTGGATGCTCGCAATTGGTCCTAGAAATTCAATCTTCAAAGTTACAAACAATTTTAAACCAACAAGTTGAAACTCGAACGAACCATCTAGCTGATGTAACAAAATGACTTAGTGCTAAGATGGCCGAACTCCGGCGATTATACATGGATCTGAAATCATACATGGGTGGTACATGTGCTCCATATTATCATCCCCGGTCCTGGCGAAGACCTGCTCCTCCAACCCCTTTATTATAGATGAATTGTATTTAAACTGATAAATTCTTAAATCTATATAAAAAATTTGTTATTTTATTTTATTTTAATTTCATTTTATTTTTTCCAAATTTGTTTATTAGATTTTTCTTAAAAATATTTAAACAATTTATTGACAGGCTTATTGACAAAATAAATCTATTAGTATATTAAAAAGAGGTGAAAAAAATAAAATTACTGAAAATGCTATTGACACTATATAATCACCAACATGTTAATTTCATTGGTAATATGAAAATAAATCATCAATGAAATTATCAATGATTATTTTCATCAGTGATATTCCATCTTCATAGATGAAAATACCGATGGAATGATATCAATGAATTTTTTTAGTTTAGTGTATTTTTTCTATTTGTAAATCCATCAATAATTGTATCACTAATAAAATAAAAATCACCAATAATAATTTTTTTTAATGAATAGTAATCATCCATGATCTCATTGGTAAATTTAATGCACTAAATCAGTGTCTAAATACAAACGGAATATATATTCAATCTGTAGAATGCAAAATTCTGGTATTGCCATTTCTGCACTCTAGCAAATTCTCAAATCAAGCCCTTAATTTTTCGTGGATTCTTTCTCGCTACCTTGACAAGCTCTCTAGCTAGCCTTCAGATTTCCAAACCCCAATAAATGGTACAGATGCTGTTTATATTATTTGATTGTCGGTGAAATATATATTAATAGTTTTCTCTTGGCTCAACTAGAAACCTAGCTGTTTTAGATGCAGAGATTTAGTTTACTAATTATCATATTAATTTTTTTATGATAAAAAATATCTCTGAATTAGTTTGCATATGTTTTACTTTAATATTACACCTTGGACACTTGCAATTAGCTGTTTATGTTTTTGTTCCTTCATGACTATAACAAGGCATAAAGTGATTAAGAAAAAAAATACTAAGAAGATATCGACTGAGGGTTGGTATATATGCAGTGTTTTGTAATAGTGATGTGATGCTGAAACATTGATCCTTGGCATCAGGACTATGGGTTTGATTACATTTCACAATAGAAAAAATAATCAAACCATCTATTAATTTGGTCCATCAAAACCCTAATTCAAATGTAAATACCTAATCTCGTCTTTTGAGCACAATCCAATACAAGCTAGGTTGTACGATGCCAAAGTAGTATGCTAGCTGATGAGATGTGTGGGATGTTTCCTTCAATCCTTATGAAATGTAAATCTTATTTAATTATACGTACTTTCTCAAATAATCCAACATTTAAAGCCTTGCATGTGTGTGTGTGTGTAGCTAGGTGCCTAATTAATTTAATTAGATCAATTACTGCATAGAATTTGAAGTTTAGAACCAGTTAATTAACATGTGAAACTTGGTTTTGATAGATTTTTTGGGGGTTTTTTCCCTGCCAATTCTATGAAAAAATTCAAATCGAAGAACAATGTTACAATGGTCAACTGGGAAAAGTTCTACTTTTCAAGCAAATCGATTAACTTGCATATTTTTGGTTAAGAAAAGTAGAGAATTAATTTGCATATATTCTCAAACTTTTAACCAGAGGACATTCCTAAATGAAAAGACATAAAGTAATTTAATCACTAAAATCTTATAGTAAAAGTGATGCTTAATTTAGATGTGTTTTCAGTATAGTGTATTTTGACGCAGTCCGTTCTATAACACAACAATAAATTCTTTTTTTTTTTTTTTTTTTTTTTTGCGGTGTGAGCCCCGCGAGTGCCCATAAATAATGACCTCATTGGAGTGTTCTCCTCCCAGTTGTGAAGAGTGTTTGAGTTTTATTTGATATTCAAGAGTCCTTGCTTATAGCCTCACAGTGTCGACATGGTTTGCCAGAAAGAACCTCTTGTACAGAAAGTCTGCGATCTGTATGAGCAAATCTCAAGCCTTGAGAGTCTCAAACCCTCCAAAGATGTCGACATGCTCTTCACACAACTTGTTCTCACGTGCATCCCACCAAACCCTATCGATGTCAACAAGCTTTGCAAGAAAATTCAAGAAATGAGGTCTAAGCTCATTAGGCTTTGTGGAGAAGCCGAAGGACATTTAGAGAGTCATTTCTCTGCTATCCTAGGGTCCTATGAAAACCCTCTTGACCATCTCAATGTCTTTCCATATTATTCAAACTACCTTAAGCTTAGCCACCTCGAGTTCAACATCCTCAAGCAACACTGCACGAATGTCCCTAGCAAAGTTGCGTTTGTGGGTTCCGGTCCGCTTCCCTTAACTTCAATTGTGTTAGCCTGTAATCACCTCACCGCAACTTCCTTCCACAACTATGATATTGACCCTTCAGCCAATTCAAAGGCTCTTCAATTAGTCACGTCTCATCCTGACTTGTCGAGTAGAATGTTCTTTCACACGACCGATATAATGGATGTGACAAGTGAGCTTCAAGAGTTTGATGTCGTCTTCTTGGCAGCTTTAGTTGGGATGGACAAGGAGGAGAAGGTTAAGGTCATTGATCATTTGGCTAAGCAGATGGCTCCTGGTGCTATATTGATGCTGAGGAGTGCTCATGGAGCTAGGGCTTTTCTCTACCCAGTGATTGATCCTTGTGATCTTCAAGGATTCGAGGTCCTCTCTGTGTTTCATCCAAGTGATGAGGTGGTAAACTCGGTTGTCATCGCTCGTAAATATTCAATGCCTATAAATTCAATCGATCATCAGCAAACTGGTCTTGGCTCCATGATAGTACTGCCTAACAAGTGTTGTGAGATCCTGGCCTTCAATCCCCTCAGCCATGTTACCATGGTTGAAGAGTTGGCCGTTGAGGAGCAACACTCATAAACTCTCTATCCATGTGTTCGCCCTTAATATCGTCTTATATTATGCACCAATTGAGAATTGATCTCTAATTGCATCTTGTTGTCTCATGAATGTCTAACCTATGTATGCATGATTGTCTTCTACTTTTGTTGTATCCTTCCGACTTTGTGTCTTCTGCTTTTCAACTTCAATGAATAAAATCATCTATTTCAAACTATATCTCCAAAAATTACTCTTTTTTTTCATTCAAGAAAAGATTGGAACTCCAAACCAGCCATTGATTGAGCTACAAGCTCATTAATGGTACTCTATGTGTGCTATGGCATCAATAAATTTGTCCCTTGATGGATGTAAATAAAAGCAAGCACGTCTTTTCAGGTTCCTGATCTTCGGTAGTTAATTACCAAGTTCATCTTCTATTCATTCCAACATAATAATTTCCATTTTCAACAGTTTTATGACCTCAAAAAAGACATCCAATTAATTCCACATAAAAATCAAAGAAAAATACTGCCCTTACCACTAATTTATCATTTCCTACTCTCCCTTTCCATCATCAGGTTTAATCACCATGTCTTAATTATATTGGATTCGGCGATACTAATTTTACTGGGAAAATCGGTAAAACCAATGGAAAAATATTATAGTAATTAACATTGGCATTATTTTCTTGGTTTTTGTAACAATGGAGTCTATTGCCATTGACAAATTAATTAAGCTGCTTGACATTATGTGAAAGGACTAGCCAGTGGTATCGGAAGCAACCAATTACAGAAGCCTCCCACATTGGCTTACACATAATGAAAAACAAAAAAGCTAATTAAAAATCAAACCTTACCTTGCAATAGTTATGTTTTGACTTCATGAACAGTTTAAATCCAATACGTGGAGAAAAACAGTCCAACATTATGATGACATCAATTTCATCCCATTTCGTCTCCCCCCCCAATCATCGTGTAGTTATTGTTTTTGTTTGATGTACCACAAGGGGCAATAATGTTTAAGATATGACCATAGCAAAAAAAAAAAAAAAAAAAGAGATGCAAAGAAAAGAAAACCCATAAATTGAAGGAGACTCCTCTTTTGTCTGGTTTTGCAAGCATTATATATGACATCTTGTTGTATAGACAATCAAGGCTATCTTACCTTTTGAATTTACAACAAGTTTGTTTGTGAAGGAAAAAATTGTTTAGTCAGTTTGTTCAATATATGGCATGCTAGACTGTTTGGAATTCCATGAATTTAATTTAATTTAGAAGGTTAAATAAGTTCTTGTGTTTTGAATTTTTTTAAAAATATTAATTTATATTTCAAATGAAATTCAATTTATAAAAAAAATAAATTAAAGGAGAGACCCTCTGATTTGCTAATCTCTTTGAGATTAACATTAAAAACAATATTTTAAACATACTCATATACTAACAAATACCTTATTTTTACTTTGTCTCTCTCACAGGCCTTCTTCTTTCCATCCAAAAACCCTTGACAATATAATATCCTTTCTTTCTCTACTTCACATCAATCCCCGTAACATATTTTTGTTTGTTATAAGGTATGTTATTAATCTTTTATTTTTTATATTTGTTTTTTGTTTTTACCCAAATCTTTCCTCTTTTTTTTAACATGTATATATATTTTCCAAAAAATTTTATAAATATTTAATAAACAATTAATATAAGATATATAGATCTTTTTATATCTTTTTTAAATGTCTATATTTTATGTCCTTGTAAATAAATACAAGGGTTCTTAGAACAAAATAAATGATTTCTAAATTAAAAGTAAAATAGTCAAGATTACTAATCTAATTAATTAATTTTTACTAGTATTTCAAATAATATAATTAAATTAAATCTAAAGGTTTAGTAATTAATTTATTTTAAACATAAGTCGTTAGATTATAATATTGAAGAGGAGACCTGTTTATAAACCCCACCAATTAATTAATGGTCATTTGATATTGAATTTTTTTTAATGTTTAGCACTATTTTAAGAATTAAAATTTTCTCGGTAACTTGTGCAGGATAATATTTGTAAATCATGTCTTTTTTCTTTGAAGAAAACATAGATGGTGTTAGGCTAAAAACATTGGCGTGATCTTGCATGCACAACCTCTTCCAAGTCATGAAGAACTAGTCGTTCTAAAGAACCTGTAAGTACCCCCACTGCTTTTTAATATATAGAAAATAATAAATAAATGATAATTCTGAAACAACGAATAGTTAATATCATTTTTATATCTGTTTTTTAATTCTAAAACACTAATTAAATAAAAAAAAATCTCGTCTAAAAAGGCATTGCATGAACAAAATCAAATAGTGATAACTAGTTGGGATGGACCAGAAGAATTGGCCAAAAATAATCCCACTATTTGTATAAATAAAACAACCTACCTAAAATGAAACTTGTTATATTGACCTCTATATTACTACAATAAATTGGTTTTAGAGACTGTTTGATATTGTAATAATAACTATTTTTTAAAATATATATTTTTAAAAAATATATTAAAATAATATTTTTTTATTTTTTTAAAAATATTTTTAATACCAGCATGAAAAAATCAAAAAAATAATTTAAAGTAAATAAAAAAATTTAATTTTTCTTAAAAATACTTTTAAATATAAAAGTAAACAAGCTCCAATAAGAAGCTATAATCTCTTTGTTATTTGTTTCATATTGTTTATCATCCACATGATGTTTTACTGTTTGGGATAAGTGATTATCATGGCTATTATCAGAAGAAAAATACGAAATTTTTAAGGCCCAGGTACTGAAAATGATTAATCCAATGAGCATATAAGAAGACCATCACGAACAATGGAGAGCTTGAAGAAGAAGCAGCCCCAAAACATGCTGGTCCTAGTGGGCTCTTTTGCATTTGTGGAAATGAGCTGAAAGAAGCCCAAGCACTTGCTAGCTAGTAGCATACTAGCATTATGAGAATCCAGAGGAGCCGAAAACATTTTCTATGGAGTTCAATCTTGCAACTGCAAAAACTTTTCTTCTTTAGGACAATTTATTCACATCCTTGATTCTTCTTACAGCTTGTTTGAAACTAATACTATGTTAAAATTGATTTCTAGTCGGATCTTAAGTTTCAAGAAGGTCTTGTTAGAAAAACAGTTTCTCTTCAAGAGTTCAAGATTGTGGTGGATCCCAGACAAGGCATCCATTCAACACAAAACAATGAATAAAGGGGCTCGATCAAAGCAATTCCAAGAGTAGAAAGAGCAACTCTTTAGTGGATTATTGGATAGAAAAACATTTTAAAATAGCTTTTTTTTTTCTTTTTTGTATAGCAAGTCAGAAAGATTGATCTTTGATTTGCTTTTATACCATTTTGAAAGTCAATTCTAGATAATTAAAATAATTTTTAACATGAAAATCTCTGAATCTAAAATTTTATTTCATTGATGATTAAAAACCAACTACAAGTAAAAGCTTGGTGATTGGCTCGGTGGTAAAAGGCATGCTTCCTTCTTTGTGTTCAAACTTGAAACTTGTAATTAGAAAAATTTATTAACCTGAGAAGAGAATTTAGTCTTGATTTACAAGCAAAATGATCCGAAAATACTCTTTATCGTAAATACACACACACACACACACAAAAGGATCGGTCCTGCTACGAAGGTTACAAGCACCAGCAAACAGAAGGCAAGATTAACAGTTTACATCTGCTAACTGATATAACTCCAGTTTATGCACAAAGCTGATCTGAGATTTCCTTTAACGTTACCAAGGGAATTCCTGGTTTTCAGCATGATAGGATTAAAGCACAAACATGCATATACAAGAGAAAGCTAGTTCATGTTGGTCACAACTAAGGAACCAGAACTGCTTTGTAAGAATTGGAATCAATGGCTTTCAAACATATACACAACTTTTCGTAGATAGCTTTACAAGTATAGTTATAGAAGAGGAGGAGGGCGAGGAGGAGGACGAGGACGAGGAAGAAGGGATACCAAAATGGAGTTTTTTACGTCCCAATATCATCACCAACAATACCATAGCATATTGGGGGGGTCCCCTGGGTCGCTGCTGACACCATCCATGCCGCTGACACCATCCATGCCGCTGACACCATCCATGCCACTGACACCATCCATGCGAGGAAACCTCATATCTTCAGATGGTTTCCAGTGCCGCTTCCGCTGGTTTATAAACCAATTGTTAATCTGCTTTTGATCTAGTCCTGTAATCTCTGATAACTTCGCTTTCTCCTCTTCCTGTTATACCATGACATCCATCTGGTTAGGCTTAAAAAATTATCATGAAAGGCAATAAAGAAAGGAACGAACTTCCATAAGCTTTCATGACACTTTAGCTATTGCAGATCAAGAGTGCTGGATTAAGATTGAACTGTAGACTAACTCTGCTGAAGATGGCTGATAGACATGCTTGGGCAACAATTTGTGACTGGAAGTTATGAAATGTTAAAGTTTCTAGATTATAGCTTCAAAGAAGTACATATAACAGAATATTGACTGATAAATTGGGGTTGAAGGATAATGAAGGATTATTCCGAGATAAATGCATCTGCACATTATATAGTTTCGAGATAATGAAGGGTTACTCCGAAACAAATGCATCAGCACACTACAGAGTTTCACCTTCTACAACTTATTTCTGGATGGATTTTCACCTTCTGCAACTTTTTCAGAAAAAAGATTTCAAATATCGGTGTTGTATATTCTATATAATAATTCTTCAGAAGAAAACATGAACCAAAGCAATGCCAAGATTATGTACTTTCTATCGTTTTCAGCTTGCAAACCCAATTATATCATGCGCTGAATATCCTTCAAATAGAAATCGCTTTCTTGCTAAGATATACAAGAATATTTCTCGTGAAACTTGTTTCAGTGAATGTTTTGGTGATAATGATCCAAGTATGTATAGTTAATTCAACTAATAATATCTCTCTCCATCGATATCTCCTCTCTGTGCTCTCTCTTGCCTCAACATATCATGAACTTGTGGGACAAGTATTATAGCACATGCAAGAGACATTTGTAAGAAAACCAAGAGAATAAAAAATGTAAAGTGAAAAGAAATAGGAATAATCAGATTATAAGGTTATAATGATCACCGTAGGATATGGCCATCTACAGTGGTGGTTCCACCAGTCCAAAAGTGTTGTCCTTGCATCCCTTGGTAATTTTCCTTTCTTTCTATTCTTTAGGAATTCCTTTCTCAAGTTGCTAAGATGGCCACTGTACTTGCGCATGAGCATTCCTTTTAGATTCTGCTCTTGTGAGCTAACACCTGTTGTTTCTTGACTTTCAGATGCTTCAACCTCCCCACAGCTTAGCTCCTCCTCGGAAGTCCCTGCTGGCTCATCTGCTATGAAACCACAAAGACAGTACAGTGTAGTTAGACTTTTGCATTGAAAAACCAATAAAACATTAAGCAAAAACTTTAAAATTAAGATCAAACACTTTTCATGTCACAAGGCTGCATCTCTTGAAATGATAGAAATGAAATCCGTGGTGGTCATTTATATGTTAATCTACCAGATCCCCAAAGGAGAAAGAAACGGCTTTATCAAGGTACTGGAAAATTACAGGCAAGATGTTGAACATTAACAAGCTATCAATCATCTTCCAGCGCCATAGGTAATAGTAACTAGCTGAGATAGAATTTTGCTAACACAAGTTTAACATCAACTTTCAGACACCTCCAAGCTCATAAATTATGTAGAAACTAAGCAGCAACCTTGTTGTTAAGAGATATAATCTAAGGTTTTTGGGAGCACAGTTGCTTGTCTTCCAATAATACTGTAACACAGGACGACCAAAAGGTACTGATCTACTTAAATGCAATGACTACTCCTGCTTGATTTAAATATGCTCTAGAGATTACACAAGTTGCTTGCAATTCTTCAGTATCTGTTCTATCAAGGCCCCAAGAAGCGACAGCTTCTCATTGAATATATAATGGAATTGCAGCTGCAAAATTATGTGTTTTGCATCCTGGCAATACAATGTTGCCAAACAATAAGAAACCTGTTCCCGTGTGTCTTAACTAGTGCAGTTTTGGACAAATCTTACTATGTAATGCCAAATAAATCGAACCTAGGATTGTATTATTTACAATCAAAAGCATGCTTTGTACAATTTCATGGCATGTGCCTCCTGCATACCATTTTTATTGACCATGCTAGTTCCTTCAGGAACTGGCACGAATACAGAAAAATAATAAAACCATGAATGGAAGAACAAAAAATATGAGAAACAAGAAATGTTCACAGGATCAAATTTCAGTTAACATGACAGATTATACACATACGAGATTCCAGGCGTAAGCAATTAAGATGGAATTCTGAATTGAAAACGATGCATAACATGATATGCTACCATTGAAGAGAAACTTGATTCAGAGACCTTGTATTCATTCTATAAAAATTAGAAATACATCAACATTTCATAGAATTTTTTTTTTTAAAACCATAGTTAATAAGCTTATATTTGATATCAAATTAAAAATAGATCCGCTTACGATTCAAGGTTAAAATTTTATAGGAAATTATTCTCTAACAAAAAGTACTTTAACATAAAACATCAATTTGATTAAAATAAATTGTAGATGAATAAAAAATTAATTTAAAAACACCTTGATTGGCATGTTTTGTAAACTCAAGAACTCTCGATCCTACATTGAAATATTATAAAAATTTCTCGTAGCTTATATAGTATATGAAACTGAAAAGTAAAAACCAAATTCAAAGGACACCAAAGCTTTTATTAAAAAAAGGCCCTAGGCGAAGTTAGATTTTGACTTAAGCCGCTAATTCCCACCATTTATCAGCCTTAATAACCAGTCATAAAACAAAATAAAACCATGGATTATTTGTATGTTTCTATACGGTTCTGTCTAATTAAATGTGTAATATATTACATCAACAAAAAGGAAATAAAAAAACAATCCATCCTGACAACGAAAATATGTTTTTGCACAACGTCATTTTCATCAAAATAAGTAGGACCAACTTTAGGTAGGGGCCCAAAATAGAGCAGAAGATCATGAATGGTAAGGACAGGACATGGTGTTTAATTACTCATAGAGAATCCCAACAATTCAACTCATCAATGATCAGTAAAACTATTCTTTTCAACAAGCACAGTAGCAAAAGTTTGATCTCATTGTACCTCTCTCAGCATTCATTTTGATTTTAATGCATATATAATAGAACAACATTACCCCTTCTAACAACTAGCTAGTACAACTATAGTTAGGTGCGAGTTGATCATTGAAACCAGTGTTGGAAAACGGCACAGTGCAAGAAACTTTACCTGAGCCATAATCAAATATCTTTGTCAATGTCCCTTTGCAAAGACTACTAAGCTGTGATTCTATGCTACTCAAGAACGTAGCAGCCTCATCAAATGGCTTGGACAATTCCTCCTTGTATCTACGAAGAACCTCACAGTATGATTCCTTGAAAACCAGCAGCAGTTTCAGTGGTTATTCCAAGAATAAAACTACTAGACAAACAAATTATTATTCCATTTGGCTGCTTAAAAAGAAAGGGAAAAGGAAGCACAATACTTAGAATCTCATAGCTTGAAATGTGAAAGGGAAACAAAAAGTTTGAAGTTTTTTTTTTTTTTTTTGCTTAATTTTCTTGAGAATCAAAGGAACTTGAATAGAAAAGAAATTAAAAAAAAAACACACAAAAAAATTAAGAAATAAGACACAACTACGGGTTTCAAAATATACCATGAACTCATCAAGTTCTGGATCAGCTCCTATCTCATAGCAAGTATTGATTTTGTAGTTCCCTCTGCCTATGGCTTCAAGAAGAGACACCATTTCTGGAGGAGCACCAACCTTCAAAGAAAACAAAGAAACAGAAAATCACTCAAAAGCTCAAATTTGACACGATAGGTTTCCATTTTTGTTCCTTTCATGTTATTCTTTTCTTCCCCATTAACAAAAATTTATTTAAAAAAATAGAAAAAGGGCTAAAGTTTAGAAGCTCAAAGATTATGCGATGATGATGATGATGATTATAAACCTTTTGGCACTCTAAATGTGCAGATACTAGGTCTGGATAACGAGGGTGATTAGCGATCTGGGTCTTGATTGCATCATACATATCTGATCCAGTGACTTCTCTATGACCATGACCAGCTTGAAGAAAACTAGTAGCATGACTGTGAAATTCAGTGGTAGTACTAGTAGTAGCATCAGTAAAGTTTGCAAAAGGCAGGTTTTCAAGCCTGACAGTATCATCTGGTGAACTAAAAAATGTAGGATTAAACCTATAGAATTCCTCCATGAAATTGTTTGCTAGTACAAGAAAAGATTGTCAAGAAACTTATCAAACTAGAATTGTAATAGCAAGAATATTAGCTTCGCTGATCCTCAGGTGACTAAAACCTTTTTATAGAGAAGATCTTTGAGAGAGATTCTAACTTCTAAGCACTTCAAGATAAAAAAAGGTCCAAGTTATTAAGAATCCCAAGAGAGAGAGAGAGAGAGAGAGTCCTTGGCATTGAAAAATACTGTAGTAGGGATGACCTGTGATCCAGGTGATAATATATATGAAAAACCCAAGAAAGTTATCAGCAAACAGTGTAAACCCTCATTAAAAAACACCAACAACTTTAAAGAACAAAAACAAAATGATCTAGTTAGTTTTTCAAGTAACAACAGTGAGAGCGCGCGCGCATCCCATCCTCTCCAATGCCCAGACTTCGATATATAGTTGAAAGATGATCTTAGTTAGTCAATGAATGAACCAGAGCAGTAGAAAGAGAAAGAGAACATGCAAGAAGCTCTGCTATAGCTACTACTATTATGAACTTCGAAAGTAACCCTGAGGCTCAGGTAGGAAAAAGACCAGACCTTTTTTTTCCAAGAAGACCTAGGATAAAGTGGAGACCACACACATACAAAGACAGAAAACAGTGAGTAGAAGTAGCAGTGACTGGAGAGTAGAGAGAGGTGATAGCTGAAAAAGTTCACATGTATTAAATTAAAAGAAAAGTTTAACTATTTATTCAGTCCCTATATTTTTAGAAAAAAAACAATTCAGTCCCTTTTGTTTCAAAAGTTATTAATTGACTTCTTAACTCGTTGATCTCTTAAATTTTGTAAAAAACCTCAGGATACCTTCAGTGTTTTAAACTCCTAAAAGAAGAGAATTACCACATCCACTTCTCTCTTGTGCAAATAGTTATACTTGGATAGCTATAAATCGCTGGACTATATGGATAATTTTATAGGGATATTTATAAATATATTGAATAGGATTAATTAAGCTCAATTAGAGACATAGGTTGCAGAATGATCGACATAATAAAAAAATTCATAGTTTTTTATTTGATTATTATATCATGTTTAAATTTTGTCAAGAATTATAACTTTCAAATTAGGTTCAGAATATGCTTTTTAGGCTAGTTTTGTTACTTTTTCTCTTCTTTTTTTCTAGTTTGTTAAGGATTTTTATTTTATTTTCTGATTTTTTTAGTTTTTTGATTTATTTAAGGGGTTGTAAACTTTTCAGAGGGAAAAAATATTTGAAGAGAATATATTCAATAATAAATTTTAAATTACAATTTTTATGGTGACCCTATCCAAAGAATTTTATGAATTTTTTATGTTGTTTCTACCGAGCCAGAGCTTAAAAATATAGATAAAATAATAAAAAGAGTTTATTGTATCAAAACTAATAATTTAACCATGCAAATACCTCATATGTTATTATGGTTTCTTCTGCACCAAGCAAGATGAGAAGAGAAAACACCATGATTTGTTCCACTAAAGAAATTATAAAAGGACTAAGTTTCAAAATTAAAGGAATCATGGGAATATTTGTTAGTATGATAGTAGTTATTTTTTAAATTATTTTTTGTTAAAAAATATTTTAAAAAATATTTTTTTATTTTTTTTAAATTATTTTTAACATTAATATATCAAAATTATCTAAAAATAGTAAAAAATATTAATTTTAAGTAAAAAAATAAAAATAAAAATAAATTTTTTAAAAAACATAAAAGCAATCAGAGAATAAATCATCTGTTTCTTAGACAAAAAAAAGACTGGAGTATAACTTAGTTATAGAGAAATGATTGATGCAGTTGGTTGCACGTTGTTGACACGGTACGGGGAGTAACAGTACAATGATAATGGTGAAGCAGCTCCCGTGTTTACAGATGACAAACGTGTCTCTCTATCGTCCCAGTAGCAGTGGGCAGGTCAAACTGTGGCCGGCATATTCAAATTTGACAGAACTCGAATTCTCTTCAATGGCTAAAAGAAATTGAATTTTGTGGGTTTCAAGAGCAGGTGTGGCACAGTGATTTCGTACAGTTTGGGTACCATGCTCTACTGTTTCCACCCTCGTTTGAGGCCATGAGCTCCATTATTGGGTCATGCCAGAGATGGTGTGCAGTGGGGTCATCCTTCAGGTTCTTGCTTTTAACCTTCTTATAGTTTTGTTGCTAGCCAACTTGCTGGTTAATTTCTTCCCTGCCCATCTTCAGCTATATATTGAATTTCCTACATCAAAGTTATGATCATGCTTATTTTGCTCAACCAAAAACAATTTGATTAGAACATTCGTTAAAATAATGCTGGTTATTCCCAGAGAGAGAGAGAAAAAAGTGATTCAACTGGTTAAATAAAATAAAAAAAAAGAATGATGCTGAACTGGCTGTAAAGAGCTCAAATTGGTCAAGTCAGATTATTCAAATCCTCATCAAATTCTATCTTGAATTGGTTTGAAAATCCCTTTTTCAGCAACCAAGAACTTGTCGCTTCCCCTGATTAATGAAGAAAGATACCATCATAAAACAACAAGTTTGGTGGATTCAAGCTATAAATCATTAAGCAACAAAGAATATGATTAGCAGTATCTGCAAAGTGGGAGAGATAATTAAGGCAAATCTTTGACTCGAAAGAGTAGATTTGTTTATTTTAACAAGGTGGCTGTGGTGCACAGTTAATTTGAACATGGCTTTCCACAA
Source organism: Populus nigra (assembly GCF_951802175.1). NCBI lineage: Eukaryota > Viridiplantae > Streptophyta > Magnoliopsida > Malpighiales > Salicaceae > Populus > Populus nigra. The sequence continues at coordinate 22,905,638 of NC_084856.1, forward strand.
ATATTAATAATTTATAGTGAGTTTTTTTTAGTAAATGTTATATTTTATTGCTGTTCTCGCTTGAATTGAGGATTGAGTGGCTACTTTTTGTGCGGTTTAGAATTGCGTTTCAAATTATATTAATAAAAAAATAATTTTTTTTTATAATTTTAATATATTAATATCAAAAATTATTTTTAATACTTTCACTTCAATAAACTTATGGTTACATGCATGAGATTATTTGTAATTGGTGTATAGAAATAAAGAATTAATGTTCAAAGCCTAAGATTCTTAGCCAGGTCTCAAGAACAATATTGTATAGATCAAAGACACTCTGAAATCAGGTGGAATACGATGAATGATCGCTTGATCGAAAAGGATGAAGATAAGAATTCCTCACTTTTTAGGATATAAATAATAATGTGCCTTTCTTCCAGCCTAATAAGACAGTCAACATATCATTATTAATCTCCAGTTAACTTGGCACTTTACCAGTTTCAGATTCTTGCTACTTTTATCTTTACCAACTTTCTTGAAAATAATTTTTTTTTTATTAATATAAGTATTTGGGTTAATTTACGTGTATTTTAATTAATTTCACGAGTTCTGAAATTAACAATTATATAAGTCTTTAATAGCCATCATATGAGCAACTACATGGTTCGAACTTGAGACCATAAAGTAAGCAAATCCTTTAGTCCCAATTTTTTATCACTAAATCACCTCCTGGTTGAAAAAAAATATACTTTGATTGCACTTGTTTATGCCATAAATTTATTTTAAGGATTTAAGAAAAATCAAAGTTATTAAAATGTTATTTATTTTTGTGTTTTAAAAATATTTTTTTATTTAAAAAAAATATCTTAATAGGTTTTTCATGCATTCTAGAAATAAAAATAACATAAAACCAAAACTTTTTTAAAAAATATTAATTGCTATAAAATTTCACATGTGAAGAAAGTTTTTGAGAATAACATCATATATATGAAGCCGATAAATTAATTCATAATCAAAATTGAAAAATTCAGCATGCTGAGATTCAAACACAGTGGAAGGAAAACATCTCAATTAAGTTCCTTAATCAGAGCTTTCATGAAGATAACTACTCGAGAAGAAGTTCAAATTTCATAATCAATCTACTTCCTTGCCATCCCCATGCTTGTCCTTTTCTCACCAGTTACATTTCTTGAGTTCTCATACAGTGTAATTAATTTTGAGCGGGTTTACTACTATGGTATAAAATATTTTTTATCAGAAAATATAAAAAATTATTAATTTAATATTTTATAAATAAAAAATAAATTAAAAAACCCTTTAAAAACACGAAAATTACCGAAACATGAAACCTAACTGATCAATCATAACTCATGAAAAAAAATCATTCAAGAAAAAATAAAACCAATCATATACATATCTCAAATACTGCCTTGACATTTGTCTCATGGGAACCCCGACACAATCACTAGCACTCATGTTCCATGCTGGTGGTTGCTTCTTGCAATTATTGAAGACAATTTATAGAAAAGGAAAGTTTTTAAAAAGATGATGCAGCATCCACTTAGAAAAGATGCTGATGATTTTAGTGAAGAAAAATACTATAATTATTTGATAATACAATTTAATGGCTAGAACTTAAAATTTCTACAAGAATTAACTTCTATTGATTTATCACTTATTTTATTAATATTAAAGTTGTTAAATCTAATCTTGAATTGAGTAATTCAAGTTGACTTGAATTAATCTAAAACAATATCGTTTAAAAAAATTAAAACAACATTAATTTTTAAATCAAATGAAATGTTACTAAGGTCTTGACGCAATCAACTTTTACCCTATTTAAAATGAAACTCAATCAAAGTTAAGTCCCAAGTGATGGTTACCAAATTGACTTATATTAATTACTCTGATTAATAGATTTGTACTAATTACATTAATTAATATACAATAGTTTTGTATCTTATAAAAACATTTGTGTATATTTGGTATTGTGGTGTATAGTGATTTTAAAAGTGTATTTTGATTAAAAATTTAATAATTTCTTGAGATGAAGATGAATTTAAAGCCTTAAAAAAAACAGAAATAAACGAAATGCAACCGTTACCAAAGAGATAAAAGAGAGGATTATTCTGGTCACAGAGCAGTAGTAAATAGTAATCTGTGGGATCGATCAGCAAATTAGCTGCTGAAAAAAGTGGGAGACATCATAAAACCTACATGGCCTTATATCCAATGGTAAGGGATATATATATATATATATATATATATATATATATATATATATATAATCTCTCAATCAATTATTTGAGAAACTTAATTAGATAAAGAGGAAAGGGACTCTAGATCAAATGAATGGACCTCCTCCTGGATCATATGAATCCATGCATTATAGATATATCATCATAAGTACAATAACACCTGGAATATGAGTTGGGTGCTCCAAATTTGCCCCACCACACGGGAGAGAACTGTACAAAATTGTGGCCATGCAACAGTACTACAAATACAAGCTTACAAAGACTAAAAACCAATAGAGACATTGAGCGAAGCTATGAGAAAAACTCGAGACAATACTACGTCCATAACACCAAGTTTTGACCGTCCCTAGTGAATAACATGCATTGTTTTTAAACCTAGCTAACTTACTCGGGACAAAAAACATTATTTAGATCTTTTTTTAAAAAAATTTATAAATCCGAATCAACTTCTAATAAAACCCATAATTAACCATGTGTTAAAGGGCTCTATCGTGATCCGACTATACACTGTTGCAGTGGGGTTTGACATGCCTTTGCCTTTGCCATGTATAAACAAGTCTTCCAAGCAAGTTAAAAAAAGTGTTAATTTGAAATAATTTTTTATTTTTAATTATAATTTAAAAGAAAAGGAATTGGTTAGAAGTCTTAATCTATCTCATTAATTAGCATCACATGCCTTTTTATGTTCAATGAATCTCGGGTCAAAAAAAATCAGCAACAAGATCTGCAAGTATCTTTATTATTATCCTTCTCATCATCATTTTCTTCTTCCTTTTCTTTTTTAAATAGTTAAAATATTCGGGTCAGTTTATACATACTACAATTAATTCCTGACTCATTAAATATATCCTATAAATCCAATAAACATTTAAAACATTACGGGATAACAAACATATACAATAAAACTTGAACACAGATAGAGAAGAAGTCTCTTCCATTACTGGCCACAACCTCAAGTGCAGTGCATGCATCTTCTTAATTATACGCACAGTGCATGCATTAAATTTATGATAGTCATTATAAAAAAACACATTTTCTTTCATATATTTTGACATTAAAAAAAGAAGAAGAGAGGCCAGCTCTCTTTATGTACTTGTAAGAGAATGGTCAATATCAAGGAAAAATATCAATGGTAGAATGGGCCAGACATTCAAGACTCCCTCAAACCGGGTTCAATCTCCTTCTCCCCAGTAGTTTGTTTTAGACAGTTGAGACCAATAAATTTGTGGCAATATTTGGACCTTTCGCCGTAACAAGCATGAGAGAAAATGATGCTCTTGCAGCCAAACTATTTTATTTTAATAAAATAATTCATTAAAAACATTATTTTAATAAATTTCAAATAAAAAAAATTGAAAAATATTACATTACGGCGAGAGAAACAAAAACAAATGATAAGAATATATCACTTCTTACTGAAAATTATTATTTTTCGATTCATTCTTTTATATTTTTCTCCTTATATGTCTCTCCTTTTATATTATAATCATTGATAAATTATAGCCCAAATACCATAGAATTTCTCAGACATGGTGAGAATTATTTAGAATTTTTGATCTCCCAACATAAATTCGATACCAATCTGGTTCTAAATTTAGTTTTAACAATAAAGATATTTTTAGTTCAACCTTTTGCTTTCATAACTATATTTTGATATCAATGGAGACAATTGTGCAGGAGGTCCTTTTCCTTTTCCTTTTCTTTTCTCTCAAGAAAGAATCAGAGCTCATCTTTGTTGTCTCTCTGGATAGAGTTCAAGTTGGTCTATTGAAATTCTCTTATATCACAACCGAAATCCGATGCAACTTCAAAGTCTGGTGAATAAAGGAAACCTGGCAATGGCAGCGAGGCTTCTTCTGGCTGCCTAAGAAGCCACCTACCTTCAACGTTGAGACATCTAGATCAAAAAAATTTATACAATCAAGAATTCACGACAGTAGTTCAAACATTCAAAAACTCCTTCCGGATCAAAAGATGAAATAAACGGATGAGGCACCGGAGCTTGTATAAAGTTTTCCAAATTTATACTAAAAACTCTCTATGTTATAAGCCTGTCAACATTTCGGACAGTATTTTGATCGTAAGTTGTCAAGAATCTCAGCATATTCAATTGGCGTTGATGCACTACAGAAGATTCCATCCCACATCTTGAGAAGATCTGCTCAGATGGTAATTAAGTCAGTGCACATAAATCCATACTAATCTCAATAGTTGAGCTTGAAAATTATGTTCAATATATGATAGATCCATACAAGGCAACTTTGCATGTTATTATGTGGTTCATACAAGACAATTGCTTGAACTGATACGTGTTGTAAAGGAATTTATAGTGTACCATGTGCACAATCAGAAACTCCATGTGCCATCCAAAAAATTAAACACAGACAAGACATCAAATTTAGTCAATAAGTGGTTAAACATTAGAAGGCTAAACCTGACAAATGGAACATATTTGATTAAGTGTCATCTCAAGGCTTTCTAAAATCTGCAAAGGTGCATTACAAAAGCATACCAGACGTGTCTTTAGATGAAAGACACATGATAAGCATGTCAAATCTTGGGACTTTGGTCAGGTTCTCCAGATATTTGACAGCCAAAACCATGTCATCGCTATCAGAGGAACAAACCAGAAGAGAGATAAAAACTTCAATTAACCCAAACACAAAGCCAAACATGCCGAACATGAACAGAAGAACTCCACTTACATGAAGAAGGAGGCCACACACTTGATGATGTCGATTAGAATAGGAACAGACAGCGCATTTTTAAATATCTGAGGCAATGCACTTGGAGAAGTAACCTAATTCAAGTAAAGAAAACATTGAGCGGTCAAGTGGATGTACCATCTTGGATGGCAAACATTGGCATAAATGTTACTGCCCCGATCAAATACTTACAGCATCTACTCATTTATTAAGAGGCAATGACTAAACTTCTTGAATATATAATTTAATGAAAGGAAGTAGCAGCAGCATATCTATTGTTTTTTCATCATCATGATGCTACTGGAGACTCCAAAAAAAAAAAGACATCTCATGCGGTAACTGTGCTTGACAATCTCAATTTACCATCACAGAGAAAGGCCAATTTTTTTGCATGCATGTTAAGATTTATTTTCTGAGCTCGTCCTTTATCCAAAAAGAAAAGCTAATGATTTAAACTAAAACAAAAACCTTCAAGAGGTGAGCCTGGAGTGCACGATCACCAGAAAAGCCTCGCCAAGAAACCTCAAATTGATAAGCCGAGTTTGGAGGAGTAATGTTTTTTGCAGCTTCAGCCATGGCACGAGAAGCTGCTTGAGAAGCAAGTTCTATTACTGAGGTCTTCAGCTCTTGTCTTTGAGTTCTATTATTTTTCTGCAAAACAGTAAATGAAATATAATCACCAGAAACAGCAATTACAGATGCAAAGCTGTATAAAGTAGCCCAAAGTGAAGCTCAGAGCTAGCAGGATGAATTTATCTTCCCATAACAGGAGCGAATCCTCTCAAGTGGTACATGAAATCTGCAAAGAATGGTGCCAGTTATGTTTTAATCTAATGCAATTTAAGTGCACATAAATGAAAAGTCCCAATTTTACTGGCTATTTGCAGAAAGATACCGATAAATGAATTCGGTAAAAGCCCTGAATACATAGCATGGGTGACAACACAGTCTAATGGGGACAGATGGTAATATGTGCTTTGTCCCTGGCATTAACTCACAAGCCAAGTATATGCATCTAGGGGTTCAAGAAAAAATAAGAATAAAAGAGGATAGACTGCAAAGATGCAAGATATCAGTTTACTTTTACACAGGATATTGCCTTTAATAATTCTATTTTCCATCTTTGTAAAAAAAAAAAAAAGGATAGTCATGCAAGGATGCGAAGCTAAACCTGGACACTCTCTACACTGGAACTTGGAGGGGCATTTGCAGGAGAATCATTGCCTACATGACCATCAGATTTGCTTCCAGCACCTGTGCCTTTGTTCCTTAATTCTTTCACATGCACTGATTTCTTCACAAGATTGTTTCCATCATTCTCCTGCCATGAAAATCTAGAAGTTCAAACAAATGTTTCCTAGACATAGATAAAAGGGAGTCAAATGTGAAAAACTTCCAATCATTTTGTTGATGCTCATAAAACAACGCTACCTCTTGTTCCAACTTCCAAGTAACAAAAACAAAAATTGAGACATGGAACATATGTCTAGACTAGAACATCTACTGAATTTGCTATGGGACAATGATGAGGGTGGGTGGGTTGGTTTATAGTGGGGAGGCATTTGGGGTAGGGTGTATAAGAACAACTTAAATTCACATGGAGCATTACTCAGAAGTTGAGGGCAGATCTCTTATTTCTACCTTGGTGTTATCCTTTTTAGATGCAGAGACCCCAGTCTTTTGAGTGGCAATCGAGACTGGTTGCACTGCATGTCCATTTACACTTGCTTCTGACCTTCCTCCTTTTTGTGTTCCTTGTAAAGAGCTTCTGAGAGCGCCAGATGCTTTCTGGAGAATTTCCTGTGAAAATTAATAGCAATAGTTACAGAGAGTTGTATCAATGAAATGTAACAGCCAGAATACCAACATAAGATAGAGTCACTTGCCTTCTCATACAAAGATTTGACTTCAGCATACTGTTTCTTGATTTCCTGGTTATTAGGCTCCAACTTCAAAGCAAATTCAGAATCTGTAGTAAGCTATATACATTAAATCATACAGTCATCAAAAAACTATACCAAAAAGATTCAAGCACTAGATATTCAGAGAAGACCAACATATAAGTTTGAGTTAACACACCCTCGATGGATTCTTTAAGTTTCCCCAATTCATTTCTAGCTGTTGCTCTGCGTGAATACGCTTTTATGTAGCGATCATCTAGATTCAAAGCCTCTGTACAGTCATCTTCAGCCTCTCGAAATCTGAACAAAAGAAAATGAATTAAAAAAAAACTGTCATATTCATGAAAAATATATTCACAGGCAGTAAAACAACCTCTAGATGACAAGATGAAATGAAGATGATTAAACACCTTCTAGTTATCATAAGTTGTGAACTTATATTGCATTAGGCAACAAGAACTCTGCACAATACCTAACAATCTAACAAAATCTGACAGGGAAAACTTGCCTTTTGATTTTGAGATATGCCATTGCCCTATTTGCATAGGCTACAGCTGTTGGTGACAAGGCTATGCTTCTTGAATAACACTCAATAGCTTCATTAAACTTCTTCTGCTTAAAATATTCATTTCCCTGTAAATTTAAAAATTGCAAACTTAGCATCACAATCCATTATGAATCTTTTTTAAGCGCTATCGCAGGAAAGTTCATACCAATTCTTTCTCTGTGGTAGCATCCACAGTAATCTCATCAGTTGTAAAACTACTTGATAGACGATTGATTGCACCAAAGTTCCTTGAGTAATCATACTGTCCTGAACCACTTCTAGAAGAATCAGCAGCAGAAGTTTTTCCTTTTGATCTTCCATCCTCACCAATCTTCTGAATACACGAAAAATTGATAATTCAGCAAGCAACTATCATAGCCCATATAATTACTCTAAACATGCGTGTGGGTGCAAACACACAGGTATGCCATGACTTTTCATATGGAAATAAGAGCATATTTAAACATCTAGTTTACTGAACAATGCTCCTAATTGAGCACCACTATAGCTTACTGAAAATGCACAAGAATGTTGACAATCACCATTCAAGTTTCCATTCAGACAAGAACTATCCAAAATTAAGCATTGGATTATTCAAACTTGCTAGTCCCAACACCTCCTCTCAATTTCCACACTAAAAGAAACCAAGAACAAATTAATTGTTCCACGTAATTTCATTCTAAAAGCAAACCAATAAATTCTGTAAAGCAGCCATCAGAAACATAAACCCGCAAGACACATGCATAACTCACTGAGCCACCTAAAACAGCAAGCTAAAGTTAAAAAAGCAACATGCAAATGCTACATTGAAGTCTCTTATCCAAGCTACAAGCATCTCATAATAAAGATGGTTTTTTTTCAACAACCCATTTCTCATTTCCAATATTACACAAAAAAGCGTTGAAAGCAACTGAAACCATAATCAAAATTGAAACTTTACCACATCAGAAGCTCGTGACTTCTTCTTCATCTTTTTATCAGTATCCTTAAGAAGTTCCCAGTCCTGCAAATCATTCAAAAACCCCTGGAAATCCTGGAAACAAAAATGGGTTTTCACCCCAAATACATATAAATAAATAAAATCCCTTATTAAATACAATCCCATTTAACAAAAGCTTCCATTTCTAAAAGAAGAAGAAGAAGAAGAAGAAGAAGAAGAAGAAGCATGCACAAAGACTTGATTTTTAGAAATGATAATCGGAGAGCACAAAGAATAAACACATAGAAAAGATAATCTAAAGCAAAAGGATAGTGAAGATGAAGTTTTGAAAGGGAAATGATTGAAAAGACTAAAGCTTTCAGTTTCTTCCATTTTCTTGCTTATTACAGTTTTCTTGGTAAACAAACAGGGTTACGAAAGTAAAAAAAAAAAAAAAAAACCATAAGTGAAAAGAAATGTACCAGGGCTTGATCACGTCCATGCTTGCCTGGAGCCCTAGCCATGGCTGTGAGAGAGGGAGTGAAGTTTCTGGAAGAGTTAAGAGGGAAGGATTTACGGGAACCAGACGGGTTTTGGTGCTGGAGAACACTGGTTAAAAAGCTCATAAGTACCTCTACTTTTGTAATGTTTGAAACGTGGCCCTCCATCAATTAATTTTCTTAAAATGACCCTCCTACTTATCATTCTTTAATTAAATAAGTCATTTCCTTTCTCTTTTCTCATCTAGAATTAAGTTAGCTTGAGTTTTATTCATCCACACTACATCATAATTATAAATCTATGATATAAAGTCTTATTAATTTATCATTAAAATTACAATATCTATATTTATCATAGGTTTATAATTAAGCTATAGTGTAAACAGATAGCTCAACTGGATATTGTACTATATAAAAAAAAAGGAGTAGTGAATTATATTTATTAGGTCATCTCTTCGTTTAACATCTAAATTTGAAGGAAATGAAATGGTTAAAAGCTTATTTAACTTGCTATTTTTCTAGCTTGTACCATTTTACTTTTAAAAAGTGATGGGCTAGGATTTTAAAAATTAAGCTATTTGATTATTGTTTTTTTTTAATTATATTTTTATGATGCTAGTGTGTTTTTCCAAAGCAAAGAAAGAATTCGTTTTTTTATATATTTAGTTTCTTAAAGAAAGTTTTAAAATTATTTCTTTAATAAAAGTTTCAATTTGAATGATTTTACTAATTCATATCTTTAATGGAAATTTTACTAACACCACAACAGACAACCAAGCATGCTCTTAGGATCTAGATAGAATCTTTGTGATGTAATAAGTGTTTATACAAGATCTCTTCATCAACAATGATTGATATCATTAAAAAAGAGAAGGAAAAAAAAAGAAACAGGAATCCAATTATATGAAAACTATTCCCATGATGGATAAAACAATTCCATGAAAACTAAAATGTTATATAGATAGAGAACATTGCAAAATATTACAATTATATGTGACTATAGCAACAATTTCTCCATGGTCCAATCCGCTAGGGTGATGTGGTGATATGATGATGATAATCGCTTTACCCATGCCATCGACCCCAACTCTTACTAGAGACTGCATATAATGGTGCAGGAATGCATGTACTTGTTAAGTTCCTATACTAGTAGTTGCATGCAGGTGGATCTTGATCCTAACATGCAGTAAGAGGTTGCATCTTCTCATGAATCGTCTTGTAGCAATGGAGACTACAAAGGGGTAGTTTTGACTTGGAATCCCGATACTTGTATGGATTTGTACAAGATGGAGCAGCACATTTCTCCCGGGGAGGAGGGTAACTGAAATCCATATGAAAACAAAACAAAATCATCAGCTGTGAAGCTGCGAAAAAAGCATGCCTAGATAGCAGATGTGGAAAATAGCCAATACAAGTTGTGCTGGAACACAATCTAGTGAAGTTGTTGCTATAAAATATATGGTGGATGAGCATCCCAGTTAAAGGAACTTTCTGAATCATATCAGAACATGCATCTAAAAGAAAAATTCTTAACACATCACATTGCCTCGTGTGAAATCACCGAGGGAGCAAAATCAGTTTTAAAATTAACTTAAAAAGGGTCTTTACAGGAACAAAACCAGGGAACTTGTACCTGCAAGGCTTGGAGTCGAATATACTTGGCAAGCCCATTTCAGTTGGGAATGTTACAGTTGTTCCTGCTGGACCTATGACCCACCTAACATGGTCTGATGCAAGTACCATGGCGTTTGTAGCTTTCTCCTGAACAGAATTAAAATGCACCAATGTTAACACAAAAACTCAACTGCACAAGGAGGCAAGTTGAAGGGGGAAATGATGAGCAGAGAATCCTCACAAATTCTCTATATATTACCTGTGCCATTTCTTCTTGTCGTTTCTTCAGTTTATCTTCACGCTTCTTCCTAGTGGAATCTTGGCCCAGTATTTTTCTTATTGCCTCCGCCTAAGATTTTCAGTCAATGTTAATGCATGGATTCTCTCTAGCATCTTTGCAATTAAGAAAAAAAAATACATATTAACAGGGCAAACCTCAGATTCCCTATTTGCCTTTTCAACTTGCATCCTACGTCTTTGAAGAGCCTCGGCTCTCTTCAATTGCTGCTCTACTTCAGAGAGTTTCTCCTTTTGCTCTGTTGCCAAAATAACCAGGAAAATAAATCTGGGAAATTCCACAAATGTACAATTGGGGGATCTCAAAAGCAAAAACAATAACTAACTTTTAGGAGGAGCTGGAGGTAACCCATTTGGGAACTCTATCAAACTAGCAAGACCAGAGGAGACATCTTTGCCAGTTTGAAGTGCTCGTTGACGGGTAGTGACTGTCATTTCCTTCTTAGAGTCTGCTGATAGATCAGCTAACTCTTTTCTTGGCTTCTTCCTCTTCAATGTAGGGTCACCATCCGAGTCCAGATCTTCATCTTCCACATAATCAGTATCATCAGATACTCTCCCTGATTTAGATTTCTTACCCTCCTTGCCAAACCTAGTTGAGCCATGAACTCCAGCATCTACATCATTCAGACCATCAACATTTCTCTTCAATACTCTCAATATCTTCCGCTGTTTCCTGCTTCCTCCCTCTTCATCTTCAAACCCTGCACCATGATTAGTGCTGATCTTCGATGTCTTGACTTTTTCAAGGAACTGAATCTCATCATCATCCTCAGCTCCATCGTCAAGAACTCCATCTAATAGGCGTTTCTTAGGGAGCCGCTTACTCTTACGAACTGGCTCAGACTGATCAGTTTGCTTTGAAGACAGATTCTCACCTCTCATACCATCTGCTTTCCCATCATTTAGACCACTTCTAGAGAAATCCTTCCTTGGGACTCCTTGCAAACCCCTTCCCTTACCTGAAGTAAAGGAATGGCTGTTGTCCAAATTCTCCTGCAAGAAGGATGTTAGCTGTAACTAGTGGTGCTTAAATAATTATCAGTCATTAGAAGGCACAGCAAAACACTGTCTGCTGGGCCAAATAAGGAGTAAATACATGAACAAGAATTTCTAAACATGAATTGAAAACTGAAAAGTTTGAGGAATTTGTAACAAATGAGAAATTCTTATGTGATTCTGTTTTATCTAGTTGGAGTGAAAGGATTTGCCACTAGAAAGCAGCTAATTTACAGTCTTACAGTCCCTGCATCTAAGAATAGCAAGATGCCCAAAATTAATATTCTGAATTTAAATGATCACTACATGTAACATTTCTCCTTCTATATGTAATACATGCCGATGATCTATATGGATATGACCATCAAAACCTAATGCAGATGACAGCATACCAGACAATAAATTTTGATGGGAAGTACCTCAACTGTCTTCTGCCGGGGATCTGGGAAGCGAGAAGATTTTGAAGAAGAAGACCCAACAGCAAAGGCAGATGCGCCATCAGATGCAGACTTTGCAGTAATAGTACGTGTGATACCACCAACTTTTAGCTTAACTTTTTTCACTTTACTTTCATTTCCTACTCCATCTGAAAAACCTCCAACATGGCCCAAGCTACTACTTGTGCTTTTCCAATTAGCTGGGGCAAGGACACCTTGGTTCAACCTTCTAGAATCAACTCCACTGTGCCTTCGCTCACTACTTCCTCGAAAAGAACCATTATTGGAAGCTTCATCGAATTCTCCAAATCCTCCATCTTCATTCTTCATCATATGCTGGGCAGATTCACAGTCATCAAGGTTAGAAGATGAAGCTCTTGAATTGCATAGAATCAAACTGACTTTTTTCTTTCGCAAAATTGAACCATGATCATTATTTTCATCACTTGACACTTTGCTTACAGTTTCTGAAGGTGGTGTGGATGATAAGGATGTAACATCAATGTAACCTGAAGGCGCATGCGATTCATTCCGAGGTCGACGGGATGTATTACTCCTCTTCTTCCTGACAGCACTGCTTGCATCACTAAACCCAAAACCCTCCATAAAAGTAAGGAGGCAGAAGCCTAGTTCTGCTGTTATCTGTCAGAGAGAGGAAGTTGAAATAAGTCATGAGAAACACAAACTTTTCAAGGTAAAGTTTCTTAATTGCATCACAACTGAGCAGATTAGGCACAAAACTGCAAGGAGCAACTCATGCCAGACAGTGAAGGAAGTCCCACATAACACAACACAAAAAACAAGTCGCAACCCAATTCGCATCGATACAATAACCACAGAACAGATTCTCATTTACTTCATACTAATCAATTGGAAAGGGTACAATATAGCAGCAAATACCTGTCTGATAATTGAGAAAGTGAATGCTATAAGTCACATAAACTTTGTCGCCTAAACCGAAAAAGAAAAAACTTAATTTCATTTATAGATTGTGGATTCTACCAGCAATATTTTTTTTAACACAGATAGCTATGTAACAACAATTAACACATTAGACAGTGTTAGGTACTTATTCATGAACAAAAAGAAATCAACACCACAGTTCCCTGCAAGACAATTGGAAAAGAACCTATACATCAAACAATACACAAAAAGAAAAAATTCAAAGTCATTAAAAATTGCCATTTTGATGCATAAACCAGCTCGACAAGGCCAAATTAACATCACCATTCAATCACAGATTCACCCTATCCAACATTAACCCACCAAAACAGACACAAATCCAGATTCATAGAAACGAAATCAGCCAAGAAAACCGAAAGAAGTGCAGATTCTTTGAAGCAAACACCCACAAAACAAATCAAGAAACCCAAACGCAAATCCTCTAAAAACACGTAAGAAACTACATAAAGACCGAGAACAAGCAATTTACCTATCTGGGTCGCGACCACAATGCCTGAAAACCCTTGAATCACCGTCTTAAAACAACCATCAAGAGAGATAGGGAAGAGGGTATCTGCAAAAGTGGTTAAGGATTGGATTTTTGGAGGGTTAACGGGTACGGGTATGATGGTTAGCCAGGTGGAGGTAGGTGATTGGATAGAGAAAGGAGGTGGTGGTGATGGTGGGTCTTAGTTAAGGTAAGATAATGGTAGTGATGTAAAAGACGATAACATGGTGAAAGACTCTTTAACATCCTCATCTTTGTATGACATACCACAGTTCTCTGTGTTTGTGCTTTTGTCTATGGTCACCCTTCTTACATATACAGACCAAGCTCAGCTGCCTTGCAGTTTGTTGGGTTATTTGGTCCCTGTATTTTTTAATTGATTTGTTGTACTTTGTTGGATTGGTTGTATACTTTTCTTTTAATTAATTAATTAATTCCTTTATTCTAGATTTTTTTAATGTGATCTCTATAATAATTTGTTAGTGATATCATATTATTTATATGTGCATATCTATATTAAAGAAAGATATAGATATAAGTATTATAAATATTATTTTCTCTTTTATATTTATTTTTAAATAAATCCAAAAATAACTAATAAAATACAACTAATTATTCTCTAACTAACATAAAATTTCGCCCATTAAAAACTGTTAGAAAGTGAAGTTCAATAAATTGTGGAGGAATTTTTCCATTCAAGTTGTGAAGTAAAAGCTGATGTGGTACTGGAAGTATAACTACGTGGGTTAGTAACAAGAGCTGAGTTTGAGGGAATCTCTATAGTATTTGCAGCATCTGCAGGGTGTTGTGCCATGGCCAAGTCATTTGTGAAAGGATGTATATATGTCCTAATCTACGATGCCAATCAAAAATTGGAATTCAAACACAAACGAACACAGAATAAGTAAGTTGTTGGAGAGGCTGCGAAAAACAATATAACACATCTTTGGTTTGACCTTTATGCAGGATGTTACCCGAGTAGTTCGCAATAAAAAAGAAGTGTCTTTTCTTATCCATGATCAGTGATGATAGCTTGCAAGGTTGGCCCAAACTCTTCAGTTACAATGGCATCTTCAGTTACAATTCCAGCTGTGGATGAATCTGCAGTTACAGATATTGCAGATGATTCAATAGTTCTCTCTGGAATCTAGAGGGTTCACTCCCAGATTGTTTCGGAAACCAGTTTACTGGAAATATTGACTCTAGTACTCTTACCAATCTCATATCCCTTGAATTCCTCTCACTATCAAACAACAACTTTAAAATTTCCATTTCAATGAAGCCTTTTATGAACCACTCAAGCTCTTTTCTAGTGGGAACAACAGACTGATACATAACCTACTGTCTTTCATAATTTGATTCCAAAGTTCCAGCTAGTATTTTCCAGCTTGTCAAACAGTCCAACATCGGAAGCACTCAATGATGAAATTCCCAACGTCTTCTATAACCAATACAACTAAAGAGTCCTTGATCTTTCTCACAACAACTTCAGTGGAATTTTCCCATCGTGGTTGCTTAAAAACAATACAAGATTGGAGTAACTATTTTGATGGAGAACTCCTTTGTTGGTTCTTTGCAATTGCAAGATCACCCAAATCCAGACATGACCATAACAGATATATGGAACAACAACATGCGCGATCAAGTTCCAAAAAATATTTGTTTAATCTTTCCAAATATGTGGACTTCAAAGATGGCTAAGAATGAACTCACAGGTTTTATTCCTTCTTGTTTAGAAAAATAAGCTTTCTGGGAGATTTAGATTCATCCAACAATCAATTGTCTACAGTAAAAATGTAACAGTTGATAGCATTATGGTTTCTCCAACTGTCAACAACAATCTAGGGTAGAATAACTGAACACTGAGGAAGATATTTGCCCACACAAATTGTTACTTGACAACTGGAGAAAAATTAGTTCTGTCAACTGTTCTAGTTTTATTGTAGACAATTGATTGTTGGATAAAATTAAAACTCGGAAAGAGCTAATATTTCCTAAACAAGAAGTAATACAACCTGTGAGTCCATTCTTAGCCATCTTTAAGGTCTCCATATTTGAAAAGATCAAACAAATACTTTGTGGGATTGGACCGTGCATGTTGTTCTTGAATATATCTATTATGGTCATGTCCATATTTGGATGATCTTGCAATTGAAAAGCACCAACAAAGGATTTCTCACTTGGAAATAGTTGCTACAATCTTGTATTGTTCTTAAGCCACCACGATGGGAACATTCCACTAAACTTTTTTTGTGGGAGAGATCAAGGACTCTTAAGTCGTTTTGGCTATTTGACAGTGAGAGTAATTCAAGGGATACGAGGTTGGTAAGAGGACCAGAGGCAATGTTTCCGGTAAACTGGTTTCAAGAGACGTCTGATAGTTGTGTTGGCGTGTATCCTCTAGTTATCAACCAATAAATTTTCAGACTTTGTGATTTTTTTATGGTTTTACTGTATTTGTTTTTTAAGTGTTTTTAGTTTAACAAATCACATTATATTTCTTGCTATACAGTGCATCAATTGAGTTGATTGTGAAAGATATGAAAATGATTGTTTTTGTTCAATTTAAGACTTCGCTGAACAATTTGCATAGACCTTATTGACTGGGAGTCAATATTTTGTTTTTGATAACTAGTGAAATGTATTAAAACGCCAAAAGATGGCGGGAAGGAGGAGTTACAAATCTGCAAAAACACACGGATTTAGCAAAAGAAACAAAACGAAGAGAAAGAGGTCAAGAAAACCACAAGAACAGAGCAACAGCCTTAGAATGCAGCTTTGCCTCCACACAAAACAGAGCTGCCAAGCTAAACTACCAAGCTAAACAACCAGCTATCACCGACTATTCCAAATCAATAGAGGTCTTTAGACCAGGCAACAGCTACAACCAGCTATAACCAGCCATAACCAGCCATAACCAGCCACTGGGAGTTAATATTTAAGTTACTTGCAAGCCACTTTCTCATCAGTTATTGTTGTGGAGCTCTATTCTGTCTTAAACGTTGGGTGTATAAAATAGTCAAAAGTAGGATATCTCACTTTCTCCATTGTTGGTCTGTAACAATCTATTGGTAGCCTTATTTAGCTCAACTGGCCACACTGAGTTAAAGCGTAAAATGTCGTGTATGCACCCCTTGGTAGCCTTATTTATCCCTCCTTGCCACTTTGAGTTAAACATAAAATGTCGTCTATGCTTGACTTGTGGTTTGCCATTTTGATTTTTATACACTAGCAAGTACTAGTTCCCTGGAAAGTACTGGTGGTCTCCTCACCATCTTTTTCCAAACAACCCTCGTTAGAAAATGATTAAAGTTTTGACCAGACTGTTAAAGAGCAATTCTATGCCACGAAGCTAGTTTCCACGTTCCAATTCAAAAAGCAAATCAACAAAATACAAAAAGTATATCAACACAAACTTAGGAGCCCACAAATAAATCTACTCAACCAAAATTCGGGTCAACAGAAAGGCTGAGCTGAGAGACAAGACACCACAAAGCATCCAATAGCAAGACATACACGACCAACAATTATCACAAGCTGATTATCAAACAATTTCTGAGGGAAAAACTGACTCCCCAGCAGCAATCATTACAAATTCACTAAGCAAAATAGACTGAATTACCTTCTAAAGTTGGAGAACTTGCAAAAACTAGCCAGCAGAAAATTGAAACAAGTATCTATGCAGTAATCGATGAAGTTAAACCACCCACGTCGCCAATATGGATTGATGTAGAGAACTGCTGCAATCCCCATCACCACAACTATGTAACCTACACCCAAACTGATGTAGAAAAAATTCATGTCTATGAAACCATCATCTTCTTGTTCATCATTAGGCATTGGCAGCAATGGTGATTCTTCTTCACTACAATTGTTTTGCAATGGAGGTCCACACAAAAAAGGATTTCCTTCATAACTGCTTTCATCGAAGGTCCCAAACTGATATTTTCTCTCTGGAGTTTCACCTGACAAGTTATTATGTGCCACATTAAAAACTTCTAGTGTGGTTATTTCATAAAGTTTATGAGGGATGACACCGTCCAAGTTGTTGTAAGAAAGATCCAAACTCTCTATCTGCTTTAAGTTTGAGAATGTTGCAGGGATAGATCCGGTGAGATTGTTGTGTGACAAGTTTAATGCTAATAGCTCACTTAAGTTTCCCAATTCTGGTGGGATTGCTCCTGAGAATTTGTTGATGGAGAGATCAATACCAGACATGAAGCTGAGAATTTTTCCCTTGTAACCATAATACATACTTTTAGCTGTAAATTCTATCACTTCTTCTGTAGTAATGGGTATATAACTGCTTCCCAAGAGAGCTCTGGTTTGGTTGAATTCATAATAAGCTTTTTCTATGGGCGTTGATCCAAAATGAAATCCGAAATCCACTGATGCTTTCTCATAACTTTCCTTGAAACTAAGATTGCCTAAACAGGATGGTAGTGGACCAGAGAGCTGATTTTGTGAAACATCTAAAATGCTTAATTGTTCTAACAAGCATAACTGGACAGGAAACTCACCGTCAAAATCATTAGCTCTCAGAAGAAGAACGCTCAATGATGAAAGATTGCCAATCCAATTTGAGATGGAGCCGGTGAAGTTGTTATCTCGGAGATCCAATGTAACAAGGGAAGAACTGTTATAAAATCCATATGTTAATGGACCACTCAATCTATTTTTTGATAGATGCACATAGGTTATATGTGGTGGATTGAAACAAGACGGTATAGAATCAAACAAGTTGTTCTCAGAAAGGTCCAAGTATGTAAGCTCGTCAAGCTTACAAAATTCTACTGGAATGGGACCATTAAAATGGTTTTTGGACAAATCAATTGCGAAGATTTGCGTCAAATTGACAAACCAGCTTGGAAGCATGCCTGAAAATTGATTGTGACTCAAATCCAATACATGCCACATTGTCCTTATGGGTGATGGAAAATCTGATATCTGACCCAAAAAATTGTTATCGCTTAGGTAGAGATAATTCAATCTAGAAGAATTGACCATTAAGGCAGGTAATTGCCCACCCAAATTGTTGTTTGAAAGCTCGAGAAACGTTAATGTTATAAACTGTTCTAGTTCTACCTTAGACAATTGATTGTTGGATAAATCTAAAACTCCCAGAGAGCTAATATTTCCTAAACAAGAAGGAATACAACCTGTGAGTCCATTCTTAGCCATCCTTAAGGTCCACATATTTGAAAAAATCAAACAAATATTTTTTGGAATTTCACCGTGCATGTTGTTGTTCGATATATCTATTGCGATCATATCTGGATTCGGGTGATCTTGCAATTGCAAGGCACCAAAAAAGGAGTTCTCATTCAGAAATAGTTGCTCCAATCTTGTATTGTTCTTAAGCAACCACGATGGGAACATTCCAATGAAGCTGTTTTGAGAGAGATCAAGGACTCTTAAGTCATGTTGGTTATAGAGGAAGCTGGGAGTTTCTACATTGAGTGCTTCCGATGAACTTTTTGACAAGCTGAAAAAGACTAGTTGGAACTTTGGAATCAAATCATGAAAGGACATGGGTTCCTTTACTAGTCTATTGTTGTCACCGGAGAAAAACCTAAGTCTTGAGTGGTTCATAAAAGGCTTCATTGAAATTGGAACTTGGAAGTGGTTATTTGATAGTGAGATGAATTCAAGGGATAGGAGGTTGGTAAGAGGACTAGAAGCAATATTTCCAGTAAATTGATTTCTCGAAACATCTAATAGTTGTAGAGATGACAAGTTTTTGAAACAATCTGGGAGCAAACCCTCTAGATTATTTTCATAGAGAAATAACTGCTCTAGATTCTTCAATCCACACAAACCTGTACAATTTATCTCGAAATAGTCAAAATAGTGTTGAAAGCATCTTTCATTGATCATGTAATTATAGGAAGATGAAGAGTTGCTAATTTACCTTGAGTGGATAGGGTGCCACTGAGGTCACATTCACCGGCAGACAAAACTTTCAGAGCAGGCAATACTCCAATACTATGGAGAAAGTTTAATGGGAGAGAACTACCATCTAGATACAATTCTTCAAGGGTGGTCAAATTGAAGAAAGTCCCTGTGAAGAAGAAACAACAAAAGATACGATGAAAATGATAGTGATACAGAGTTGACTTTAATCTCTTCATGTCTTAATTACCATTCAACTTGTAATTTTTAGTTGTCTTAATTTTGATCAGCTAACTTTAAATGGATTATTAAATGGATATAAAGTCCTCATTTTTCATGATAAAGAAACCCTAAAAAAGAATGTCATGTGAAGGGGTTAGGTAGAAATTATCTAAGATTTACCGTTGATGCTCGTAGATCCTGACAACATATTGTATGACAAATCTAAAGACTTCAGAGATGAAAATCCTGTTAGAGATGAAAAAATGCTGTCATTGTATTGATTCCCTCTCAGGTGAAGGTTCTCCAGTTTCTTCAACCTTGATGACAAGACGTTGAGACCTGCAAGATGATTTTCGAAAGCCTATTGGAAGGAAATAAACGCATAGGAAAAATAATACGAGATTAAAAAAGGAAAATGTTCAAAGATGAATAGTTAAAGCTATTACCATAAAAGTTAGCCGATCCTGTCAGCGTATTCCATGACAAATCTAAAGACTTGAGAGATGAAAGCCCAGTGAAACATGATAAAATGCTGTCACTATAAAATTTATTATAACTGAGGTCAAGAACATGCAGTTCCCTCAGTTTTGATGATAGAGTTCCGAAGCCTGCAAGAGAAATCTCAAAGGAAAATAATTGACGTTAAACACTTCATTAATATACATTTGTTTTATGATTATAAGAAGATAGACATTGAACCAACCTTCATTCTCAGAGCAACCAACTAATCCAGTCTCTCCCAAATCAAGACTCTGCAATTCTTCAAAAGGCAGAAACAGAGATGCGTTGAGAACCCAAGCGCCCAAGCGGAAATCCCTTGCACGCATAAGAGAGAGTTCGATCACTCGCCTTGTAGTGTTATCACACACGATCCCAGACCACTCACAGCAATTACCAATATCCTCTTTGTTGTCCATCCAGTCGCTCAATTCCCCTTGAACGCTGTTTGGATCGATCAGAGCTTTGATCTCCAAGAGACCAATTCTCTCTTCCTCCAAGCACCCATAACAACGACGTCCATACCATTCGCCAACCGAAGTCAATAATGTTAGCAACATCCAAACCCACTTTTTTTTCATCATCATCGTAGATAATTCTTTGAATATTGTTGCTTTTTATGTGCACTTGGCCAATAAAAGAGGTCCTATTTATATTACACTTCGGCTCTCTCCGTGCATTCAATTGAATTTTCTTTGCTAAACTGTGAATGGAAGAAAGTTGGGTGTATTATTGGAGAAGACTTTGACTCAGAGTAAACTTGGACTATTAATGATTTGGATTTTTTTGGTAGTAAATATTTAAAACTCGCGTTCATCTGTTATTTTTTATAGAATATTATTTGCCGTGTTTAGAGGTGTATGACAGAACAATTTTCATTATTTAAAACATGCGAAAGAGAACATGCGGAATGAAATTGTAACATATTAGCTGAAATTTAACTGAGAAATCTAGAATAAATCGAGATTTAGTGAGAGATAAAATTTATTTCAGGTTTTTCTATTTTTTAAAATAGTACGATATATACTAGCCTCTGGATGGAACTTAACAGAATTGATAAGCTTGAAAAGGAAACTAAATCTCAATTGGCTTCCAAATTCGTTCGAGGATACTGAGAATACAGATTTTTCTTTGCTGAATTTTCGTTATTCAATTAAGTTGAATATACAACACATATTTTAATTTCTTGGCAGATCTTTCTTCACGCACTGCATTAAAAACCTGGAATTGTTTGATAGAATTTAAACTCAGTGTCAGTACTTAGGTTAATGAGCCTCGAGAATGCTTGCCAATAGTTAAAGCTAGCGTGAGAAGCAGGGCGTTCCTCTAATTGGCTGTTTGCTACTCTGCTTTCTCATTCTAGACTTGGATACATCTTGACATTGGAGTCAAGCTAATTGGTGCGACCGCACCTTCCTGGAATTTCTTGCACAGAAGAGATTTGTGTTGAGGACAATTTGCACAGGGCTGGTGAGAGAGCCTAGAAAATGACTTCCTTCTGGCCTAGAAAATGACTTGCACTTAATATTTCCTTGACATTTAAGTCACTTGTGAAATGGGGGTGTTATTTCGTCCTCTGCCTTTTCTTCCTGGACATACGAAGCCAAGTTTCCAAGATAATCAATCCATCCATTATTCAACCTTTTGAATAGTGAAGCTTTTCAAAATAATCCACAAATGAAAGCTTGTAAAGACATTCATTACAAAAGAATATCATGGACCATCTCACATTGTTTACATCACTCCATTAATTGCGGAAATATTAAAAATAACAAGAACAACAAAATTGCGGAAAGACTCAAGCACGATATTTTATTCAAAGGTAATAATTGTCTAAAAAATCCCACAAAAATGGTTTATATAGCATGCATGGGCTAAACAAACTAAAATAATAAAGAATTCAAAATTAATACTGAAACAAATATGAAAGATAAATTTTCCAAACAAAAGCAATCCGAGGCAATCTTGAAGATCATGATCACAAAAGAGCTCAAAAAGAGATCCTCGTAGAGGATTTTGATAGACTTTTCCCTCGCAGCTATGTGTGGGTCTCTAAGTCTTATTTTTATGTTGGTATAATTAGCGCGTCAATTTAGCCCCTACTCAAAAGCAATGACTCGTTAAAGAAATACTGCATATTTGCCCTTATAAACTATCTTTTTAAACTATAGTTTATTAATATAGTCCATAAACTCATAGTCTAGACATTCCACATAAAACTTAATTAGACACTGACATTTATTGCTTTAATGATTTGTTTATGGATGGTATTAGTATTTCTAATTCATTGTCCATAAGGAACACTTCACAGCCATGCATGGGCCATTCACTGTCCTTCATAATGGGCTTGGCCACTTTTGGTAATTAAGAAAAACCTATTAAATATTGTTGCTCGTTTTCATTCCTTTGGCATATCTGTTTTATCTTCTCGTTTGGTCCCTGCAAGACCTGTGTTTTAGCAGAAAGGTCCTATCTGTTTTATCTTCTTGTTCGCATAGCATAACTCGACGGGCTTAGAAGATATAGGGGAAGATAAATTTGTTTTCGTTCCAGTTCATAGGGCGAGATTGATGAGAAATTGAACTTGAAGATGGACTGGATCATTGTTAACTTCTTGATCAGAATTTTCCAACATGATGGCTAGTGAAAAAAAGAAAACAAACAAAAAAAACAAGGCAAACTTTGGAGCCTACAGATAAATCAACAGTAAGGCTAAGCTATGAGACCAACACGCTAAAAAGCACCCAATAGCTGAACACACACAAGAAGATTGCTGGACAAGTTCTGAGCAAACACAATTTGGGTTGATTCCCCCCACCACCACCAACAACAAATCCAACACACCCATACTAAGACCTTATGACCTTCTGAAGTTGGAGAACTCATGAAAATTAATCTTTAGAAAACAGTAGCAAGTGTCCATGCACTCTTCAACGAAGTGAAACCACCTGTGCCGCCAAAGTGGATTGATGTAGAGAGCTTCAGCAATGGCTAATACAAGAATTATGTAACATACCCCAAAGCTCACATAGAAAACATCCATGTCTATGAAACCATCATCTTCTTGTTCATCATTAGGCATTGGTTGTGATGGTGATTCTTCTTCACTGGAATAGTTCTGTAACGGAGCTCCATATAAAAGAGGATTACCTTCATAACTGCTTTCATTAAAGGTCCTAAATTGAGCTTTCTTCTCCGGAGTTTTTCCTGACAAATTATTATATGCCACCCTGAAAACTGCTAGTGTGTTGAGTACAGTAAGTTGTGGGGGATGGCACCATTCAAGTTGTTGTAAAAAAGATCCAAGCTTTTTATTTGCTTTATGTTTGAGAATGTTGCAGGGATAAATTCAGTGAGATTGTTGTGTGACAAGTTTAATGCATGTACCTCACTTAAATTTCCCATCTAATGAGATTTCACCTGAGAATCTATTGCTGGAGAGATCCAGACATGAAGTTTAGAATATTGCCCTTGTAACCATATGGCATTTTTTTAGTCGTAAATTCTATTACTTCTTCTATTAGGGTGAATCGATAATTTATTCCAACGTAATCGATACTCCCTGAATCCATTATTTCAGAATACATCTCTCTCAAGGACTCGAATGTAATGGAATATTGTCGAGTAGCTACCACTTTCTCCCAATTTTCCTTAAAAGCATGATTTCCTAGACAGGAGGGTAGACCACCAGTGAGCTTATTCTGTGAAACATAAAAAATGCTAAATTGTTCTAGCAAGCAAGCATAACTGAGTAGGAATCTGACCAGCAAAATTATTAGCTTTCAGAAGAAGAACACTCAGTGCCGAAAGATTGCCAATCCAGTTTGAAATTGGGCCCATAAAGTTGTTGTTTGTGAGATCCAATGTCACCAACGAAGAGCTGTTATAAATTCGTTTGTTAATGGACCACTCAATTGATTTTTGGATAAATGGACATGTTTGATATTTGGCGGGTTGAAGCAAGATGGTATAGAACCAGACAAATTGATCTCAGACATGTCCAAATATTCAAGGTCCACAAGGTTTCAGAAATCACTTGGAACTGGACCCTCAAAATGATTTTTCTGACAAATCAATTGCTGTAAGACCTGAATTGTTGCCCATCCACGTTGGAAGCATGCCTGAAAACTGATCGTTACTGATATCCATTCAAATTTAAAATGTTGATGACTTCACCATTGCCATTAAGCTCCATTGAGTGTAAGCATTGAGTTTATAAAGTAGTCTAAAGTGGGATGTCGTAATTTCACCATTGCCGTTTCAGAAAATTGATGCGGTCATGATGAAAAGAAGAAAACAGAATTGTCGAGGGGAAACATGTACGCCTGAATTTCACTATACGACCATCCCTCAGCAACAGACATCTCAACTGACAAAAAATTGAATCCAAGGCTGACACAAAACATGAGAAAATAAATACCGAATTCCCTTGGAATCACACAGCACTCCTCCCACCCACCCCAAGCCACATCAGACTAGCTTAGAGAGCAGCCATCTACATTCCATTTTAATTTAGCCATGGACAACAAGGAGGATTCCAGTTGAACGTCTGCATAATACCTTCAAAACTCCAATGCAAATCAGTACTCTTGAGCAAAAGACCCTCTTAAAGTTTAGCTAGTTTTATTAAACCTAAATAATTAAATTCAAAATATCTTTATAAACATAATTTTAGCTTATTTTAAAAATGATAACAACACTTGATATCTCTCTCTCTCTCTCTCTCAATGTCATTGAATTCAAAATGACCGACGAGCTACTTGCATCAAATGTTTGGATTTCAAGTAGTGATTTGGTCTCTTCGGCTTTTCCTGGCCTACTTGTTTTGAATATAAGGTTCGGCCATCTAAGCTTTTCATTGGGTTTGAATTTCCTGGCCTCCTGAGTTAATTTCATCTCGGCTGGACTTGAATATCTCTATATACACTTAAGGCCGGACGAGCTTGTCTCTTTAGCAGGCCTTCTTAGGCTCTTGTGCTTTCAAACCATGCCAGCTCTAAGCTCATTATTATCTGAATGAAATCATTTCATACTTCGTGCTATCTAGGAGGGGTTTTCCACTCTCAATTTGCACCTTCCAGAGCAACAATATCATCAATTGCTCTCATAGCTGGAGCCAATGATAATTCGGTTGGAAAAGATGACAAACTCATATGGCCATGTAATTTTGATGGAAACTTCTCAGTTAAGTCCTGTTGCACTCTAATTGATAATATCTCCTCTGCTAATGATAGAGTTTTTAAAGCCAACGTTTGGATTAAAGGGGCCCCTCCGAAAGTTCAGGTGTTTCTCTAGTTGGCAGTCAAAGACAAAGTTAGTGCAAGAGCTTTTCTCCATCACTGGAATGTTTTGCCTATCACACAAGTTTCGTGTGTCTTTTGCAGCTTAAATTTAAAAACTTCAGAGCACCTTTTTATACACTGTAACTTTTCTAGGCATGTTTGGATGAAAGTTTTGGATTGGTGGGGTATCCGATGTTGTTTACTGAGCACATTAGACTCGTTGCTTCTGCAGTGACCCGAAATGGTGTAAGGCAAATTCCAAAGATTAGCTTGAAGTACTACTTGGGGTATTTGGTTGTTGAGAGTTGAGAATGATTAGGAGGCTTAACCTATTGGTTAGCCAACATTCTCTATATATATATGTGTAGGGCAATATACAATAGTAATGGTGAAGGTTATAACACAAGGGTATGACGACAATATTTCCTATATAGATACATTAATATGCCCCCTCAAACTGAGGGTGGAGGATCAGCCTAAAGCTTGAAAGGAAAAGCAGTAAACGAAGCAGTAGGAAGTAGCTTAGTAAAGACATCTGCAAGTTGATCCTAAGAGAAAATAAAATGAATCTAATTCTTCTTCTTCACAACTCTATCTCGGACAAAATAATAATCAACCTTAACTTGTTTTGTGCGAGCATGAAAAATAGGATTCGTAGACAAATAAGTGGCACCAAGGTTATCACACCAAATGATAGGAGCAGAAATAGATGAAATATGAAGATCTGTTAATAAATATTGAAGCCAAATATCCTCAGCAGTGCCATCGGCTAAGGTTTTGTACTTAGCTTCAGTAGAAGAGCGAGCAACTGTATGTTGCCTACTTGATTTACCATGAAATTAGCGTCTGACCAAAGAACACAAGATAACCACCCGTAGATTTTCTATTATCAACACTACCTGCCCAATCTGCATCTGTAAAGCCATGTAAGGCAAAAGAAGAACTACGAGTAATATGGAGGCCATGTGTTGTCATACCTTTAAGATAACACAAGATACGTTTAATGGCAGCCTAATGAGAATATGTGGAAGAATGCATAAACTCACAGACTTTGTTAACAGCAAAGCAAATATTTGGTCTTGTAAAAGTGAGATATTAAAGAGCACCCACAATTTAACGAAAGCATGTAGCATAAGAAAACAAAGGATCTGGCAGTATGATAGCTTTGGATGTCGAGAGATAGGAGTATCAACAGGTTTGCAAGATAACATACCAGCTCGAGTGAGAATGTCAAGTGTATATTTATGTTGTTAGAGCATAAGACTCAAACCAGTAGGCATAACCTCAATACCAAAAAAATAATGAACAATATCCAAGTCGCAAAGCTTAAATTCTGAGCGCAGTAGCTGGATGAGGCATTGAAGCAGAAGAGAGTTACTACTCGTAAGCAGAATATCATTAACATAGACCAGAAGATAACAAATATCAGCACCAACAAAGAAGATAAATAATGAGGTATCCAATTTAGAGGCATGGAAACCAATAGATAACAGGAAGCCATTCAAACAAGTGTACCAAGCCCGTGGGGCCTGTTTTAAACTATATAGAGACTTATGCAATCAACACACATGAGAGGGGAGAGCAAAGTCAACAAAACCTGAAGGTTGTTTAATGTAAACCTTCTCATCAAGAATACCATTGAGAAAGACATTATGGATATCAAACTGATGAATTTTCCAATCACACGAAATGACAATGGAGAAGACTAATCTGACGGTCACTTGTTTGATAACAAGACTAAAGGTTTCAGAGTATCAATGCCTTCTTGCTGAGTGAAATCTCTAGCAACTAGACGCGCCTTATACCTGTCAATGCTGCTATCAGATCTTGTTTGTGTGTGTCTATATATATATATATGAAAATAAACTTACTATTTATTTAGTAAAATAAAAATTAGTTGAAAAGTCTTTATTCATTTTCACAATAAACAATGATAAATATCCACACATAAAGTTTCAACACCAAGAACCATTACAAAAACTTGGTACGAACCATGCATCCACACATGGTATGGACCAAACACCTTAACTATTCATAAACACTTTAACTATTTAAGTTAATAAAAGCATAGAGAAAAATATAAACAGGTAAAAAGGATGAAAATTGCAGAATATATTTTTGAGTTGTGAATATGTTTTTGTAAAAATATCACTAGGGTGATATTTAGAGCCAAGACAAGACTCTTCTCCCCGGCCCCTCCTTAAATTTCCCCGTCTTTTAAAATGCCCCCATTCATATCAAATAATTCCAGCCCCTTTGTTCCCCCCAAAAAACCCCCGCAAATTCCCTGCACACAGCTAGCCCTGTGTGAGGGGTAAAGTCACGGGATTATTATTGAAGCAATTTGCTCCACTAACCAAATAAACTAAGTGCTCCTGTCAAGTGGAGCTCTAAACACCTATAATATTTGATATTATTATTATTATTTTATTTTGGGTATGATATTTTATGTATTATCAGCAAGTGAGCTGCACCAAGGCAATAAGTAATTGTCTACTAATCACTGTTTTTGTTGATTGGAGTTAATGATATGTAGTATTTTGAAGTTGATCAATTGTCTACTATTCACTGTTTTGTCTTTGATTTTTATATATACATTGTAGATTAATAAGCAATTCATCTAAAAAATATGATTTCAATAATTTAGTTTTTGTTAATTAGCTGATCAAATCTTGTAACGTATAGCTTTTTTATATTAAATTTAGCCATCAAAATCTTGTAAAAGGCTGAAGTTCTTATTCTCAATATAAATAATCCAAATAGTCCGATGGTAGAGCACACAATAGTTTACTATTTTATTCGTAACACAACACAACAGTTCATCATTACAGAATAACTTATTAAGTTTTATTTTACATGCCAACGCAATAAAGACATAACATAAAGAAGAAGTCCCGAAAGCATGATACAGTATAGGGCAAGAGGCCGGTAATCTTGGGGTATTTGACCGTCATTGAAACAATAGCCGGCTAATTAGCCTGCAGCTTAAAAGCCTCCAAGGCGACATCAGTGCCACCAGTCTTTTTCAAGAAATGGGACATGAACTCTTTATACTGAAAGGATTTATAGATTGCAGGATTGCGTGGATCAACAAGAGCTTTGGCAGGCTCTACAATGCTGTCACCATTAGGAATGAAAAACATGGCAACACTTGTCCGAGCTTTCTCTGAATTTGTCACTGCTCGATGTTCGACGCTTCTCAGCTTGTTGTTACTGACAATCTAAACATAGACCAGCCATTTTGTGAGCTTAAAGCTCAATATATATAATCTCATCAAGGATATATTAGTGACATAAAATATAATGAAATATAAACGGAACCTAAGAGTTTGTCTAATGGTTGATTAAGGCCGGTGTGTGCTCCGTTCTTGTCCTTTTAGGATTTAAACTCAATATTATCGGTAAAACTCTCACGATTTTTCTAATTGTGTACAAATAATCTGTCTCTTTACCGATTCAGAGCCGTGAACAAAAAATAAAAAAGATAAGCGGGAGTTTACCTGCATTTGGTATCCCATGTTAACCACAAATGCATTAGAAATTGGCTCAACACCAATCCATTCACCATTCTTTAAGACTTGAAGCCCAAACACATCACTATCTTGTTGTAAAATGGTTATGAGATTAGGATCACAGTGTTCGGAGACTCCGAGGGTCAAACTTGGATCTGGGCATGGTGGATAATGATTGACTAACAAACTTGGGATTTCACTGAGCTTACCCCCAAAATGCCCAGACTCCAGCCCCAGTCCTTCACAAAGTAACTCCAAGATTGTTGCAGCCAGTTTTTTTACTTCAGTAGCATAAGCCCCGACAACTTGTCTGTAAAAAATAACGGAAATATATGTAAAGTCTGGAAAAACTACAATTTTTAGAGAAATTAAGGTATCGAGAATGATTGTCAGTCCATATATACAAATTTGCAAGCTCAATTTACCGGTATCTTGTTGGTTTTTCGGGCCAGTGTTGAATGCATTCCTCTAGAGGATGACAAGAGTTCCTTAAATTATCTCGCCATAAGTGAACATCTTCAGTAGCATAAAGTAAACTACTTGTATACAAAATGCAATGATTGTTTCTCATTGCATCCTCGCAGTAGAAGCTTGTCTTGTCCTCTTCAGGCAACTCAAAGAATTCCTTGAAGACACTCATTGTGTCATTCATCAAATCTTCAGCGACGCCATGATTGATCACCTGCACTTAATTTGTGAATTTATCATTACTTATATAATTCTCTACCTTGATCATCTAATAGGCATATGATGACCATTAATTTTAAATCAAAGTGGTAAATGATTGCACATACTAAAGCTAAATCACATTCGAGCATGTTACTGTTAAAAGAGGAATAATATAAAACGATATCATGCGATTTTATCATACAGTTCTAGCTCATATAGTCATGGACCGTGTAAATATCAAAGCTCATAATATTTGAAGTTGTGAACCTGAAAAAATCCATAATCTTGACCAGCTTTCAGAATTTTTTGTATAGTAGCATCTCTATCTTGACTAATGGCTATTGCTGCAAGATCTATAACTGGTATGGACTTGCTTGCATTGAAAGTGACATTCCCTGGTCGCTTTTCCGGTGGAAAAATGTACTTCTCAGGCACGGTTTGGACATTATTCCAGCTTGAAACGAGCTTCTCCATTACCTAGCTATGATGCCAAATTTCTATTAATTAGCTATTTAGCTACAATAAGCTTGTGGACAATTATTGCTGTCTCAATTCCAAACCAATGTGTCTTATATATATACTTGTGCATGTGTGGACTCAATTGGATTGCTAAGTTATTGGATGCTGTTAAGCTTGACGGACAATTTGAACCATAACAATAGAAAACAAATTAACGTGGGAAAAAAAAAAGAATCATATATTTAGACACGCAACACCAGAAAATTAATTGTAATTTTTTTTTTATGTTAGATATAATCCCTAGCAAGTCTAATTAAGCAGTAGCAATGGGTGCATTCATATCTTATCTAACAATAATTAACGATTGATAAATGTACAAAGTACAATGCATTATAAAATGACAATAAATGTGTTAGTTGCATAATGATATTTTACACCTAAAATTAGTTTAGACCCACTTTTGAATCTAAATCCTCATCATCTTCATTTTCATCATCTTCTTGTTCATCATCTTTTTTATTGAATTGAAGTTATTCAATTCTTTCATCCTCATCTTCATCAATTGATGTATTTTTATTGATACTCAATATATCATTTAACTCGTCAATATCAACATGAACATAAGTATTCTTTGCAACATAAAAATTTAAATCTTCTTCTAACTCAGCAAATAGAGCAATTCAATATGGATCAACTAACTCATTTAGTTGAAATACATGTTCTCCCCAATTACTTCATTGTTACTTATATTTAACAACTTGGACATGACTTTTAGGTCTGATTTTCACAACGAATAACCAATCAACTCTATTATGATCATTTTTAAAGGAATGAGTGTATGAGTAATATACTTTTTGGCATTGTTTGGCAAATATGAAAACATCATTGATGTTGCTAAGTCTATCTCTTTTATTGATTTCGACCAAACCATAATGATGATCTACCTTAATTCCTCTATCGATATCATATTAATAGCATTTGAATTAAAAAAAACTATATTCATTTGATTGATAATGCAGTCTTTCACCCTTATAGGCCAACAATATCCCATTCTTTTGATTTGAAAGTGAAGTTTAGGACCCGATTGATGTGCTTCATAGATCCCTGAGTGTGTTTCTTCTAGAATGGTTACATTTAATAAATCATTATGAAATTAGTTGAATATTCTTCCTTAGATTTATTAATTTTTGACACAACAAATCATTAAACTTTACTTGCTTCACAAATTAGAGATTAAACAATTATGAATTTGATATCTAACCCAAAAGTAGATTGCAATGAATAATAAACTAGTAGGCCTTCTAGTAATTAAACGGGACAATCATGAAAATAGACACCGAAGAACATTTAACACTCAAGGCATAAACTGAACAATAAAAAAAAATTAGATCTCATAGTCTTATTGATTTTGAGGTTTCCATTTTCTTTTACCAAATAAAAAGTTAGCTACATAGGACAATTATCGTTACTCATTTTTGGGTCCCCACACAAAAAAGAAGAAAATAAAAAAAATATTCAGAAGAAAGCTAAAAAATAATAGCAGTGGAAAAAGGATGTCGGAGCGCCCAGAAAATGATCAAAAATTGGTTGCAAAGGTTTAAAAATACAAAAATTAAAATTTGACAGTATATTTTTGACTCATGAGAGCCTTATTGACAAAGAAAATTCAATTTTAGGAAGAAAAGTCCAAAATAAGATGTTTATGGACTCAATTAAATTTCATTGAAGGTTTAATTGAATATATGGAGAGTTTGATTGCAACAAAAAATGATTTTTAAGTCAATTTAGGCTTTACTTTGAAGAAACTAAAGTTTAGGGATCAAATTATCATTTTTAAGAGTTGATTTGGTCAATCAGGGGTTTAATTGCATAAATATTGAAGTTTGATGGCCAATTAGGGATTTGATTGAAGAAATCTGAAATCAAGGACCAAATAAGAAAAGACGCGTAAATAGAGGGGCTAGAATTGACTGAATCAGAGGTTAAATTGAAGAAATTGAAAATTTATTGATCAATTGAGTGTCAAAATACACAAATTCAAAACCGAGGACTAAAGTAAAAAAGGCGGCCAACATCAGGGTCAACGTTGGAATTTGGTAGGGATGCAATTGAATTAGTTTTTAAAATCAAAATTGCAATTGAGGACTTGATTGAAGAAATCATAAATTGAGGATTGATTTGGAATTTAAAATATTTTGGCACAATTTTCTTTTAAATGAAATGATGCATTTTGGTCAAAACAATGTTGTTTCATTCACTCTTTATTTTTTTTTATAAAAGAAGACAGAAGCACAAAACGGTGCCATTTTGAACGACACTACACTTCTTCTTCCCTAGACACATAGCAGGGGAAGAAGAAGTTTTTTCCCCCGCTTTCCCCCCTTCTTGCCCTCCCTCCCCACTTGCCCAAACCCTGGCATAACCCATACCCCCACATGCCCTGCCATTATGATGAAGAAAAGAGAGGGGAGCCATGCCCTGCGAGCAGCTCTTGGGCTACTGCACAGAGGTCACCCTATGCTACACCTTGAGCCATGATTGGACAGGGCAGGGTGGCTCCCTCTCCTCTTGCTTATAAATACCAGATGAAAAGAGAGAAACGGTCGGGGGTTTTGGGAGAGAAAGATTTTGGTGAGAGGTGTTGAGAGAGAGAAAGATTTTGAAAAAAAAAACACAGAGAAAGGGGGGAATGAAAAACAGATGGACATTGTTTGAGAACTAGGGGAGTTAAAAAAATGAGAGAACAAAAAGACAGAGAGGAAAGAACATAAAAAGAAAGAAGAGAAGAATAAGAGAGAGAGAGAGAGAGAGAAAAAATAGAAAGAAAACAAAAGGAAGAGAAAAGGAAAAGCAAAGGGATTTGAAGAGTAGAAACAGAGCAGAAGGAAAAAATAGACAAAGAACAGGGGACGAGAGAACTGAAAAAACACAAAAAGAAGGAGAGGGAAGGAAAAGAATGAAATTGAAAATAGAGAGTTATGCCAAGATCACAAAGCTGTGTCAAAAACTATCTAGAATTGTTTAATTAGCTTTGTTTTGCTCTTAATGCCTCCATTTGCATCCTAAATCAAAATATAAAAATAACGAGTGCATGTAGGCACCAAAAAAGTATAAAAAACTAAAAATTATGGAATAAAAATATGACATTTGGCGTTCTCATCACATATTATGAACTGTTATGATGTAACATGTTGCATGAAGTGTTCTCCGAATATATATGTTATGAACTGTTTGCATGAAACATATTAGGAACTATTAGGAAGTTGTCGCATAAATATTATTAACTATTATCACGCTACATAACACTATTTCAGTTGTGCTTGCAGGTATACATTAATGAAGCATTTGTTTATGATTGAACTATCTGAACTTCTTACAAGCTAATTCATCCTCATGATGTTTGGTCACAAATCAACTAAAGAGGGAGATTGTAAATGTCAAAATGTTTGGTTTTGATTAGTGAAAGATTATTTGCGTTGTTGAAAATCATTTTGTTTAGGTTTATACTTTATTCAAATTAGATAATGAATTAGTTAAATTTATCTCATAGGATATAGCATGATTATTTATGTAATTATCTATGGATAAATTATATAGGAAATTCAGATAAGTTTTATAAAAAAAAGATAAATACAAGTTATCCGAAGATAACAATCAGAGAAGTGTTTTTGTGAAACTTGTTAGCAGTTTATTAAGAATGCAACAAACTAGTAAGCTTAAAGATAATGTTTATTAAAGATTCTTATCCTTTTCACATAGATGTGTATATAAGGAAGGACAATTAGAAGCATTTGAGGGTTGCATTGGAAATGGAGAAAGAGTGATCAACCAGCTAAAGAGTTACACAAAGTTTCACAGCAGTATATTCTTGGCATACAAGTAGAGTGTGAAGAAATTTCTCAAGGAGAATTGTTCTCAGAAGAGTTGAAGAGCTTGCATACTTCTAGAGGAAGTTTCTATGTTAACTATTAGCAACTAGATGTTTCAGTTAGGATGAGAAAAATTTGAAGATTGTTATTTGTTCTGGCAAGCTATTGCAGTAGAAGACAAAAACAGAGTGTTTGTCTTGACAAGTAAGGTAATATAGATGCAAAGGATTGGTAGTGAAAAATACTCCTCTTGTAATCTTCTATACTAGTAAAATTTGTATATCTTGGGTTTGGCTGCCCCATATGGTTTTTTCTATATATCTTTTGAAAAGTTCTTTAAAATATTTTCTCTTCATAACCAAATAATTTGTTTATTTAAGTTTTTCGTACTTATATTTATTTGGTTACTATTAATGTTTGTAAAGTATTAGCAGATTACTTATTAACATACATGGAACAAAAACAAGACTATTAGTTATTAAAAATGATAAATTTAGAATCTTGTATTTTCACATTTTCCATATTATATAATATACAGTGTCCAAAGTTTGCAAGCAGGTCATCAATGTTGAATGATGAATAAATTAATAGCATGTATTATTAATATTAATATCCGCGTTTATCAGATGGATACCTTTATTAATTGATTTGTTGTTCCCTTTTCCCTTGTGTAGCTATTTGGTTTGGAATGTGCATCCGCGCCAATACTATTTAATTGCAATTCTCTTCATATGTGATATAATTAAATGATTAAAGTCAAGCCCATACGTCCGCAACAGTACTCCCCATATATATATATATATATATGAAAATAAACTTACTATTTATTTAGTAAAATAAAATTAGTTGAAAAGTCTTTATTCATTTTCACAATAAACAACGATAAATATCCGCACATAAAGTTTCAACACCAAGAACCATTACAAAAACTTGGTACGAACCATCCATCCACACATGGTATGGACCAAACACCTTAACTATTCATAAAAACTTTAACTATTTGAGTTAATAAAAGCATAGAGAAAAATATAAACAGGTAAAAAAGATGAAAATTGCAGAATATATTTTTGAGTTGTGAATTAATATGTTTTTGTAAAAATATCACTAGGGTGATATTTAGAGCCAAGACAAGACTCTTCTCCCCGGCCCCTCCTTAAATTTCCCCGTCCTTTAAAATGCCCCCATCACTATCAAATAATTCCAGCCCCTTTGTCCCCCCAGAAAAAACCCCGCAAATTCCCTGCACACAGCCCTGTGTGAGGGGTAAAGTCACGGGATTATTAGTGGAGCAATTTGCCCCACGAACCAAATAAACTAAGTACTCCTGTCAAGTGGAGCACTAAAGACATATCTTATAATAATAATAATAAAAAAAAAAATAGTGCACACGCTTCATCATGTCACTTTTTTTGGAATAATCCTTGTATTATATCATTGCTCACAAACAGGATACTTATAAAAAACAAAAAACAGAAAATACAATGGGACGTGATAAACAGGATAGCTCACGGAATTTCAGATCTAAATCATGGAATAAAATCATCTGTGTCTTGCGTGATCGATCGTGTAATTTTTGTTCTTTTTGAAAAAAAGTCGTCACCGCACACTTAAAAAACTGCAAAATCACATCTTTCTTTCTATCTTCCGTTGCCAAGCATTATTTTCAAACTCCTTAAGAAGATTTTTTGTTTGTAGATCAAGTGGTCAAGTAAACATCGGTTCTATTTGGGAATGTATTTGTACTGAAGTTCATTTATTATATTATTTTAAATTAAATTGTTTTGTTTTCAAATTATTTTAATATATTGATATTAAAAAATTTGACTTGACCCCCTTTCTTCAGCATCTAGTGTAATAACTAAAATCATACGGCATTGCATTTGGTGTATAAACTATAAAGGTGTCAGAAGTGTGATATCCCACTTTCTTCATTATTAGTTTGTAACAACCTTTTCGTTTCCTTATATCACTACTGGCCAAATTGAAGTTTCTCAAAAAAAAAAAAAATTGGTAACAACCCATTTAGCTCAAGATACGGAACGACCCAAACCCCTTGAATCTGATCACTCAACTCTTTTGGGTCCAGACATGGATTGATCCCTCAACCCTCTTGGTTCCGGACATTGAAAGATCCAAACCCCAAACTCTTTAGATCTTGACATCGAAGGATCCAAACCCCAACCAATTTGGTCTGGATATGGACTCAACCCCCTTAGTCCGGACATGGACTCATTCCCCAACCCCCTTGGGTCCTCTAATTGGCTGTTTGCTTTTCTGCTTTCTCATTAAAAAAATGGAATTAATTAAGGAGACATGGAAATTGGAGTCAAGTAAATTGGTGGGACTGCGCCTTCCCGGAATTTCTTGCACAAAAGACGAGTACTGGGAATCAATTCAAAATTAAAATGTTAATGTCTTCACCATTGCCATTAAGCTCCATTGAGTGTAAACAATGAGTTTATAAAATAGTCAAAAGTGGGACGTAGTAATTTCACCATTGCCGTTTCAGAAAATTGATAGTCATGATGAAAAGAGGAAAATAGAATTGTTGAGTTGAAACGTGAACGTCATGGACGCCTGAATTGTGTAGTGACATTCTAATTTTTATATTTGGTGATGAATGATGATGGTGGAACTAATGCGGTTGCTTAGCACCAACCAGTAATTTCCTAATGATTTCCTTGAGGACTCTAGTGCTCCTCACTCTGTTTTCACAGCTCGGAACCTATTCTAACAATCCAAGAGTTAAAATTCATCTTCAATAAAAATATCAGAGAAGGCTAATTAAGAGGACAAAGGATCCAAAAACATCTAGAACACATCATAAAAAGGTATTGCATGGATTTCTGCACAAGTTTGTAAACTATAAGGCTAATTTATAGTTGCATTCTTCATCATGGCTCTTTGACCATATATATCATGTGTGATGTAAAGTCCTAATTTTCTTATTGGACTCTATTATCTTGCACCTTCCTGTTTTTTTCTTTCT
This sequence comes from Populus nigra, assembly GCF_951802175.1. NCBI lineage: Eukaryota > Viridiplantae > Streptophyta > Magnoliopsida > Malpighiales > Salicaceae > Populus > Populus nigra. The sequence goes on from NC_084856.1 coordinate 22,942,636, forward strand.
TCTTTGAATGTCACTTATCCATCCACTCTCTCTTGGAGTTTCTACCTTTCTAAACACACATGCTCTAATTCCATCTATAAAAGTGGTGTGTGCTGCATGGATTTTAGTTTTTAGAATTAGGTAGAACAATAACATGAAAAACAAAAAAAATATATCATAAAACATTTCTATTAATCATTTTTTAAAATTTGCATTATGGCAAAGCAAAACAAAATCCTAAAAAAATGTATCTTTCGCATAATTTATTTTTTCTTTTTTTAAATATTATATTTAGCATAAAAAATCATTTTGCATGTTTTAACATTAAAAAATATATTTGTGTTTTTGGCATTGGAATAAAACAATATATATGTTTTTATTTGCATGTATTTTTGGGCTAGATAATAAGTTTATCAAGTTCATTAAAAGCTTAGTCCAAAAGTTGAGAATAATTGGGAGGCTTAATTATTTATTGGTTAGCCAACACTTTCTATATATATGTGTAGGGCAATATACAATAGTAATGGTGGAGATTACAACACAAAACTATAACTATAATATTTCCTATATAGTATATATATAATATTTTCTATATAGATACATTATATAATACCAAATAAAATGGTCATTGAGCCTATATACCAAAAAACAAAAGAGTCAAAATCCATCATTTTTTTTGTTTTTGAAAATAAACAATGACAAGGATTATGTAAGTTTGTCCTTAATTATTATTAAGGCTTTTTTTGGTAAATTAAAATTTTTGCTACTGTGTCATTTCAAATAATATTTCAGATAAAATTCATTGTGGTTTGTATCCTTATATTAGAAGTGAATGAGTTGTATTATTTTCAATAATAGTTTGGATATTAACCTCACACATGTTTTTTATCTTTATATTAAAGTAAGTAATAATTCCTAATAATATTTTGGATATTAACCTTTTTAGATTTTTTATTCTTATATTAAAGTGAATAATATTTTCTTGTCAAAAATAATTTTTTAATATTTTTAAAATATAGGTCAAAATCCCTTGGAATTTTACAAACTTGTTGTAAAATCCATGCAATATCTTTTTTAAAACATGCCAAGGTATCTTATATTTTTTAAAAAAAGAAAAGAAAGAAATGCTCAAATAATTTTAGAATTTTTGGCTATATGAAAGAAAAAAAATATTATTTTTATTATTTTCTTAGGCTTTGTTTGACAAAAACTCATTATTTCTTGAAATAAAACTGCAAAAACAGGCCTATGGAGGTGTTTGTCAAACATACCCTTAAACCAAAAAACTCTTTAACAAAAAGATTACAAGCCAAATAGGGTAATCAAACATTTTTTTTTCATTAACTAATTTTTTTCTTGGAGGGGAATTGTTAGAAGGAAAGAAATGAGTGATTATCAAACATAAACTTAATGGAATAGCAAGCGAAATGGTTGTTCTACGAAAATGGTTTGATTACAGTTCCAAAAACTACATGGAAGAGCTAGTTTGACATTCTTAGAATAAACAAAAAGCAAGTAGTTATATGTTGAATTAAGGAGCTATGCTTGGATAGCGTGTGTTTGGTATTATGGTAACTGTTGTGGTTGTGGTTTGAAAAAAAAATATTTTATAAAAAGTACTTTTAGTTGGATTGGTTTGGAAAAATATGTGTTTGGTTAAAACTGCGGTTGAAATTGAGTTAATATATATATATATTGATGGTTTTTAATTTAAATATTGTAGATTTAACTACTGTTATTACATCATGAAATAAATAATATTGATATCAAATATTTTTTATTATTTCATTAAACTACGTGCAATTTCATCACGTGCAAAATATATCCAACAAGGACTATATTTTTCATGGTTTCATAAGCGCGCAACAACATCAGGTAAAAATATCATCAAGAACAAAATTGAGATTGCAATCAAATTCTGTAAATATTATGTCATCAAGCGATCTACTTCTAATTTTTTGAATAAAACACAATTAAAAAAATAAAAATTAATTTTTTTTAACCTGGTCAGACCTGGTTCAATATAATTAGCTTTGGACCAGACCTGGTCGGTCCGGAACAGTAACAAGAACGGTGGAGAGTGACTCTACTATCACGTGAACAGTGGAGGGTGACTCCACTGTTCACGTGATAGTAAAGAGTGAAAACTCTCCGCTGCTTTCCGTAAACCTGCAGTTTTAACCAATTTTAGCTGGCCCCACATGAATAGTAAATTATGGTTCTTTGTTACCAAACGTTTAAAAAGCGCAATTTTTTTTAAAAGCAACCACAGCCGCGTAAACAAACAGTCATGGCAATGATGCCATAAATGATGATGTTGTGAAGCAGCAACCACATAGAAGAAACGCAGAAAAGAAACAACAAGTTGTCTTGAGCCCTTGGAAAAAGGTGGTGGAGCAGTTTCATAGCATAACCTGGTGTAGTTAAATAAAGATGTAAGTAATTAAGTGGAATATAGTAGAGATGATTAAAATGTGATTAGTGGCAGCTGTCAATAAAAAAGAGGTGAATGCAAAAGATTGAGTCATAAATGAATGTGACATACATGACATTGTAAAAGAATCATGTGGTTTTGCATCATGCTAAACAGTTGCATTCCCAGAAACTAATGAAAGGTAAATGTGAAAGATGTGTGTTTTTAACGTGAAAGGAATGCATATTCAAAGGAGAAAACGTCATAATGTGTGGAGCAAGAGACTGGTCAAAATTGTGAAGTACATTAATAATTGTGTTTATCATATTGACAACAATATGGAAAGGTTGTCATTGGTTCAATGCAACCAAGACAAAACCAACAATTAAAATGCTCTTTATCCCAACCTTCTAGCTTATAGGACCCAGCACCTGCATGATCGAACCAAGGTTTTATCTCTAAGAGACTAATTCTTTCTTCTATGAAATTAATAAAGAATAATATAAATCATATCCTAAAATCTCACTTAAAATCTTAAGTTTTTGGGTTGAATTTGTTTTTTAATATGATATCAAAATCTTGATGACCAAGCGGTTATGAGTTCAAATCTCATCATCCTTATTTATTTAATTAAATTTAAGCAAAAGGTAATGTGAGTTTGTGCAAGTTTCAAATTCAAAGAGTTTTCACTTAAGGGAATGTGTTAGAGAATAATATAAATTATATCTTGAGACCTCACCTAATAGCTTAAGCTATTGGGTTGAGATGGTTCTTTGATATTAGTTTAAGCTATTGGGTTGAATTGGTTATTTGATATGGTATTAAAGTTTTGATGACTAAGCGGTCAAGAGTTTGAATCTCATCATCCTTATTTATTTGATAAAAATTAAACACGAGGTAATGTGGGTCTATGCAAGTTTCAAGCCCAAAGAGTTATCATATTTTAGGACATCACCCTAACAGCTTACACTTTTAGTTGCCAACACCATGAGCAGCATCCACACCCACATTTGCCTCATCTTAATAACGCTCCTACTTGACCACATACAAAAGCAAGCAAGCTGTTTCTTATATACAATTTTCTCCTCTTCATGCATTTGATCAACGGACGGTACTGACTGTTAATGTTAACTAGCCAGGGCCTGCACCATGGCACAGGTCAACGTGTTTCTTGATATATATATATATATATATATATATATATATATATATTTAATATTATCTAATTTTATTGTGTTTTTATGGATTTCGCTTCATTTAATCACATGTCTTATGTCTTCCTTGGCTACTATTGCGTTTACCACCTTAAAATATGCTTTCACACTGTCCTCAATTGATTTTCCAGTGATAACTTCGCAGACTTTGTAAATTGTTTTTATATAATTTTACTGTATTTATTTTTGGGTGTTTTTAGTTTAACAAACCACATTGTCTCTCAATTGATCTGATCTGTGGAAGATATTACACAAGAGATAAGAAAATAATTGCTTTTGTTCAATTTAAAACTTCACTAAACAATTTGCATTGACCAGAAGAAGGATATTCCACTTCTTCTAAAGCATAAAATGTGTTGTACGCAGACGTGCCATTCGCGGAAGTAGTAATTTCCTGGTGATTTCCTAATGGACATCGGTGGTCTCCTCGCGATCTTTTTTCAGAGAAATCTGCTTCTCATTTGTAGCTTGCCATCTTCCTACTGGCACTAGCTTTAATGATATATCCACTTGATTATTATAAAAGAAAAATAAAAATACTCCACATACAATATTGTCAGCTTTCGAGAACGCATGCAGGACCCAGTTTAATCTCAATATGGATTTTTATAAGCAAATCTTAGAGAAACAGTTTCCTGCATAATTACAAGAATTTTTTGGTTTGATTTAATTTGATATTAATGATTTTTCACCTTTTGTTTGTGATCAATTATCTAAAGAAACCTTGAATGGGGCAGCCATTTGTACGAATATGCTTGACTTGCGGTCGGCCATTTTGATTTTAAAACACCAGCAAGCAGTAATTTCTTGGTGATTTCCTTGTAGAAACTGGTGGTCTCCTTGCGACCTTTTTTAATTTCAAATACACTCTTGTTGGAGCATGATTCAAGCTAGGATTCAACCCGTATCAGGAAATGACTGTCATCTTTTTAAGAAATTTGATCACCCCACTTTTTTTAACATACTCTTAATTTCATCACCCACTTTCACTTGTTTTTCTTCATAGACTTGTGAAGTCAAGATTCCCATAATCCACATCATCAAACTGAACTTGATCCTTGATAGTGCTGTGTTTTGATGCTAGTCGATGAGCCACAATAATGTTAAATTTACAAGGACAGATCCAAGAAAAGCAATGCAGGCCTGTATTGGTCTCTGGGAGTAAAAAATAAGATCTCCCCATGATAAAGGCTGCAATTATTGCTTGAACCATCATAAAGGGAGTATAAAATAAGACCCCCTGTTAAATTTATGTTAAATTACTTGATTAACTAAACTTAATCCTGTAATATTGAATTATTTGATGAAAAAATTATTTAAAACATGATCAAGTGACATATTTAAAGTCAAATAAAAAACAAACCCCACTTATTTTTAATGTTAAAAATTATTTTTCAACATAAATTCTTTAACATATTAACATAAAAAAATTTAATATAATTGAAATAAATTGTGATTAGCATGCTTTCTGGGGATTTTTCTTGAAAATAAGATTGCCCAAATAGAAAGATATCCCACGGCATGTGTAATAACTAAATTCAAACGGCATTGCATTTGGTGTATAAATTAAGGTGTCAGAAGTGTGATATCCCACTTTCTTCATTATTTGTGTGTAACAACCTTCTCGTTTCCTTATATCACTCCTGGCCAAATTGAAGTTTCTCAAATTCTAAAGTTATAGTTTTAAAATTATATAGGAATTGAGAGAAAATTCTGATATTTTTATTGAAAACTTAGTAATTCAATAATCTAATCTTAAAACAATACTCCCTTTGTTGATATAGAAGTTTAAAACTGACCTAATCAAAAGAATTAAAAACTAAGTGAGAAAAATAATTAAAATCTAAAATTAATTAAAAAAATAATTAAAACTACAAAAATAGAATCTTCGAGGCCTAATTTAAAAAGATTTATGTCGTGGATATAGAGTCATCTAGAGTACAATCTAGAGTACAGTTCAATAGTCGAATATAAAATTATGATTGTTTTAGACACGTTTGATGTGTTATATTAATGCTTTGAATTATAATATAAATATTAATAGTTATAACACAAATAATAGTATTTTAAATATTAATACCTTCAATTATAATAAAAATAATAATATTTATGGCACAAATAATAATAATAATAATAATAATAATTTTTAATTTTATCCTTCAAAGCAACTATATGATTTTTCTTTGAATGTTATTATTATTATATTATATACATAAAGCTAAATCATATGGGAAAGGTTATTTTCATCAAGACTTATAGCATTGTAGATTGCACATTTGATGGTTGCATGGTGTGCTGCAACCCCACACACAAACACCTTGCGCAAGGGCATTCATGCCCAGCCACAAAGAGTTCCAAGGCTGCAGGGGGGAGAGGTTAAGCCCTAGGTTGTGGACACCTAGTGTTAGGGCCAGATTCGTAAGTCTGCTGACCTACACACTAGGTCCGAACATGGACCCCCTTCTATTGGGTCATGCGTCCTCACCCAAATCACTTGGATCTAGACACGGGTCGAGCCCTTAACCCCCTTGGTTCTATCCAAGGTCCAATCCCATACCCTTTAGGGTTCAAACATGGCCCCATCCCCAATGCTCTTGGGTCCAACCACGAACGCAAACCCCAACCCGATTGGATCCGGACACGGACCCAACCCCCTTTGGTCAAGACATGAACCCATCAACCAACCCCCTTGGGTCCCCACCCCACCCCCAACCTCCTTTGGTCTTGATGCGAACCCAACCCCCCATGCGTCCGTACTCTAAAGGACCCAAACACCAACCCTATTGGGTCTGGACAAGGACCCAACCCCCCTTAGTATGGACACGGACAGACACAACCCCTTTAGGTCTGGACACGAAAGGACCCAAACCCCTTGGGTTAGGCCACCGAAGGACCCAAACCCAAACAAACCCCTTGGGTCTGGACACTGAAGGACCCAAACCCCAACCAATTTGGGTCTAGACCCTGACCCAACCCCCTTGGGTTCAGAAATGGACCCATCCCCCAACCCCCCTGGATCCGTACACGTCTCAAAACCCAACCCCCTTGGGTCCGGCCACAACCCAAACCCCAACCACTTTGGGTCGGGACACAGACCCAACCCTCTTGGGTCCGGGCACAAACTCAAGCCCCCAAACCTTTTGGATTTAGACTCTAACCCAAACCCTAACCACCTTAGGTTCCCCTACGGAACCAACCCCCTTGGGTCCAGACATGGACCTAACCCCCAACCCCCTTGAGTCCCCGCCCGACCCAACCCCCAACCCAGCCCCTTGGGTCCCCGCCCGACCCAACCCCCAATCCCTTTGGGTTCTCGCCCTTGGGTCCGGCCAGAGACCCAACCTGCAACCCCGTACTTTGAATTATAATAAAAATAATAATATTTTTTTTTAATTATAATTCTAAATATTCATATAAAAATATTATTATTTGTATTAAAACTATTATTAATTTTATTATAATTAATAATGTTATAATTAAAAATATTATTATCTGTGTTATTAATATTATTAGTTTTATTATAATTAATATGATTAATAAAATAATTAATAATTTTTTAAAAAAGTATTATTAATATTGAAAAAACATTATTTTTTATATTATAAATTTTTATAGTATTTTTTATGAAAATAAAATATAAGCCCGCCGCGTACCGCGGACACGCAACTAGTTATATCTAAAACAAGAACTGAATACATTATATATAAAATTTAAATTAATTAATGAGACCTTGACATTGGAGTCAAGGTAACTAGGGGCCGGACTGTGTTCTTAAGCAAAAAGTTTTTCACTCCAAGTCAATTTAAGTACGCCTTATTGATTGGGAGTTAATTAAAGAGATTAGCTGCCACTTCATCATCAAATCAAAATTAGAATGTTAATGAACTCACCATTGCCATTAAGCTCCATTGAGTGCAAACAATGAATTTATAAAATAGTCAAAAGTGGGATGTCGTGATTTCAACAATGCCGTTTCAGAAAATTGATAGTCATGATGAAAAGAAGAATACAGAATTGTTGAGTTGAAACGTGAACGTCGTGAACGCCTGAATTGTATGGTGACGATGGTGGAACTGATGCGTTTGCATAGCACCAACCAGTACTTTCCTAATGATTTCCTTGCGGAAGAAATTATGGCATGTTGGAAAACGATGCCACCCTAACAATCCAAGAGTTCAAATTCAACTTGAATAAAAGCATGCTAATTTAGAGGAGAAAGGATCCAAGAACATCATGAAACAGGGGATTGTTCTATTTTGTTATTTAACAATCTCAACAAGCTAATTACGAGGTTAGATTGTAGGGTCTAATTTCAAATGCAAGACTCTATTGATTCTCATCATTATAGTAATAAAACCATGTACATTTTTATTAAACTAAGAGGAAACGCAAAATTAAACAAGAAAATCTTAAGATTTCAGAAATAAATCTAACATTGTCGAACGGATTGTGACCAAACCCAGATTTGGTGGAAGACAGAAATATGAAGAGAGAGCAGAAATTGATGGTCTCTTCTGCTTTTCCTGGCCTCCTTGTTTTGCATATAAGGTTCGGCCTGTTGTGCATACTGGATCGAAAGCAAACACAAAAATAACACAAAACAAGCAAATTTACGTGGTTCCCCAAAACCGGGTACGTCCACGGAGGCAGCAGATTGTATATTAATGGAGGAATGATACAAACACTCTACTCAACCCAGTACAATCCCTCAAACCCAGTGTTTCACTCTTTTCTCAGTATTTCTCTCTCTCTCACACAGTTGCACTCTCTCTTCTTCCTCTGCACACACACTGCACTCTCTCTTCTTTCTTGTTTTTCTCTTGTATCTTCTTGAGAAGGTCTTCTTTCTTGTTTTTCTCTTGTATCTTCTTGAGAAGGGGAAGCATCATTATAATGGCTGAAAAGGAGAGGGTGGTTGGAAAGGAGAGGGTGGTTGAGGGTTGTTGAGAAAAAAATATTGACAATTTGCTACACGGCCATCTAAGCCTTTCATGGGGTTTGAATTTCCTGGCCTCCTGAGTTAATTTAATCTGGGCTAGACTTGAATATTTCAATATATACACTTAAGGCTGGATGAGCTTGTCTCCTTAGCAGGCCTTCTTAGGCTTTTGTGCTGCCAAACTATGTCAGCTCTAAGCTCATTATTATCTGAATGCAATCATTGCATACTTGCTATCGATCGAGAAGAGTTTTTTCCAGATGGATTACTCTCACATTGCAACAGCAGTAATCAATCATGGCACCCAACTCAGTGGAAACGGTGATCGGTACAATGACTTCAAGTCACGGTTACCTCTTCTTTTCTTTTTCTTTCTTTTTTTTTTGTTACGAAAAAACAAGTAAAGTGTATATCTATGGAATTCAGTTACAGAAAATGTAAAATACACTTGTCATGGCTGATTGAAATCGTGGAAGAAAAAACTAGAGGAAAGATAACCGATTGACCCCCAACGAAGACCAATGCAGAGGAATTTCAAAGGGGAAAAACGGTGGCGGCTTTATGATGCAGTTCATCTAAAGATAAACCTAACCTGAATTAATTGTTTGGTCTCCTTCAAATCTTGATATGACATTACATTTTTAAAGTTAAAAGTGCTGAAGCACAATTCAGCAACAAGAACACTTCCAAAGAACACTTCCACAGAACACTTCTTACAGGCAAATTGCTAAACATGCAGTGAGCAACCATTGATTTGGAATGCGACTGCTTCTCCACAGAGGATTACAACAAATTCAGAAAGCAGACCACACGCTCCTGATAAGATCCAATCACCTTCTGAATCTGGACAACTTGGGAAAGTTAATAGCCAAAAAGCAGCAGCAAGTGTCGATGCATTCTTCAATGAAGTAAAACCACCTGCGTCGCCAATGCGGATTTATGCGCAGTACTGCTGCAATTGTCAAGACCATAATTATGTAACACACACCAAAGCTGGCATAGAAACTGTACATGTCTATGAAGCCACCATCTCCATTGGAATCGTTAGGCACTCTCGCGGATGGTGATTCTGTTTTGTCGCAACTGTTTTGCAATGGAGGTCCATAAAGAAGAGGATTCCCTTTATAACTGCTCTCATCGAAGGTAGCAAATTGATTTTTCATCTCCGGTGTTCTTCCTGACAAATTATTGTACGACACGTTGAAAACTGCTAGAAAGTTCAGTTCAACGAGTTGTGCAGGAATTCTCCCATTCAAGTTGTTGTGAGAAAGATCCAAGCTCTCTATCTGCTTTAGGTTGGAGAAGGATGAAGGGATCAATCCAGTGAGATTATTTTGTGACAGATTTAGAGAATATATCCCACTTAAGTACTTTCCCCATTCTGTCGGGATTTCTCCAGTGAATCTGTTACAAGAAAGATCCATAGCAGACAAGTAACGAAGGATATCGCCCTCGTAAGTGTAGAAATTCTTCTTTGATGTAAGCTCTACGGATATTTTTCCACTGATCTCTGGCCGCAAACCTTTTTCATAAAGATAAAAACCATCGTTCCCCAATTCTCTTCCCCCTATGGATGCAAGTACTTCTTGCCGGCTTCCATCATCTCTTGACTCCCAACCAGTGAAGACCAAAGTTTTTTCATCCGATGCCGTAAAATTTAAATTGCTCAAACATGAGGGTAACGGACCAGAAAAGTTATTTTCTGAAAGATCCAATATGCTTAATTTCCTTAACAAGCATAACTGTTGAGGAAGTTTCCCATTGAATTGATTAGATTTGAGAACAAAAATGCTCAATTCCGAAAGGCTATCAATCCAATTTGGAATGGGCCCAGTTAAGTTGTTATCGCCGAGATCAAATGTCACCAAATCAGAGCTATTATAAAAAGCATTTGGCAGTGGACCGGTCAATTGATTTCCGTATAGGTGGACATTGCGTAAATATGGTGCAAGGAAGCCCAACGGCAAAGACCCAGACAGATTGTTTTCAGAAAGATCTAAAAATTCAAGCCCAGAAGAATTGAAATATTCTATTGGAATGGTACCTTCAAAATGATTTCTGGACAAGTCAATTCCCTGCAAGGATATTGAAGAGTTCCCAATTCCCCTTGGAAGCATGCCGGACAAAAGATTGTTACTGATATCAAACCACCGAAATGATGATGCAAAGGTACCCGATACTTGTCCAGAAAAGTTGTTTCCATCGAGAAAGATGTAACTTAGGTCAGCCACGTTGAGCACAGAGAGTGGTAATCGCCCTTTGAAATTGTTATTGGACAGCTTTAAAAACCACAACGAGGAGCCTACTGTTGGCAAATTATGCTCAAGCAGTTCACAAGACATGTGATTGTTGGAAAGATCCAAGTATTGAAGAGAGCTCATATTCCCAAAACAAGGAGGAATACAACCTGTAAGGTTGTTGTTAGCCATCATGAAGTTCTTCAAACGTGGAAAAATCGAACATATGTTTCTTGCAACTTGACCATGTATGTTGTTGCCAGACATATCTACTGTCTGAAGGTTGGGTGTTGGATGTTGTGGCAGCTGCGAAGGACCTATAAATGAGGTGTCTCTCAAATATAGTCGATTTAACTTTCTATTATTCTCAAACAGCCAAGATGGGAAAGGTTCTCCAACGAATTTGTTGTGGGATAGATCAACAAACACTAAATCATGTTGGCTACGCAGGAAGTTTGGAAATCCAGCTTTGAGTGGTTTTGAAGTACAGTTTGAAGCACTAAAAAAACGAAGCCGGAACTTGGGAGCTGAAGGCTGAAAACTGGGTGCAGCTATTAGCTCATTGTTATCGCATTCAAAGAACTTGAGGTTGGAGAGGTTCATAAATGAACCAAATGATATTGGAACTTGAAAGTGGTTATATGAAACTGAGAGGTATTCAAGCTGCGGAAGATGAGAAAGGTGACTAAGGGCAATATTCCCCTCCAATTGGTTGTCAGATAAATCCAAGGATCGTAGAGATGATAGATTTCCCAAACAAGGAGGAAGTACGCCCTTTAGATTGTTTCCGAAGAGAAATAGCTGTTCAAGATTCTTCAGTTCACACCAGCCTGCAGAATATATCCATATGTTCATGTTAAGGGAATAGGAATATAACAATCATGTACTATATATTGAGAGATCTATTCAACAATACAAGTTTTTTAGTGATTTAATTTACTTTGGGGAGGCAGGGTGCCATTTAGCATATATACTAGCTTTCCAGAGACAAAATTAATTCTGTGAGCAGGCAGGTGTCCATTATTTCGTAGAAAACTTGTTGTTATGGTGCATTCTTAATATCAGATAATTTTGATGAAAATAGTTATAATCTTTTATCCGATCGGTTATATCAAACTGATATTTTAACAATGTTCTATAGCTAGGTTTTGTTCTCTAATTAGGCCTAGAAATTTTTGTGCCTATACGATGAAAATAGTGGTGGTACAGAGCAGCCATTCCTTTCAATATTGACTTAAATTAGTATCCCTGAGAGAAAGGGTCTTGAGGGATGGTTGTATGCCTTAATTAAGCTGTTAAGAGGAGAATGATTCTGTTATTTCTTGCGTGCGTAATCCTCCTACCATTATATATATATATACACTTCCCCACATGCATCATTACACGATTTATTATATTGTTAACTAACTCTAACTGACTCCATGCATCTGCCAGCTACCCTTAATTTAAGACTGAGAAATTTTAGAGATTGAGAAACTCTAGATTTTATCCTTTTCTTTACGTAACATTAGGAGTAAATTTCTAGTTTAATAAAACATAGATATAACACAAATTAATATCTAATGAAGTCAACTGTTATTTGGATTTCAATACTCTTATATATAATTGTTCTTTTGTAGAATTACCTTGAGCAGGTAGGGTGCTATTGAAGTCAACTTCGTTCAAGGATAGGACTTTAAGAGTAGACAAGGGTCCAATGTTCCTAAAAAAGCTTGCTGGGAGAGAAGAATCATCGAGGAGCACTTCTTCAAGGCTAGACGAATTCCACAACCCTGTGGAACAGACCAAATAAATCCATCAATATATTATAAATATCATATTGTTTTAGGCACCAAAACTGTCACTGACCTTTCCCAAAGTGTTTAAATTTACTATAACGTGCTTGTAAGGTTCTGAGGGATGGCAACGCTCCCAATGACTCTATCAAAATGCTTTCCTTGAAGTCAGATGATTTCAGATACAAGGTTTCTAAATTCCTTAAGCCTGTGATAGAGAGAACAATTAATCAATAATAATTATTTACAATAATTCAATAATTTATAATGTTAGAGTTAATATACAAGACATAGTTTAAGTTTTTAAATTAAAATAACTGTTTAATATAATATTAAAATTCTAATAATTAGATATTCACCTTCATTTATTTTTTTAAAATTAAAAAATTGAACAAAAGTTAATAGTACTATGTATATGTAAGTTTCAAATTATTTCACTTAAAAAATGCGTTAAAGAATTAATTATATAAAGCCTTTTTAAGGCTTCATCCAAACAATTACTTATGGGTTAATACACATGTAATTATTAAACCTCAGTAGGGAATGCCATCCGAGATAGGAATGATTTACAACTTTACCATTGAGACCAGTTGATCCTGTGAACCTATTGCTTGACAGATCTAGAGATTTGAGAGTTGAAAATCCACTGAGAGATGATAAAATGCTGTCGTTTAATTTATTGCCATGTAGATAAAGTTTCTCCAAATTCCTCAACCCTGAAGCTAGCACTTGAAAACCTGAAAGAAGATTGTCATAACCAAAGAAATTAACATATAAATATATATATATTTAAACCATCCCAATATCCATCAAGATTCAATGTAAAGTTACTTGAAATATAATTAGCTTTATGTGTTAGCTAAAAGAAAATTGAAAGCATAGAACCTTGGTTCTTTAAGCCACCAACTAATTGGTTGAAGCTTAAGTCGAGAATCTCCAGTTCTTTGAAAGGCAGAAACAAAGACGCATTGAAGTCCAAGTCTTCGACTGCATTGAGATCATCAGAATTTACATCTAAAAGATGTAGTTCGATCACTCGGTTTGTGGCGATGTCACACACAACCATATCCCAGTTACAGCAATTAAAATGCTCTTTATCCCAACCTTCTAGATCATAGTACCCAGCACCTGCATAATTGAACCAAGCTTTTATCTCTAAGAGACTAATTCTCTCTTCCTCCAAACAACAATGGCTCCGGTCGTTGACGAAGGCCAGTGCCATGAGCAGCATCCACACCCACATTTGCCTCATCTTCATAACGCTCCTAGCTACTTGACCAAATACAAAGGCAAGCTGTCTCTTATATACAATTTAATTTGTCCTCTTCATGCATTTGATCGGACAGTGACAATATCTGTATCATTGAATTTTCTATGCTGAATTATCCAAGGGAGACTTGGGCTTCATTGAATGAGAGAGTCTTCACGGATAGTGCTAGCCAGGGGCCTGCACCACGGTACAGATCGCTCGGTTTGTGGTGTTGGATTAAAGGATATTCCAACTTCTTGTTTACTGCTTTACTTTTCTTCATAGACTTGGGAAGTCAGGTGCTATATATGAACAATTGATTTGATCTTATGAAATACATGGCAGAAGAGATTAGAAAATGATTTATATTATCAATAATTTCTTCTTTCTGCACCTACTGATTTTTATTTCTTGTGAAATATTTAGAATATCTCTTTTGAAATATCAATATCGCCTACCCCCACTTCCTTAATTTTTGTCAATGGAGTGAAATGATTTCCGACGCAGCTATTAATTTCATCAGCCACTTTCATTTGTTTTTCTTCATAGACTTGTGAAGTCAAGATTCCTATAATCCACATCATCAAAATGAATTTGATCGAAGAAAGGAAAAAATGGAAAAAAATATATATATATATTATCAATGGCTTACTAAAAATAAATAAATAAAAACATCAATTACGAGCTTCATAAGATGATTTTAGCTATTAATTTTGTCTTAAACTCAACAGAATAATATCCTTTAATCTTCAACTGTTGTCACTTGAGATTTCATGTTTGTGTTTTCAATTAAGATAACACATCCATTTGTCAGAAATACACCCCAATAGTCTTAATCTGAATTGCACTTTGCTCTCCTTTTCCAGCGATCAATACAGATCAATCTTTATTATTTGCTCCGGGTTGCTGCTGCTGGTTACTCTGTCACGGATTATTTTTTTTCACTAGTCAGTTATCCTAGTGCTTGCTTGGACATGCTCAACAATGGAGTTTCTCTAAATGTAATTCCCACAGTGAAATCTTCTGTCAGAGTCATTTCATGGCGGAAAAGATCAGGAAAATGCAGTCTTGAAACATCAAGCGAATAGTGCCCCGCAGGAAAAATTCGTTTCTGACGGTGAGATTTGTAATGTGATCCTAGCTAGTAAACCTGCTCAACCAAAGATCATAAATGATGCCAAAATTGTAGTCAAAGAGACTTGGAACTCATTGAATTTTCTATGCTGAATTATCCAAGGGAGACTTGGGGTTCATTGAATGAGAGAGTCTTCACGGACAGTGCTAGCCAGGGGCCCGCACCACGGCACAGATCGCTCGGTTTGTGGTGTTGGATTAAAGGATATTCCAACTTCTTGTTTACTGTTTTGCTTTTCTTCATAGACTTGGGAAGTCAGGTGCTATGAACAATTGATTTGATCTTATGAAATACATGGCAGAAGAGATTAGAAAATGATTTCTATTATCAATAATTTCTTCTTACTGCACCTACTGATTTTTATTTCTTGTGAAATATTTAGAATATCTCTTTTGAAATATTAAAATGTTTGTGTTTTCAATTAAGATTACACATCCATTTGTCAGAAATACACCCCAATAGTCTTAATCTGAATTGCACTCCTTTTCCAGCGATCAATCTTTATTATTTGCTCCGGGTTGCTGCTGCTTGTTACTCTGTCACGGATTATTATTTTTCAGTAGTCTGTTATCCTAGTGCTTGCTTGGACATGCTCAACAATGGAGTTTCTCTAAATGTAATTCCCAAAGTGAAATCCTCTGTCAAAGTCATTTCAAGCCGGAAAAGATCAGGAAAATGAAGTCTTGAAACATCAAGCGAATAGTGCCCAGCAGGAAAAAATCGTTTCTGACGGTGAGATTTGTAATGTGATCCTAGCTAGTAAACCTGCTCAACCAAAGATCATAAATGATGCCAAAATTGTAGTTGAAGAGACTTGGAACTCCCTGCTGATGGGCTGTTTATTCTGCCAAAATTGCATGGGCTGTGTTACAGCCTTCGTAATGGGCTTGGCTACTTTGGGTAATTAAAAAAACCAAAGTTTGGTACTCAAACTTTTAATTGCTATATATATTTTGTTTTAAATATTTATTTTTCAATTTCATCTCTTAAAATTTATTTTTTATATTAATTTTGGTCTTCATTTTTATAATTGTTATTTGTTTTTTCCTTATCATTTTCTTATTGAAATTTTTTATCTATCAAATTTGGTCCTCATTCTTTTAATTATTACTTATTTTATTTGAAATAATTTATGAAATGTTAATTATTATTATTTTAATTTCTTCATCTTTTACTTTTATTTTTATTTTATTTTTTAGATTTAATTTCTATTATTTTGATTATTATTTATTTTATTTGAGATAATTTATGAAATTATATTTTTTTTCAATTTCATCCTCATTCAGCTTTTTAATATGTAAGATTTGTTTCTCATTATTTTAATAAACTTGAGAAAATAAAACATTAATAAGTTATTTTCCAGCTCATTTTCCATGACATAACCAAACACTAGAAACTGTTTTCCAATTTATTTTTCATTACACTACCAAATATCAAAAAATAATTCACTTTCCTGGAATTCACTTTTCAAAAGGAAATTACTTTCCAGCAAATAAATAGAGATTTTCAGAAAAATCAGAAATCAAATTCAATTTTCAACTATGATTTCAAGAGTTTTTTTTTTTTGTAAGTTTGACATCCTTTAATGTTTTTATCTTTTAGAATAGTTTATCCGGGTCGATTCCACTTTGCTTCAACCGACCACAATGATCCTATATCTATCTATACAATAATCAATTAAGCGGTCGATTCCATTTTTTAGTTTGAACTAATAAAACCTATACTTTTTTTCAAGCTTCAGTTCATTTTATTGCAGTTTCTGAAATGAATTCTACAAATTCAAGATATATATGCATCCTTAATGCCATATTAAAGAGAATATATAGATAGAAGAAGAGGAGGAGTTTTACGTGATATGGATAGCGTGATGCTCCTAAGCCTAGAACCAGCTAACTGTGTAGGGAATTCCGACCGGTGATGTTCTGATATTTGCCCATTGGAGGTTAAGCACACTGACACAATATTTAACGTGGTTCGGCAAACCGCCTACATCCACGGGAGAAGCCATTGCATTATATAGGGAGAGAACAAGATTTACAACAATAGAGGAGGAGGAATCATCCCCTCTTTGGCAACTCTCAACCTCACTCTATTTCTCTCTTTTCAGTGCTGCAATGGCAGCTACTGCTGGCTGCCTTGGCAGCCCACTCTCTCCTACATTTCTCACATCTTTGGCTCTACACTCTCTCTTAACTCTCTCATTTTGCTCTCTAACATATGCCTCTATTTATAGGCATCCATGGCAGCTCCTCTTACTCTTTTGTCAATAATGGTAGCTGCCAAACTTACCAAACTTTGACATTAGACAATGGTTGTTGGCTGCCACCAACAACCCACCATTGCAGCCATCTTCTTTGACAATGGCAGCCATATAATTGGCAATATTCCAACAATCACCCCCTTTGCCATTTATGTGGGCAATTGTTCTCTTGCTTCTTCAGCACACGCTTGCATCCTGCAGCTCTTCCAAGCTTACCATTCCGAGAGTGTCTTTGGCCAAGTTTCCAGGTACTTGCCAAACCTTTTAATCACCAGAGTCATCCAAGCACCTCTTTGCTCACTCCAAAGGATCACTTCAACCAGATGGTTTATCATATCTCATCTGAAGAGTGTTTAACGCTTGTCTCTGGAACAACATCCCCCTTCAAGCATATCAACCATGCTTGGCCCGGAATGATTTATCAAGCCTTACACCAAGGCTTACAACACCCCCTCAAACGGATATTTCCAAGTGCGACAGTCATTGAGTATTTCAATGTGATCACGAGCTCACCACTCTTCCAAGAGTCTACTCATCCTGGAGTTGCGTCTGCCCTCTGTTCCACCGTAGGAACCACGCCTTACTTCTCCGTGAGTCTTCCGCTCTTAGTCTCAAGAGTCTAGGTAGCTCTTCACCTTTAACCATGGGGACAGCCCATTAAAGGTTGATCCATCTCTATCTTCATACTCTGAGTATTACAATGTCATTACTGAGCTCACCACCTTGACAAGAGTCAACTTGTTCCCGGAACCTGCGCATGCCCTCTGCTCCTTCATAGCAGTCGCGTCTTAATGCTCCACAAGTCATCCACTTATTGTCCAAGGCAAATTTCTTCTAGTTCATTGATCTTTAGCATGGGGGCAATATCCATGAAAGTCAATCCTGCATTTGTCTCCATACTCATCATAGCCTCTTCATTGGCTATACACTTGTCCACTTATATCCAGCCATCATATTGGCTCTGGGGCGTCTCCGCCTGTTGTCATGAGACGGTCTGAACTTGGACTCATATCATGGTCCTCACACCTTCCATCCGAGGTGTCTCCGCCTGTCGTCATGCGGCAGTTTCTACTTGGGCTCATATTTATGGCCCACACACCTTCTTGCCTGAGGTGTCTCCGCTCATCGTCATGCGGCGGTTTGTATTTGGGCTCATTTTATGGCCCACACACCTTCTGCCTGAGGTGTCTCTGTTCGTCATGAAGCGGTCACATCCTCCTTCATCGGGGATGTCTCCAGTGACTCTAAGATTCTCTACCACCATGTGGACTTGGGAGAGGTCACTGCCACTGATCACACAGAAAGAAAGAGTTGCGGTGCACTCTTCGCAATCTTCCATCTCATTTTCTATGTTTGGAGCTTCTATGCCTTTCTGCTTGATAGCTCCACCCACACCAACTCTCTTTGGTGTCTTCGCCTTTCATCGGCGGTCGCACCCTCTTAATTAGGTGCTTCTGCAATAGCTCATCTTTCCATCATTGCATGCATTGGAAAGGTCCTCGCTTGTTGCCTTTATCAAGAGCACAAGAGACTTCCTGTTGTACAACTTTTTCACACAGTCTCTGCTCTGAGCTTCATCTAGGAACTCTTCTTCTCCTTGCACCTATCGTCTCATTACAGTACCTCGTTGGATCCTACGGGTACTCCTGCACAATCTCCGTGTGCTCTCGTGCAATTTCGGTTCTCCAGATTTCTCCCTATTCCTTGCTTTTATGTTTGACAGCAGCTCATCCTGTCACAACATTTATCCAAGTCAAAATAGAGTGCCAATCTTAATCCCTTGTTGTATTTCTCTTCCATTATCAGGGTCTTCATTAATTCTCCCTTCGAGAAATTACAGTCACCGAATCTAACTTCTTTGGAGAAATCACCACTCCATCAGATCCTTGAACATACGGAACCCAACTGTTCCTTTGTGCCGTCATCTTGCTAGTCTTCAACAGTTTCATTACAAACTATTACATATACAAAAATAGTACTGTGTGGATGATCCTTCAACTAAACAAGTTCCCAGGAAAGATTTGGAGGGGTCACACTGGTCCCGCTTAAAACCCAATCTCCTAGACAGAACTTCTTAGAACGTATCTATCCACCGTACTGCCTTTTCGTATATACAACCATTTGCTAGCTTTATTGCGGCTTTCCTTTACAAGTGATCTGGGGTATCTCGGTTTTATACCTGATTTCTCAACATCTGGCGAGACTGCCAGTTCTTAGATTCGTCAAGATTAGTCTTCATCAATTTCCACTCTCCACCTCAAATCGTCCACATGATCGGGTGTCCAGAGCATCCCAATTTTGCCTTCCTTCAAGGCAATTAAACTTTCTCCCCACTTAGTAGTTCAGCACATGTAATTGGGCAAACATGAGCACTTTCTCCTTCTTCATCTCCATCGACCACCATGATGACCTTCAAATGCCTCTTCATCGGGCAATCTCTTTCAATAATTCACCACCACCATTTTCAGTCTCAATCGCAATGATCGGACCGTACCATTGCATCCGGAACGATCAAATTAGCTGGAAACAAGTCTGAAATCGTCCAAATCGCATTTCAGACGGCTAAGATTTGATCAAAACAATTCTGGCCTAATGAACGGCTCAGATTCAATCTCAGATCCAGTTGCACATAGGATTAGCTACGCTGGATCCTATCCCTCAGCTCGTGGCTCGGCTCCAACTCAGCTCGGCTCCATTCGGCTCGGCTCAACTCAGCTCGGCTCGAGGCTGATGACGTGGCAGGTGGTTCCACTGTGCTGACGTGGCTGTTGACTGGGCGCTGACATGGCATGCTACTGTACATGCTGATGTCACAGTTACATCAGGATGACATCATCCCTGGCATGTCTACTGTACATGCTGACATCATCTTTATCCGGGTCAGTCACATGGGTCAGGTCAACTGGTATTCGGGTCGGGTCAACTCATCCGGGTGAAGAAGACGCGTGGCGCAAGTTTTCGACGTCCGATTTCGACGCCGTTTTCACCAGTGGCTTCGTCTCTTCCTCCTCTACACAGTGGTATGGTCAAAATACAATTTTGACAACTTTTATTTTTGAGCAAAAATCAAACACCACTTCAAACCATAGGCTCTGATACCAATTGTAGGGAATTCCGACCGGTGATGTTCTGATATTTGCCCATTGGAGGCTAAGCACACTGACACAATATTTAACGTGGTTCGGCAAACCGCCTACATCCACGGGAGAAGCCATTGCATTATATAGGGAGAGAACAAGATTTACAACAATAGAGGAGGAGGAATCATCCCCTCTTTGGCAACTCTCAACCTCACTCTATTTCTCTCTTTTCAGTGCTGTAATGGCAGCTACTGCTGGCTGCCTTGGCAGCCCACTCTCTCCTACATTTCTCACATCTTTGGCTCTACACTCTCTCTTAACTCTCTTATTTTGCTCTCTAACATATGCCTCTATTTATAGGCATCCATGGCAGCTCCTCTTACTCTTTTGTCAATAATGGTGGCTGCCAAACTTACCAAACTATTGCAGCCATCTTCTTTGACAATGGCAGCCATATAATTGGCAATATTCCAACAAACTGAACATAGAAATCAAAGCTCCTTACCCTCTCTCTATTGTATCTTCTTCGAGTGGAACCCTAGCTTTTTGCCCTCCAAGATATATGTTCTCATCCTTCTCCAGTACTCTCTTTTCCATCCAGCATAGGCAATCACAACTTACCTCAACGGAAAACTTTATAGCCAACTTCAACCAATATTTAAAAGGAATTTTGTCCTTTGTTTGATAAGCAAGATCAACAGAACCTGTCTTTGACTTTCTAGCCCATAGCAGTAGCCATTTTAAGGAGCAGAAACAAACATTGTAGAGATTTATCATCACGAAAATCTAGTTGAAGCCAACTTCATCAAAACTCCACAGCCAATGTATTAGTCCCAGCCCATTTATAATCGAAACGCAATAGGAGAAGGCATAGATTGATAGGTTAAGAAAGTTCTGAAAGGTGTTTGATAATTTCTTGTTGTTTAATTCTTGAATGTTCCCTACACCTTTGGCTTTTTTATATAGACTTATATCCTAGCTTAACAAGTATTTTAGTTACTGAAAAATAAATAGATAAGATAATCCCAGCTTAATCTAAATTAAATAGTTAACACAAATCAAAACTCAGGAAACAACTCTAAAAGAAACAAGTGTGAATTGAGTTAAAACAAATATGAAATCAAATAGAGGATGAAAGGTTGATTTTTAGATCAAGAATAGCATGTATTAAAAAGATAATAAATAAAATTAGAGTAATAACATTGATACAACTTATCATTAAATTTCACTTGCAATTTCCTCTCAATTTTCTGTAGTTTTGTAGAGACAAAGATTAGTTGGTCCTTACGGGAATTTTTCTTCCTTAATTTCACTCCTATTTCCCAAACGATGGAATTCATACAACCTTTCGATTTTATTTCCACGTAAAATCCATTCTTCTCTATCAAACAGAACATAATAACGGGCCATATTTTAATTTAAATATCTTCTCCTAATATTTAAAGCTTTTTTGCTGGGAAAATATCATGGGGATTTGAGAGAAAAGACAATAGATAAGAAAGGACACGAAAAAAAGTGAGAGAAAATGATGGTGGGTCTTCATTCTTCAAGGACCGTATTGGAACTCTTTGGAGGCATGCGTGAGAGGTGAAATGGAAAAGTATAGGGACCAAAGTGTAATTTAAATGAATATATAGGGCTTAAAATGCAATTTACCCTTAATTTTTCATGGATGACGCAGTCACAAGGAGAGGATAGATGTCATTTCCGAAATGATAAGACAGGCAGTGACAATAAGTAAAATTTCGTAAATAATCCTCAATCAAAAATCATGACGTGGGGACAGATCAGACGGTTGATTGTGACTCTTTTTACCCTCTCTTTCTCCCTGTGGGGGGTTTTAGGACAGTATCGCGCGAGATGCGCGGGCGCTGTGCTCTTACATTTCCAAGGTGTGTATGAGATCCATGTCTTTATTAAACCAATTAAAATCTTGTACTTCTTGGGATCCACTGGGACTCTATTTTTTAAAAAAAAACATTTCATAAAAGTCCTCAAACTTCGAGGCTCCTCTCAAGCTAGTCTCATCTCTATCATAGCAATATTATAATTTTTATTCATTTTTAGTTAACAAAAAGTTTATGTAATCACTTGAAGTTTATACGGTTTTTTTTGTATAAAAAAAACCAATGAATTCTCTAAAAATCTCATTTTAAATCGCTTGAAACTAATTTCATAAAGAAACACAAAGATTTTATATTTATATAATTTATATAATTTGTTTAATTACATAAACAAATTATATGATAAGATGAAAAGAAATCACATAATTGATTGATTTTACAACCCTTTAAAACAAACTCATCAAAATTTTTAATCTAAATTCTGAATTAAGTAACAATATCTAATGCAGATAGGTTTGAATAATTTGATAATTATTAATAGTCAATTGTAGATTTATCACAATTAGATCATATATATAAAACCCAATAAACTCATAATATGAACATATATAACTGGGCTAACTTAAGAAAAAAAAACAAATTGGTGCAAAATGACTAGTCTAGCTAAAAAAGTTTAAATTTTAATTTCACCTCATGGAAATCATTCTCATATTTAATTAGGAGATTCTATGGTTTTATTCTATAAAAGGTATGTGTAGGCTTGAAAGAAGTTGTTTGAGCCAATTTGTTATTTTTTTAATCTTTTCACGGTTCTAGTTTAATTTTGGATTTTATATTGTAAAAACCTATATCATATCAAGATTAAATTTCAGTAAAAAAAAAATTAGAACTCTAGTTGTGGAGAGCTTTTTTTATATATATATAGAATTACGTTTTTCTTTGAGCTTGCTTTTTTCTTAACCGGATCAACTACATCAATCTCCTAAAAAAAACAAAAAAAAAAGTTCGGAATGAAAACTTGAGTGAAATTTAACAGTCTGCAACAATAATCCTTTACACCATGAAATGATCAACAGGTTTTTTTTTAAGGACAACATAAATTCTGAAAGAGCGTAGACATGAATGACAGCCAAGAACCACCCAACAGCCATGCAGGGTCTAGTCTGCATGGCAATGGTCCACTCAATCGCTGAATCCACGTGAACACAGTCTAATGAACTGCTTAACATGCATTTGGTTCTGGTAATTCAATTATGCGAAGGGTGTAGGTCCAAATTCTTCAACTTAAACGAACATGTTTGCGTAATTAAGTGTTCAATCACGTACTTTGCTATTGAAAACATTTAGAATTTATCAACAATTTAATTAAGCAGGTGTATACAAACTTCCAACATTTGTAGATATCATTGAATCATTAGTTAACACTAACTAGACTGAGATCGGATCAAAATGTGTCACTTAAGCTCTTAATATTACAGAAAACTTACAATTGCCCTGATGGTTAGCACAAAAGACCGGCTTGGAGTTCAGACTAGCCAAATTGCCCAACTCTTTAAGCCTGAATTTTATCACCATCATAAAATGGGAAAATTAGTTTAGATATACAAGGCGAAATGGAATTAATTACCACACATTTTGAACTTCAGATTGGTCATGCATGACCACTTGCAGGTCCTCCTAGTGTTAGAACCACACCTTGAAGATCACTTCTTGGATTTGATTCTTTGGCTAATGATGGAGCAGCTCTGATTACTGGATATGTTCTGGTCACTTGAGTTTGTCGAGAACTATGACTGGATTCTTGTCCTGAGAATGTTGTTGGATGATGAGAAGGCTTCAAGGTATCAATATGATTGGAGTTTGGAAATTGATGAACAATGGGGATTTGAGTTGCTGGTGATGCATGATTTTGAGCTAGAATTGCCCCTCTCGATACGAAACCAGGTGCCTGATAGATAAAATTAGGTTTCAATACGAGTTCGAAATATACTGCAAATGAGGAAGTAATGAGGAGCTTACAGGTGAAAACAAGACCCCTCTGAAAAGCTTCCCATTGACAGTTGCAGTCATTAGAAGGCCTGAGTCGAAGGCTCCATCAACTTTACCTCGAACCTCAGCACCAACCTATGGCGAACGAGAAGAAAGTGAAAAGCATGTATTAGCAGAACAGGAAGAAAAACAAAGACAAGAAAAATTGTAATCGACAATGTTTTGCATTGCACATATCAACTTAATGATTTACCAGGTTTTGAATACACCCTGGCTCCATTGGTCTATGTTCCACTGCTGGGAATGGTGTTCCTTGCCTGCCAAACCCAGCATGAACATATTGTTCTACTCTTTTATTCTCTCTTGAAACTTGGAGCCTGTGCCGGGTTTTTTGAATCACAAGTCTAGGTAGTTTCTGATTACTTGCAACACTATCAGCCTGGTAATTTCTTGGAATTTTGTTTAACTGCCTAAAGAAATTAAGTCCTTTGCAAGATGTGAGGGAATCAACTGATTTCTGAACCGGTATCTGTTCTTGGTCGGACTGAGATGGAGATGAATGGTGAGAGGGTGAAAGAGAATGCTCTTCTTGTTCTAAATCAATCTCCCATGCTTTTGAATTTGTAGGTCTAATTATCTTCTTATGATGCAGAGTATCTGAAAGGAGCGTTGGAGTTAATTATGTTCGAAGCCTTCATCCGTGCTACTCAGGACAAGGTTTTTGTTATTAAACTACCTGAACTGAACTGAAAAGGTTGCTTTGATTCTTCTGATTCATATGAGCCCTTCATGTCTATTTCATTGTTTCCCAGAAACATTGACTGCTTCACAGAAAAAAATTAATAACCCTCCCAACTTGAACAGGCATATTTAACAGGAGGCCAAGTGTTTGCATTTTGAGAGTAAATAGTTTAGTTACCGAAATATCTTCTGATCCTGGGAGAAATCTTCTCTTTTCTTGATTCCAATGTTGTCCAAAGATCTTGCACATGGAAATGTTGTATCGACCATTGGGATGTTCTGCTCCAAGTTGCAAGACCAACAACTGATTGAGAGGACGCTCATCCTCTCTGCACCTGCACATACATGCATGCATACATACATACAGAATTGAATTAAGAGACACATGAAGATTATGGGAGGCAGTGTTGAGAACAGAAGCTGCAGATGCAAAACAAAAACTTTCAATTACCCTCCATAGATGACAATATCCAAGTCGGTGACAATCGCAGTGTGAGAAAACCTCCCTTGAGGTTGCTGGCCAGATATATCAAGTTGAGTCCATGAACAAGTACTCACATCAAGCACCCAAACATCATTGTAGTAATGTTTGTCCCCAACACCCCCAATGACATAAAGCTGCAGACCATGAAGAGCACATTAAATCTCTTTTTGAAAGCCAATAATTGGTAAAGGAGCATCGAAGAATCAAAGCCTTCAAGCAAAAACAGGTGAGCATCAATAGCACAGACAACAGAATAGGGTATAACATTCCGAAGAAAAACTAGTCTAATTTTCAAATCTATTTTAGTGCCATGACTTGCCTTTGTTCCAATATTCACAGAAGCATGACCTGCTCGAACACCTGGCGAAGATCCTTGCACAACAAGCTGTTAAAAATAAAAACCATTGTCATTGCTTCAAGTCCACGAAATTCTAGAGTAAAATAGAGTAAGTGAAGCTAATGCCTTTGTCCAAGTCATTGTATCTGTATCAAGCACATCCACATCACCGTGATACCTATCACCACGATCACCACCGTACACAAAAAGCTTATTACCGATTTCAACCGCACTGTGACTATCCCTAGGAGCCGGAATACTGCCCTTAACCTCTGGAGAGGTCCATCTCATGGACTTGAGGTCTAAAACATGCAAATCATTTAAATAATTTGCTTCACCTTCTCCACTTCCCCCAAACACCATGATTCTATCATCACCAATCAAAGTTGCAGTGTGACTTTCACGAGGCAAAGGAGGAGTCCCTTTGCATTCAGGGCTTATCCACTCCTTGGTCCCAAGATCCAATATATGAAGATCATTCACCTTCTTAGAGCCATTAGTGCCCCCAAACACAATCATTTGACGCCCCACAAGAACAGCACTGTGGCTGTCTCTTGGACCAGGCCCTTGACCTGTGGTTGCCAGAGTGTTCCAAACCATTGTATCGAGATTTAGCATTAGAACATCACTGAAATCAAGACCCCCACAACATCCCTGAAATGATGAAACAAATATCACAATTCAGTGAAGAAATTGAAACTGAGTAACAGCATAATCAATTTGCTAGCAGTTCACAAAGCAATTAGATATTTCTTTCTAGAAAACACATTACTTAAATAGTAGACAGAGCCATATTTCACCAAGAAAGCAACAGCCACAGCTTTTAATAAACTTATCTATATCTAGAAAGCAGGATATGTATAGTAATCATCTTCCTACCAAATACTAATTGCCACACTAAATAGAGAAACTTCAGACAACATTTTCAACAATGAGCAGAAGAACAAAAAAAATAGCAAAAAACTAAAATACATGAAGAAAGTATGTCTACTTTGCCTAATGTTGTACATAAAGAACAAAGGGAAACAAGATTTACAGCTACAAGTTTTGACAGAGAAAAAACTATAAATAGTGGCCACCAACACACACAAAAATTACATCTAGTTGAACAAAGAGAAATTTCTCTATGCATTATGAAATATAAAGTTGATGTTGTTAGAAGATTAGACATACCCCAAAGACATAAACAACACCATGAGAGTAGCAAGCAGAGTGACCCCATCTTTCAGAAGGATTAAATCCTGAAACCTTAGGATAGAGCCACATTTCCATCTTCTTTGAAGCTTCATGTCCCAAAGACCCCATTACTAGTCTTCTCCCTTTTTTTCTCCTGAGCTGAAAGGCTTTATTTATTTCTAGTTCAACACAAGGCTTGGTGATGATAAAGAAAGTTGAAGAGAGAAATATAAAGCGAGTCAAAAGTGAACATGAACAAACCAAGTGATATATCAACTATCAGTGTCAATAGACATGAAAAGATGGGTAACTGTGGCAACCAACATCAACAGAAGGTAGTGGTGAAAGGAGCTTTTTTTTTTTTTGCCATATAAACCCTATACCATTTTAAACAAATTTTCTTTAAATGTAAAGTATTTCTACACTTTATTGTTCGTATAGTAAACCATCAAATAACATAAGTGTATAGGCTTAAAGATATTATATGTATAATAAGACTACAAAAGTGATGTAAATCATGGAAACATGACTCTTGAGTGTATTTTTTTACATTCTTAATGATTTTTTATTTTTTGGTTTGTTTACTTTCACAGTTTTGTCTAACTGAAAATGATGGAGGGTGGGGGCTATGGTTCTGGGAAATGATGGAGGAAGTGTGAGAAGTTTGAGGAGCTTTTTTCTTGGTTTTCCATTCTGCTAAACTCACATGCTATTTCTCTCTTTTGTGAGTATGATATTGGGATTGATGGAAGTGAAGTTTACCCTCTTTCTCTCTCCCTCCATCATCCTAATTTTCAAGGTGGGTTATCAATGTGGATCAAGAAATGTCAATTCTCAAGGATCTTTGGGAGAAGTGTGGGGGCTTTGTGTTGTCCAAATTCTTTTTAGTTTTGGGAAATGAGCATGGTGTTGTTTCTCTCAAAAGGCTTGGAGGTTCTTGAAAGATGAAAGAAGCACTAAGCCCAACGCAATTTAACCTTGTATAGTATTTTAAGGGAATCTCGAGTTAGTCACTGATGTATATATCCATTCTCAATTGAGTTCCAAGACAACATATTTTATCAATTAGGTCCCAAATGCTTAAGACATTTCTCAATTGGGTCATGTTTCCACTGTTTATGAATATTTCCCATCTAAACTGGATAGTTTGAGCTATAAAAAGATGTCAATTTGGAAAATCAAATTGATGAGAAAATTAATAAAAAACCGATTAAAGACTGAATTAGAAATGTCAAGAATGCTTAAGTTAAGAATTAAAAAATACTTTAGTGATAAATATTAAAGTCTTCCCCTTATTTTACTAGGAAGAATAAGTTTCACCTAGCTCTGTAGGGTGGATATATACCTTAGAGCTTATAGCCGGTTTCGAATTGTGATTATAATTATAATTTAAAGAATTTTTTATTTAGAAATATATTAAAATAATTTTTTTATTTTAAAAAAATTATTTTTGAGATAAATATATCAAAATTATTTAAAAATATAAAAAAATTAATTCTTTAAAAACTCGATGATCCTAAATAATATGACAAGTCATGCACATGGAAGCCATTCACCTCGCCATTCGTGAAATATTATTGCTGGGATTCCCCTTTTTTTCCCCTTAATATCTTCTGTTTTCGTAGCTCCAAACTACTTTTACATGAGAATTTCACCCTCCAACTATTATCCCATTTTCTATTAAGCCCACTTTTGATACCTTTTTATATTAATTTTTATTATATAAAAAAAAAACATGTTGAGAAGCAACACCAAATAAAATATAAATCTCTCAACGTAACAATTTCTTGAATTAAGTTATGAAGTGATCAAAACGTTGTGTAATTCAAACCCCCGTCTAATTAATTCATGTTCAATATTCAATTTAAATTTGAACAACGTGGGGGTTTGATTGGAAAATATACTTTGAGAGAAATCAAATTGAGAATATATAAACTTTAAGGGGTATATTTATCCTCTCTCCTTTTTTGATATAGTCTTGACGTCTTAACTGGTGTCAAATTTAAGGATTTTAGCTGTCTCCCCTTCACATGGGAAAAGAAGTAAAGAAAAACCATTGATTTTGCTTATTCTTTTCTCAAAAAAAAAAAAAAAACAATGACATATAATTCATAGGCTATAGTTGTCTTCCTATTTTAATCTAATGATTAATCTTGCTCAGGATGGACGACTTTTCTAGCTAATCATACTCACCATTCAAGATAGAAAAACAATTATTACACAATTGACATTAAATGAATTTTAAAAATAATCTGTCTCTACAATGTGATTATTCAAGTTGAACGAACTTGAGTTTTAGCGCGTGAATTCCATCTTCTTTATTTCTTTTTTATTTTTATTTTTGGCTATTGAAAATTTTAAATCTTAAGTGATTAATGTTTCAGTATCGTGTTTTTTAATTAAAAATATATTAAAATAATATTTTATATATAATATAAGTTTTTAATTTTTTATATCAATACATGAAGATCATAAAGAAACCATGTAAATAATATCAATTTGATATTTTTCAATGGTTTTGATATATTAATGTTATATATATATATATAAATCAAAGATTAATGATTAAATTTAATATAATTAACAAATAACAAGATATTTTTAATTTTTTTACAATTTTTGTAAATTGAATTCTACCTAAAATAAAAAATAAAATACTTTTTTAAAAAACAAGTTGAATTTTCTTTTGACCAGAAACTATTTTACATTAATCAACTTTTCTAATAATAAATAAATATATAAAAATTTAAATAGCAAAAAAATCATTTTCCATGGAACAATAACAGAAATTTAACGGAATTTTCATTTTTTTTTAAGGTTGCATTACATTTAATTAGCGTAACCTACACTATCTTTTTTTTCAATTCCAAGGACTGCACCATTCCTAGTACTGTTAACACAACTACTTGAAGTGTACTATTTATTTTTGTCTAGCTGTGGGAGTTTGCTTCTTTTCTTTTTTAATTTCAGATGGGCTATTTCGGGGGGGGGGGGGGGGAACTTATTTATATCATGAAAGTATCTTTGTGTCATCACATACGATGAGAAGAAATCAAGCAGGCCCAGAAACAGTTAAATGCATGTTGAGTTGACAAGTGACAGAGGCAGTGAAGTTGCTGTGATGAAGAAAAGAAAGAAAGAAAGAAATAAATAACAAGGCGTAAATACAAGCGATAAACACGGGAGAGCTTCAGTTTAAGATTAAAAATGGCCCTCTGTGTGTGTGTGTGTGTGTGTGTGTTTGTGTTACTGACTGACCCATTTTGTCTTTGCCATGTCTTGATTCTCGTGTATGTCTCTGGCCCTCTCTCCCTAGAAGCTTTGTAACTTGAAATCAAACCCTTTTCTTTCTTCTCTTCCTCGCTTTCTTTTCTTTTCTCTCTTGCTTTCTTGAAAGAAAAAAAGAAATGGACTTTTGAAGTGAAAAGAGAAGAATGACACCTATCCAATCGAGGGAGGCAGATGTGTCCTCTGATGTTTTTCACTGTTGTCAAGTAAAGAATGGCAGGAAATTATTGGGGAGGGTCTTGCTATTTTCCTCCTCCTGTAAGTTTAGTCGTGTATAGGTTTTTTCAAACCAAGTTTAAAAATAAAACTAAAACTATATGATGACACCGATAAGAACTCAAAGGAAATGTTCTATTAATATTTATAATTCTTCATTTAATATTAAAATCGATCCTCTTTCTTCCTTTCCTCACTTTCTTTCCTTCTCTCCTGCTTTTCTTGAAAGATGAAAAGAAATGGCCTTTTGAAGTGAAAAGAAAAGAAAGACATCTATCCAATCGAGGGTGGGAGGGAGGGAGAGGTGTCTGATGTTTTTCACTATTGTCAAGTAAGAGAATGGTTGGAAAATTATTTGATGGTCTTGCTGTTTTCATAAAATAATTAAATAGCTTTTATAATCTACAGTCTCATAGGAAAGGAACATTGCAATTTCTCAATCCACACACATCCAAGGAACAGAAGCACATATACATATTTTTAAAAGCAAAACACAGTTTGAAACACGGCATTACAATAAATGGGCACTTAAACCATCCCACTTCGATATGTGGAAAAGCTGATTGCAGTAACTTTGAAGTGTTGAGTCAAGAGGTTAATGAATTGGATATAAGAAGAGAAATCTCCCATTAATAATACTTTTGAGTGAAAATGGTATGGTCTATCTAAAGTTCTATTTGATTGTGCGAAAAATCGTACTAGAATACCTTAGCCATTAACATTAATCAGCATTGAAAGCAACACAATAACTGTGGGACTGTTTCCAATGAATAGGAATGCCCCAGCGTGACGGGTACGTGCAGTTGACTGAAACTACATTAACCAATATCCTACACAGAACGGCACACTAAGCTGCTATATTATATTCAAGGAAGGCTTTCCCTGCTTTATTGAATCAAGGACTTTCCCTCCCAACAAGTGTTATTAAACCTGGCCAGCTTGGCGAGTCAATCTGATGACTGTCTAATCAGCCTCTAAACCAGTAGACTTGGCAAGTCCAATCCACGACTTGGAGTCAAAATTGATGTTGGGAGGCATTTTTTGAGGTTAGCCCTATTTGGTTTAGGGCAACATGTCCTTCCATGAAGACTGATTAGAGGCTAAAGAAAACCAGAACCAGACTATAATGTCATGTAAAAGAATTGGATTGATCAATGATTTACAAGTTGGTTTACATGTTTGTGCGTGTGAAGTAGGATATGCCCAGTGAGAATAGAACTTTGTTTGAAGCTTGTCATGTACATCGTAGAATATAATACAGAAGGCATGCTATAGACCAAACAATAAACATTACCATTATAGCAATGACGAGCAGGAAGTGACTACTGAAACAGATATACCTCAAGCTTTCTTCTGGGAAAATTTTCATAGCAACCCTGAAGGGTATTACAGCTAAATCCTAGCTCCTGTTTAAGTCAAAAAGCCTCTGCATTCTGTAACTCAAATGGCTGCAACTGTTCACAAATCAGAAGTAGAGATTGTTAGATAAGGTGATATTTCAGTTCAGCAAAACAACTGAAAATCTATGAAGGAATATTTTTTTTTTTTTCTTTTTTCCAGCCAGCCCTCTATATCCTCAGAGCAGCATATCTACCACCATCAACGAGCTCAAAACCATTCTTTTAAAAAGGAAAACAAAAGTTTATATAGTCATCTATTATGGAAATTTAGTTTAATTTCAAGTCTACCAACTTGTCAGGAAACAAGACATTCCAGTGTACGGACTGGTATATATCTATGTGCCATTCTCAACAGTTTCTAATAACATCTAGCCAAATGTGTGAAGCCTTCAGCACTCGGGCGATAATTGCTAGACTGGAGAACAACACATGGTAATAAAAGTGAATGGAAACTTTATATTTCATGCCAACTTGAAAAAAGACCTACTTAGGATAATAAAATTTTGGAAGTTTGATGGGAGAATTATATTGAAGACCTTCCCTAATAGTCACGACTCACCAATTTTTGAATTGGAGATGATCAAAAGATGATAAAGACAAAATATGCATCATGCAACATTAAGAGTTACGCTATCAACTTAATCAATATAGCACGTGTGGAAAAATAAATACTTACACTAAGAATTAAAGTGAGGCTCAAAAGAGTAAAGATGTTCGTTTGTTCATGTGTTGGATTCTACTGCAAAAAGACTTCTCTGTTCATCCGTTGGATTCAACAACAATCGGCAGAACATCCATGCTGCCCCAACCACTGATAAAAGAGATAGCATCGCCAAAAATCCAAAATGTGAAGCATCATTTGCTATTATTGCAACTCCCAACATTACAGACTCTGCCAAACTTGCAACAGAAACTTCTGTTGTGCCTATAAGATTTGCTTTGGATGTTGGGATCCCAGTTTGAAGAATCTGTGCTCCCACAACATCATATGACATGTGTCCCAGCCTTGATAATACCTGCATATAGAGGTTGATCAATTTTTTCTCAGAAACCTGAACTAACAGCTTAGTATTAATGAAAAGCAAGAATTTATGGGCAGGGACACGAGCATCATCTATCAGCATCAACAGCATGTGTTTGTTAAGGAATTCTAAAAGACTTGATTTACTTGATAAGTTTATAAGAAGTTTTCCATTTTGATAAATTTTAAAAGTATACGTGTGATAGCAATTCTGAAGTTAGAATTGAAAACAAACACACAAATAAATGAAAATGCTTACAATCAATCCCAAGAAGAAGAGTACAGGGCTCTGCTGAGAGAGAGACCCACTCCAATACACAGCAACAGCTAAGGAGAGAAGAGAAGCCTGAAATACAAGTCCAGCTGCTCCAGCCTGGTTGAAGACAGAAAACTATAAGAGCCAGAGCAGAGCAGCAAATACTAGGTGACTTGTAACAAGTACAACAAGCAGAGGATGTAACCTTTAAAATGCCAAGTTGCTTGACCAAGGTGGCTGACAGAAATGTTGCTGCAACACCCATGAAAGCACATAATCCACTGAAGCCCCCTATTACAGATGGATTAACTCCTGTTGAACAATATGGTTTCTTGGAGTTAGCATGGAATTCAAATAAGTCAGAAAATTGTTTGATACAGAAAAGCTCATAGACAATTTGAAGTGAATCTCCAAGTATCAGCATTTCAAAACCAAAAGAAAAATGAAATTGTGTCAGTGCATGAAAATCACTTCTTTTGCTTTCTGCTGACATAGCAAAGTTTGCAGTGACTAACTTCATTAAATAAAGCAAAAACAACCATCCAATACAATGACTATAGTTTCTAATCAATGTATACACGTGTGCATTTGAAAAAAGAAGATGATTGCATATGGTGATTTAAGAAATCAAGTATACCACAACAAAATCTCAGTGATGCTAATTGTAAAAAGCCCTTTTAAGACTTGCCTAAAATTCTCTAATAATAAAGATAATTGCATAATAATTGTGCAAAGAGTTTGTAAAGTACCACGCTGTGTCAAAAATGCTGTCATCAAACTGCTTGGAGCAAGAACAACATTGAAGAAGAGGAGCACGTAGGCAAGGCTTGCAGGAAGAACGGGCTGCTGCATGTATTCCTTCCACCCAAGCTTGATAGTTTCCAGACCTCTATCCACTGGTTATTCAGAAAAAAAATCCATGAAGTTAGCTAGAACAGTGACCTAACTTGAGAATGTCAATGGCATTAACTTTTACCTATACTGCCAGCATCAACCGCAGCTTCTTCAGAAGATTCTCCACAGCAGGTTTGACAAGATCTTGGACGGTCAAGAACCCCGGTGGCTAGCTTGTTGGTTAACCATGTGAGACCAATCTGAGAAATGGATTAAGGTGTCAGAAATGACAGCAGAACACTCTTTAAACTAGGAAGATAGCAGGAAAGTGATTACCATGACTGGTAACGACCAGATCATTGAAGCAGCAGCAAACTTCAAGCAAGTCACTGGCTCATATTTGGAGAGAAGAATTCCAAATACTGATGCTCCAGCTATCTGCAATCATGTGTAATGAGAGATCTACTAGTAGTAAATTTCCATAATTGATACCTATTATGAAAGTTCAAATTGATTTTATGTTATATGTCTGAAGTAACAATGGAAGTGAACTGATTTACAGGTACATGCAGTTCATGGCATATGTATTGAGAAACTATACTATTGTCATACTTATACAAGTCCGTGCACACCTCACAGATAAGATCAATTCGATTAAGAACAGCATTTGCTTGTGCGAGTGCAATAGGCCTATTCATTCCTGCTAACTGTACACACAAGGACACTGCATTAGAGATTGCTAAAGTTTCCAGGAGATTGAAACAATAACCATTAAAGAATCTGGCAATAATGACTGCACAGAAAGACAATACCAGTATGACCCAATCACGCTCCACAGCAACCCCTGTAGCTACTCCACATAGCCTCTCGACAGCCCCCGCTAACACAAGTATGATAAACCATGGACGGAGAAGAACAGATGACACAGAAGTAGGAGAAACAGTATGTGCATGAATTATCATTGTTGCAGATAACAACTGTGCAGCTGCCTGACATAAACAGAATAATAAAGAAAAGAACTGCAAGAGATAGTCTATATCCAGCTAGGATGTATGGTGTTATAAAAATTACCTGGACAACATTTAAACCCATATATGCAGGTACTCTGGGAGAATAATCCATGAGTTTGCCAACCAAAGGGCCACCAACAATTATGGCGAGCTGTTAAACACATTGCCAGTTAGAAAGTATTCCTGAAGCTACAAATAAAGGAATCCAGTTTAATGTATTGCAAAATCACAACCTTACTGAAGAAACACATGACCGCCACTGGTAGAAGGCTAGGATGAAGCAACGCAATAGCAGAAGGCCAAGCAAAATTCCACAGCTGTTCCACTAAATTTCCAGCTAGAGAACTAGCATAAAGTGCTGCAACACACAAGTCTTTCATGTTATGATGATCTTACATTAACTGGATGTATTTCTATTTTAACAGGACAAAAAAGCATCATCATGCAAAACACAGCCAATGATTTTGATAAAAGGTGAAGAACTATTATAAGGACACGAGCAGACCAGAGAAACAAAACACCTTCTGAGCAGTAAAGCTGCAATATCAGGCAAATTAATGGTCTTCCACCATTAGGTTCCAATATAGAATCACCTAGATGCTGATTAAAAAAAAACTTTTATTTTTCTTAAACAAAAAAAATTATAGGATCAAAATCTGATTTCAACCTAAGAGACTGGGATCTCCAATCTGCATGACACAAAGGAACACGTCAACATCATTTCAGAAAGCACCAGTGGCACATGACACAGGAAACTGAGGGCACAAATATGATTAGGGAGAATGTAACACATAGTTTGACTCTAAGCACATTCACATCTTTCAAGCTAACAACAGTGCTTAGTTATGTAGAGGCAGAAGAACCTTAAACTTACCATACAATCCAACTGGATGGGCTGGAGTTGCTGCAAGGGCATTCTGCTCCTCCTCTGATAAAACCTAGGACAAAAACAACAGAGCAATGAGAGAATAATATGCTGATACTTGACAATCATAATATGGAGAGGGATCTCAACTTAAGAATCAAATAACAAAGGAACAAAAAAGCCAACAGACATACAGGCAACGCTGTCAAAACACTATCCACATAAGTTGTCTCAGCTAGTAAGCTAAGAGATTCACTCTCAAGGATATCTGTTTTGAGATGAACAATGGGGGTTGAACAGTCACACTCGGCAGCCGATAAATCTTGTGGTGCCTCATCCTCAGTGAGAACATTGCTCAAGTGCAAGTCAGTATTTGTTATTGAGCACCTTGAATTTAAATTCCTGAACCTGCAATATTTAATTTGCTTATTAGAACATTCATCAAACACTTGATTTTCCAGCTGATTCAAGCAAAATTTGTGCAGGTTTCTAAATTCTCAGAATTATTCCTATCAGCTGGGCTTATAGAGACATCGAGAATATATATATATATATAAAGGCATAAAAATTTAGAACCAGAAGTTATAAGCAGCTAAATATAGGTCCAGAAGAAAGAAAACTTTTTCTTAACAATTGCTTAGAAAAAGAACTTAAAGCAGCCCAATTGTTAAGTTCTTCCGGTTTCAAAATGTAACAATTCAATTCAAGTTAAATCAATAACAGAATTACGCACACCAATATACAAACTGATATCCAATATTTTCCTTTCCTCATTTGCATTTTATCAGCAACCAAACACCACACAACTTTCAAATTTCACCATTTCCAGGAAAAATTACAAGCCAAAAACCGACTAAATCTCCAAAACCCAGATGAGCAAAACTCCCAAGAATCAATAATTAATCCTCAATATACCCAAATTCTCTCATTTCCTTCACTTACTCAACAACCAAGCACACCAAACAAAATCCAAATATCTAATAAACAAAACTACCTGCAAGAACTTGAAGCTGAATCTAAATTCAACCATCTTCGATCATTGATGCTATAGCGAACTCTCGAAGCAGATGATGGCAATAAAGAGGCTTTTCTAACAAAGAATCCATGAAAATTGAAAGACTGTGAAACTGTGACCATAGCCATGAGAAAGACTTCAACTTTAACAAATTCAAGTTAACAAACTTGAAGAAAAAACAATTAGTACTGTACAAGTCTTGAATACTCATGCAGCCTCGAAGAAATTCAAAATTCAAGGACCCTTTTGGCTAAATTTTATTGGGTTTGGTTTCATGAGAGAAATAAAGGTGTCAAGTTTTGATAATCAGAGAGTAAAAATGTGGTCTTTTTTATATGGGATTCCTAAGGATGAAAGGTTTTTTGATGGGATTAGGTGAAAGAACAACCTTATCTATGTGGACTATGGTGGCTTGGTTTTGTAATACAGGCGGACAGTTCAACTTCAAGTGGGAGTTTGCATGCTGCTTGCTTTGCTTGCTTGTGTGGCTACTAGTTTTGATGACTCGCTCACTATTGCTTTTGGGTTTTTTTTTATTATTATTATTTTATTTTAGAAGTTTCTGTGGGCTAGGTTTTGGTGGGCTCTTAGCTGCCAACTAGAACTAGCCATGCTGCCATTCAAAGTTTCACAAAAACTAAGGGCTTTGAGAATCAAGACCAAATCGCAATATTACAGCAACCTTCGTTGAATTGAATTTAATTCCAAAAGTTTTAATGAATTTTTATATTTATGATTATATTATGGGTTAAAAATTTAATTTTAAAAAATAATATAAAAATGAGCTAGAGGTCTATCTTTATGATTTAAATAGGATAAATTAATATTAAAATTAATTATTATTTTAAATATTCACCTTTAAAAAAAAACCCTTTAAAAGAATAAAATGAAAATGACAAAGGTAATATATAAAATAAAATAAATTACAATTTATCTTTTTTAAATATATAAATTCAATTTATTTATAAATTGAATTCAAATGTAAACTTATAATTAAATTCAATTATAGAGGAGAATAAGTTACAAATAGCATGTTAACAAGAAAAAAAAGTGGCAACTATGAAATTTTTTAAATTTGAGTATATAGTTATAAAACTTGATAGGGATAAGACCCGAGTTGTTCTCAAGAGGCGTAGCGTGATGACAAAGAGCTTGAGATCTGCACAGTAAATCTCGAGTTCGAGTCAGGGCGTGCACCTCTTGTAAGAGCCTGGGACAGCCGGGATTTTACTCGCTCACCTGGGCCCACAAAGTGCATTTTCCGGAGAGTGAGAATTCCTCGATTCCAAAAAAAAAAGATAAGACCCGAGTTAAAGTTAAGAGAATTGAATCCCAAATAATTATTAAAGAAAAATCAAATAATATTATTTTAACTAATAAACCCAAGTTAGACTTAGTTAATCAAATTAACCTAGTTTTTAAATAAGTTAGATAGGTTTTTATTTTTTATTTTTTCTTTAATCCAAGATATTTTAGGTCTAAAATTAACTAGGTTGGCCCAGATTTTATAATTATAATATTGACTTTTATAATTATAATTTTGACTGTGGAGCGCTAATCATATGCGTACATACTGTTGTTAGATGGGCTATTTTGAATCTTTGATATAGGTCATCTTATTAAAATGTGTTTTATTCCCCAATTGGGTTGTAATTAAATATGGACCATGTTCTATATGTAAAAGCTTGTCTCACTAAGACCGTAGCATACTGAGCCCTGCCCTCTAAAAGAGAGCAAAAATAACTGAAGATTTGTCTCACTAAAAATAGATTTGGTCGAAGAAGGATGTTGTTGAAAATCTTCACGTAGATTAAGCCATGTTTAGGAGCATGCATTAATGTGCTCCTCTGGTCTTGATCCAACTAATTAGAAGGCTATATATTATATTTCGTGATTTTTTAGATAAATTAAAGTGTGATCCTTTTGAGCTGATGATGGGGTTAAGGAAGGATCATTTTACTGATTATTTTCAATCCTACTATAAGGAATTAGTGGCTTTCTTTTGTGGTAGGTTTATTTGGTGAAGAAAATTTGAAACAAAATTTAATTTAATAGTTTTTCTAGGTAAGTGTTTGTTTTGTGATTTATATTTTCATATAAATTATTTTATACTATTTAGACATGTTATTAAGGTTTTTTTCTCTTTTAAAAGAATAGTATTCTCTATTGTTAATTGTAAATGGTACTAAGATAAAGGAAGCGCGCGGTGTTAAAGATAATAATATATAGTTTTTTCTTCAAGAAATGTGTTTTAAAAATGGCGGTGTTAAAATATTTGATTTTTCTTTAAATTAGAAAATATTGAGAGGTTTATATATATAAATCTTTTCCATTTACTAATCTTTCAATATTTATTTTGAAAACATTTTCCAAAAAAAAATCTCTTTTATTTAAAACAAATACATTCTTTTTTCTTTAAGAAATCTCAAATCACAACATTAACATAAACATCCGTAAAAATAATCGAAATATACGTAAATTAGTCAAAACATTAATATTAATTAAAAAACAAAACCTCAAATCACAACATTATTTCTTTCAGATCCTATGTCCCTCGGCAACAATGCCACAGATCCCTTTCCAAAAATTCATCACTAAGAAAGCCATTCACGGGAGTAGAAACCTTAGCATTCAAAATGCATTGACATATACATCCTCTCCAACGAGAGCCAAAAACCATGCAAGCCATAACCTCATCTATATGTATATTCACAGTAAGTCAAGCTTAAAAATAGACCTCAAGCTTTAATTTCCTTTTAACTAATGTTGGGAAAACTCGGGACAACTAACCGGATCAATTAAGCGGAATACATTCACAATTCACAAGTCCCAATCCTTTTTCCCTCTTTGTGCAGTAAAAAACAGATTCAAACAATGATCAAATATAATGCAAATAATCACACAAATTAACACCAAGATTTTTACGTGGAAAACCCGATGCGGGAAAAACCACGGGACCGGAGTCCACCTAAAAACTTCCACTATCACAAATAATGGGTTCACAACTGTTCTTCCTCAGATTCAACTAAGGGATACAACATATATATCATCAAGAACTACTTATTCTCGGATTACAACAAGATTAAAGGAGAATTATTTGAGAAAAACTCACAAAACTGACAGCCCCGTTTTCTGTCAAAACGGCCAGCTTCCACACCACCAATCTTTGATCCAACCGTCCAGAATGAAGAGGAATGTGTCTAGAAGCTGCTATCAAAATCTCAGCCCGATCCAACGGTGAACGAGCTGGAAATTGAAGAACGAACACAGGCTGCTCTGCTGCCTCTTCTTCTCTTTTCTCTTGTTTTTCTCCCGTTTTTGCTACTGCCTCTACAGTGGCAGCTCCTCTATTAATTCAAAGAGACAGCCTTGCCTTGCTGTCTCTTACTAATTAATGTGGTGGTCCCACCATCACATGGTGCGGGACCACACACAACAAATCTCCCCCTCACGCACCATGTGAGGAATTCGCCATACTGGCGATCAACATGTAAGCTTCAATTTAGGAGGCTCTGATAAGCCTGCTTCCCTTCTACAAAACTCAAACTTCTCTCTCGGTAGAGGTTTGGTCATCATATCTGACACGTTGTCATCAGTATGGATCTTCTCAACAACAAATGACTTCATCTCCATAGCATCTCGAATCCATTGATATCTAACTTCAATGTGCTTTGACCGAGAGTGAAAAGTAGGATGCTTACTGAGATGGATTGCACTTTGACTATCACAATGCAACACAAAGTTCTCTTGAACTAGGCCAAGTTCATGTAAGAACTTCTTCATCCATAACAACTCTTTGCCCCTTTCAGTAAGAGCAATATATTCAGCCTCTGTAGTGGATAATGCCACACATTTTTGCAACCTTGATTGCCATGAGACTGCTCCCCCTGCAAACTTCATCAAGTATCCTGATGTGGACTTTCTAGAATCAACATCACCAGCCATATCTGCATCTGTGTATCCATCCAACACAGGTTTATCATTACCAAAACATAAGCTGAAACTAGAAGTACCTTTGAGATACCTGAGTATCCATTTCACTGCTGACCAGTGTTCTTTACCAGGATTGGAGAGGAACAGACTAACCACACCAACTGCATGAGCTATATCCGGCCTTGTGCAAACCATGGCATACATCAAGCTACCAACTGCGGATGCATAAGGAACCTTTTCCATTTCATCTATTTCTTCATCACTTGAAGGACACTGCTTAGAACTTAATTTAAAGTGGCTTGCAAGTGGAGAACAAACCGGTTTGGAGTTGCTCATGTTGAATCTCTCAAGTACCTTTTGGACATATCTCTCTTGAGATAGCCAAAGTTTCTCCTTCTTTCTGTCACGTGTGATCTTCATGCCAAGAATCTGTTTTGTCGGTCCTAAGTCTTTCATTGCAAAAGACTTGCTTAACTCTTCCTTTAACATCTGAATCTTCTTAGCATCATGGCCAACAATCAACATATCATCCACATACAACAGGAGAACAATAAAGTTTCCATCTGGAAACCTTTTCATAAATACACAATGATCAGAAGTGGTCCTGTCATAACCATGATCCACCATGAAAGAATCAAACTTCTTGTACCATTGTCTTGGAGCTTGCTTTAATCCATATAGGCTCCTTTTCAACTTGCAAACTAACTGCTCTTTACCTTTTGCTTCAAACCCTTCAGGCTGCTCCATGTAGATTTCCTCATCTAAATCACCATGGAGAAAGGCAGTTTTCACATCAAGTTGCTCAACTTCAAGGTTCAAACTAGCAGCTAAGCCAAGCACAACTCGGATTGAAGACATCTTGACCACTGGTGAAAAGATTTCTTCAAAATCAATACCCTTCTTCTAACCGAAACCTTTCACAACCAATCTTGCCTTGTACCTTGGCTGTGAGCAATGTTCATCAATCTTCAACCTGAACACCTATTTGTTCTTGAGTGCTCTCTTACCTTTAGGAAGCTTCACTAAATCAAATGTATGGTTTTCATGCAAGGATTTCATCTCTTCTTGCATTGCTTTCAACCACTCACTTTTCTTCTCATGTAACATAGCTTCATCAAAGCATTCTGGCTCTCCCCCGTCAGTAACCAACACATACTCATGAGGAGAGTATTTGGTGGAAGGTTGGCGAGGTCTAGTTGACCTCCTCAATTGTGGCTCATCTGGAGCTTCCTGCATAACCTGTTCAGGAATAACATCAATATCATCATTAGCTGATTCAGGATCACCAACTAATGGCTCATTAAGAAAACCACCATTTTCATCATTTTGCAAGTCTCCCCCATGATTAGCAGGCATCAAAGGTAACTGTGGAGTAGGTGCTGGATTTGAATTAGATGGAATAAAAGTAGTAGACTTTGTTTTCTCCTTCAGTTCAAAGTCTTCAATGGTTTGATCTTCAAAGAAGATAACATCTCTGCTTCTCACAATTTTCTTCTCCTTTGGATCCCACAACCTATAACCAAACTCATCATCTTCAGAGCCCAAGAAAATACACTGCTTTGTCTTGCTGTCAAGCTTAGACCTTTCATCCCTTGGAACATGTACAAATGCTCTGCATCCAAACACTCTTAAGTGTGCATAGGAAACATCCTTTCCTTTCCAAACTCTATCTGGAACATCAAACTCAAGAGGAACTGATGGAGAAAGGTTGATCATGGCAACTGCAGTCTTCATTGCCTCACCCCAAAAGGACTTAGGCAGCTTTGCATGAGAGAGCATACATCTTATTCTTTCAACAATTGTTCTGTTCATTCTCTCAGCCACTCCATTCTGCTGTGGAGTCTTAGGAACTG
Organism: Populus nigra; assembly: GCF_951802175.1. Lineage (NCBI taxonomy): Eukaryota > Viridiplantae > Streptophyta > Magnoliopsida > Malpighiales > Salicaceae > Populus > Populus nigra. Next base: position 22,985,179 of record NC_084856.1, read on the forward strand.
TCTTCTCTAACTTGATGCCATGTTCCCTGCAGTACTTCTCAAAAGGACCCCTGTATTCACCACCATTGTCTGCTCGAACACATTTCAGCTTTCTACCAGTTTCTCTTTCAACTCTGGCATGGAAATCCTTAAAGACATCAAGCACCTGATCTTTGGATTTCAAACAAATAGCCCAAATCTTCCTGGAGTGATCATCAATAAAACTAACAAAGTACAATGCACCTCCAAGAGACTTATCAATCATTGAGCAAACATCAGTATGAACTAAATCAAGAACATGCGATCTTCTATGTGGAGGTGATCTTTGAAATGCAACTCTATGTTGTTTACCAACTAAACAATGAGTACATGTGTTCAAGTTCATACCTTTTAAAGGAAGGTAATTCTTCTTGGCAAGGATTCCAAGGCCTTTCTCACTCAAATGTCCAAGCCGCTTATGCCATAAATCAGTAGAGCAATCTTCAATTGCATTTACCTCCCCTTTGATCACCTTGGCTTGTGACATGTAGAGACCCATCTTCTTCCCTTTAGCAACAATTAGGGAATTTCTGGAGAGCTTCCATTTACCATCTCCAAAGTAACTGTGATAGCCTTCTTCATCAAGAGTACCAGTAGAGATCAAATGTAGGCGCATATCAGGCACATGCCTAACATCTTTGAGTAGCAACTTGCACCCAGTATTGGTTTCCAACCAAATATCTCCAATGCCCACAACACTAGCCATCCCTTGATTTCCCATCCTAACTTGACCAAAGTCACCAGCAGTGTAGGATGTGTAAAAATCACGTCGGGGTGTAACATGGTAAGAAGCTGCTGAATCTGCAACCCAGGTGGTATCTTGACATGCAAGATTAACACAACCATCATCACACACAATGGCAACATCACCATCAGATACAACTGCAGCTGTACCATTCTCTTCATTCTTGTCTTCATCTCTACCCTTTTTATCTCTTTTATACTTTCTGCAATCTTTTTGCATATGCCCAGGCTTGTCACAATAATAACACTTAAAACCCTTCCTTGACTGAGATCTTCCTCTTGGCTTCCATTTGCCTTTTCTATTGCTGGATTCTCCATCTTGCTTGCTGTGAGAGAACCTGCTTTGACTTCTCCCTCGACTTTCTGTAACAAGTGCATGAGACTCGGAAGTGCTTGTCCCTTTCCTCCTCTTCTCTTCATTGAGGATACAATCCTTCACTGTTTTCAAAGTGAGCTTTCCATTCGGAGTAGAATTGCTAAGTGACACTACCAAAGTCTCCCAACTATCCGGCAATGAACTCAATAGGATTAATGCTTGCATTTCATCGGCTAACTCAAGGTTCATCAATGACAGCTGATTCAAGAACCCTTGGAATATATTTATATGCACTGAAGCATCTTCACCATCTCTATACTTCAAATTCACAAGGTCTCTAATTACAAAAACCTTGTTTTGTGCACTCTCCTTGGCAAATGTTTCTTCCAACATCTTCCACACTGTATAACAGTCATGTTCTTGAGAAATATGATTAATGGACTTAGAAGATACCCATTTTCTAACATTAGCGGTAACCTTTCTATTTAGTCCATTCCATTTTGCATCATCCATGTCATCAGGCTTTATTCCTTTACATTCAATCGGCAAAGCCAAATCATTGCAATATAAGTGATCCTCCATCATTGTTTTCCACAGAAAATAATTTGAGGAAGTGAGCTTTATCATGCCCGAATCTTCCTTTTCCATTTTAACTGCACAAGAACTCAATCTACACAACCAAATGCTCTGATACCACTTTGTTGGGAAAACTCGGGACAACTAACCGGATCAATTAAGCGGAATACATTCACAATTCACAAGTCCCAATCCTTTTTCTCTCTTTGTGCAGTAAAAAACAGATTTAAACAATGATCAAATATAATGCAAATAATCACACAAATTAACACCAAGATTTTTACATGGAAAACCCGATGCGGGAAAAACCACGGGACCGGAGTCCACCTAAAAACTTCCACTATCACAAATAATGGGTTCACAACTGTTCTTCCTCAGATTCAACTAAGGGATACAACATATATATCATCAAGAACTACTTATTCTCGGATTACAACAAGATTAAAGGATAATTATTTGAGAAAAACTCACAAAACTGACAGCCTCGTTTTCTGTCAAAACGGCCAGCTTCCACACCACCAATCTTTGATCCAACCGTCCAGAATGAAGAGGAATGTGTCTAGAAGCTGCTATCAAAATCTCAGCCCGATCCAACGGTGAACGAGCTGGAAATCGAAGAACGAACACAGGCTGCTCTGCTGCCTCTTCTTCTCTTTTCTCTTGTTTTTCTCCCGTTTTTGCTACTGCCTCTACAGTGGCAGCTCCTCTATTAATTCAAAGAGACAGCCTTGCCTTGCTGTCTCTTACTAATTAATATGGTGGTCCCACGATCACATGGTGCGGGACCACACACAACAACTAAAAAAATCAAAAGTTTTTTTTTTAATATCTTTTATTTATAAAGAAATCTCTAATTTTAACTAGTATAAATAAAAAAATAGAAGTACATTTGAAAAGGCGAAGTTTAAAATTTTCAAAAAGAATTAACATTCAATTAAAAAACAAAAGGACTAACTTGTAAAATAAAACATACATGGACTAATTAAATTATAATTTAATCAAATAAATAAGTTGCTTGCTCTCTCTTGCAAGCTAGATACATGGATGTGTGAAGATTAAGGTGGGCTCAATTAGAAAGACAAATGCCAAGAACAATAGGCCCGTACGTATTCATGATCATAATGGCAGTTTGGCAAGCCATCCATCTCGGTCGATGAAGGATGATTTTGAAAATTTCTCGAGCTGACTACTTCCATCAAGTTTCTTTTCCCATGGAACACGCTTTGAAGTATCTGATCCTGCTCCTTTACAATCAATCTCCGCAAAGGTGAAATTACTCCTAGAAAAAATTAGCAGTAACGCCAAATCAGAAAATACATATGTGGATTCTTCTTTAGAAATCTTAATTGATTAACCATTAAATAAGTGCAAAATCAATAAACTTACTCCTGTCCTGGATATTGCCAAGCATCCCAGCCAAGGGGCTGAACCACTTCAGATAAAAACGTGCTTTGAAAAATCACTGTTGCATATGGTCTATAAGCTCTCCCAAGGTAGGCTTGAAAACCTTGAATTCCAGTGACTGTGCAATTACTAAATACGAAACCATTAGTCTCAAAAGGAAATTCTCGACCTTGAGCTGTTATAAAACCATCACCAGTGACATTTATTGAGCAACCCTGCATGAATCATCCATCAGACACATTATTTTATGGTTCGATTTATTTTCTTCAATATCTAATCAAGTATATACATATCCTTTTGAAGTATTTATGTGACTTATGATTTTAGTTCGATACATTTTCTTGTGTTATGCGGCAGAGGAGCACTTAAGGATTGGTTGAACTATAAATGAGATGATTTTGTTGTTGAGATTCCTTCTCGAAAAGGAAAAATGAAATTCCATACATAAATAAAGATTATTCCTTGGCAAAACTTACCTCATAAAAAGATTTGCCAACACCAAATATAAAATCTACTGCTCCTTCAATGTAGCAATTAGAGAAGTAATGGCGGCCTAGGGCATCCCATATTGTATCTTGAAACCCTAGAAAAGCACAATTATAGAAAGCAGTCTTATCTCCATAAATTACTGCTGAAACCGCCGGAACTGCACTGAGGTTACATGAATTCTGCCTCGTCGGTAAACAAGCAATGATTTCATCAGTTATCCAATTTGTGCTTGTATAATTTCTGAGTAATGCTATGCATACATACTCTTTATAAAAATAAAAATAAAAATAAAAATAAAAACTCATATAAACACATATTCGATCTTCTTCATTTTTTCCATATATAAAAGATCAATCATAAAAACAAATTTTATTATTAATTAGTGAAAACGATATTGCTAGTGTATGATGAATTGGAAAAGCTGAAACTATTACCTTGAAGGTTATACCCTTTGCAACAATATTGGTTGGTCGAGAGGCAAAAGTAGCGCTAAGATCAGTTCTTTCATGTGCATCATAAGTAATCGTTGTGAGGCTGCTATCTTGTCCTTCAAGAAAAATACATGGCTTGTCAATTGGAATGGCTACTTGTTCTCTGCAAATGATTACACCATAATCCATGAGATTATTTTTCTTCTCATGAAGAAATTAAAAGGAATAAAATAAAACCAACTACATACACTTGATTATATTGCTAGTGTGTGTGTGTGTGTGTGTTAACATGGATGAAGAAAGCAAGGTTCAAGAAGAAGAGCTAGCACATGCTAATGAAGTTAAGAAAAGATTGCAGAGAAAGAGCTTTTTACGTGTAGGTGCCAGGATTAATTTGAACTTTGATCCATTGATCATTGTTTGCTGGGATGGAATCAATGGCTTCTTGAATCGTTCTAAAATTTCCCATGCCGGATTGATCAACAACTATGGTAATTGCAACTTTTGACCCATTATTCCCAGGCTTGCAGTCTCTAACTTGAGAGATCCCACGAGAAGTGATGATAAACAAGGTGACAAGGACGATAAAAAGTGGATGCTCCATCTTTTGTGAAATTGAATGAGGAGCGCTATATTCTTCGTGGAATATATATAGTTGAAATTGATGAATAAGGGGACTATTATGAGCATATAATTATAGCTATATTCTCGCTTTGATTTCCATTTGAAAATAATAAATGAGGTTGCCATTTTATAGAAAGGAAAATCACCTGTGGACGATAATTATATTCTGCTTATTTTTTACCAAAATTCGGAAATTGTCAATTAATTAAGTAGGTTTAGACACTGCTCGCTAATTCTAAATCAAATTAAATCAAATTTTCATGTCTAGGAGGGTCTCTGAGTTGTAGCTAGTAAAGGTTGATTAAGTATCTATTTAAAATTGTAGTTGCGGTTTAAAATATTTTCATTTAAAAATACATTAAAATGATAGTTTTTTATTTTTTAAAAATTATTTTTGAAATCAGCACATCAAAACGATCCAAAAACATTAAAAAATAATTTTTTTAAATTTTTTAAAAACACGAGTTGACTCACGTTTCCAAACAGAACCTAAATCTTTAAATCCACCTGTTAAGCTTTCTTCTAGTCAGGGAGCACCAGATGTACAAGATATTTAAATTACAAATTAGATATCAATTAAACTTAAATCATATAATTTATCGAACTAATCCATTTGTATCCACAAAACTTGATACACATCTTCAAAATTTTCATGAAACACCAATTACGTTCTCTCTTTTCTCAAAAAGCCAATCAGGCTTTAATTCGGAATTTTTAATACGAGGCAAATATGGATACACACAAATTTTTAGTGTCCAATCATGATATGATCAAGCTTCTGGTCCAGAAATCTGAAATAATAATGCAGTGTGAAATGCTGCATAAATCCTTAATTAATCTAGAAATCTTGATGTAAACATCCGGTAAGAAAGATTTTAATCCTTCTATTTTTTTTATAATAAATGTCAAAAGATTTATTAAAAAAACTCATGCTAGTCAATTAGAGGATGGCCACATGACAAGATACAGTTTTTATATAAAAAAGTACAAAAAAAGAACAGAAGAAGAAACAAAAAAGGTCCAACAACATGGTACCAGACTTGCGAAAAAAGGGTTGAAGTGCCTTTATAATTTTGTGAGAACAAGGCAAAATCCTCAAAAGGAATGGTTTTAACTGGATTGAATGTGTATTGTTTTGTCTTGCATTTCACCCTGTAACACTTTCCCTTTCAAACCAGTAAAAGGACAGCCATGAGCCATACTGATCTGCCTATGCACTCTTCTGGGTTTTGCGATTTTGTTTGTTTTTATATTTTAAAAATATTTTTAAAAAATTTAAATTTTTTTTATTTTTTTATTTTTAATTAATATTTTTTAATATTTTTAGATATTTTAATATCTTAATATTAAAAATAATTTTTAAAAAATAAAAAAAATATTTTAATATATTTATAAATAAAAATTATTTTAAAAAACAACCATAATTTTCTAACATCCTAGCTTGACCTTTTTTTTCTGATCTTTCTGTCATGTTAACCAATAGACTTCCCAGCTTCACTCCTTTTTAAAACTATGTTAACGTTGACTTATTCGCTAACATATGTGCTTGTAATGACATTTTATTTAAAATATTAGTATTAAATATCGAACAATTGTTACTAACACTCTATTTTGTAGTGGTAATCACGCTATCATATGGATGAGTTTATCCTCCCAACGGCACTTAAAACGATGCACAACTTATTATCTATCTATTATATCCATATTTTTTAATACGGACCGGCCAATTTTTATTTTTCCCAACTTGTAATAACAAAACAAATCATTTATTGTTATATGTATACAAATATTTCAATATTAATAAAGATTTTTTTTCCAAAAAAGGACACGTATTTATTTTTTATTTGTGTATTACATGGAAAATTGCATTAAGATGATCTTAATACATTCTAAAAAAAAAAGAATAAAAAAATTGAGTGAAAATTTCTTACAATATATTTGTTTTTTATTTAAATCAAATGAAAGAGTGTATTATAAGTTGAAGATTAAGATCTTAACTAATATTTCTTGCTAATCGTAAACTAAGAAGGAAAAAAACCAATCTGCCTCAAGATAAAATATTTATATTATATGAATTGGACTGTATTTCTACTTATATCTTTCAATTAAATCTCTTATATAGTTTTTTTTAATATAAAAAGCCCTTAGATGTGAAGAATACCCAATTTTTATTATTTATTGAAATCACGCAGAACTAAATATGAATTATTTAGATCTTCGAGTGTAATTTAAAAATCGATATTATTCGTGCGTGGAATCCAGAGGTTGCCTGCTGATACGCCGAGATACACCGAGAAATTGATAACATCATATGCCAATATCACATCTCCCGATATTTTAAGCTAACAACATTGTAATTACTTTTTTACTAATTCTTCTAATAAACCATCAGAAAACGTGAAAAAACAAGAGCCAAACTGCATAATAGAGCAGTATATAGAAGGAAAAACCGCAAGCAACACTGCTAAAACGAAGAACCCTAAAAACATTGAAACAAAAGACAGATTTGTAGAGATCAGAATTAAACCAGTATACCACTCCCTCCAACAGTTAATTAATTACAAAAAAATAAATCAATATAGATGTGTAACATTTTGAATTAATTATCCCTATGAGTACTTAAAAGCTAAAAAAAAAAAATTTACCAAAATCATATCAAACACAACCCTAATATATCATAGAACAACTATAATTGTAGACATGGACACGACACAAAAAGAGAAAAAAAAAAGAAAGAGAGGCATAGCCTATAGTTAGGAATAAGTACATATCTTAAATTCATGAGTAGGTTTTCGACCTACTTACAGAAATTAATTAGCTAATTAATTAACCTAATAATGGACATCAACATGGACCATCCAAAACAGATAAACATAAACAAGAAGAACTAGTATTCCAATACATGCCAATTGACAAAGTATCCTTGTCACCTTGCTTCTTGACATTCTTCTTCTTCCAGTGAAGATGAATCTTGTATTTTTCTTCACCACCAACGCCGCCTTCCTTCGACCTGACCAGATATATATCATGCTTCACGCCGGAATCCAAATCTTGCACAACGATAGGGATTTGTTCTTGTTCATGACTAATCAATTGGGACACAGTTCCTGCATCCCAATACTTAAGAACATGGTCAAAAACCTGTCCAGCACTTAGCTCAATAGGACCATAGCCTCCTATTTGATTGAGTGGTAATTCGACTTTGAGCTTCCATGGAAAAAGCGGCAAGGTTTCAAGGGGATGATGATCACCACAGCTATTTTTCCTTATTTCTACCACATCAAAATTCAGGGGCCAAGGACCATCGCCATGTACCTTTTGTCGCTCCTCCTCTTCGGATTTTGTGAGGAGGAAGTGGTAATACCTTGTTCTTTCCATTGCAAAAAATAATCGAGTATGTCTCTGCGAGGGGACAAGTATTTTTATCTCTTTAAAAATAAAGGGAAGCCCTAGTTTTTGAGGCTTGCAATGGATTTTCTTATTTATTTATAGTATTTGGGTACTTGTGTTGTTATGATTAATATTGATGAATTAGTGATCTTGTGGGACATTAATATTGATGTTCAAATCATAATCAAAGACGTATTGTAGGTAATAGTGGTATACTAGGACGGGAACTCTAAAGTCTTTCTCTTTAATGTGTGAAGATTAAGATAATTACGTAATTGGCAAGCTCTTAATTTTTAGGATCCGGAATCCACAATTTCTTGCTCCTAGCATTAATTATGGTAAACTACTTACCAAATATTACGTGTATTTTATTTTATTAAGAGTTCTATATATTTTGTAGTTGGACTATGTAATTTGTTGCATAAAAGAAGTCTATTTATTGTGTCTTAAATAATATTTTTTTTAAGAAAAAACAAATGGTTCTGAAATATGAAATATGAAATATAAAAATATTTATGCACATCTTAATTAATTTGAATTTTATTAATGAAACTAAATCAATGTTTTGGAGAAAGAGAAGTAGAATTAACTAAATTGTTTGCGAGTTCGTATTTAATATTGTTTTAAATAAACTATTCATAGTAGAATTAATAAACTTACCATAAATATTTATTTATAAATATTTATTAGATTCAAATCTTGAATAATAACGTGTGAAATAAACACATTTATCATCCAAATTAAACTAAGAAAAAAATTTATATTATTTTTAGAGTAAATATCTCTGGTTATTTCATAAATAAACAATACAAAGCAAAAACATCATATTCAAGATGATAAAAATATTTTTATCTAGACTCGAAAATAAAATTATTATTATTATTATTATTTTATCTATCTTTAATTATAGAGTAATTATTCAGTTAAATTAAAGATTAATTCCTTACAACAAATTAATAAATGACTTGCTCCGTTTGATGATGTGTAGAGTAAACTCGGGATCATATCCTAAACGTTATCAAACTATCTTTTTAATATATTTAATTTTTTTTTATTTAGGACAATTATTTTACAATGTATATTGGACCTTATTTTGTGAAAATATAGGGCCATTAGCCTTTTCAGATAGGACCACTAAGCCCACTGGACTACCACTGTCCTTAGCAACTATTTATTTTTCAGGCCCTGGGCTTTTGTTGGTGAATTTTCAGGCCTGGGCTGAAATGACTGAATTATTGTGCCTCGCTGTCTTATAATATTATATATTTTGCCCCAGGCCACTCGTAGATGGCAAAGAAACTATGTCCACAACCACAAATCTTCCCTATCATCTTGCTCCCAAAGACTTCTCAACAGAAAACAAATTCACATCCCAACTTTCCCAGAAAACAATCTTAGATCTCTTGAACACCAAAAGCAGCACTTCACTTCATCATCTCAAGCAAGTCCATGCTGTGGCATTAAGGACAGGCCATTTTCAAGACCACTATGTATCTGGTACCTTAGTGAAATGTTATGCAAATCCTCATTTTAGCAACTTGAATTTTGCCTTAAAGGTCTTTGAGTATGTCCCGAACCCTAATGTTTTTGTGTTTAACATTATCATCAAAGGTTGTTTGCAGAACAATGAGCCATGTAAGGCCATATGTTGTTATTACAAGATGATGGTTGCACATGCAAGGCCTAATAAGTTTACTTATCCGACATTGTTTAAGGCTTGCACGGCTGCAGAAGCAGCTGAAGAAGGGGTGCAGGTGCATGCTCATGTGATCAAACAAGGACTTAGTGGAGATGTGCATATAAGAAGTGCTGGGATCCAGATGTATGGAAGTTTTCGTGAAGTAGAGGGGGCAAGGAGAATGCTAGATGAGGATGGGAACTCAGATGTTATTTGCTTTAACGCAATGATTGATGGGTACTTGAAGTGTGGAGAGGTGGAAGCAGCTAAGGAGTTGTTTTGGAGCATGGAGGATAAGAATGTGGGCTCTTGGAATGTGATGGTCAGTGGTATGGCAAAATGTGGCATGATTGAAGAAGCAAGAGAGTTGTTTAATGAGATGAAAGAAAAGAATGAGATTTCTTGGAGTGCTATGATTGATGGTTATATCAAAGGAGGGTATTACAAGGAAGCTTTGGAGGTTTTTAATGTGATGCAAAGAGAGGAAATTAGGCCTAGGAAATTTGTTTTGTCTAGTGTGCTAGCTGCTTGTGCAAATGTGGGGGCTCTTGATCAAGGAAGATGGATTCATGCTTATGTGAATAATAATTCAAACTCCTTTGATGCTGTTTTGGGTACTGCTTTGGTGGATATGTATGCGAAATGCGGGAGGCTTGATATGGCATGGGATGTTTTTGAGAAGATGGAAAAGAAAGAGGTTTTCACTTGGAATGCTATGATTTGTGGGCTAGGTATGCATGGTAGAGCAGAGGATGCAATTGACCTTTTCTTTAAGATGCAAAAACAGAAGTTTAGGCCAAATGGGATAACTCTTTTGGGTGTCCTAAGTGCTTGTGCTCATTCAGGAATGGTAGATGAGGGTTTAAGGATTTTTAATTCCATGGAGGAAGTGTATGGTATAGAGCCTGGGATGGAGCATTATGGGTGTGTAGTTGATCTCCTAGGAAGAGCAGGGCTCTTAGGAGAGGCAGAGGAGGTTATGTATTCAATGCCAATGGAACCCAGTGCTGCTGTTTGGGGAGCACTTTTAGGGGCTTGTAGGAAACATGGAGATGTAGAATTAGGTGAGAGAGTAGGGAAGATTTTGCTAGAATTGGAACCTCAAAATAGTGGTAGATATGCTCTGTTATCAAACATCTATGCAAGGGCTGGGAGATGGGATGATGTAGCAAATGTGAGGAAACGAATGAAGGAAAGAGGAGTCAAGACCAGCACCGGAATTAGCATGATTGACTTTGATGGTGTTGTCCATGAATTCAAAATGGGAGATGGATCGCATCCGCAAATGAAGAATATCTATTTAATGTTGAAAAATATGATTAAGAGGCTAAAGATGGAAGGTTATTCACCGAATACCTCTCAAGTTTTATTTGATATTGAAGAGGAAGAGAAGGAAGCTGAACTGCAGTACCACAGTGAAAAACTTGCAATTGCTTTCGGATTGATTAACACGAAACCAGGAACAACTATCCATGTAGTGAAGAATTTAAGGATGTGTGAGGACTGTCATTCTGCCTTCAAGCTAATCTCTCAAGTCTATGATCGGGAGATAATCGTGAGGGACCGCGCTCGCTACCATCATTTCAAGACTGGGACATGTTCATGCAAGGATTTTTGGTGAGTTATGAAATGTCAGAAGCATTCTTAGAGCATCAATGAGGATAGGAAGCATGTCCAGAACAGAAGTTGCGATCCAAAGAGGGAAGTTAGCTGTCATAGTTGTAAATGGAGGTAGCAGTTCCATAATCCCGATCCAGGTTCAGAAAAGATTACTATTCTCAAGTTTTTTAATCAAGCCCACCAAATTTTAACATATTGAGTAGCATTCTTGGATATGATGATTGCATTGAACACTCACATTTTGATAGAAAAGTAACTTGCTACAACCAGAATATTTTCTTCTCAATTTGTCAGTAAGTATAGGAGAATGAATGTTACTGCTGCATAATTTAAAATCTAGTATACTGGTTATAGTGCAGGAATTTGCTTGCAGGAGGCCTATTGAACCTCCAGGTTTGACCAAGTGCTTAGGTGCATTTTCATTTTTTCAAGCTGTTCTTTATCAATCCTTGAAAGCTTGAACTATATCACACCAAGCACACTTGTCATGGCTTTTATTCAAATATAGTATTAAGCACAAAAGCATCAGCCTAAAGGCAAGACAACCATGACATGTAAATACAATGAAAGAGTAACATGAGCACTTCGCAGTTCAATACCATAAAAGTACTTAGCTGTGTGGACTGCGCTTCTTAATCTTCAGAGTGCCTAATCCACACTATATGCTATAATTGCATTGCTTTGGTTCATAATTGATCAACAGCCTTTCTTAGGCAGACAATCATTGGTAAAGGCATGGTGAGTTTCAGTAGATGATCCAGAGGGATCTCCATAGTTTCCATAACTGCTGTTGGTCTCATCATCAGGACTGCCATTGTTGTTACTAGTAGAAGGACTGCTAGTTGCATTATCATTCTTGGTCTCCACCGCTGGCACTGAGCCTGTCACAGGATAACCATAGGTGCTTGCTTTTCCTTGTTGATTATTTGGCTTAATATCAGTTCCAGCATCACCCTACTGACAAATGCTGATTATCAGTTTTTCCTGCATTGGTCTCCTTCAAAAGAAGCCTCTTAGCATCAACTTGAAGATGCAAGAATGTCAGCCCTGGCACAAATATGACAACAGTCGACTTCATCATCAACCTGTGATTATCTAAGTATGCAAAGTATTAAGATTAAAAAATAATTTACTTTAAACTGAAATTAACTAAAAAAAGGTCTTTCTGACGGGTCCTTGTATTCCTTTCTAGTTTGATCATTGGTTGATTAACATTGCTTCAAGGAAGCAAATATATAGAAGAAAAACAGCTTTTGCATAATCATGATTAGTGGGAAACTAGGATTAAAATGTGAGCACTATAAGTATAATGAAGTAGTGGAGTGATTGCAAATTCACAATATTCTGGCCTTATTGGAGTTTGCATTGTAGGGCTCTACTATTAAGTGCAGCACCAAAAAACACAGTTTACTGAACTGTGTATTTACTAGCTAGCAGTAGCATGATTATTGGTTTATGGCAAAACATTAAGATCATTAAGAATTTGAAAAATGAAAGCATGCAGCCTGCACATGCTCTAGGTAAATTGTAATTATGGGGTCATAAAGTTGATCTGATTGCTAGGATAAGTAATCTAAAGGGTAACATGGAGCTGAAAATTGACCTTTGCTTCTGTAAATGTAGAGAAATCAGGTTCTCAAACTGAAACGGACCTGTTTTGGGCTATCTGTGCTCATCCTAGGCTACAACCCAAGTCACCAAATAAGTACTGGGCTAACCCTAGCATGAACCTCTTAATCAGTCCTTAATCCATACCATAAAAACAGAGTGGTCACAAAATGAGATTATCTAGTATTGTGTAGTTTTTGTTTGGTATGGTGATAATTTTTATTTTTTTAATTATATTTAAAAAGTTATTTGATTAGTTAAATAGCATGTGTTTACACTCTGTCTCTTATAAAATGGTGTTTTAAATTTTAGTTTTGTAAAAATTAACTCAACTTGTTTTTTATTCATAGGGACATGTTTTTTATTTATTTATTTTGCATATAAATATTCATCTTACAATAATTTTAACTAAGCATATATATTTTTTAAATCTATTTTTTAAAATTAATCTATTTTTTTAATTGTAATTACAAAAACTTCGATAATACAAAAAGCACCTCATTATTCAATGCCCCGTAAATAAACAAAAAAAAATAAAATCAAAAGCATTAAACCAAAACTCATTCTGGCCCCCAAATTTCCCTTCACGATAATTAACTCCAAAAATGACCAATTTGTCATTATATACAATATTATGGACCAATTTTGTCCTAACAAAATCCAGTATAACTATTAAACTAAAACAGACCACTGAGTACATGCCACTCAAAATCAGGATCAGTTTAACTACCAAAAATATTTTTTAAAAAATAAAAATGAGAAGGCCAAGTCATGACCATGAAACTACTATCCCCTTCTTCTGCATCAAACCCCAGATGGGCTCTCTTCCTTTTCACTTCTAATCCAAAAGGGTCAGAACCCATCTCAAACTCTACCAACTTTTTCAATGGAGGTCAAAAAATTTAGTCTTTAATAGAAAAATGGTAGTGAAGGCACGTGTGAAGGTGGAGCATAAGAATGAAACTGAAGTAAAATGAACTGAGTGGGGTAAGGTATCTGCTGTGCCTTTTGATATGGATGGAGTGTTGTTCAATAGTGAAGAGCCTTTAAGAATGGCAGGTGTTGATATTTTTGCTGAGATGTGAGTTGAAGTTACAGTGGAGGATTTTGTGTCATTCATGGGCACGGGTAATATATATTTGGTTCTTCAGTTTGAGATTTTGTGCTTTGATACAGTGATTATTTCTTGTTAGATAATAAGTGATTGGATATTTGGTTTCAATTAGCGAGAATTTCAATGTTAGCAATTCTTTTTTGTTTCTTGAAAAGAATCCAAATGATGTCATTTGATATTTAGAGGACTTGTTTTATAATGTTGTCAATGGTTCTGTTTTTATTTTCTGGAATTTGGTGTTTGAGTGACAGAAATTTGATTGTTTGAGATGGAAATTTGATGGGAAGGAGCTGTAGTTTTACTGCTGAGTTTATTCAATGTATTAGTGAAGGAAACTACCTACGAGGTGTTGCAAATGTAAAGGGTGTAAAGGGATTCGGTCCTGATCGAGGCGGAAAAGAAAAGGTTCTGTGAGATATATCTAGATAAGGTTTGATTAGTGTGGATTATATATCCGAGTTTGTAATGCAGTGTGAGTTTGTTTTGTGATGCCCAAAGTCCTTTCACACATTGCAGTATGCAAAACCGAATCCCGGAATTGGATTTCCAGGTGCCCTTGAACTCATCACTCAGGTATGAAACTGCAACAATCCAGAATTTGAATAATGAGATTGTGTTGAGGCTACATTAGCATAGTGCCTCCTGTATGACAGTGTCAAAACAAAGGCCTGAAAGTTGCTGTTGCATCTAATGCTGATCACGTATCAAAGTGGATGCTAATTTAGCTGCTGCTGGCTTACCAGTATCAATGTAGGCTTACCTATTGTTTGTCCCATTTGCCCGTTTCTCTAGCTCTTCGAATAGTTTTACAATTCCAAATTCCATTTTTACATTTAGCTGATAGTCACTGAAATGCTCAGTGCTTTACCATGGAATATGTAATGTTGAACAATAATTACATTTCAGAATTGTATAATGTTGAGTGTGGAGACAAACTCACACAATCCTAGCTTTGATGGGATGGAGACAAGGCTTGAAGAAAGGAGTTAACAAAGGGCTAAAATCATGGCTGCAAATCAAAGGAGGATTTGTGGTGATTTTTTGGGAGAAATCATGGATGAAAATGGGATGCGTGTTCCCCCATTTTCAACTATAAATTGGCACCATATGTATGAGCAAAGTAGAGCCAATTGAGAGGATAAACAGGGAGCTAGAGAGAGCTGCCTTGGCAGCAGCTTGTAGTGGCAAGCTGAGTGAGAGAGATGGGAGTGGCGTTGAGTTTCTTTCTCCTCCGTTGTTGTGTAGTTGTAGCTTTCTCTATACCTAATAATATTGGCTTCTCTGTGGATGCAGGCAAGTGTCCAAACCAAGTTTAAATATTGTATTCAGCCTCTGGGCAAAGATCAAATCGATCCTAACAAATAAGTGGGTAATAGACAGTTAATCCAAAAGTCTACTTTTAATTGAGAGACGATTCCCTTGTTATGAATAAAGAATTGGAAGCTTTCTGTTCTGATTATTTTGTTAAATCTTTTTTATCAGGTTTGATGCTATTGTGTCAACTGATGCTTTTGAGAATTTGAAACAAGCTCCTGCATTTTCCTGGCTGCATCAAAAATCTTGAAGTTTCCTTTCAATTAACTTGGTTTGAAAACTTTATTTGGTTACTTCAAACTTTGGAGCTGAAAGGAGTAAATCCGAATCCTTGAAGCGTCACAGGAATCAATCATCAGCTGACACAGAGACAATTGAAGTTGATGGTGGTTCATCCAGTGAGGGCAACCTGTGTCTCAAAATATCATTACCTGAAGAGTACCATTTCTCAAAGGTCTCCTAAGATCCAACCTCGTTAATATTGTTCCTTACCATGTTTCATCCTTTATTTTTTCACTTTTGTTGCATATCATAATTGATGCATGTGGTTCCGATCAGTAAGTTGTGGATGTAAGTTGTGGATCCATCATAATTGGGCTTGGTGGATAGCCATGCAGGGATGTTTATGGAATGATGGGATAGGTTTAAGTCCAAGAAAAAGGAAAAAGCTTAGGTCATGTAGGGTGATCAACCTAACAAAAAAGATCCCTAACTTTCAATCTAACAATTGAATCGTGCTTAAATTTTACCAGGAGAATCTACTAGCCCAATTCTATAGGGGATCAGTTTTTTGTTACAAATGATCCTCAAATTAGGCCTAGAAGGTGTTGTCCAGCTAGTTTTGTTATTTTTCCTCTTTATTATAGATTTCTTAGTTTTTTTAGGATTTTTTTTTTTTTTTTAATTTTCAGGTTATTTAGTTTGTCTAGGTTAATATTTGTAGGTTTATTTAAGGAGTTATAAACCTATTTAATAAAAAAAAATTGAATTAGAGTTTTTGTGTAATAACTCTATTTAGTAGAATTCTATGTTGCTTGTACCTGTTGTTGTTCTTGTGTTGTTTCCATCTATGTCAATAATCTTCTCCTTTGTGAACTCAACTGCTGGAAGCACGCAATAAATTCGTTGTTGAAACTGAACCCAAAAATGCAGTGCTGATCGATCCCTCTTGAAGGTTAGTTATCTAGGTTCAGAAGGAACTGCAAGCCTTGATTTCAGAAGATCCACTGCCTCTTCTTCAATAGGAAGAATAAATTGCAGGGTGTGCCTTTATTTTTTTGCTGTGTAGTTCAGTTTGATAGCAAAACACAAAGGTTAGCGGATATATATTTTGTGTTCCAACGATACATTTTTAAGGAAATTCCATTTAGAAAAACTCCATGCTAAGCTTACAATTTCCTGTTAGTTTTTCACCAAGAAATAATCAGTTTGATTCATTTTTCAGGCTCACTATTGGAAGTAAGATGAGGTCTGCTTATATCAATCACTTGTCTGAGATACCCTTCCAAGAAGAAGTTTCAGACTCTACTGGTCTACCCCATCAGAAATCACACTTGCATATCTTGTGAAGCCCAAATCTTCACCGAACAACTTGCAGCTACCAGTTACCAGCTGACAGCATTCTCATGCACATGCATTGTAAGATTTTTTGGGTACAATTTTGTGATATATTTTCCATGAAACATGGAAGTTGATTGGATGAAGCAGTTTATCTCAGTAAATCAAAGAAAATGACATTTTCATTGGATTCGAAGATGTCAATGGATTGTCACATGTAAATGTTTGACATTTTGGAAGAGAGAACATTGATGTAGAGAACAGATATCATTGCTTTTTTTATTGAGTTTCTTTTTCCAACCTTCACAGCTGTTCTCCCTTGCAGCCTCCCTTTAAGTGACGCTAATTATTCTAGAAACCATGGCATATTTTATCCATTTCTGATTTCCTACAATCTTCCCTGGCCTCTTCTTTATAGATTGCTTTCTTGGACTTGGTGGGTTAACTATAAAAATCAAGCACGTTAATGCCTAAACATTTCTGTTTCATTGCACGGATATAGCAACTTCACTCTTTATCTGATCTTAAAGTTGACTTAGGATTTGTATTTGCTTCAACGAAATGCTTAAATTAATGTCTTAATCAAGGGAGACAGGAAAAGGTCAAAGTTTTTCTGCATCAGATACTTACACTATTGGTTTATATTCCATTTATTTCAAAGATACATGTTCAAAACAGTTATTACTTGTACAGTGTCAACGATTTAAATATCTGTGTAGAAGTTTGAAATATAGGGAATCACAGATATTTCCATTTGATGCTTCAAAACTGTCACTCCCTTGTGATATCTTTATTAGCGGTGTGGTGAGTTTAAGTTATCGATATCAGAGTTTTATTGATTAAATAATTATAAATTTAAATTTTATTATTTTTATTTTAATTAATAAAAATTAAATATAAAATAGTATAGATTTATATAAATTTCAAATCTTTTATTTAAATAGATATGTTAGAGAATTATATATATAAGTAATATCTTGGAGCATCATATAACCACTTAAGTTTTTTAGTGAGATGGTTTTTTGATATGATATTATAGTCTTGTTGAGTTTGAATTTCATCAACTCCATTTTATTTGATAAATCTTAAACACAAGACAGTGCGGGCACTTGTAAATTTTAAGTTTAAAAAAATTTTATTTAAAAAAATATATTAATTAATTATATAAATTATATTTCCAAACTAAAATTCATTAGGAATCTTCAAGAAAAAGCTATAATTTAAAACTTTTTTAAAACTCATCTTTTTGAACTGAACCGTGAGAGCTACCCAATGATAAACACTTGCTGTGGTCATGATTTGTCGTCGTTTCATTTCCTTAAAAGTGACGATGGCATGGAGTAAACAATCCAAGGAAGGATCTCTCCTCGGATGGTAGAATCGAAGCAACAGCTGCATGAACTGGACGGGGTACTGCTACGGGAGTCACGGCCTGCTGCGATTGCCCCCTTTAAGTTTTATGTGGCCCCCATATATCGCTGGATCCCGTTGACAAATCTTGTTCACATGTGCACTCAAATTATCAATTTAGACAAGTGTGATATTAATCCTAGTGGTTGTCCTATTTATGGGTTTGAGCTTCTTCTTCTTTTCATTGCGTTTTGTTATTATTGGATTTTGAGTTTGAGAAATAAGGTACGAATTTTATCGTAATTGAACTTTCAATTAGTGTATACATAAGATCTTAATAGTGAATACGTACTTTGATCTTATTATTGAAAAATAAATTATGATAACCTAACGTTACTTACTAGCTAGATAGAACTCAAATTCTAATATTAATTATTTAGATTTTAGTAGCATTTAAGATATATTTTCTTGTTAATTTTGTTTTGAAATACTTTAAAATTATTTTAGAAACAATTTTATTTTTATATTATTATCTTCGTCTCTTTAACTAAAATATGATTTTATTTTTTATATACATGTCACATCTATCTTGAAATATTAATCAAACATAGTTTCATGGTGAATTTGGCTCCCATATTTTTAATTTTTTTTCCTATGATCATACGCCACTTTGTGACCAATGTTGATAATTTGTGACATGTAGTTGCTTAGCTTTAGGTACTGACCTAAGTGATGAATTTCTATGTCTTCATTTCATTACTAATTAATTAATTGAATTACCATCAACATAATTATAATGCTCTGACATAAACAGAAGATTGATTGTCCATCAAGGCAAGCACTCGTGCACGTTTGATTGGCTAAATGATGCCGGTGCAGTCAATTATTTGAACCTGCGTAGTATTTTATTCTTTAAAATTTCACCGTCGGCAAAGGGAAGATTAGCCTCCTATATTATGCCTAGTAAAGAAATTTATTAATGGATAGAAAGTATCTTTAGTTAGCCCCTAATCATGTATCATGTGACAAGGATCAATGTGTGTATAGCCAATAATGTTTTAAACACAGTATTAATTGCAGTCCAAGCTGCCTGCCTAAAACGCGTTAATCCATCTAATCTCATGTTTATCCTTAACACAAACATTTTATCCTTATCAGTGATATTAATTAAATCAGACCCACTCCAGCAGCGACCTGACCTGCTTATTCAGCATCTAATTTATGTTGAGTTTCAAGTAATAAATGACTTGAATGAACATAGTCAATCGAATAGATTAATAAATTAACATATGACTTAATTAACCCGAGTAACGTTTTTTTAAATTAACCTGAGTCTTGGTTCGAGTAACGGGCAAAGCTGGATTTTAAATATATGCTATTTATAAATAAAAAAACCAATTTATTATTATACTAATTAAAAACTAGTAAATAACAATTTCTGATATCAAGATTTTTTTAAAAAAATTATCATCTAAAAGCGATCTCTTTCATGTGGTAATCTTTTCCCAGAGAATACTACGAGATTCATGAACATTTTATTTCTTATAAATTATGTTTAAGAAGTTAAATATATGATAGAATAATAATTTCGTTTTTCTTTTTAACAATCAATGAAGGCGTTCCTTAATCAATTTAATTTCATGTAAGAATTTAATTTTTTTTCAAACTAGATTTAAATAGATCATCCAAATATAAATAAATAAATAAACATGTAACAACTCAGAAGTAGGCATGAGAGTCAACCTAACAGTTTACAACAGTCGGTTCTGTGACTAAAAAAAAGATGTGGGTTGCTTTGTCAAATCCAAATACTAATAAACAATGGCCAATGAAAGAAGAAACTATGATTTTAGAGCAAATGACAAAAATTTATTATTACTTAATTTAAAATCCCATGTTAGGGAACAATGAACCAACATTAATCAACGTTGTTTGTCTGGTATAGTCATAGGACTTACAAACCCCAAAAAATCCAGCTATTAAAACCTAAATTAAAAATACTTTAATTTGTTGACAGCACTAAACTAAACCCTAATTGGATGATCCGTAGGAAGTGGTTAAGATATGGATAAGTGAGAACATAAATAGTTAGACAAGTACCCAATGAACAGATATGACCAATTATTAGGGCAAATCTAATAGATAACAGCTTTGATAATCCAGTTAGGCCAAATCTTGTATGATCATGCTTTAAAGTAAAAAAATCTTATTTTATGACTGAGATAACTTCAGGTTTTGCGCCTGTACAAGTAACCCTAGTTTTTAAATCAATTCCAACAGCAGAAACATGTAAATCTATGATGCTATGCAGAAAATCCTCATGGCAGAAAACAAAACTGACCTTGTTTAATTTTGTCTACTATATGCCCTCCTCTTGTCTATAAGATAACTTTAAAAACTTGAAGACCATTGCTAGATTCTTAAGAACTTGTTTCATTTGGGCCACTTGCTCTGCTTTGGTAAAGGCCAATATCATAAGATTTACATCAAATTAATTACATTACTGAAAAAACAAACTTCTGGGCCACAGAATTTGCCCAGTAATTTTCATTTAATTGGCTATAATTGGCGGTAAAGAAACTGAACTTAGATAGAGAGATCGGGAGTGATAAGAATTTGTAGTATATATTTTAATATTCGATGAAAGACCTTAGCCGTGGTTCAAGTGATTCGTGGAAGATTTTTTTTATATTATTAAATTCCATTTTATATTGATTCTTCATTGATGACATTCAAGCCTGTCTCGTTGAAGGAGGCAATCTCTCTGGCATGTCACAAGTAATGGGGCTATACTGATTCTCTCAAGACTTTTTTTTATTTTTCCCGTTCTATGACCCATTACATCACCAGTCTATTGCATGTTAATTGTCTTTTTTTTTTTATGACCCTTGAATTGCATAAATGGTAACATAATTAAAGGCTCTATTTGCATATATAGCCCTTCTCTTCTGCTTTCATGGTATCTCTTCCTCCCCCGTGACATATGGCAGATACTAATACTTGTTTCTAGAATACAGGTTTCAATTAAAACCCTAAATTGATAGATGAATGTATGAATTTTTAAAATAGTTAATGTTTTTGCTTGATATGAATATCTAAAATTCATATTTATTGGGTAATAAATATTGTCCGACCCGAATTTAATATATATTATTTTTTATAATAAATAATAAACAGTATTGGATATACTGGTTGGTTAATCAAATATTTTATCTAACAGATAAAATATAAATATACTAAAAAAACAAATTGAAGTTTATTGTTTTTTGTTTTTCAAGAGTACTATAAGTATTGTTCATAAATAAGACTTTGTTATCCAACTTATATATGATTTTAAATCGCAGTTAATTCAATCACAGTCGTGGATGGAGTTGTATGACGAAGGAAACAAGGAAGAATGGGGATTGATCATCAATTACAATTAGACAACAAAAAAGAAATGGAATATTGATCCAATTTCAGGCTGCACAGCAAGAACAATGGACTAATTGGCGGCAACGTGGATCAAACCTGTCCACGGCACTTGAAGGTGAGTTGTGTAGAAGAAACCTTACAAAAGAAAAAATAAATAAAATAAAGAGAGGACAATAAAATAGAAGAAAGCGCCATGAAAACAACACCATGCTTTCCTTTTCTTCTTCTTTTATTTTCTATTTATGAGCATCACACCCACTAATCATTGCTGAGAATAAAAACAAAATTCTTTTAGCCCCACAACATAACCACCAAGTGGAAGCCAACACCTTGCTTTGTTATCCCATTAAAAAACTTCACATCATCAATCAATTTAACAATAATAAACCCATAAAGAAAAGTGGAAAAGAAATAATTTATTCTAGGATGGCTAGCACAGTAGTATAATATATAGTTTATCCCCACAGTTTAACGGCCTTGCAAGTAAAGATAAGGGAGGCAGATGCTTCTACGATATTTTTCTTTGCGTTTTATATAAAAAGCTAGATCATGACATGCATCCCTGTATAAGTAAATATGTGAAAGTACCGTGAAATTTATAGGTTGTAGAATGGAAAATATTGAAAATTGAATCTCTCTTCATGAACCCTAGTAGATCGTGTCTACTTTTCATGAACAGTGACAAGCTTTAATCCCAGTCAAAGTACAGTTATAGCCTACAAGGATGGCTCTTCAGTTGAAGAGTGGGATATTGAGAATTTACGAGATTATGGTTAAAATTATATTTCTCATAAATATGCATGATCCCTTTCTCTATTTTTTAGGCTACTAACTCCATTCATGAACACTTTCGTTTCAAATAACAGTAGCATTTAAATAATTACACACACGTTTGGATCTATCGCATCTGCAGATCTGAGGTATTTTAAAAGTGAGGGAGTATTAAATTTGATGGTTGAAATTGAGTTACATTTAAAATACTTAAATTTTATGGTGGATGGCTATTTTTTACTTTCTATATATTACTTATTTATTGATTATTTATTTATTCTATGCTTCTTCTTTTTTTATATCATAGACACATTCTTAAAAGTTATTCATTGGTGAGCAGTCAATTTCAAAAATTAAATCATGAGGAAGAATCTGTTAACATAAAATCTACTAAGTATGAACTTTCTACCGCTTGCCTGCTACACTGAGTGTATTTAATCTATATATTATTCATTTATTGTTTAATTTAATGTTTGAGATTTATTGTATGGATTGAACTTAAGATTTTTATTGAGTAGTTGAGTTTTAATATCTCTATTATCGTACTAATTTGATAGTTGAGTTTAAGTTATATCTAGAAAAACTAGAATTTTATGATGGATGTTTCATGTTTACTTCATGTATTACTTAATTATTTTTTATTTATTTAATTTATTTGAAATAAAAAATTAATAAAGATAATCATAATCATAGGTGTGTATATATATATATAAACAATAACAACACTCATATCTATTTAGGAGATATTCTCGAGTGCATGATTACACATAAACATAGACTCTCGATCTGTCAGGGAAGAAGAAGAAAGAAAATGATTAATTTAACATTAATGACTTTGTATTATTTGGTGAACAGCCAGGAGTCTATTACCACTGAGTAAAATCTTTAACTCAACTTGCTCGTTTGAAACTATATAGTGTCTATAATAAGAACATTAAAATACATAAGTTGATTAATTAGCGAAAAAGATGATTAATTAGCGAAAGATGTTCCACCTGCAGTCATGGTTGACGTGGAAAACCAGAAGCACCAAACGCTTGCTAAAGTACCTTAATAAAATGATTACATTGCACCCAAGACAAGGCTCTATCCATTTTAGTTGACCTAATTACACTAATATACATCAAAATTCATCTGTCTTAATTTGTAAGCAAGTTATTGTAAATTAAGATGATTGAAACCACACGCCAAGATTAATATATACTTCCCTTTTTTATCCAAAAATAGAGATGAAAATAATTAAGATTTTGGTTGTATAAAATATTGATGTTTAGATTCTTGTTTGCTTGGACAAGCAAAGTTTAGAGCACTTAATTAATTTTGACAGTAATTAATATTTTTTTATCTTCGTATAATACAAATTAAAATAAAATAGACAAAATATTATTTTTTTCATTTTTGTCCCACAACAATTTAACATAATTAGATTTTAGATTGTTGTCCACTAACATTAATATAGTTTAATCAATCAAAGTTGAATGTCCTCATGCATGACGCAGTCACTATATATATATCCAGAAGAATGTCTCTCATTTATTATAATAGAAATCATCAGAAATATGCTCCTAAGTTGAACTGATGATCAAGCCAAGTCGCACTCTATCTTGTTTCTAGAAGAAATTCAAAGCTTGAATGCAATTGATCTTGTTTTACACATTTAACTTGTTGAAAAAAATTTGAAGCCGGTAATATGAATTAATTCCCTATTTTTTTCTAGGCCAGTTGAATCACTGGGGTAACTTTATTCTAACATATTCAATTTCCAAATATTCCTTTTCATGCATAGTGTTTATTGCTACATTAATTAATTTCATGCCGAAAACACTAAAAGTATGCGGTTAGAAAGAATAATATTAATTAATATAAATCAACTTGGCTTCTCCAATTTGGATTCTAAACTAACATCAAATTCTTGTTGACTTTTTGGTGGTGTAAGGGCAATGGAAGTGATAATTAACATTCAAGGAGGTTAATTCCAAGCTAAATGATGAGAAGCTTAAATTTTAGACTTGTCTAGAAATTAAGAGCATGTTTGTCTATTTTTATTTTTTAAAGTAAATTGAGAAACATTATTTTACATGTTTTTCTACCCAAAACATATAAGCAAAAACTTAAACAAAAAATATCTAAATAGACATGTTCATTTGAATTCACCCAATAAAGATTAATTATTTACTATTATTAACTCATCCCAACTTTGAGTGATCCTACATTATGAAATCCCAAAAAGTTTAAGTAGTTTATAAGTAAGGTTCATGTGTTGGTTAATCTCTTGATCCAGCAATTTAATTCATTTTCTCTATTTAAGATGGTTGGTAATTTGTATTTGGTACTTGATCTATGGTGACTGGTGGCTAGTACATGTAAAAAGTTATTTTTTTTATAGTTTTTGAAACTCTGAAATGCTTAAGTATTTTTTTAAATGAAAAAAATATAATAATATTTTAAAGAGATAGACTTTGAAAATATATATACTATAAATATTGAGAATAAAAAGATTGTAAATCTAAGTTTGAAGAAGTTATGAGGTATTTATTGCTTATAAATCTTATTCTTTTTGTGCAAAAAAAAAGCTGAAAAGTCATTTTATTTTTATGATATTTTGTGTTGTATTTTACTTAAAATAATATGTATTAAATTAAAATAAAATATTGAGAGATATGTGAAAAAAATTTAAAAAATTACTGTGAGAATATTGAACTTAAAAATTCGAACCTATTGTTTTGGACTATTAAGGGTTTTGTGCTCGCTAAACTTAAATTCATCACTATCTATTTAATAATATATACCTCAAATCAATGTAATCAATGTGCTGCAACTAAATTAAGTTGGGATGATGGATGATATCAAGCAAATCATCCAGAGCGAATTGACTAAATGCATATATTGAAAATATATTAAGTCAAAAGGTTAGGTTTTTTATTTTTTGACAAAATTTGCAAAACAACATGCAATCAAGTCTATCTCTCGTGAAAAATAAGACTTTAAACCATGAATGAACTCCATAGATTAATTATTTTAATTATAACTAATTAATAACAAAAGCTACTACTATGATATAAAAAAAATTAAAAAAAAACAAGTACATTCTCCCTAATAACCATGTAAATCAAGTTAGGGCACTTCATGATTTTTATTTTTATTTTTTGACAAAATTTACAGAAGAACATGTATCATATTGTATAGGCAATCAAGTATACCTCTTGTGAACATCAAGACTTTAACCCATAAATGGACTCCATAGATTAATTATTTCATAACTAATTCCAAAGCTAATACTATGATATAAAAAAAATATAACAAAGACAAGTACGTTCTCCCTGGTAACCATATAAATCAAATTAGGGCAGTTCATAATTAATATCACGGGTCAAATCAAGCCGGACACTCCATTGACAATAACAGTTATTTTTTTATAATTAAAAATATTCTGAAATCAATTTATGTATCAATCAGTCGTCAAAAAAAATTAAGAATGCTTCTCTGATATAATTTTATTGCATTCAAGAGTATCTTTTTCTAAATGCTAATTTTATTATTCGAATTTAGAAAATAAAAAAAACGTATATAAATATAAATAGTAAAAGTAAATGAAAAATAAGTAAAGTGATGAGGAATGAGAAAGAAAGAAAAAAGTAATAATAATAAGAAGAAGAATAAATTAAAAGAAAAATAGTTAGATGGAACCTTGGAGCTCTAAAGGAAAGGTAATCCAATTAATGCGATTAAGGAAAGGCCGCATAGTTTCCCGTGACATGCTTTTATAAGTTTCCCCCATCCCACCTTCTCTCCTCATTTCCTCTCCTTCCACCCTCTTCCTTCCTCTCTCTCTCTCTCTCACCACCACCACCGCCACTGCAACTGGCACTGCTACGAAACCCATTCCTTCTTTTCTCCCCCGATAACCCAAAACTCTATTGTCACAATCTTTATTCCCTTCGAAAGGTATTAATTTGATTTACTTTATATCCTTTTGCAACAAACACCACTCAGTGGCATATATTTCCTTTCATCCCACCTCCCCAACCCAATAGAACACCACCGCCATCATTCACCACTCGCCGCCGCCTACCACCGTTATTTTCTTGAAAGGTAATATTGTTTATATATATATATATATATATATATTCTTTTGCGACATAGAAAATGACATTAGCGTATACAAATTCTTGATTTTTTTAATTTTTGGTGCACCCAATTCTTGAATTTTGACAACAACCCACCATCACTACCACCACCCACCACCCATCACCACCGATACTCGCCACCACTATATGTGTGTGTGTATATATATATATATATATATTTGCAACATAGTGCAATGCATTAGCTTATATAAATCCTTGTTTTTATTTTCTACCCATTTCTTGAATTTTGGCCACCTTTTGTATACAAAAAAAAAAATTTCCTTAGCTTAAAATAATTACTTATATTTTGCTATATTATTGCATTTCAGGCACAAAATAGGAGGTATTAAATTTTTTAATGGCAAGCAACCAATTAAATTGCGACATGTCATCCCAACAAGAACAAAACCAGCGAAGAAAGAAACGGAGAAAATTGACTCATGAAACGACAGAGAGTCACATTCAAAATGACAGCAAAAACCAGCTAACAGTGAGGTGGCGAACTGAAGCAGAGCGGCGGATCTATTCGTCGAAGCTTCTTGAAGCTCTCCGTCGGTCAAGCAGGACACCTTCTCATCCTGGGAAGAGGACTCGAGAAGTCCGAGAAACCGCTAACAGAGTCCTCGCGGTGGCTGCTAGAGGAAGAACTCAGTGGAGCCGCGCGATTCTCACGAAACGCGCGCGGTTGTTGAGAGTGAGGAAGGTGAAGAAACAGAAATTAAACGGTGATCTTCGGTTACAGGAGAGAGAGAAGAGGAGGAAGTTACCGGCGGTGGAGAAGAAAGTGAAGGTTTTGAGCCGGCTAGTTCCTGGTTGCCGGAAAGTTTCGTTTGTGAATCTTTTAGAGGAAGCGAGTGATTATATTGCGGCTTTGGAGATGCAAATTAAGGTCATGACCACTCTAAGTGAAATTCTCGCCGCCGCTGGCGGAGAAGTAGGCGGTGGCGCGGGAGTTGATGGCGGCTTGTCAAGTTGAGAGCGAGAAGTCAAATATATTAGAGTGTTCGTTATGCCAGGTGTCAATTATAATTATTTTTTTTGTTTTTTTTTAAAGATTTTTAATTTGTCTCTTTTTTTCTATTAATATTAGTCCTTGATGTTATTGTAGACATGGATTTTTTTTATTACTTTTTTTTTTATTATTTTTTTTCCTTTATTTTTTGAGCTTCGCTTTCCTTTTTTAGTTAAATATAGTTGTATAGTTGTTCAAAAAGAGAATATTTCCAGCTAATTTTTTAGTTTTGTTTTTTAAATTAAAAGGAACGTTAAAAGAAAGAAAGAGAAAATTGTTGGGAAAATTTAATAAAGTTAAGTGGCCCAATTAGAATACTTTGTTTAGGCAAAAGGTTTTAAGAATTTAGGTATTTTTATATATATATTTTTTTTTATGGCAAGGTTTGAATAGAACAATTAACAATCAAATTAGAGGGAACAATATTTGAAGGATTCAAAATTTGGAATTTCAACTTGGAAAAAAGTAATTTAGATTTGCAAGAGAAATAAAAGTTATTTCTAAACATATTAAATTTAGGTAAAAATATGCTATGAAATTGCATAAAATAAAACCCTTTTCCAAAAAAAAAAAAATCCCCCATCTTACCATAAAACAAAATACGATTCCTCAACCTTCATGTTCAAGAGAAGGATGTGTTCTTAATTGAGAAATCCAATGAGTTTCACATTTATACAAGATATATAATTAAAAGTAAATGAGAGGACACATATTAAATTACTTGTATAATTGAATAATTTGCAATATATTTGGCTGAAATCTTGAATTCCAAGTGAGAGTTACTTGTTTAAAATGGATTTAATTTGTTTAAAATGGATTTAATTTTACTAGACGTGAAAAAATATAGGAGATACACCATTATGGATAATATTATAAAATTAAAAGAAATATAGCAATTTGTAATATATATTACAGAGATTATAGCTTTTAAACCTAGCACGGCCGTGTACAAATTTTTACCATAAAAGCTTTAGAGCGACAAAAAACATGCCGGAAATCTAACTTGGTTCATGTTTTATTTCAAATGGTATAAGATATTGATTTAGTTAACTTAACTCTAAAAAATATTTTTAATTTTTTTTATTAGAACAATATTATTTTAAAATTAATCAAATAATTTTTAGATTAATCTAACAGTTTGATAATATAAGTTTTAAATCGAATTAGATTCAAGTCAGGTAAGATAATTATGATAGATATAAGTTTCTATAAAAACCTAGCACAGTTTTATGAATCAACTCAATAATCAATAATTAGTTGATCTAAAATTTGATTCAAATTATTTTGAAAATTGATCTAGTTTAGTTAACTCTTTTTTTTTAGCCATCAAAACAATCTTTTATGTCATAGATAAATATAATAACTTAACAACCTAGATTTTAAATGAGGTTGGATATGGTTGGATCCAACTTGTGAATTAACCTAAGAACATAGATCTTAAATAAGGTAAGATTTGGGCCTGGAGATAAATTCTTATGACATGGCAGGAGTGGATATTTGTGAGATACGAAATCGCATAAAATGAGGAAATAGTGGGGATAGAATGATAATTAACCCCACGAACCAAGAAAGTTCATAGAATAGGCCAAAGAGGTCTATAGTCACTAGCTAATGACCAACACACAAAAAGAAAAAAAGCTCATATTATCATGTGCCTAAATGGTCCTACACTACTACACATTTTCAAGTGCTACCGACCCCCTCCTCGCCCCCACTCCCACCAATGAGTTCAGCTTGCATGTGATATACGAACACTACTTCTTGTAAAGGAAAACCCTGCCCTTTTCCGAACCCAGAAATCCCCTCTCTTAGCTACTCATCTTCAGCTTGAATATTAAGATTATTTCATTCTTAAAATATTTTTTAAAAAATCACACGCATATATATAAGATTTTATCTTGATTACCATGTAAATTGGTTTTAAAATAATGCGCATTGCTGGCTTAAAAGGTAAAAAAAAACCACTTAAAAAAAATCTTATATCACACACATTTATATAAGATTTTTTTTTTTTTTTTAAAAAAAAAAACCGTATCTCTTGCTCACGAAGCAACAATTGGGATTAAGTTTTGATACCCACGTCATCGTGGTAAGAAGAAAGACAATATTGTGGTCTAAGACAGAGTCGACTAGACCACACCCTACCCTTGTTGGGTTCTCCTTTAGGCACACCACTTTCTCATTTAAGGGCTAACACGTGTGCTAAGGCTAAAACGCAGTTGTCGATTTCAATAGAAACATGTGGATGCATATGCCAAATGGGGTTAAGGAGCTAAATTGTCATGATGAAGAAGATTGAATTATTGACTAAGGACCACATGCAATCTTGCTCTTGCTCTTCTTTTGTAGACTGCCTTGTTGCGAAACAAATCACAAATTACCCGTGTTTTTATTCAATTATATGTTATACCCACAAATCCTCACATGTATCCATGTGCCTTCATTTATTAACATATTGTTTTCTTCCTTTTGTTTTGCCTTTTGATTCATCAACATCATCAATTTCGTATAAAGATTATGATTGCAAGTGTTCGATAATATTATAGTAATTTTTGTGGATATAATTTCTATTTTTTTTTAAATTGTAGCTTTTATTTAATCCAAGTTTTTCTCGTAATTTAAAATATAAAGTAATTTAAAAAATAAAAATAAAAAATCAAACAATTTTTAAGATTATAGTTAGCCCAAAAGTATATCCAGCAACAAATTGTCAAATATAGTGTACTTGTGTTTGAAATTGTAGTTATGTTAACAAGAAAGTCGATTTTTAAGTAACTAATCGGTAGGTTTCAAATGAATGAAAAATGAGTTTTTGGTGTGTTTAAATACAATATTAAGACAATAAAAGAAATCTCATGCTTTTGAAAACTCATTCCCAATTTCCAACTTGTCAAGATTAAGGGAAAACATTATACAGGAAAATTAGGTGATTCAGCTCATTTATGCTGTTCTTCGAGAAAAAAAAATATTGAAAAACTAATGGGTAATATACCACTTGAAGCTTGAACTAAGTGAGGGGAAGAGAGAAAAAATAAGAGAAAGGGAAAAAAAACAAGTGATTTAGGTGATTCAGCTCATTTGGATCATGGTTGTTAAATATTGTTTCATCTAATGGGTAATATACCTCTTGAAGCTTGACCTAGACTGAATTTTAATTCTTACGTGTGCTTTAAATATCATGGAAACACAAAGGGAAGTGTTTCTAAAAAGGATTATGCCCCTTCTAAGTAAAGCTTTCTAGTATTGCTCAACTTCACAGAACTGGTAAAATATTTCCCTTGCTACCTTCGTGTGTGAGGTGATTAAATTGTGTTTGATTAAAGATGGGGATGGTACCCTAAATTTTGTGACCTAATATATAGGTTACTACTACATTCCAATAGATGCTACGAATTAAGCATTATCATTGTCACCTGGCCTGTATTTTTTGAACGTAATCTGACTTGCATATGCCCACAACATTGTAAGGTGTTAATCAATCTGTCGGCATGGTTTGCAGGAATAATTAACATTGTAATAACTATTGACTAACATCGGATCATAGAACAATTCGTACTGAAGAGTAGCATAGATTTTGAACGCTCATAATTCTCTTTTAATATCTACATTTCTGGTATGATTAGGTGAAGAAAATCAAGCCCGCATTTATGCTGTTCTTGGTGTTCAGGTTGTTGCATTTATCGCTCTCCGCCTCTGGCAAGGTACTGGGAAATAGAAGAGAAGAAGCTTCACATTGTTAGTCAATTGACTTGGATAGGAAAGGATCTTCAATCTTTAAGGCCTTCACCGAATAGCCTCTTCACATTGAAGTCATGCATTGAAAAGAAGACTGATTTTTCCTCCCCATGTCTTTTCTTTAGATAATCTTTATATACCATATAAGGCAACATTATACATACGAGGGCTTATTCATGCTGCAAAACCATTAATGCTTAGGATAGGGTGATGGGGTCTAGAAAGGACCTATCATAGATTAAAATTGTGGATTGATTCCATCATGAATTTCAGCATGTTGCAAAATCAATCAACATTATTGTGACCACCAAAGCAATGTTTCCAAGAATTTCTGGTAATGGCACTAGGCCCTAGCTAGACTTGAGAACCTTGTGGCTCCCAGCCATTGGTGGTAGACTAGCTCACATAAGTTTTTGAAATGGAGATTGCTCATGGAGCTTAATATAACCTTTAATTGTTACACACAAGGTTAGTCAATTCACCTCATCTGTAAAAATATAACTCTCATTTATTTTTAAATCAAATTAAGAGTTAACTCAATTAAATTTAAGTGATCATGATCGAGATAAATTCTAGTAAGGATCAACCGAGTTAACTTCAAATATTTTTTTTAAAAAATTATATTCAAAATAATATCATTTTATTTTTTTATTATTCTTCATCTCAACAATGTTTTACTTAAAAAATTCAAAATAATACCAAATAATGTTATTACCTTTGGGTTTGTTTGGGAGTGTGATTGTGATTGCTTATCAAAGTGTTTTTTATTTTGAAATATATTAAAATAATATTTTTTTATTTTTTAAAAATTATTTTTGAAATTAGCACATTAAAACGATTCAAGATATAAAAAAATTAATTTTTAACAAAAAAAATATTAAATTTTTTATAAG
Source organism: Populus nigra (assembly GCF_951802175.1). Classification (NCBI taxonomy): domain Eukaryota; kingdom Viridiplantae; phylum Streptophyta; class Magnoliopsida; order Malpighiales; family Salicaceae; genus Populus; species Populus nigra. The sequence goes on from NC_084856.1 coordinate 23,017,364, forward strand.
TTGACTCGCGTTTTTAAATATTCTCTAAACTCAAGGAGTTGCACTGGTTCTGATAACTATAATTGCAGGGGATGCCAATCTTCTTCAATTGAGGGCCTCCAATTTAAAAAGGTGCTTAATATAGAGATTTTATTTTCAGGAGTCAAGTGACATGTCTTGTATTATAAAATATTTTTATTTCCTCCATGCATATGTTCTTCAATGTATATAATTCAGGAGTTTAAATGTAATGGTTCTGAAAATAAGATTAGGTATGGTATGTTATTCAAACTAATCAAGAAAATGATAAAATATTTTCTATCAAACTTAAAAATAATTAACAAAATAATATTATTAAACTCGATTTAATTTGATAGGTTAACACGAGACTTAATATAAGTTAATTTTAAAAGAGTAATTAAAAGTTAACCTAATTAAATTTGAACGATTCATCTAATTAATCAACCAGCTACATGGTTTAAACATAATTTTTTTTATTTTTTTAAATAATATTGTTTTTACTTTTATTTTTTAATTGAAAGAATATTATTTTTTCTTAACCAATGTCAACTCAAGTTAAATTATCCAACTCTAGTTCCAACTAAACTTGATTTAATAATTTTTGAATGAAAGAACCTGATATGATAAGAAATTAAGAATATGGAGGTTTTTCCTTTTCTTTTCCCAAATGGGAGTTAAGAAATTTAATCGATAAGCTTTTGATGTTTCTCATTTATGTATTTGTTTTTGTCAAATATCAATTTGGATAATTAATTAGCTTGAACAGCTTTCTCTTTTGTTTTTCACTTCTCTTTCGCTTCAATAATTTTGTTTCCTTTTGTGAGGGAAGTTTTTCATAGAGATCAACAATAATTCGACATCTGATCTATGTATAATTGTCATTCACATGACTTTTATGAAATGCCAACATTGCATGTGCATCAATAGTTAGCGAAGCTAATTTAATCCAACTTTTTTGACACGACTTAGTGAGGAGATTATAGACTAACATGTCTTGTCCATAACATTATAAAAATCTCACCTACATTTGGTAGAACACTCAATCAAATCTAACCTAAATTTGATAGAACACTCTATCATAATTCTGATTAAAAGACATTACAAAAAATTAGGATTGGATAACCTGTCCTTTTCTTTTGTTTTTCTAGCTAAGATGTATAAATTATTATTATGGAGGGAGGGTTAAGGGTTAGGATTTTACAAGTGAGATTTCATTATAAATTCGTGTTCAACCGAATTATTAGTGTATCTTTTCTTAACAATTAAAGAACTAATCTATACCTAAATTATTTTTCTTGAATATACTTTTAACTCTAAACCAAAGGATACGTGGTCATTTACTCCTTCATGGAAAATGAAAGAAAACATTCTTGTTTGAAAACCTATCCGGACTTGATAGGCTGATTTAAAATCTAAATCGGGTTAGATTTCAATAAAAATATATAGAGAATTCACTTGATGTGATTTACTCAAAACTTGAGTTGACTTACAACTTGATGAGCTCGGAAAAAATCCAATTAAAATCCAATTAAAAACTATTGACCCTTTTCTTTTAAGAATTTAAATAATATCATTTTTATTTTTCACGAAATAAAAAAATCAAGTTATTTTTCATGAAATAAAAAAATCAAGTTGACTTTAGCTTACTTATCAAATCTATAATCTAAGATTTATTTCAGATTAATCCTTGAATCGGGTTTAAAAATTATGTATTTAATGATGGTCACATGAGGATGTTGAGAAATATTAAACCTAGATTCCAAATTTTACCATGCACTAAAGCCATCTCTTGAAATTCAATAGCTAAGCCATCTCTTAAGATCTAAAATTTAGGGGAAAAAGCTTTGTCACTACCAAATTTACCCCAAATCTATAGCTCAATATTATAGTTTTTCTAATTCACTAAATTGTACTCTTAGAGGTGTTTGAAAGTGTGGTTGTAATTGTTTTTCAAAGTGTTTTTCACTCGAAAATACATTAAAATAATATTTTTTATTTTATAAAAATAATTTTTGACATCAGTATATTAAAATGATCTGAAAAATACTAAAAAAATATTAATTTAAAATAAATAAAATTTAAATTTATTTTTTTAAAAAAATATTTTTAAAATAAAAAAACAAACTGCTTAAATAAAATTTTAGAAAGCAATCAAAGTAGGTAAACGACAAGACAAAAGAATCACTTTTGAGTTGGCAAGGTCCAACCTTCAGACAAACAAAGGACCCGACATCACTCGGTGTGTTGGGTTGTGTTGGACCCTAAACAGTGAAAAAGAACAAACGTTCTTGGCAGTTAGCAAATTGTTGTTCAAATAAAATAAATAATCACAACAAAAAAGCAAACATGTCTTCCTTTATTTTTGCAAGAATCAAGTTGACTCTCAACATCCAGAATATTGTTGGGTTTGGAATTTGTGTTGCAATGGTTATTCCACGCACTTGTATCTCCATGTTTGCAGGCTGGGGATAAGGACCTCTCCCTCCACTGTAGCTTCGCCAGTGACCACACAGTCTACCCCCATTCTGGGGTTCAAGCTATGGTTATTCTTTCCTTTTGGTGATTTAATTAGGTCAACATGGTTTATATGCAACTAATTATAATCTTGGCAACATGGTTTTGCTTGCGATTAATTAAATATATAAAACAACTACATGACATTAGACTTAAGTAACATTAAAAATGATTGTTTTTTGAAGCAATTTTTCCATGATGAAATGTTTAGATTTGCATTAATGTAATGAGAATGAGTTAGGATGAAGATGTAATGCAAAGGAAAAGCATGGTAAGAAATAGACTTGCTTAACTTAGAATATAATATACATCAATTTGCAGTGGTGATAATATTGGAGTCTCATTCAATAAAAGCTTTTTTTTTTTAAAAAAAAATATTTTTTGATTGTGTTGTTTGTATTTTACTTCAGGCAGGAAGTTATAGCTGCCATAGCATTAGATTGTCAAATATCATTAATTATTTAATAAAAATATTAAGTTGTTATCTTTCCAAGAAAATCTTCATCATTAATAATATAATAAAAAAGGTTAAGTTGTTACATGAAATTAATTATTTAATAAAAAAATGAAATTTAACTGTTCTTCCTTCAAAGCCGATCCATTCAATTCTTAACCTGATTCGTTCTGAAGTAACTATTATAACCTTATCTTTAGAGTGTAATTCCAAAGCTGCTGTAGAAAAGGAACCTATGACCTGATTCATATCCATTATGGAATAACTATTACCTTATCTTTAGAGTGTGATTCCAAACCCCCTGCTACCCCTTTGAAAAGGTGTAGGTCTTAGAAAAGTAACCTATCACGTCCAGGTATGTGTGGCCAGCCTTTGTGATATCAGCCCAAGTACAAAAGTATTTTTAAAAAAATATTTTTATTTTTATTTTTATTTTTATTTTTTATTTTTTACATGCTCGCACTATTTCATAAGCAAGGCAAGAAACAGGATAATGATCTATGAGGGTTGGAGACAGGTTTTGAGTCGCCCAGTTCAGTTGTCAGGCCATTTCATGTGCGGGAAAAACTGGCAAGCTTCGTTGGAACATACATTTTTGATTCAGTAAAAGACGATGCTGGCAAATGTATAGAAATGTTATGGAAATATGATGCTGGCAAATGCATAGAATTGTAATGGAAATTTGATTCTTAAATTGCCAAGTAGCTATAGAGTGACACCCTCGATGCTACATAATATCTAACAAGCTGTTTTGCTTCAAACCAATTCAACACATTCTGGGCTAGCATAAATTTTATACCAAACCACAAAAAAAGATTTAACATATCATGCAGCCTGAAACTCTTCGAAACCATAATTGCATGCAAGAATGTTCATCAGTCCTGCTTTGGTGTAGATACACCTTGTAAACCTCCAATGACTCCAAAATCTAACTGGCTTTCACAGGTTGAGCTCTAGGCCTCCACAGTCCCACCCTATACTTGTGAGCATATTTCAATATCAGCTTCCTCTGCGAAACAAAAATCAGAAGTTGATGTTTTAATTCATGACTCTAGGGACTTTGATTTGGAGTGATTCTCAAAAAATACTTTGAAGGTGAAAATACAAGCCTCTCAATTATGCATTCGGAACATTAAATTTGAGAATCAATAGCAATACAAAGTTAACTAGTTGCTGAAACAGCAATAAAATTTTTAATAATAGTTTGTCCATTATTATATATATATAAAGGGCATCAAATTTAAACAATTCTAGTCTCATGAAAGTAACTTTTAATTCCAACCTTCATTTGCAAATCTTAATTAAAAAAGAAGGAATCCAGTATATTATGCTTTCAAAAACTACACAAGCCATTCAATTTTTTTAGCTTTGGAGGCAACGTAAAGAAAACATCAAAGCTATTAGCCAGTCATAGGAAACTAGGAAGGAGAATTTGCTTAGAACTTTGATAATAGAACTGACGCATGCTGACCAAATTTTGTTCTTAGCCAACCTAACTGGCAACCAAAACCAAACACTTTACAGCAAAGTAGCTTATTATACAAAGATAACACTTGACAACAAAAACTTTTGATTTGAAAGCAACCCCACATTTCAAAAAAGGGACTAAGTTATTCTTTTTACTGTTTAACAGTTCTGAACACAAATGAACCCGTGCAGCCAACCTTAACCAGTTCAGTTTGTGGCTTAGTGGAGTCAAATGATACTGTAGAATAGTACAGCTGCATAGTGGAGTATACACTGCATGATATAATCTCGAGGAAGGTAACATAGTGACACCACAATTTTGCAACCATTGGATGCATGACAACAAAAAATTGAAAAAGAAGGTAGAGGCAGGAAAATTATTTCCAAATTCCAGTTCACCGACTCATAGGGAATCACCATTCATCATTGTATGACCACTTCATCTAAAGTCCCATAGATGCAAACTTTCCTTACAGGATATCCAAATATTCCTACACATTAAGCACTCTACGATCACCCATCTCGTTATGCTAACTTGCACCTGTATAGCAAAGATTTTCACAGATATTCCTTTGCCTATTCTCATAATTCTTTTCTCAAATATTGCAGACAAGTTAGTGAATACTCAGCATAATCAAACAAGAACCATTAAAAGGTAAGAGTCGTTATTTAAACTACACATCTGATATTATCTAGAAAGAATATTTTGAAATTAACACAAAAGAAGTAGAGCATCATCAAAAAGACTCCACAAGATGAATAACCTGAAAGAGCTATAACATCAAGGATTCTTTGAGCTAGTAACAATTCCATCAAAACTACGACTAAAAGAATTTAAATAGATGTTTACAATAACCAATTTCATCACTCAACTTGCAATAACTCCACATTGTTAGAATCTAAACAAACACAAACATGCATGTTTTTTTTTTTTTTAAAAAAAAACTCAAGCAAATTGAGTTGGGGATTAAGAATAATTACTTGTTGACAAGGGATGCCTAGTTTTTTGAGCTTCAAAGTCCGAGTAACAAGAAGTTTGTGAAAGTCACCAATTTCAGATTCAAGCTTGGTCACATGGGCTTCAACTCCTTTCCCTATTCCATTTAGAAACTCTGGAATTCCAACTTTCACTGCAACAAAAATAACAAAAAAGGAACAACATTCTTCAAGCTCAGCCTCTTATTAATTGCAAAGATTAAAATCAAAGAAAAAGAAACTTACAACAGAAATCTGTAAGAACATCATTGTTCCAACAATGAAAAACAATGCATCCACCAAAGATTCAATCTTTCAAAACTCAAATCCATTTTAATCTCTCACAGAAAATCACACAAAAAGAAAAATCCTTTTCCAGTTACTATTTACATGAAAATCAAATTTTCTTCATTTTACACATGCACGCCATAAAAAATGAAAACTTTATGAGCAACAAAAGGGAGACATGAAAATTAAAGCAAAACCCACCAATCTATTCCCGTTTTCGACCCAAACAACTAAAGTCGATTAAGAAATTAATTCAAGAGCATGAACTTAGTTAACGATTACACAAAAAGAAAGAACTCAAACGCAAATGTTACCGAGGTAAGGAGAGGAGGATTTGGAGAAGAATCTAGAGAGCCCAGGTGTAGAAATCGCTCGTTGTGGTGGCATTGAAAAAGCCCTTTTAGTGTTTGTGAATATTTGCCTCCATGTCATTGCCATCTCCGTAAAGCTGCTGCCTGCTATGGGGTTTTCGGGTTTTAGCAGAGTGGCCACGTTGTCTAGTGTTTTGATGTGTTGTAAGTTTAGAAACGACTGGTCATTGAGACATTAGGAGGTCATAGACGGTATGTCATTTATGATAACAATCCGTATCAAATTATATTATAGTCCCCATTCATTTTCTAATATTATAATTTAGTCCTTTTAGTTTCGAAGAATCTAGATAACCCATTTGTAGAGATTGCTTGTTGTGTTGGAACTGAAATTATTCTTTTTGTGATTATATGCATTCATGCCATTAACATCTTTTGAATCTCTGTGTAAGGCTACTATGGATTTTTTAGGTTTTAACACAGTTATGGAAAACTAACAAAGGAACCAAGTTATGAACAAAGATAAAAACAAAGGATTGAATATGAAAATTTTCAAGCTAAAATGATTAACTAGTTTTTTACTAAAATTAAAAGATTAAATAGTAATTTATTCTAAAATAAAAATGTCAGTTAAGTGTTATCAGGATTTATCTAACTTGCTAACTTCTAATAGAACTCTACTACTCAATATTAATCCACAACTCTCTTATAAATTATCTTCGTCAATCAATCCTTTGCTCTTATCAAAATCTTGTTCTCTTTAATCCCTAAACAAGCTAGGTTTCTTTCGTTGTTTGTTTCTTGAGAAAACTATGCAGATATTTGTGAGAACCCTGAGACTCAAAACCATCACCCTTGATGTTGAAAGCTCCGAGACAATCGAAGACTTGAAAGCAAAAATCTATGAGAAGGAATTAGGCATCCGTCCTGAGAACCAACGTCTCATATATTGTGGAAAGCAATTAGAGGAAGGAAAAACCCTGTCAGATTACAACATCCAGATGAACTCCACTATCCACCATGTTCTTAGGCTTTGTGGCGGCGGCATGCAGCAAGCCTTTTATTGATCTTCCTTCATGATATGGCAGCAAAAATTCACGAAGAGCCTCCTTCTTGATCAATTTGTTGCTTATTTATCACAGTAAGTCACGTAGCTTTTCGTTAGTATTTCGAATTCTAAGAGACAAAGACAGATTTTTTGAAGAAGACATGGTTTTGGAGATTGAATTTTCTTTCGTAAACTTTTTTAAGATTTTATATATTAATCAGTTAAGTTTCATGATTTTGTTATCTATGATGGTTTGCCATTATTGTTATTCCATGTTATCATGTTATAATAGATGACATAGTAATTAAATCGGTTCTAGCTTATAACCATGCCCAAGACTTGGGATATATATCAAATTTTTTTTTACAATGTTTTAAAAAAATTATCAAATTCAGGTGTATGTCGATGACTTAGAGATGACTTGAAAATCAGATCTGAATCATTTACTAGATGTGGTAATGACCTGCATTTTAGATTATTAATTAAGTGTGAATTGATAATTCGAATTTGACCTATCGTTTTAATAATAATATAATTATGATATAAAGATTCTTAATAATAATACTTATCACATAGTCCATGATATACATTTACAAAATTGATTTTTTTCTTGGATAATTTTTATATTTTAATTTCATGTTTTAAGGGAGATTCTTAACAATAATGGCTTTAATATATTAATGTAACGTTTATATGACTTCCCCCTACTAGTTTAGTTCGATTCAATCTAATTGATGGTAAAAACAAAAGATTTAATCCCTCGTTGCCTTTTTACAGTACTAATTCTCTATGAAGGTTGGAAAAAATATAAATTTTCCTCTTAAATGCAAGTAGCTGAAACACTATAATACTTCAAGTGCAATTCCTCGATCACAATCTAGAACAATGACTACGTAAAACAAAGTTCATGACAAAAATATGTGGCAAGAAGTGGTGGTCTTTATCCCTGTTAAATTACTCCATTGTCTGCCAAGAAAATGTACTTGTCTTTCCTGACAAGCTATAGTGCATTCAAAACCCAAGGCTTTGGCAATCTGTGCTTGAACATGATGCTACCTCCAACTTTGATTTCTTACCGTGCTGACATGTTGATGATTTTTGCCACCTCTCAAAAGTTTTGATAGAGAAACTTACAACAGGATTCATCAACAGGAATAGAGGGTCGAGGCATTTAAAACCGCTAGCTGGACGTAGTTGCATAGAGCATGCTAACTTGAGTATTAGTGGCCATATGAACTGTATTATTGGTCAGCTCTGCAAACATGGGGCTAAACCTAAGTAGATAAGGCTCCCTACAAGTAGTCCTTCAGGACATATCACAAGATCACCTTGGCTCAGCAAGTCCTGTACTAGCTCGAAGTCTTTTCTCTATTTCTGGTTAGTTAGACAGTCTTGATTGGTGAAAATAGCTCAGAAATCATGCTTACGCTATATGTGACTGCAGTGAGAGGTTTCTTGATAGCGAGTGATTTAATCCAGATTGGATTAAAGAGAGTTCTGTGTTTACGCTAGTGTGCCCCTTGACTTGCCTTCAGAATTAAGTTGTGGAGTAAAGGATTTTTGTTTCACTATGATGCCTCTCGTTCCTGTTAGGGATAGTATGGCGATGAACAACTTGTAAGGTAACAGCATGCCAAGAAAGGATCTAATAAGGAAAATAATGAATCCAAATGGAAATCATATGAACATAGCTGATGTAGCTATTGGACTTGGCCTGAAAGCCAATCTTTCATCGTGGAAGATCAGTGGTTTGGATATTTCTTCCTTGGCAGGATTTGCCATATTTTCTTCTCAGCTTCACTCACCAAGTAAATTGCCTGATCCCACCAAAAAAAAATGTATGTCTGGTAAAAAAAAAAAAATATTACTTTATCAACATAGAATAGAGAATTTGTGTTGATCAAAAGACTTGTCGAGGCAACCAAAGCCAATGTCACCATGTTTCTTTTGTTCCTCGTTACGAATCTGAATGTTGTTGAGAATAAACTGATCACTTGTCATTAAACTGACAAAATACTCACCAACCACCTTCAATTCTCTTTCAACAACAACCTCAATTTCCAAGTAATGTCTCAAAAATCCATCAAACATTACTCTAGGAAAAATCACTCACTCCTATTTTTGTCCCACATGATCTCATTACCCTATCAAATCCTTCGTTGCCAGCATCCTCCAAAAAGAACAGAGGCAAGACAGCTCTTCCAATTCTAAAACACTCTGCCTTGATTCCAACCAAACTTAAGAAACCATAATCTTAAGCCTCATTTCTTCACCAACCAAACAAATAAAAAGGTATAAAAGCAGAAGAATAAAAGCCTTCAAGGAACTTCCAGCTTCAAAAGCCACCAGCATGAAGTCAGGAAATATTGAAGATGATTTCTATAATGCTCATCAAAGTTTCATGATTTTTTGAATTTTTTTTTGCCTTGAAATTTTTTTTTTTGAATCATTTTGATGTATTGTAAGCAAAAATAATTTTTTAAAAATAAAAAAATTATTATTTTTAAGCAAAAATTAAATATTTTAAAACATAACTACTACTACACTCTTAAACATTACCTTATCACCATGAGTTAACATGCAAAACTAAATCAAGCAAACACACTGTAAGATTTCAGTTCAGAGAAAAATATTATATATAAAACCAATGACTCAATTTGATCACAACTCAAGTTTGTATATATCTTTAGAATCTGCAATTTGCTTTCCAAATCAGCTATCACATCAGAAATTGACAAAAATCTATGAAACCCCTCCAGCAAATCAGGATAGTCTGCAAACAGCTCAACTACATCTTGTTGATGTCTGCAATCAGGATAGTCTGCACTTGTTTCTGTATGCACATAAAGTCATCAAAAGATCCTTGTTGATGTGCTTTTGCATCTTCCTTACAAAATCGACAGCTTCTTCATGGTCTATAGTAACATTTTCTACGGCCATTAATGCTTCGTGATGCAATTTTGAGAATGTTAGAAAGTTGTGGAGCAAATATGCGGCATCGCGGTGATCATTCATTCTTTTGAATGTTTATCCAGGTAATTGGGAAAATAAAGAAGACAAGAAATTCTTGTCTTTTATCAGTGTATAGAGGGAATGAGAGTCGTCACCTAATATTTTGATCACAAGAAACTCTAATTGGTCTAAAACATCCGGCCCGAGTACTGGCTGCGTAAAGAAAAGATATTAACACCTCAAATACGTCCCTACTTAAGATAAGTTGCATTGGTTAATTATCTGATATAAATTAAGGTATTATCATGCTTTCTAATTATTGGTTTGTCTAAGGTTTAAAAAAATTTCTTCTCTGTAAGAAGATCCTTATCTTACCGGGTAAAACCTAACCGTTCTAATGTCAATAAAAGAACTAACTTTTATTATAAATACGTCTTACGTATAAGTTCGTAATCTCAGATATTAAAAGAAAACAAAATATTTTTTTTGAAATTTTTGAAATATTATCCTAGTTCTCACGACTTTAATAAGCTGGTTATTAAAGTCCAAATGCATGCTAAGACATATTTTTTTTAATTTTTGTTTTGTATGAAAACTTGATATGAAAATTTTTATATTTTTTAGAGACTTGTCCAAACAAAAAAAAAATCTAATTATTGGTCTGTCTAAGGTTTAAAAAAAATTTTCTTCTGTAAAAAGATCCTTATCTTATCGGGTAAAACCTTACCGTTCTAATGTCAATAAAAGAACTAACTTTTATTAGACATATGTTTTACGTATAAGTTTGTAATCCTAGATATTAAAAGAAAACAAAATATTTTTTTTGAAATTTTTGAAATATTAGCCTAGTTCTCACAACTTTAATAAGCTGGTTATTAAAATCCAAATGCATGCTAAGACATATTTTTTTAATTTTTGTTTTGTATGAAAACTTGACATGAAAATTTTTATATTTTTTAGAGACTTGGCCAAACAAAAAAAAATTTTCATTTTTTTCTATATAATTTTTTACAACATTTTAGAGAAAACAGGGTATTTTCATACCGGATTTGTATATTTATAGTATAAAAATACAAATTAATATTAATCAAAATTGGTATAAAAATACACGAGAAAATCAAAAAAAAAATTGAAAGGATTTTTGGAATTTTTTGGATTTTTGTTTTTTTTTGTTTATATATATATATATTGGGGGGGTTAACTAGGCCGACCCAGCTGAGATGGGTTGTGTTGAGCCGATATCGTCCCATCAAATCTTTTTTTCTTTTTTAAGGTCTGGGCCTATACCAGTCCATATATTTGGGCTGGGCCAGAACTGACTCGGCCCAAGACGGTGGGTTAATTATTCCCCCCCGTCCCTCCTTCCTGTATGCAGAATGAATTCTGCATGCAGGCGCGGCCTGAAGTAGGGGGAAAACAGAAGGGGAGAAGAGAAAGTTTGGGGGGGCAACCTGGTCGTAGCTAGCTGTCACGGTGGTGGTCATGCCGTGGAACACGACGAGCGGCCTGTGGTAGTCGCGGCGGAGCTAGTGGCGACAGGCGGTGCTTGCTGCCTTTCTCCTCCACTGTGCAGAGACACACGGGTCTCCTTTTTTTCTTTCCCTCTTCTGCTTTTATTTATATTATTTCCACTCCCTCGTCTCTTTTCTGTTTCTTCCCTCCTGGTTCTTCTTTTTTTTTTCTTTCCTCTTCTCTTCCCCTCTTCTGTTCTCCCCTGTTTTTCTTCCAACTCTCAAAATTCCCCCCTCCTGTTTTTTCGTCTCTGCCTCTATCTCATTTGCCTCCCCAAAACCATTCCTCCTCTAAAACGTCCCCAGCTTCTGTTATTTATAAGTGCAGGGGAGAGGTAGTCACCCTATCCTGTCCAAATGCAGGGTGTTAACACTAGCAAGAGACAGATTAAGAAGTCCACTTATTAAGTTGCAGCAGTGGCTATTAAATAGCCTTACACCGTGACAAAGGAAAATAACAAACTCACGATTTTACAGGATGCAATCGTGGTTAACAAAGGGAAAGAAACGTGTTCCTCAAACCAAGGAGGAATTATTCAACATAACTAAAAATAGTCCTAAGACTCAGGAAACAATCTGGAATATTTCAACATTTTATCATCCTCCCTTAAACTGAGTTCTGTCAGTTTATATTTGGAGATTCACACACACCCAGTAACCTTCGCATATTTAAAAAGATATAAAGCTTTAATGGCTTTGTTAGAATATCAGCAACTTGTTCTGTTGTAGAGCACGTAATTAGTTCTAATGAACCATCCTTAACAAGTTCTCAGAGAAAATGAAACCTGATATCTATGTGCTTGATGCAGCCATGCATTACGGGATTCTTTGAAAGTTTGATTGCTGAAATATTGTCACAATATACCTTTGTTGGAGTGTGTTGTGTCTGATTGAGACTCTTCAGAATTCTACTTATCCATACGACTTGGCATGCACTTGAAGCTGCTGCTATGAATTCAGCTTCGGTGGTGGATAAGGAAACAACTGGTTGTTTCTTCGATGACCAAGAAATAGCCCCTGAACTCATAAAAAAAACATAACCCGAGGTGCTTCTTCTATCATCTTGATCACCAGCATAATTGTTGTCCGTGTATCCAAAAAACTCTACATTTCCTCCCTTTTTGTAGAATATCCCGAAGTTAGTCGTGCCTTTGATATACCTCAAGACCCGTTTGGCTGCTAACAAGTGACTTTCAGCAGGACTTTCCATATATCGGCTAATCAAGCTGACAATAAACATCAAATCTGGACGTGTAGCAGTTAAATACATGAGACTTCCTACTATTTGTTTATAGAGAGTACTGTCAACTTTAATGCCTTCTTCATCTTTTGTAAGTTTAAAACCAGGAACTGCTGGATTATGAACTGAATTGCACTGAGCCATTTTAAATCTCTCCAGAATCTCATGTGCATATTTACGTTGACTGATAAATATACCATCTGATCTCTGTAATACTTCAATACCAAGAAAAAACCTCATTCTACCAAGATCAGTCATGGCGAATGCAGACATCATGAAATTCTTAAATTGTGCAAACAACATTTGATCGTTGCCGGTAAAAATGAGATCATCAATGTAAAGACACACAATTAGAATTTTACCTCCACCAGCAGTTTTAATGAACAAGGTGTGCTCGTATGGGCACTTTGTGAACCCTTCTTTGATGAAATACGCTTCAATGCGACTATACCAAGCTCGGGGTGCCTGTTTGAGTCCATATAAAGCCTTCTTGAGTCGATAGACCTTGGATTCGTGTCTTTTCTGTTCATAACCTGGGGGCTGATCAACGAAGACTTCCTCATTAATTTCCCCATGCAATAAGGCGGACTTGACGTCAAGTTGATAGATCACCCAACTGTTCTGTGCAGCAAGCGCAATGACAATTCGGATGGTATCCAAACGGGCTACTGGTGCGAATACTTCAGCATAATCAATTCCATGTTGCTGACAGTAACCTTTGGCAACTAGCCTTGCCTTGCCTTGTATTTGTCGACTTCCCCATTCTCATTGACTTTAGTTTTAAAAATCCACTTTACTCCTATACTCTTCCCTCCTGATGGTAATGCCGTGAGCTCCCATGTGTCATTCCTCTCTATGGCTTGCATATCTTGGTCCATGGCACTCCTCCATCTCTCAGACTTTGCTGCTTTTTCATAGGTCATAGGGTCACTGTCACCTAGCAGGGCCAAGAACATTGAATTTCCAGCTTCTTCATCGAAGAACCCTTGACCAGCAGAATAATCTTGCATCCAGACTGGTGGTTTCCTGATTCGTCCCTGATGCTTCAAAATGTTGCTATTTGGAGTATGTTGTTCCTCATCATCGACTCCAGGCTGCAATCCATTTAATGCAAACTCTTCCTCGTCAAACTCAGGCTCCTGTTCGCCTGAAATTGCTCCCAGTTCTGCAATTATTCCAGAATCACCTGAAATTGCTCCCAGTTCTGCATCTGCTCCAGAATCAGCTTCCTTTTCTGCTGAAATGGCTCCCAGTTCTGCATCTGCTCCAGAGTCAGCTTCAATTTCCCCATCATCCGTATCTGCTGTTTCTTGTGTCTCCCACTCAAGATCAGTCAATAAATTATGTTTGTGATTGTCATCCCAGCACCATTGTTGATCTTCTTCAAACACAACATCACGACTAACAATTATTTTGTTAGATGTAGGATTAAACAACTTATAAGCTTTAGATTCTTCACTTACCCCAAGCAGAATGCATTTTAAGCTTTTAGCATCCAGCTTCACTCTTCTACTGTCTGGTACATGCACATGGGAAACACAACCAAAAACTCGAAAATGATCCACTGAAGGTTTAATTCCACTCCATGCTTCCTCAGGTGTTTTGTTCTTTACGGCAAGAGTTGGGCATCGATTTAGCACATGCACAGATCAATTTGCAGCTTTGGCCCAGAAATTTTTAGGAATTTGTTTTGCGAACAACATGCTTCGCACCATATTCATAATAGTGCGATTTTTCCTCTCCGCAACACCGTTTTGTTGAGGAGTATAGGCAGCTGTTAATTGTTTATGAATTCCATGAATTTCACAAAAATTTATGAATTCCTGGGATGTAAATTCTCCCCCACGGTCTGTTCTGACAGCTATAATGCATGTCCCAGTTTCCTTCTCTACTCTTGCTTTATAACTTTTAAAGAAATCGAATGCCTCTGATTTTTCTGCCAAAAAATAAATCCAGATTTTTCTGCTAAAATCATCAATAAATGTAAGCAGATACCTCTTCTTACTATTGTAGCTTGGATTGATTGGTCTGCATATGTCTGCGTGTACCAGTTGAAGTGTGGTGGAAGCTCTCCAACTGCTTTTACTGGGAAATGGATCACGATGCTTGCAGTACAAGGTAAGGGAAAGATTCGATTTGAGGTAAATGGCATCGTGTTTGTAATTCCAGAAGTATTTTATGTGCCAGACTTGAAGAACAATTTATTAAGTCTCGGACAGTTTCAAGAAAAAGGCATGACAATGTTGATTCAGCATGGAAAATAGTAAGGTGTGATTTTCGTGTTAGAAAAATAGTATAAGAAAATAATTCTGGTATAAGTAACTCTAGATCAAATTTTAGACCTAGAGTGGATTATTGTGATAGAAAATGTTGTATTATCATGAAAAAGACTATATTTAGAATCATTGTGAGAAGAAAAAAGCCAATGTAAAAGAACTAAAGCTAAGGAGCAAGAAGTCTAGAGATGCTGCGATAATGTTTGTGAGGACAAAACAAATGATTTTATTTTTTCTTGTTTTTTCAAGTTGATAATCAGCCACAGATATTAATATTTAGTTAAATTAAAAATAGAGTTTTGTTTTGGTGGGACCCACTATAAATTGCGGTTATGACTCATGTTTAACAAAAACACAATTTTTATGCTTTGCAAAGTTGAGCCTCCACTGTTCATGTTCATGTGGACTGGATGGTTCCGGCTCAAACCTAAATGTATTAGATTGGGTTCAACCCAGTAAAAAAAAAAAAAAAATCCAACAAAATTTCTCAGCTATTGTGTTTTATTCAAAAAACTAGGGTTTAACATTATTCAAGGACACTACATAATTACATTAGAAGATCTTATGTTGACGTAGCATTTACAGAATTTGATCACAATCCCAATTTTATTCCTGATGATATTTTACCTAATATTGTTGCACGCTCAAGAAGTTATGAAAACTGTAGTCCTTGTCAGATGGTTTTCGTACGTGACAGAATTGCAAATAGTTTAATGAAACAATAAAAAATACTTTATATAAAGTATTGTTTATTTCATGATGTAATAGCAGTAGTTAAATCAATAATATTTCAATTAAAAACCATCAATATTAACATATGTCTTTTTTAGTTATTTTATAACCTCAATTTGAAAAGCATTCTTAACCAAACACATTAAACTACTTTTTGTTCAACCTCAATTTCAACCACAGTTTTAACCAAACATATATTTTTCCAAACCAACCTCAACTAAAAGTACTTTTTATAAAAACAATGTTTTTCAAACCATAACCATAAAAGTTACCACAATACCAAACACACCTGCGTTTGTTTTCGCCAGCTTTTGCGTTTGCGGTAAAACAAACGCAGCAAGATATTTGGTAACAAATCAAATTACGTTTTGTACTGCGGGGCCCACTAAAAAATTGAGTTTTAAACACAGTTTTTGTGAAGCGATTTTTACATGTTTTTTTAACCGAGTTTCGTAAAACCTTGTTTGTTTTTGCGATTCAAAAGTGCTTTTGAAAAAAATTAAATTTTTTTATTTTTTTTCTTTACTTTAAATTGATATATTTTGGTGTTTTCAGATCATTTTGATGCGCTGATATCAAAAATAATTTTAAAAAAATAAAAAAAATATTATTTTGATGCATTTCCAAGTAAAAAACACTCTGAAAAGCAACTGCAACTACACTTTCACCAAACATTTTATACATGTTTTTTGCTATACATAAACTTCAACCATAATTTTTACTAAACACGTATTTAAATTCAACTAACCACAGTTAATCATATTTTTTTAAAACTTATTTTTTTAAAAACCACAACCATAAAAACTACTTAAAAAAACAAACACACTCGCATTTTCTTCCTTCTTCCTTCTTTCTTATATATATATAGAAACTGTCTTACATGCATGTAGATATCTTAATGGTTGGGTTTTACAGTTTACACTTTCTAATTTATAAAACCAGGAGTAAATCACAAATATCAGATATTTTTTTCTTGGACCAAATTCATTTTGATGGGATAGAGATTGATGCGGTGGATAATTGGGAATCTTGACTTCACAGGTCTACGAAGAAGAAACACAAGTGCTAGTGGATGATGAGATTTAAGAGACTTGTCAGAAAATCAAATGTTCGAACAAATGAATTCCCAAGTCTACGCAGAAAAAAGCAAAGTAGCTTACACAACAAGTTGGAGGAACACCCCGTTCCACAAGCTTGAAGA
The DNA here is from genome assembly GCF_951802175.1 of Populus nigra. Lineage (NCBI taxonomy): Eukaryota > Viridiplantae > Streptophyta > Magnoliopsida > Malpighiales > Salicaceae > Populus > Populus nigra. The sequence continues at coordinate 23,034,333 of NC_084856.1, forward strand.
AAAACATTAACAGACTAATGAAAATAATTGTAGGGCCCAAGATCAAATCAATTGCTCAAACAGTAATCATAATTTATTTTAATTATGTGAAATTTTTACGTTAAAGAATTTATGTTGGAAAATAATGTTTAATATTAAAAGTAAGCGGGGTTTGTTTTTTATTTGACTTTAAATATATCAATTAATCATGTTTTAGATAATATTTTCATCAAATAATTCAATATTACAGGATTAAGTTTAGTTAATCAAGTAATTTAACATATAGATAAATTTAACATAAAACTTTTTTTTTTTTTGCAAGCCATTGATATTGTCTTTCGTTTTCAATTTTATTGGCCGACACGGTGGTCTATGATGGTCATCTCTGCCCTAACTCTCTTCATTCAAACACATCAATATTTTAATGAATGCATATTTTTCTTCTTTCGTAGTTATATAAATATATTTATAAAAAAGAAAATGAATTTGTTTTGAATGGACTAATATCATTCAGATTAAGAATCCAACAATAATTAATATGGAAGTAAATCAGCCTAACAGATATTTCTTTCTTCAATCAAATGAGCAACAATTGATGATGTTGACCGATTTCACAAGTCTACGGAGAAAAAGAAGTGCAAGTGGATGATGAAGCTAGCGGCAAATCACTTCATTCCATGAAAAAAGTTAGGGAAGAAATTGTTGATAATACAAGTCATTTAATTTCTTATCTCTTCTGCCATGTATTCCACAAGATCAAATCAATTGTTCAGAACACATGACTTTCCATGTCTATATATGAAGAAAAACCAAAGTAGTTTACGCAACAAGTTGGAGGAATTAACTGTCACTGACAGTGATTGTGGAGCCCTAGACTTGATGCATCTATTGGATCCTCATAAATAAGAAAAAAGACAACCACTCACATTGACTTGGTGCATCTAGTACTGGAACCTAATATGTCAAAAAATAAAATAATGAATTTTCTTAACCACAAATTCACATATGGCTTTTTTCAGTATTGTTGTTTTTTTCCAAGTTTAATCACAAATCCACAGATCAGTGGGTATATTTAGTATTGTAGTTTAATCACAAATCCACGGACTAATTTTTTTTTCATTTTTACTATGTGTCAAAGTCAATTGACTGTATGAAGAGAGCCAAAGTGTACAGTATTCACTGTCCCAAATACACATAACACTGCTTAATTAGTTCTCGCTACTGTGCTCATTAACATTCACTATTTATTGAAAAGTTGATTTAAATTGAACAGAATTTATATGTCAAACGTAGTATAAATAGGACCTCTATGGTTGCCCGAATGCACATATGACATAACAAACAACAATATTCTACGTAGTACTTCATAGAATTATCTATCTAAGATGATGATGAAAAAAATGGGGGCTTGGATGTTGCTAGCATTATTGACTTTGGTTGGCGACTGGTGTGGTCGTTGTTATGGGTGTTTGGAGGAAGAGAGAATTGGTCTCTTAGAGATCAAAGCTTTGATCGACCCAAACAGCATTTACATGGGAGATTGGGTGGAGTACAGTAGTAATTGTTGTGAGTGGTCTCGGATCGAGTGTGATAACACTACAAGGCGAGTGATCCAACTCTCTCTTCGGTATGCAAGGGATCAGAGTTTGGGGGATTGGGTTCTCAACGCATCTTTGTTTCTGCCTTTTAAAGAACTGCAAAGTCTTTATTTGTCCGGTAATGGACTGGTTGGTTGCTCTAAGAATCAAGGTCAGTTCAATGCTTCTGTTCTTGTAATCATAAAATAAATTCATATCATTGTGTGAATCTTATACTGAGATTACGCTGATGAAGTGGCTAGCTGGTGTTTAATGTCAATTATCTTGCTTTGATGTGTTTCTCTTCCAGGCTTCGAAGTCCTATCATCAAAACTGAGGAAACTGGAGGTACTTTACCTAAGTGAGAACCGATTTAATGATGATATAAGCATTTTATCATGCTTCAATGGGCTTTCCGCTCTCAAGTCTTTGGATCTGTCAGGCAATGAGATGACAGGATCAGGTAATTTCTATGTTGACCGTTTAATTATTTAGCTTTGAAACATTTTCTTTTCTCCTTGTCATATGATTTAGCTTCTATGCGTTTATTTCCTTCCAATATGCTTAATTTTGAGAAACATCATGCAGGTCTCAAAGTCTTGTCATCAAGGTTGAAAAAGCTGGAGAACCTTGACCTAAGAGGGAATCAGTGCAACGATAGCATTTTTTCATCTCTAACTGGGTTTTCATCCCTCAAGTATTTAAATCTATCAAGGAATCAGCTGACAGGATCATCTACTGGTATCAATAGTAAGTTGCATTCTCTTAAGAAAATTGAGGACTTTATATCTACTTAGTAATTAATGATAGCATTAATTTCATCTCTAAAGATTTATAAATTGTTTTTCTAATAAGACCGGAAGAGATCAAAATTAGGATGATTAAAGGTATTGTTACAGCTGTTATTATGGTCACCGTCAGTGCAGATTAATTAGGGTAGCTGGCAGATGCATGGACACGTGTTAGAAGTTGTTAAGAGTCAGTTAGAGTTAGTTAACAATATAATAAATCGTGTAATGATGCATGCGGGGAAGTATATATATAATGGTAGGAGGATTACGCACGCAAGAAATAACAGAATCATTCCTCTCTGCTTCATTCTGTTAGTTAACAATACACAAAATGGATACTTCCACTCTATCCTTCTTGACCAAAAAACGCAATCTTAATTAAGGCATAAAATCAGTACCTAGCTTCTGACCATTTTCTTTCAGGTTTTCAAATGCTAGTCTCAGGGTTGAGGAAATTGGAGGAACTGGATCTAAGTGACAATAAATTGAACGACAGCATTTTATCATCTCTCAGTGAATTTTCATCTCTCAAATATCTAGATCTATCAAGCAATAGGTTCACAGGATCAACTGGTCTCAATGGTAAAGTTGTAAATCATTCCTACCTCGAATGGCATTCCCTCGTGAGGTTTAATAATTACATGTGTATTAACCCTTAAGTAATTGTTTGGATGAAGCCTTAAAAAGGCTTTATATAATTAATTCTTTATCGAGTGAAATAATTTGAAACTTACATATACACGCTATTAACTTTTGTTCAATTTTTAAAAAATAAATGAAGGTGCATATTTAATTAATAAAATTTTAATATTATATTAAAAATATTTTAATTTTAAAACTTAAGCTATGTCTTGTAACATTATAAATTATTTAATTATTGTAAATTATTATTATTGATTAATTGTTCTCTCTATCACAGGTTTAAGGAATTTAGAAACCTTGAATCTGGAAATGATTGACTTCAAGGAAAGCATTTTGATAGAGTCATTGGGAGCGTTGCCATCCCTCAAGACCTTACATGCAAGTTTGAGTAAATTTACACACTTTGGGAAAGGTCAGTGACAGTTTTGGTGCCTAAAACAATATGATATTTATAATATATTGATGGATTTATCTGATCTGTTCCACAGGGTTGTGTAATTCGTCTAGCCTTGAAGAAGTGTGGCTCGATGGTTCTTCTCTCCCAGCAAGCTTTCTTAGGAACATTGGACACTTGTCTACTCTTAAAGCCCTATCATTGACCAGAGTTGACTTCAATAGCACCCTACCTGCTGAAGGTAATTCTACAAAAGAACAATTATAAGAGTATTGAAATCCAAATAACAGTTGTTCATTAGATATTAATTTGTGTTATATCTATGTTTTATTAAACTAGAAGTTTACTCCCAATGTTACGTATAGAAAAAGGATAAAATCTCTAAAATTTCTCAATCTCTAAAATTTCTGTCTTAAATTTAGGGTAGCTGGCAGATGCATGGAGTCAGTTAGAGTTAGTTAACAATAGAATAAATCGCGTAGTGATGCATGTGGGGAAGTATATATATAATGGTAGGAAATAACAGAATCATTCTCCTCTCATTTATTTCTCTGTTTTCCTTCTTCTCCTCCCCTGCTTCTCACCCTTCTGCTTCATTTTGTTAAGCCAAGCTTAACAGATTATTATATTACAATACACAAAATGGATACTTTAAGTCCATCCTTCTTGACCAAAAACGCAATCTTAATTATATTAATTTAAGTCCATCCCTCAAGACCCTTTCTCTCAGGGATACTAATTTAAGTCAATATTGAAAGGAATGGCTGCTCTGTACCACCACTATTTTCATCGTATAGGCACAAAAATTTCTAGGCCTAATTAGAGAACAAAACCGATCGGATAAAAGATTATAACTATTTTCATCAAAATGGGACCGCATAATTATAACTATTGTCTGATATTAAGAAGGCACCATAACAACAAGTTTTCTACGAAATAATGGACAACTGCCTGCTCACAGAATTTTGTCTCTGGAAAGCTAGAATATATGCTAAATGGCACCCTGCCTCACCAAAGTAAATTAAATCACCAAAATAGTACATCATTGATATATTCCTATTCCCTTAACATGAACATATGGATATATTCTGCAGGCTGGTGTGAACTGAAGAATCTTGAACACCTATCTCTCTCAAGAAACAATCTAAAGGGCGTACTCCCTCCTTGTTTTGGAAATCTATCATCTCTACAATCCTTGGATTTATCCGACAACCAATTGGAGGGGAATATTGCCTCTAGTCACCTTTCCCATCTTCCGCAGCTTGAATACCTCTCAGTTTCAAATAACTACTTTCAAGTTCCAATATCATTTGGTTCATTTATGAACCTCTCCAACCTCAAGATCTTTGTATGCGATAACAATGAGCTAATAGCTGCACCCAGTTTTCAGCCTTTAGTTCCAAAGTTCCAGCTTCGTGCTTTTAGTGCTTCAAACTGTACTCCAAAACCACTCAAAGCTGGATTTCCAAACTTCCTCCAGAGCCAACATGATTTGGAGTTTGTTGATCTATCCCACAACAAATTCGTTGGAGAACCTTTCCCATCTTGGCTGTTTGAGAATAATAGATTGTTAAGTCGACTATTTTTGAGAGACACCTCATTTATAGGTGGTCCTTTGCAGCTGCCACAACATCCAACACCCACCCTTAAGACAGTAGATATGTCTGGCAACAGCATACATGGTCCAGTTGCAAGGAACATATGTTCGATTTTTCCACGTTTGAAGAACTTCATGATGGCTAACAACAGCCTCACAGGTTGTATTCCTCCTTGTTTTAGGAATATGAGCTCTCTCGCATACTTGGATCTTTCCAACAATCACATGTCTTGTGAACTGCTTGAGCATAATTTGCCAACCTCGTTGTGGTTTTTAAAGCTGTCCAATAACAATTTCAAAGGGCGATTACCACTCTCTGTGCTCAACATGACTGACCTACGTTACCTCTTTCTCGATGGAAACAAATTTAGAGGACAAGTACCAGGTACCTTTTCTTTTGAATCATCCCTTGAGTGGTTGGATATCAGTAACAATCTTTTGTCAGGCATGCTTCCAAGGGGAATTGGGAACTCTTCAAAATACCAACTCGAGGGAATTGATTTGTCCAGAAATCGTTTTGAAGGTACCATTCCAAAGGAATATTTCAATTCTAATTGGCTTAAATTTTTAGATCTTTCTGAAAACAATCTGTCTGGGTCATTGCCGTTGGGCTTCCATGCATCAGATTTACGCTATGTCCACCTTTACAGGAATCAATTGAGCGGTCCACTGCCATATGATTTTTATAATCTCTCTTCGTTGGTGACATTAGATCTCGGCGATAACAACTTAACTGGGCCCATTCCAAATTGGATTGATAGCCTTTCGGAATTGAGCATTTTTGTTCTCAAATCTAATCAATTCAATGGGAAACTTCCTCATCAGTTATGCTTGTTAAGGAAATTAAGCATATTGGATCTTTCAGAAAATAATTTTTCTGGTCTGTTACCCTCATGTTTGAGAAATTTAAATTTTACGGCATCGGATGAAAAAACTTTGGATCCCCCTAGTACGGGGATACAAGATGATGGAAGCTGGGAAGAAATATTTGCATCCATAGGGGGAAGAGAATTTCCTCTTGATGACAAAATTTGGTGGCCAGAGATCAGTGTAAAAATATCTGTGGAGCTTACAGCAAAGAAAAATTTCAACACTTACGAAGGCGATATCCTTCGTTACATATCTGCTTTGGATCTTTCTTGTAACAGATTCACTGGAGAAATCCCGACAGAATGGGGAAACTTAAGTGGGATATATTCTCTAAATCTGTCACAAAATAATCTCACTGGATTGATCCCTTCATCCTTCTTCAATCTGAAGCAGATAGAGAGCTTGGATCTTTCACACAACAACTTGAATGGGAGAATTCCTACACAACTCGTTGAACTGACCTTTCTAGCAGTTTTCAACGTGTCGTACAATAATTTGTCAGGAAGAACACCGGAGATGAAAAATCAATTTGGTACCTTTGATGAGAGCAGTTATAAAGGGAATCCTCTTCTTTGTGGACCTCCATTACAAGACAGTTGCGACAAAACAGAATCACCATCAGCGAGAGTGCCTAACGATTTCAACGGAGATGGTGGCTTCATAGACATGGACACTTTCTATGCCAGCTTTGGTGCGTGTTACATAACTGTGGTGTTGACAATTGCAGCAGTACTGTGCATAATTCCGCATTGGCGACGCAGGTGGTTTTACTTCATTGAAGAATGCATTGACACTTGCTACTGCTTTTTGGCTATAAACTCTCCCAAGTTGTCCAGATTCAGAAGGTGATTGGATCTTATCAGGAGCGTGGGGGCTGCTTTCTGAATTTGTTGTAATCCTCTGTGGAGAAGCAGTCGCATTCCAAATCAATGGTTGCTCACTGCATGTTTAGCAATTTGCCTGTGAGAAGTGATCTGTGGAAGTGTTCTTGTTGCGTAGCCTTTCTGTTTTGATGTGACTTGTGTTTGTCCTTGTGCTTGTATCAGTATTTGTTTGTTTCTTTGTTATGTCTTAATTTTGTTGAGCAACCAACCAATATTTCTTGGCTTCTTGTGATTTCTATATCCCTAATAATATTGGAATTTATTCACAATTGTAATAGTTTACAGTATCGTATTTTCTCAATTAAAAAAATAATTGATAGAACCGAAGGAATGTGGTAAAGCAATAATTTTGTTTGCTGAAAGAACATAAGTCTAAACTTAAAACAAGGCAATATTTTATTTATTTATTGAATAATCAGTATTTACCTATTTTGGTAATTTTCTCAGCCTTAGTTATTTAAGCCTTACTTGTGGGCTATTTTGAACATCAAGAGTTTATTTCAGATTTTTCTCTCCTGTTGGGTCTCTTTCAAGCCCATTTTGCACTTAATTTTGAATTCTTTTAATTAAATCGGTTTTAAACTTTTATATCAACAATTGGAGTATTGTTTTAAGATTAGATTATTTAATTGTAATTTTTCTGAGAGTTTTTTTTCTTTATTCCTCTATAATTTCAAGGCTATAAGAGAACCCTAATTCATTCACGCCTCATGAAATTCAATTTGGCCAGTAGTGGTATAAGGAAACGAAAAGATTGTTAGAAAAATTAAGAATTTTGAATGTTTCATTTTAAAATGGTGACTACTTTTCAATTTCAGATTGTTCAATCTTCTATTACTTGTTTGCTTCTTGTGATTTATACTACTGTGACAGTCAATCTTGATGATACAAATTACCTGTTCCAATTTTATACTTGGCTCCTGCAAGCCTGCAATTGAGGGGGAATGTAAAGATATCAAAGGCTCTAGTCCTGCCACATGTCAAAAGATTAGAGAATGAAATGGTTAGAATGTTGTTAGTAGTTGTTAGTCTTGTTTGTCAGTTAAGAGAATCAGTTAGTATTATTTAGTGAAGAATAGATAATGTGAATGAGCTTCCTACTGTAGCAAAATATAAACCAAGCTGTTGAGAGTATTGAATTTAGATTGAGCTCCCCTTTCCAGCTTCCTACCTGAATTGGTTGAAATGATTCATTTGAGATACTTAAGTTTAAGATGGACCATGATAAGTGAGCTTCCAGAGTCCATAAGAAAGCTCAAGTACTTGGAAATACTTGATTTGAAAGGGAGTCTTGTATCTTCTTTGCCTGCTGGGATCACACAATTGACATGTCTTTGCCAGCTCCGTAACTATCAACACAGTTTTCAGTCATCATCGTTCTTCCCAGACTCTCATAAAATGAGAGTTCCAACAGGAATAAGAAGATTGACGAGCCAGCAGAAATGGGGAAGTGTTGAAGTGAATGAAGATTATGAGTTAGTCAGGGAGTTGAGAAAGCTAATTGAGTTGAGAAGGGAATGGATCTCTGTTATATTTTGTGTTGCTTCTCATTTTTTTATCCTCACACAAAAAAGAAAAAATGCAAAGAAATAAAAAAATTATCAGAAGAAAACAAAAATATATAGAAGTAAAACAAAGATATAGGGACGCCCAAAAAATGATCAAAGATTAGTTGTGGAAGTTCAAAAATATAAAAATTGAAATTGAACAATATGTTTTCAATTCAATTGGAGGAAGAAAAGTTTAAAATCAGATGTTTAAAGACTCAATTAGATTTTGTTGAAAGATTAATTGAGTTTATGAAAGGTTAAATTGCAAGAAAAAATGATTTTTAAGTCAATTTTGCCTTTAATTTGAAGAAATTAAAGTTTGGGGGTCGTATTACAATTTTTAAGAGTTAATTTGATCAAATCAAGGGCTTAATTGCATAAAAATTGAAGTTTGATGGCACTTAAGGACTTGATTGAAGAAAACCAAAACTAAGGACCAAACTAGAAAAGGCACGTAAATATAGGGGATGGAATTAACCAAATCAGGGGCTAAATTGAAGAAATTGAAAGTTTGTTGATCAATTGAGGGTCAAAATGCACAAATTCAAAACCAAGAACCAAAGTGAAAAGAGCAGTCAACTTCAAGGCTAGCTTTTGAATTTGGAAGGGATGTAATTGAATTGATTCTTAAAATCAAAATCTCAATTGAGGGCTTGATTGAACAAATTCAAAATTAAGGACTGATTTGGAAATAAAAGGTTTCTAGCGCCATTTTCTTTTAAATGAAACGACGAGTTTCGTTCAAAACGAAGTTGCATCATTCACTATTCACATTAAAAAACAGAGAGAAAACGGTGTCATTTTGTATGGCACTGTACATCTTCTCCTTCCCCTGGACACACTACAGGCAAGGGAAGAAGAAGATTGTTCCCTTACTTCCCTTGCAGCGCCACTCTCCCTCTCTTCCAAAAACCAACAAGACCCACAACCATGGCCTACTACCAGATGAAAAAACAGAGGGGACAAGCCCTGCGGGTAGCTATCTAATGACCGTCTGGCCACCCTATCCCTGCGTCATTATTGGACAAAGGTAGTAGATCTCTCTCCCCTTTCCCCCCTTATAAATACCAGGGGACAAGAGAGGAAAGGAGGAGAAAAATAGGAGAGAGAACAAAAGAGGGACGGAAAAAGAAAAACAGGGGGAAACATAGAAAGGAAAAGAAAGGAAAACAGACGAGAAAAACAGAAAAAAAACAAAAAGGAACAACAAAGAAAAGGAAAAACAGCAAACAAAAAAAACAGAGAAGGAGAGAAGAAAAGCAGTCTTTCTCTCTCTATTTCTCTTACTGTAAGCTGCATCACCACCGCAAAACACCGATATTCTTCCTCCTCACAGCCACCAGCATCACCGTAAGCCATCACATGTCCGCTTCCCCCTCTCCTTCTCCTTCTTCTTCTTCTTCTCCCCCCCAATCTTCATTGTTCTACTAATGAACAGTGGAGAGTGAATTATAATTCACTCTCCAATGTTCACATAACATGTAAATAGTGGAGAGTTATTATTCCTAGGTCGGACTAATGCCTGCCTAGAACAAAACATCTGGGTCGGGTCCAACCTAATCCCCCTCAGTATAGAGTATATTGGGCTGAAATCGGCCCAACCCCTAATTCGGGCCGATATTGGCCCCACTCTGCTAGGCTAACCTCAGCCTAGTCGCTTTTTAGGTCGACTTTGCGCTAATTCCTTTTAAGTCAGACTTGGCCTAACCAGGGTGGGCTCAACCCATATAATTGGGCTAAGCCCATCCTAATATATTTTAATATATAATTATAATTATAATTATATATTATATATAAAAAAACAACAAAAAAATCCAAAAATCCTTTCAAAAAAATTTGTGATTTTCTCATGTATTTTTCTACCATTTTGTATTAATATTGGTTTATATTTTTATACTATAAAGATACAAATCCAGTATTAAAATATCTGGTTTTCTCTAAAATATTACAAATATATATATATATATATATAGAAAAACAAAAAAAAATATCTTGTTTTCATGCATACGGTTAAGTCTCTTAAGCTTATAAGAAATTTTCATATCATATTTTCATACAACAAAAAATTCAAAAAATATGTATTAACATGCATTTTGATTTTTAAAAACCATTTTATTAAACCCATGAGAACTAGACCAATATTTTAAAAATATCAAAAACATTATTTTGTTTTCTTTTAATATCTGGGATTTTAAACATATACATAAGACATATTATTAAAATTAAATAAGAAGTAGTTCTTTTTTTTTTACTTTAGAATAGTTAGGTTTTATCTGATAAGATAATGATCTCCTAACTGAAAAGGATTTTTCTTAAACTTTTGATAGACCAACAATTAGAAAACACAACAACACCTTAGTATACATTACACAATAAGCAATGCAGCTTACCTTAGGTAGAGTGTATTAGGGGTGCTAATATCTTTCCTTTAAGCAACCAGTCCTCGTTGTTGTAACCCATTTTTGGGTCCCCCACAAAATATATATATAAAAATATATATATATATATAGCCAAAGGAGGTTAAGAAAAATAACAGGAGGCAAAAGCGCTCAGAAAATGGTCGGAAAATACAAAGATTGGATTTTTGACAGTATATTCTTGAAGGAGGAGAGCCCTGTTGGGGATGAGAATTTGAAATTTGAGGAGGAAAGCCCAAATTTGGATGTTTATGGACTTGATTGGATTTTTAAATGAATTTATAAGGGATTTGATTGCAAGAAAATTGATTTTTAAGTCAATTTGGGCTTTGATTAGAAGAAATTTAAGTTTTGGGGCCAAAATATATTTTTTAGGAATTTATTAGGTCAAATCAGGGGCTTAAATGCATAAATATTGAAGTTTAAGGACCAATTAGGGACTTAATTGAAGAAATCCAAGACCAGGGACCAAAATTGAAGAGGCGCGTAAATGGAGGGGCTGGAATTAATTGAATCAGGGGAATAATTGAAGAAATTGGAAGTTTATTGATCAATTAAGGGCTCAATTGCAGAAATCAAAGGCCAAGGATCAAAGTGAAAAACGCGGCCAAATATAGGGACGAGGTTCGAATTCGGCAGGGATTCAATTGAAGGGACAAGATAATTGAGGGCCGATTTGAAATTTGGCGCGTTATGGCACCATTTTTTTAAATGAAACGGCGCGTTTTATCCAAAACGACGCCGTTTCATACTTAAAAAAAAAAAAAAACAAAAGGCTGAACGGTGCCGTTTTGAACGGCACTGTTCCCCTTTCTTCTTCCCCCCGAACATGCAGCGGGGAAGAAGGAAAAAGAAACATTTGTTTAAGTTGTTGGTCCCTCTAGCCCACCGACCAACCCGAGGCCCCATGTCGTTGGACCACCGACCGAAGACGTTGGCCGACCACCCGCCGTGCTGCCGAAACCGAGGGAGGCACGCTTGGATAGCGGCGCCCCGACCAGCCGCCGCGCGGCTAGCTGCTCCCCATGCTCCACAGTGAAAAGCCACTCACTTGGCTCTATAAATAACACAAACACAGCTGCATTGAGGGGGGGGAAGGAAGAAAAAAAAACGGGGGGAGAGGGAAGACCCGAAGAAAAAACAGAAGAGAGAGAAGAGGAGAGAGAAACAACCAAACAGGGGACAGGGGCACCGAAACCCAGCACTGAGAGGAAGGAAAGCTAGAAACCGCGAGGGAACGTAGAAAACAAAAATACAGCAACGAACCGGGAGGAACGTCGCTGAGCCGTAGGAGACCGGAGCACCGCTTGGAACTGCCGTTGGAATCACAGCGCCGCTTGACACCGCCACCAACCTCCACCGGAGCACCGGCAACGCGACCACCTCCTCCACGCCAGGTACGGTTTTCTGTTTTTTTCCTTTCACCTCTGCATTTAGTTTGCAGGCGTCGGCCTCCTGCATGCAGAATCGTTCTGCATGCAAGAGGCGGGGGGGGGGGAGAAAATAATTCTCCCCCCCGCTGGGCTGTCTTCCTGGGCCAGCCCGATGCTGGCCCAGCCTTGCATGTCTGGGCCGGTACCGGCCTAGACGGAAGAAGCATTTTAGTTTGGGCCGATCTCGGCCCAAATTCGTTTTGGGCCAAGATCGGCCCAACATCTTTGGGGCTGAGCCCGGCCCATCCCAGTTGGTTGGGCCGGACCAGCCCAGCCCATTTAATATTATATATTATATATATTATTTTGTTTTTGTTTTATTTATATATAGATATATATATATATATATGAAAAAATTTTAAGAAAATTCTGAAAAACTTATTTCAAAAAATATGTGATTTTCCGTAATTTTATTATTATTTTTGATTAATATCGGTTGGTATTTTTATACTGTAAAGATACAATTCCGGTATTAAAATACCCGGTTTTCGTCAAAGCGTCACAGATTTTCAAAAAAAAAATGTCTTTTGCTTTCCAAAAATTTTCTAAATACCTTTAAAAATATTTTTGATTTTTTCTGCATATTTTTATCAAAGTGGATTAATATTTGGTTGTATTTTTATACTGTAAAGATACAAATCCGGTATTAAAATACCCGATTTTCGTCAAGACATAAAAAAATAAAATAATTTTAAAATGTTTTGTTTTCATGCATACGGCCTAGTATCTCCAATATATATATATATAAATATTATAACATCATGTTTTCATACAACAAAGAAAGTTTCAAAAAAACAATATATGTATTAGCATGCATTTTGGCTTTAATAACCAGTTTATTCAAGCCATGAGAACTAGGCCAATATTTCAAAAATTCTAAAAAAATATTTTTGTCTTCCTTTAATATGTGGGATTACGAATTTATACGTAAAACGTATTCCTGATTAAATATGTTTTTTTACATTGACGTTAGAACGGTTAGGCTTTACCCGATAAGATAAGGATCTCCTTATTGAGGAGGACTTTTCTTGAACCATAGACGGACCAACAACTAGGAAACACAACAAGACCTTGAATTTTATCAGACAAATAAACAATGCAGCTTACCTTTGGTAGGGCGTATTTGGGGCGCTAATACCTTCCCTTTACGCAACCAGTCCCCGTACCCAATCTCTGAGACCAGTTAGGGTTCCTAGTGACCAAAATACTATGTGGCGACTCCCATTCCATTTTCTACCAACAAAAGACAATATGTTTTGTCTCCCCACATTTGCCAAATAGATACCATACACTTTCCTAGATTTTTAAAAAGTGGAATTTCGTCGCGACGCCGCGCACCCGCGACACTCGTGTCCGATCTTTGAGACCAGTTATTGTTACTAGTGACAAAAATACTAAGTGGTGATTTTCATTCCCTCTCTCCACTAATAAATGACAAAAAATCCTTTTCTACTCCATTTCTCGTTACCACCCAAGAGGACAATCACGTGCGACACTTTGGACAGGTTGATTAATTTGTTGCTTATTTATCACGCTATGTCATGTAGCTTTTAGTTATTATTTTGAATTCTAAAAGATAGAGACAGACTTTTTGAAGACATGGTTTTAGAGTTGAATTTTGCTGCGTAGACTTTTTATTTTGCGTCTCTCTCTCTCTCTCTCTCTCTCTTCACTTATGTCTTAAAACATTAACCAAACACAATCTACTATCAAATTTAATAGTTTTACTGATTAAATTTTTTTTTCAGTATTTACACTCATAATTTGTCGGTGTGTATATTACCAATGGGCTAATGGATGGAAACAATCTGTCAGAAAAACTCTCATCTGTAATTTATTGTTTTCAGTAATAAATATATTGATGAATTTACAGACGACAAAAGCACATAAAAAAATTATTCACTACATTCTATTGATATCTTTATCAGTAAACTTAACATATCATCGACAAGAAAATCATATGTAATGTCATCAGTGTTTTTATTTATCCATCGATAAATATAACATCCCCAACAGAATACCATTTGTAATTCTATCAGTGAGTTAACCGTAGAAGTGATATTTGCAATAGTTATTTTTCAACTCTCTCTAAATATACAAACAGAGTTGTTCCTTCAGTAACCCCGTTAGTGGGGTGTGTGTGTGTGTGTGTGTCTATATATATATATATATATATATATATATATATATATATAAGTAGAAAAATAATTAAAATAATATAAAAATCAAATATGTATTACAAATTTAAATATTTGTACGTTCAAATACAATAAATCTAAAATAGAGGCAGTATTGGAGGAGAAGGAGGCTAGTCGTCATCGGGATCGCGGGGCCAATTAGAAGGTGTGCATGTACCACCCATCTGTGATATCATCTTCATTACCAATCAATGAAGTTCTTTATAATTAGCATTGAGTCATTCACATTTTTTTATTAAGATGAGTTATTTGAGCATGTATTCGTTGGTATAACATCACAACGAGCTTGAGAGTTTGAGTGGTTAGAATTGAATGTGAGCATCCAACTGTCGCACGTCAAAAATCTCGGCGCGGCGTCGGCTGGCGATTTTTTGTTATATTGATTTGATTGTTTTGCTTGATTGGTTCGTTGGAGTCGCCACCTAGTAATTTATTGAGGGCTACTAGGAAACCTGATGTACTGGTCTTGTCAGAGATTCACGGGAAAGGGACTGGTTGTGGTTAGGAAAGGTATTAGCACCCCTAACGCACCCTACCTGAGGTAAGCTGCTTCGTGGACTTGATGTGTTTTTTTTAAAATAAAATTTTAGCCCAATTCTAAGGCTTTGATAAATCAGTTATTGGTTCCCAAAACATATGTAGATACATGTTCTACATTTTTATGGGAAATACAACATGATTTTTATCTGTCCTTTAGATATTTGTGCATATAAATTAAAATATTAAATTCATTTTTTTTTATTCAATAACATACATAAAAAAAATACACAAACACACACAATCTCTTTTTCTATCATTGTTCTCTTTCTTTTCTTTTCTTTTGTTACATCCAAATTCACTAACATACAAATAAAAATTCAAACTAAACAAATATTACATTAATCAATTTGAAAATTACAAAATAAACCCTCAAAAACATCCTAAGGCTTTTGGAACAGTGCACGGGAACAGTGCTGGAGAATTCTGGGCATCTTCTGTGTCCATGAACAGTGGTGGCGCGTCTTCCCACGCGCCACCGTCACTGGCGGCGCGTGGGCTCACGCGCCGCCGCTGGAAGCTCAAACGAACAGGGGATCGGCAATGTCCTCTTCCCCTCCGTCTTCCCACGCCAGCGGTGGAGTCCCCGTCACCTGCAAAAAACCAAAAAAACACACTCAAGGTAGTCGGTTCAAATTTTTCTTTCCTCTCCAGATCTGAATACCCTCTGTTTTATTTCTTCCTTTTAGTTTGTTTCCCTCTGCTGGTCGCAGATCCGGCCGGTGGTGCTGTCATCCGTGGCAGCTGAAGCTGCCCTTGAGATGGGGAAGGCTGTCTGGTTGGCGGGTTTTGTGCTGATGGGGAGGAGATCGCCGGGTCTGTGCAGTGAGCGGCTGGAGGAGCAGAGGAGGAAGGAGCGGCGTTGCTGTGATGGGAAGGAGACCTCACTGCTGGACCTGTTTCAGGTGGCTGGTGGATCTGTTTCTTCGGGCATGGAGATCGGCTGTTGCTGCTGGCCTCTGTCGGGTGGAGCTGGAGACCGTGAGAAGGAAATGGGGAAAATGTTGGATGTGCTCTGGACGTTGATTGTTGTCAAGAGGGAGAAGGAAAATGAGGAGAGGCAGGGGGTTTTGCCGTCGATTCTGGTTTCTTTTGGCCAAGGGGCTGTGAGCGGCTGCTGGGTGAGGGGGAGATGGTCGGCTGTCAAGAGGGAGACGAGGACGATGAAGATGGAACTAGGGATAATATTAAAAAAGACTGGCATGAATCAAGCAAAGTCGAAGACCAGAGATGATATCCTTTGATCTAGAAAGAAACAGCATTTGTAATATATATTACAGAGATCATAGCTATTAAACCTAGCACAGTTCTGTATAAATTTTTACAAATCATGCTGGAAATCTAACTTGGTTCATGTTTCATTTCAAATGGTATTAGATATTGATTTAGTTAACTCAACTCTAAAAAATATTTTTAATTTTTTTATTAGAACAATATTATTTTAAAATTAATCAAATAATTTTTAGATTAATCTAACAGTTTGATAACATAGGTTTTAAATCGAATTAGATTCATGTCAGGTAAGATAATTATGATAGATATAAGTTTCTATAAAAACCTAGCATAGTCTTATGAATCAACTCAATAATCAATAATTAGTTGATCTAAAATTTGATTCAAATTATTTTGAAAATTGATCTAGTTTAGTTAACTCTTTTTTTTAGCCATCAAAACAATCTTTTATGTCATAGATAAATATAATAACTTAACAACCTAGATTTTAAATGAGGTTGGATATGGTTGGATCCAACTTGTGAATTAACCTAAGAACATAGATCTTAAATAAGGTAAGATTTGGGCCTGGAGATAAATTCTTATGACATGGCAGGAGTGGATATTTGTGAGATACGAAATCGCATAAAATGAGGAAATAGTGGGGATAGAATGATAATTAACCCCACGAACCAAGAAAGTTCATAGAATAGGCCAAAGAGGTCTATAGTCACTAGCTAATGACCAACACACAAAAAGAAAAAAAGCTCATATTATCATGTGCCTAAATGGTCCTACACTACTACACATTTTCAAGTGCTACCGACCCCCTCCTCGCCCCCACTCCCACCAATGAGTTCAGCTTGCATGTGATATACGAACACTACTTATTGTAAAGGAAAACCCTGCCCTTTTCCGAACCCAGAAATCCCCTCTCTTAGCTACTCATCTTCAGCTTGAATATTAAGATTATTTCATTCTTAAAATATTTTTTAAAAAATCACACGCATATATATAAGATTTTATCTTGATTACCATGTAAATTGGTTTTAAAATAATGCGCATTGCTGGCTTAAAAGGTAAAAAAAAAACCACTTAAAAAAAATCTTATATCACACACATTTATATAAGATTTTTTTTTTTTTTTAAAAAAAAAAAACCGTATCTCTTGCTCACGAAGCAACAATTGGGATTAAGTTTTGATACCCACGTCATCGTGGTAAGAAGAAAGACAATATTGTGGTCTAAGACAGAGTCGACTAGACCACACCCTACCCTTGTTGGGTTCTCCTTTAGGCACACCACTTTCTCATTTAAGGGCTAACACGTGTGCTAAGGCTAAAACGCAGTTGTCGATTTCAATAGAAACATGTGGATGCATATGCCAAATGGGGTTAAGGAGCTAAATTGTCATGATGAAGAAGATTGAATTATTGACTAAGGACCACATGCAATCTTGCTCTTGCTCTTCTTTTGTAGACTGCCTTGTTGCGAAACAAATCACAAATTACCCGTGTTTTTATTCAATTATATGTTATACCCACAAATCCTCACATGTATCCATGTGCCTTCATTTATGAACATATTGTTTTCTTCCTTTTGTTTTGCCTTTTGATTCATCAACATCATCAATTTCGTATAAAGATTATGATTGCAAGTGTTCGATAATATTATAGTAATTTTTGTGGATATAATTTCTATTTTTTTTTAAATTGTAGCTTTTATTTAATCCAAGTTTTTCTCGTAATTTAAAATATAAAGTAATTTAAAAAATAAAAATAAAAAATCAAACAATTTTTAAGATTATAGTTAGCCCAAAAGTATATCCAGCAACAAATTGTCAAATATAGTGTACTTGTGTTTGAAATTGTAGTTATGTTAACAAGAAAGTCGATTTTTAAGTAACTAATCGGTAGGTTTCAAATGAATGAAAAATGAGTTTTTGGTGTGTTTAAATACAATATTAAGACAATAAAAGAAATCTCATGCTTTTGAAAACTCATTCCCAATTTCCAACTTGTCAAGATTAAGGGAAAACATTATACAGGAAAATTAGGTGATTCAGCTCATTTATGCTGTTCTTCGAGAAAAAAAAATATTGAAAAACTAATGGGTAATATACCACTTGAAGCTTGAACTAAGTGAGGGGAAGAGAGAAAAAATAAGAGAAAGGGAAAAAAAACAAGTGATTTAGGTGATTCAGCTCATTTGGATCATGGTTGTTAAATATTGTTTCATCTAATGGGTAATATACCTCTTGAAGCTTGACCTAGACTGAATTTTAATTCTTACGTGTGCTTTAAATATCATGGAAACACAAAGGGAAGTGTTTCTAAAAAGGATTATGCCCCTTCTAAGTAAAGCTTTCTAGTATTGCTCAACTTCACAGAACTGGTAAAATATTTCCCTTGCTACCTTCGTGTGTGAGGTGATTAAATTGTGTTTGATTAAAGATGGGGATGGTACCCTAAATTTTGTGACCTAATATATAGGTTACTACTACATTCCAATAGATGCTACGAATTAAGCATTATCATTGTCACCTGGCCTGTATTTTTTGAACGTAATCTGACTTGCATATGCCCACAACATTGTAAGGTGTTAATCAATCTGTCGGCATGGTTTGCAGGAATAATTAACATTGTAATAACTATTGACTAACATCGGATCATAGAACAATTCGTACTGAAGAGTAGCATAGATTTTGAACGCTCATAATTCTCTTTTAATATCTACATTTCTGGTATGATTAGGTGAAGAAAATCAAGCCCGCATTTATGCTGTTCTTGGTGTTCAGGTTGTTGCATTTATCGCTCTCCGCCTCTGGCAAGGTACTGGGAAATAGAAGAGAAGAAGCTTCACATTGTTAGTCAATTGACTTGGATAGGAAAGGATCTTCAATCTTTAAGGCCTTCACCGAATAGCCTCTTCACATTGAAGTCATGCATTGAAAAGAAGACTGATTTTTCCTCCCCATGTCTTTTCTTTAGATAATCTTTATATACCATATAAGGCAACATTATACATACGAGGGCTTATTCATGCTGCAAAACCATTCATGCTTAGGATAGGGTGATGGGGTCTAGAAAGGACCTATCATAGATTAAAATTGTGGATTGATTCCATCATGAATTTCAGCATGTTGCAAAATCAATCAACATTATTGTGACCACCAAAGCAATGTTTCCAAGAATTTCTGGTAATGGCACTAGGCCCTAGCTAGACTTGAGAACCTTGTGGCTCCCAGCCATTGGTGGTAGACTAGCTCACATAAGTTTTTGAAATGGAGATTGCTCATGGAGCTTAATGTAACCTTTAATTGTTACACACAAGGTTAGTCAATTCACCTCATCTGTAAAAATATAACTCTCATTTATTTTTAAATCAAATTAAGAGTTAACTCAATTAAATTTAAGTGATCGTGATCGAGATAAATTCTAGTAAGGATCAACCGAGTTAACTTCAAATATTTTTTTTAAAAAATTATATTCAAAATAATATCATTTTATTTTTTTATTATTCTTCATCTCAACAATGTTTTACTTAAAAAATTCAAAATAATACCAAATAATGTTATTACCTTTGGGTTTGTTTGGGAGTGTGATTGTGATTGCTTATCAAAGTGTTTTTTATTTTGAAATATATTAAAATAATATTTTTTATTTTTTAAAAATTATTTTTGAAATTAGCACATTAAAACAATTCAAGATATAAAAAAATTAATTTTTAATAAAAAAATATTAAATTTTTTATAAGTTGACTCGCGTTTTTAAATATTCTCTAAACTCAGGGAGTTGCACTGGTTCTGATAACTATAATTGCAGGGGATGCCAATCTTCTCCAATTTAAAAAGGTGCTTAATATAGAGATTTTATTTTCAGGAGTCAAGTGACATGTCTTGTATTATAAAATATTTTTATTTCCTCCATGCATATGTTCTTCAATGTATATAATTCAGGAGTTTAAATGTAATGGTTCTGAAAATAAGATTAGGTATGGTATGTTATTCAAACTAATCAAGAAAATGATAAAATATTTTCTATCAAACTTAAAAATAATTAACAAAATAATATTATTAAACTCGATTTAATTTGATAGGTTAACACGAGACTTAATATAAGCTAATTTTAAAAGAATAATTAAAAGTTAACCTAATTAAATTTGAACGATTCATCTAATTAATCAACCAGCTACATGGTTTAAACATAATTTTTTTTATTTTTTTAAATAATATTGTTTTTACTTTTATTTTTTAATTGAAAGAATATTATTTTTTCTTAACCAATGTCAACTCAAGTTAAATTATCCAACTCTAGTTCCAACTAAACTTGATTTAATAATTTTTGAATGAAAGAACCTGATATGATAAGAAATTAAGAATATGGAGGTTTTTCCTTTTCTTTTCCCAAATGGGAGTTAAGAAATTTAATCGATAAGCTTTTGATGTTTCTCATTTATGTATTTGTTTTTGTCAAATATTAATTTGGATAATTAATTAGCTTGAACAGCTTTCTCTTTTGTTTTTCACTTCTCTTTCGCTTCAATAATTTTGTTTCCTTTTGTGAGGGAAGTTTTCCATCGAGATCAACAATAATTCGACATCTGATCTATGTATAATTGTCATTCACATGACTTTTATGAAATGCCAACATTGCATGTGCATCAATAGTTAGCGAAGCTAATTTAATCCAACTTTTTTGACACGACTTAGTGAGGAGATTATAGACTAACATGTCTTGTCCATAAAATTATAAAAATCTTACCTACATTTGGTAGAACACTCAATCAAATCTAACCTAAATTTGATAGAACACTCTATCATAATTCTGATTAAAAGACATTACAAAAAATTAGGATTGGATAACCTGTCCTTTTCTTTTGTTTTTCTAGCTAAGATGTATAAATTATTATTATGGAGGGAGGGTTAAGGGTTAGGATTTTACAAGTGAGATTTCATTATAAATTCGTGTTCAACCGAATTATTAGTGTATCTTTTCTTAACAATTAAAGAACTAATCTAAACCTAAATTATTTTTCTTGAATATACTTTTAACTCTAAACCAAAGGATATATATGTGGTCATTTACTCCTTCATGGAAAAGGAAAGAGAACATTCTTGTTTGAAAACCTATCTGAAATTGATAGGTTGATTTAAAATCTAGGTGGATTTAAAATCTAAATCGGGTTAGATTTCAATAAAAATATATATAGAATTAACTTGGTGTGATTTACTTAAAACTTGAGTTGGCTTACAACCTGGTGAGCTCGGAAAAAACCAAGTTAAAATCCGGTTAAAAACTATTGACCTTTTTCTTTTAAGAATTTCAATAATATCATTTTTATTTTTCATGAAATAAAAAAATCAAGTTAACTTTAGCTAACATATCAAATCTATGATCTAAGATTTACTTTAGATTAACTCTT
Organism: Populus nigra; assembly: GCF_951802175.1. Classification (NCBI taxonomy): domain Eukaryota; kingdom Viridiplantae; phylum Streptophyta; class Magnoliopsida; order Malpighiales; family Salicaceae; genus Populus; species Populus nigra. Next base: position 23,055,838 of record NC_084856.1, read on the forward strand.
GAATCGAGTTTAAAAATTATATATTTAATGATGGTCACACGAGGATGTTGAGAAATATTAAACCTAGATTCCAAATTTTACCATGCACTAAAGCCATCTCTTGAAATTCAATCCCTAAACCATCTCTTATGATCTAAAATTTAGGGGAAAAAGCTGTACCAGTTTACCCCAAACCTATAGCTCAATATTATAGTTTTTCTAATCCACTAAATTTTACTCTTAGAAGATATTTAAAAATATGATTGCGGTTGCTTTTTAAAATGTTTTTCATTCGAAAATACATTAAAATAATGTTTTTTATTTTATAAAAATAATTTTTGACAACAGTATATCAAAATAATCTGAAAAATACTAAAAATATATTAATTTAAAATAAATAAAATTTATTTTTATTTTTTTAAAAAAATATATTTTTAAAATAAAAAAACAAACTGCTTAAATAAAATTTTAGAAAGCAATCAAAGTAGATAAACGACAAGACAAAAGAATCACTTTTGAGTTGGCAAGGTCCAACCTTCAGACAAACAAAGGACCCGACATCACTAGGTGTGCTGGGTTGTGTTGGACTCTAAACAGTGAAAAAGAACAAACGTTCTTGGCAGTTAGCATATTGTTGTTCAAATAAAATAAATAATCACAACAAAAAAGCAAACATGTCTTCCTTTATTTTTGCAAGAATCAAGTTGACTCTCAACATCCAGAATATTGTTGGGTTTGGAATTTGTGTTGCAATGGTTATTCCACGCACTTGCATCTCCATGTTTGCAGGCTGGGATAAGGACCCCTCCCTCCACTGTAGCTTCGCCAGTGACCACACAGTCTACCCCCATTCTGGGGTTCAAGCTATGGTTATTCTTTCCCTTTGGCAATTTAATTAGGTCAACATGGTTTATATGCAACTAATTATAATCTTGGCAACATGGTTTTGCTTGCGATTAATTAAATATATAAAACAACTACATGATGTTAGACTTAAGTAACATTAAAAATGATTGTTTTTTGAAGCAATTTTTCCATGATGAAATGGTTGGATTTGCATTAATGTAATGAGAATGAGTTAGGATGATGTAATGCGAAGGAAAAGCATGGTAAGAAATAGACTTGCTTAACTTAGAATATAATATACATCAATTTGCAATGGTGATTCCAAAGCTTATCTTTAGAGTGTAATTCCAAAGCTGCTGTAGAAAAGGAACCTATGACCTGATTCATATCCATTATGGAATAACTATTACCTTATCTTTAGAGTGTGATTCCAAAGCCCCTGCTACCCCTTTGAAAAGGTGTAGGTCTTAGAAAAGTAACCTATCACGTCCAGGTATGTGTGGCCAGTCTTTGTGATATCAGCCCAAGTACCAAAGTATTTTTTTAAAAATATTATTTTTTATTTTTTATTTTTATTTTTTATTTTTTACATGCTCGAACTATTTCATAAGCAAGGCAAGAGACAGGATAACGATCTATGAGGGTTGGAGACAGGTTTTGCGTCGCCCAGTTCACTTGTCAGGCCATTTCATGTGCGGGAAAAACTGGCAAGCTTCGTTGGAACATAAATTTTTGATTCAGTAAAAGACGATGCTGGCAAATGTATAGAAATGTTTTGGAAATATGATGCTGGCAAATGCATAGAATTGTAATGGAAATTTGATTCTTAAATTGCCAAGTAGCTATAGAGTGACACCTCGATGCTACATAATATCTAACAAGCTGTTTTGCTTCAAACCAATTCAACACATTCTGGGCTAGCATAAACTTTATACCAAACCACAAAAAAAGATTTAACATATCATGCAGCCTGAAACTCTTCCAAACCATAATTGCATGCAAGAATGTTCATCAGTCCTGCTTTGGTGTAGATACACCTTGTAAACCTCCAATGACTCCAAAATCTAACTGGCTTTCACAGGTTGAGCTCTAGGCCTCCACAGTCCCACCCTATACTTGTGAGCATATTTCAATATCAGCTTCCTCTGCGAAACAAAAATCAGAAGTTGATGTTTTAATTCATGACTCTAGGGACTTTGATTTGGAGTGATTCTCAAAAACATACTTTGAAGGTGAAAATACAAGCCTCTCAATCATGCATTCGGAACATTAAATTTGAGAATCAATAGCAATACAAAGTTAACTAGTTGCTGAAACAGCAATAAATTTTTTAATAATAGTTTGTCCATTATTATATATATAAAGGGCATCAAATTTAAACAATTCTAGTCTCATGAAAGTAACTTTTAATTCCAACCTTCATTTGCAAATCTTAATTAAAAAAGAAGGAATCCAGTATATTATGCTTTCAAAAACTACACAAGCCACTCAATTTTTTTAACTTTGGAGGCGACGTAAAGAAAACATCAAAGCTATAAGCCAGTCATAGGAAACTAGGAAGGAGAATTTGCTTAGAACTTTGATAATAGAACTGACGCATGCTGACCAAATTTTGTTCTTAGCCAACCTAACTGGCAACCCAAACCAAACACTTTACAGCAAAGTAGCTTATTATACAAAGATAACACTTGACAACAAAAACTTTTGATTTGAAAGCAACCCCACATTTCAAAAAAGGGATTAAGTTATTCTTTTTACTGTTTTTACTGTTTAACAGTTCTGAACACAAATGAACCCGTGCAGCCAACCTTAACCAGTTCAGTTTGTGGCTTAGTGGAGTCAAATGATACTGTAGAACAGTACAGCTGCATAGTGGAGTATACACTGCATGATATAATCTCGAGGAAGGTAACATAGTGACACCACAATTTTGCAACCTTTGGATGCATGACAAAAAAAATTGAAAAAGAAGGTAGAGGCAGGAAAATTATTTCCAAATTCCAGTTCACCGACTCATAGGGAATCACCATTCATCATTGTATGACCACTTCATCTAAAGTCCCATAGATGCAAACTTTCCTTACAGGATATCAAAATATTCCTACACATGAAGCACTCTACGATCACCCATCTCGTTATGCTAACTTGCATCTGTATAGCAAAGATTTTTACAGATATTCCTTTGCCTATTCTCATAATTCTTTTCCCAAATACTGCAGACAAGTTAGTGAATACTCAGCATACTCAAACAAGAACCATTAAAAGGTAAGAGTCGTTATTTAAACTACACATCTGATATTATGTAGAAAGAATATTTTGAAATTAACACAAAAGAAATAGAGCATCATCAAAAAGAGTCCACAAGATGAATAACCTGAAAGAGCTATAACATCAAGGATTCTTTGAGCTAGTAACAATTCCATTAAAACTACGACTAAAAGAATTTAAATAGATGTTTACAATAACCAATTTCATCACTCAACTTGCAATAACTCCACATTGTTAGAATCTAAACAAACACAAACATGCATGATTTTTTTTAAAAAAAAAAACTCATGCAAATTGAGTTGGGGATTAAGAATAATTACTTGTTGACAAGGGATGCCTAGTTTTTTGAGCTTCAAAGTCCGAGTAACAAGAAGTTTGTGAAAGTCACCAATTTCAGATTCAAGCTTGGTCACATGGGCTTCAACTCCTTTCCCTATTCCATTTAGAAACTCTGGAATTCCAACTTTCACTGCAACAAAAATAACAAAAAAGTAACAACATTCTTCAAGCTCAGCCTCTTATTATTTGCAAAGATAAAATCAAAGAAAAAGAAACTTACAACAGAAAATCTGTAAGAACATCATTGTTCCAACAATGAAAAACAATGCATCCACCAAAGATTCAATCTTTCAAAACTCAAATCCATTTTAATCTCTCACAGAAAATCATACAAAAAGAAATATCCTTTTCCAGTTACTATTTACATGAAAATCAAATTTTCTTCATTTTACACATGCACGCCATAAAAAATGAAAACTTTATGAGCAACAAAAGGGAGACATCAAAATTAAAGCAAAACCCATCAATCTATTCCCATTTTCGATCCAAACAACTAAAATCGATTAAGAAATTAATTCAAGAACATGAACTTAGTTAACGATTACACAAAAAGAAAGAACTCAAACGAAAATGTTACCGAGGTAAGGAGAGGAGGATTTGGAGAAGAATCTAGAGAGCCCAGGTGTAGAAACCGCTCGTTGTGGTGGGATTGAAAAAGCCCTTTTAGTGTTTGTGAATATTTGCCTCCATGCCATTGCCATCTCCGTAAAGCTGCTGCCTGCTATGGGGTTTTTGGGTTTTAGCAGAGTGGCCACGTTGTCTAGTGTTTTGATGTGTTGTAACTTGTAAGTTTAGAAACGACTGGTCATTGGGACATTAGGAGGTCATAGACGGTATGTCATTTATGATAACAATCCGTGTCAAATTATATTATAGTCCCCATGAATTTTATAATATTATAAATTAGTCCTTTTAGTTTCGAAGAATCTAGATAACCCATTTGTAGAGATTGCTTGTTGTGTTGGAACTGAAATTATTCTTTTTGTGATTATATGCATTCATGCCATTAACATCTTTTGAATCTCTGTGTAAGGCTACTATGGATTTTTTAGGTTTTAACACAGTTATGGAAAACTAACAAAGGAACCAAGTTATGAACAAAGATAAAAACAAAGGATTGAATATGAAAATTTTCAAGCTAAAATGATTAACAAGTTTTTTACTAAAATTAAAAGATTAAATAGTAATTTATTCTAAAATAAAAATGTTAGTTAAGTGTTATCAGGATTTATCTAACTTGCTAACTTCTAATAGAACTCTACTACTCAATATTAATCCACAACTCTCTTATAAATTATCTTCGTCAATCAATCCTTTGCTCTTATCAAAATCTTGTTCTCTTTAATCCCTAAACAAGCTAGGTTTCTTTCGTTGTTTGTTTCTTGAGAAAACTATGCAGATATTTGTGAGAACCCTGAGACTCAAAACCATCACCCTTGATGTTGAAAGCTCCGAGACAATCGAAGACTTGAAAGCAAAAATCTATGAGAAGGAATTAGGCATCCGTCCTGAGAACCAACGTCTCATATATTGTGGGAAGCAATTAGAGGAAGGAAAAACCCTGTCAGATTACAACATCCAGAAGAACTCCACTATCCACCATGTTCTTAGGCTTTGTGGCGGCGGCATGCAGCAAGCCTTTTATTGATCTTCCTTCATGATATGGCAGCAAAAATTCACGAAGAGCCTCCTTCTTGATCAGTTTGTTGCTTATTTATCACAGTAAGTCACGTAGCTTTTCGTTAGTATTTCGAATTCTAAGAGACAAAGACAGATTTTTTGAAGAAGACATGGTTTTGGAGATTGAATTTTCTTTCGTAAACTTTTTTAAGATTTTATATATTAATCAGTTAAGTTTCATGATTTTGTTATCTATGATGGTTTGCCATTAATGTTATTCCATGTTATCATGTTATAATAGATGACATAGTAATTAAATCGGTTCTAAGCTTATAACCATGCCCAGATTTGGGATATATATCAATTATTTTTTTACAATGTTTAAAAAAAAATCAAATTAAGGTGCATGTTGATGACTTAAAGATGACTCGGAAATCATATCTAAATCATTGACTAGATGCAGTGATGACCTGTATTTTAAATTATTAATTAAGTGTTAATTGATAATTTGTAATTTGAATTGACCTATCATATTAATAATAATATAATTATGATATAAAGATTCTTAACAGTAATAGCTATTACATAGTCCATGATATACATTTACAAAATTGATTTTTTTCTTGGATAATTTTTATATTTTAATTTCATGTTTTTAATGGAGATTCTTAACAATAATGGCTTTAACATATTAATATAACGTTTATATGACTTCCCCCTACTAGTTTAGTTCCATTCAATCTAATTGATGGTAAAAACAAAAGATTTAATTCCTAGTTGCCTTTTTACAGTACTAATTCTCTATGAAGGTTAGAAAAAATATAAATTTTCCTCTTAAATGCAAGTAGCTGAAACACTATAATACTTCAAGTGCAATTCGTCGATCACAATCTAGAACAACGACTATGTAAAACAAAGTTCATGACAAAAAATATGTGGCTAGAGGTGGTGGTCTTTATCCTGTTAAATTACTCCATCATTGTCTGCCAAGAAAATGTACTTGTCTTTCATTAAGCTATAGTGCATTCAAAACCCAAGGCTTTGGCAATCTGTGCTTGAACATGATGCTACCTCCAACTTTGATTTCTTACCGTGCTGACATGTTGATGATTTTTGCCACCTCTCAAAAGTTTAGATAGTGAAACTTACAACAGGATTCATCAACAGGAATAGAGGGCCCATGCATTTAAAACCGCTAGCTGTACGTAGTTGCATAGAACATGCTAACTTGAGTATTAGTGGCCATATGAACTGTATTATTGGTCAGCTCTGCAAACATGGGGCTAAACCTAAGTAGATAAGGCTCCCTACAAGTAGTCCTTCAGGACATATCACAAGATCACCTTGGCTCAGCAAGTCCTGTACTAGCTCGAAGTCTTTTCTCTATTTCTGGTTAGTTAGACAGTCTTGATTGGTGAAAATAGCTCAGAAATCATGCTTACGCTATATGTGACTGCAGTGAGAGGTTTCTTGATAGCGAGTGATTTAACCCAGATTGGATTAAAGAGAGTTCTGTGTTTGCAAAAGTAGAGTGTGCCCCTTGACTTGCCTTCAGAATTAAGTTGTGGAGTAAAGGATTTTTGTTTCACTATGATGCCTCTCGTTCCTGTTAGGGATAGTATGGCGATGGACAACTTGTAATTAAGGTAATAGCATGCCAAGAAGGGATCTAGTAAGGAAACTAATTAATGAATCCAAAAGGAAATCATATGAACATAGCTAATGTAGCTATTGGACCTGGCCTGAAAGCCAATCTTTCATCATGGAAGATCAATGGTTTGGATATTTCTTCCTTGGCAGGATTTGCCATGTTTTCTTCTCAGCTTCACTCACCAAGTAAATTGCCTGATCCCACCAAAAAAAAAAAGTATGTCTGGTAAAAAAAAAAATTAGTACTTTATCAACATAGAATAGAGAATTTGTGTTGATCAAAAGACTTGTCGAGGCAACCAAAGCCAATGTCACCATGTTTCTTTTGTTCCTCGTTACGAATCTGAATGTTGTTGAGAATAAAACTGATCACTTGTCATTTTTGTCTCCATTAAACTGACAAAATACTCACCAACCAACTTCAATTCTCTTTCAACATTAACAACCTCAATTTCCGAGTAATGTCTCCAAAATCCATCAAACATTACTCTTGGAAAAATATCTCATCACTCCTATTTTTGTCCCACATGATCTCATTACCCAATCAAATCCTTCGTTGCCAGCATCCTCCAAGAAGAACATAGGCAAGCCTAGTGACGGTGCTAGAATTATTTGTTAGAGGGATTCAAAATTAATATAATAAGATATAATATTTGTTTCTTTGAATATTCAAACCACAGATAACTTTTGACCCAATAAGACTGAAATCGACGAGGATGTTTTTTACCAGTCAACAGATATTCAGATATCAAAGGTTGATATGAACACAGATTAATGTATGCCCTTCGAATTTTATCTTGTTGATTAATCGAGTATTCCTAAATTTGAGGATGATTACTTGGATCTCTAATTAAATGAGCACTGTCAATTCTGGTAAGAGGTTGCTCACTAATCAACGCAGATTTTTTGTAAATTGAAGCACATTGAGGCTGCTCAACCATAACTTCAACATTACATATTGGAGTTGGTTCACTAGGCTGTGAGTCATCAATATATTTTTTTCAAAAAAAAATCAATTCTTCTTATTTTGTTCATGGTTCAACCTAAGATCAAAACATATATCGTAAGGCAAAATTTATAATTTTGATGGCTCTGCTAAAAACAAAACATAAAAAAAATCCAAACATAATCAAAACAAACCAATAAAATATATCTAATTAATTAAAAAAAATCATTATAACAAAAATTCAAAAAACAACCGGTAGAACTAGCAGATCTGAGAAAAAAAAGGAGCAAAAATGATAGAATTATAAAAAAACCTCATCAAATTATTAACAAACATCTTAAAACAAAACAAAATTAGATTTTAAATTTAAATTACCTTATTTTGTTTAATGAAAGATAAATTAATTAATGATTTTGTTTTAATTTTTTTACAGAAAAATTTTGCTCGTAATTTATATTTTTATTTTTCTATTTGATTGACTACAGGATTTATATTAGAATAAATTGAAGGCTACTCCGCTATGTTTTTTATTTCACAAAGCAATTTTTTTATATTTTTTTCTGTCCAGGTATGCCAATATGCCAAGAGTAAATTGAAAATCAGTAAATTGAAGGCTACTTGGCTCTGTTCTTTATTTCACAAAGCAATTTCTTTATATTTTTTGCTTTCCACGTATGCCAATATACCAAGAGTAAAATCACTGTAATAAAAGCCACCTTAATCTCTGGGTAATGAAAAAAAATTAAAATGTTTTAGGGGGGGCCCGGGCCCCTGCTTGCCCCCGTTGCTTCCGCCCCTGGGCAAGACAGCTCTTCCAATTCTAAAACACTCTGCCTTGATTCCAACCAAACTTAAGAAACCATAATCTTAAGCCCCATTTCTTCACCAACCAAACAAATAAAAAGGTATAAAAGCAGAAGAATAAAAGCCTTCAAAAGCCACCAGCATGATGTCAGGGAATATTGAAGATGATTTCAATAAGGCTCGTCAAAGTTTCATGATTTTTTGAAACTTTTTTTTTTATCTTGAAATTATCTTTTAAAAAATAATTATTATTATATTCTCAAACACAATCTTATATCTGAAACTAAATCAAGCAAACACACCGTAAGATTTCAGTTAAGAGGAAAATATTATATATAAAACCAATTAATGACTCAATTTGATCACAACTCAAGTTTGTTTATATCTATAGAATCTGCAATTTGCTTTCCACATCAGCTATCACATCAGAAATTGGTAAAAATCTATGAAACCCCTCCAGCAAATCAGGATAGTTTGCAAACAGCTCAACCACAACTCTGTGCACATCAACCGCGTCCTTGCACTTGTTTCTGTATGCACATAAAGTCATCAAAAAGTCTTTGTAAGTCTCCTTGTTGATGTGCTTCTGCACCTTCCTTACAAAATCGATAGCTTCTTCATGGTTTATAGTAACCTTCTCTGCGGCCATTAATGCTTCTTAATTGATGCAATTTTGAGAAGGTTAGAAAGCTGAATAAAAGAACAAATTACCCTAATTATTATTATTATTATAGTTCTTTTGTATTAATCGTAGCGCATTATATATATTTGTAAGCATTAAAAAAATATCCAATAGAGTAAGCATTCAATATATATATATATATATATATATATATATATATGGCCCATAACCGTTAAGACACCACCTCTGAAGTCTCAACCCATGCCCAAAGCATTTGAAGTCCTTATGTTCAAAAGCTTTTCAAACTAGGTACCTAGATAAATGTTGACTAATGCAAAGTTGAAGAATAAAGGGTTTATTATAAATTAAATCTCTAAAAAATCAAGAATATTATAATATAAAAAACTTTTAAAATACTCAATTTTATTTTGCTCTTTCTTCATTTGTTAAAAGGTTATTACAAATCTGTATATATAAAATAAACTAGAAAACCCTAATAATATTGAATAAAAAAATATCATTTTTAAATAGAGAAAAAAACTATAAAAGCATCATAATAATGAATAGAAAAATAAAATTAACTAAGTAAAATATCTATTTTTCCTAAAAAAAATTCCTACATCAAATGTTTTTTTTTTTTTTTGCAATTAAGCTCTGAACAATAGTTATTAAATCCAATTTCACCAAGTGGTTTGACTCTTAAAATAATTTAAACTAATTTTGACATTGATCTGTAAATTTTAAATTAATATGCAACTCAATATATATATTTATATTCTAAATTCAAATCCAAATTAATATGTCATATCTTCTCTCTCTCATTGTACATACTTAGGAGGTATTTATTGCTCCCGAATAAGTGATATTGACTTTATACCAGCTTCATATATAATATTTTTTTTACGTACAAAGAAATATTTATTTTCAGTATACTACTCATCTACTATTTCTTATTTTTCAATCGGTGGAGAGAGAGAGAATGAGAATGCTAAAAATTAAGATTTATTTCCAACTCTAAATATTTCCTTTTTTATATGCCATTTATTTTAGTTGTCCCATTTTTACTTGTTATTTGTTTATTGATATGATATTTAATTTCATAAAAAAAATCCACTAAACAAAATCCTAGCCATTAACTTGAAATGTTAAGTCAAGATTTAACTAGTGTTATGTATTAGGGTATGCTTGATACGTGGGTAAAGGAGTTTTCCACCTCTTTTACTTGTGTTTATAACAATTTCAAGGGTACGGAAAAATTAATCTAAAGAAGTTTAAGATTTAATCTCAAAAGCGGAGTTAAATGGTAACTTAATTTATGGAGGGTGGGAGGGGTAAAAAAAAAAAAAATTTATCAATGGGAGAGATATGGAAGTAGCTAGGTTGGAAGGGTAAAAAAATGATATTGATAAGATTTCAGAAGCAGAAAATAATGTCACTTATAACACGACATTAATTGTAAAGGGTTTCTTTCAAAAGCAAAATTATGATTTTCGTGTTAGAAAAATAATATAAAAAAATAATTTTGGTAGGAGTAACTCTATATCAAATTTTAGACCTAGAGTGGATTCCAGTGATAAAAAAAATGTTGTATTATCATGAAGAAGACTATATTCAGTATCACTGTGAGAAGGAGAAAGCCATTGTAGAAGAACTGAAGCTAAGGAGCAAGAAGTCTAGAGATGCTGCGATTGTACAAATCATAAAGATGTTCTCATGGTTTATGAAGGCAATGAGGTTTTGAGAAATTCATGAACTTTAGATTCGGCACTCTCTTTTCATACTTGTTTAAAGAAATAATGGTTTAATATTTATTAAAAAAAATGATGGAAATTTTATCACACAACAATCTCGCTCGATCTATACCTGCAACGTTCTCAAATTTAAAGCAGATTGAGAGTTTGGATCTTTCTTACAATAACTTGAATGATATCATCTCTCAGTAACTTACTGAAATTACTGTATTGACAGTTTTTAGTATGACGCACAATAACTTGTCAAGTAAGACTCTCAAGAAAAATTATCAGTTTGAGACCTTTAATGAAAACAGTTACGAAAAAAATCCATTCCTATGTGGATCTCCATTGCAAAACAATTGTAATAAAGAAGAATCACCATGGCAGCCAAAGGATAATGATGAACAAGAAGATGATGGTTTTATAGACCCGAAGTTTTTCTATATCAATTTTGGTATATATTATATAGTTGTGGTGATGACGATTGCAGCAATTATTTACATCAATTTATATTGGCGAAGCAAGTGGTTTTACTTCATTGAAAACTGCATAAATTCTAGCAATTATTTTGCAAGGTGGCTAGTTTTCGCAAGTTCTCCAACTTCAGAAGGTGAATTTGTTACTGGGGAGACGATTGTTTGTCCTGTATGTCTAGCTAGTGGATGGTTTATAGTGTACTGTCTCTAAGCTCAACCTTTTTATTTGATCAGTTATTTGGGCTAAAAATATAAGCTGGACTTCTCATTCCTGATCCATTAGAAAGGGAACTGATTTGCATGGTTTCTCTTTCAACTCTCAAGACTTGTCTAAAAATAAAATTAAAAGTGACCTGCGTCTGCATTCAACTCTCATTCTCGCAACTTTGTTAATTTGTAATTGATTTTTTTTTTCGAGGAGAGAGGACTTGATTAAGTTGTATAAAGGGAATGATAATACTGTAAATTGCCAAAATCACTACTAAGTACAAACAAAATATTCTATGCATGTGTGACAACACTTATCTGCATTTGTTTCAAGGGCGACCCCACCTCAGCTATTCAATCAAAGCACTGAAATCGGAGCAAGAAGATCCACCTTCTTAAACAGCAGTCCTGGTCGTTTCTTCTAGCTTCTTTGTTCTGCTCCTCATTTCCTCTGCTTCTCTACGGCTTCACTTTTAACATGATCTCCATGCACTGCAAGCCATTCCTTCACTCGAACACCAACTCCAGTTTTTAAAACATCAGTCACCAACTTTTCATTATAGAATTGCTCAGCAAAACGGCAGTCACCATCCTCAATGAGTCACAAATGCACCTATTGCTTCATGATCAAGAATCAAAACTTGGAGTGCCCATCCTCTAAAAATTAGGCCTTTGCCTTCCATTCTTCCCTCAAATCCTTCAGGTAAACAATCTTCCTTGTCTTCTTGACCCTTTTTGCTTCTTCTAACTACCCAGATAAATTGATGCCCAGAAGCTTCGAGACCTACTGCAATCAGTGAAGTTTGCCATGCTTCCAAAGCAAATATAAACAACTGAATTTGGTTTCTTTGAGTCGAGTCACTTCAACTGAATTTGCCATGTTGAGCAATTGAGGCTTCTTTTCCTCTTCCTGCTTTATCTTCATTGTCTCTATTGCATAGTGAAACCAGACCCACGTTAATTCACACCCTCTTTAATTGACCCAACAAGACAATGTCCTAACCATACGGGTTCCTCTTCTACAGATTCATGGATCACTTTATGCAAAGCAGAGGAATGATTTTCTGGAAAAAGAGTGTCTTGGGAACTTACAGTAGATTTCGTTGGAACTCTTCTCTCAGGACGTAGCATAGCTTCTTGAATCTCTGTTTCTAATCGGAACAGGGTAGCAACGAGAAGCTTGGTGTGGTCGCAGAATGTCTTTCTTTTGTTCATGAGGCTGCCTGTCGAAACGCTGAAGATTTGCCAGCAACTTGTAGGAATCAAATCAAAGCCCCTTTTAAAAATTTAATGACCAAAAGGAAGAAAATCAAAAAAATCTGCCTTGTGAAAACACAAGAATGACGAGGTAAATTTGATCACATGTTATCCTATTGCAATATTACATGTGTTGTTGGACACATGCCAAGCACATTATCACATGAACAATGAATCAGCAGAAGGAATTTTTAGTTAGATATTAGTCTTAAGATTTAAAATTAAAAAAAAATCATCATTTTTTAAATACCATATCAGCCCCCTAACTTATAAAAATGACACATGATACCACTGGCTATCCCATGCTATAGCTGGCTATATGTGAGGCCTTAATTTGCCTAGGGCCATATGGTCCACATAATAATTTTCTTAAATGAAAAAATGTTATCTTTCATGCGCAATGAATCAGTAGAAGGAATTGTTAATTAAGCTTGGAACCCTGTAGCAAACATCTGAGATAGAAACTGCATCAAGGGTTTTTGTTTTTCCGTTCTTCAAATTTTTGGCGAGAGAAAAGAGATCAGGATTGGTGATTCTGGAGCAAGTAGCCATGGCCATGATCGCAGTGCAGGTGGCGCTCGAGAAACTGGCTTCCTTTGTAGCAGAAGAAACACGGTTCTTGGGAGGAGTTAGAGGGGGAATCGTTGAACTCCAGGATGATTTGTATAGCATGAAATCTTTCCTTCAGGATGCGGAAGAAGGGAGTGAGAGTGATCAAGGACTGAGAGCCTGGGTCAAACAAGTGAGAGATGTGGCTTATGATGCTGAGGACATTCTTGAAGAGTTCATGCTCCGGTTTGCTCCATCTCACGGGAGTGCTTTTATCCATTATCTTCGCAATTCATATCGTTCCATCCGTAAATTAAGTGCACGGCACCGGCTGGCAGTCCAGTTACAAAGCATTAAAGCAAGGGTGAAAGCCATTTCTGAGAGAAGAAATGCATTTTCTTTGAATAGGATAGACATGCCATCAACCTCCGGTGCTACCGTAGAGAAATGGCATGATCCCCGGTTAGCTGCTCTTTACTTAGATGAAGCTGATGTCGTGGGAATTGAGAACCCAAAACATCTACTGGTTTCGTGGCTTGTAGAAGGAGAAGAAAAGCTCTCCAGTATCTCTGTGGTTGGAATGGGTGGGTTGGGAAAAACAACCCTCGTAAAGAAAGTCTATGACAGCCACCCCATCAGAAGAAGCTTTGATACCCATTCTTGGGTTACAGTTTCCAAATCGTTTGCATCCACGGAGCTTCTACGAGTTGCTCTGCAGGGGTTTCTGGTGACAGCAAACGAACCTGTTCCGGATAATTTGCAATCAATGACTGACTTCCAATTAATTGATGCTCTAAGAAATTATCTATGGAGAAGGAGGTATGTCATTGTTTTGGATGATATATGGAATGTAAACGCTTGGGAAACAATAAAGTATGCATTTCCTGATTGTAACTGTGGTAGTAGAATTATCTTCACTACACGTTTAAGTAACTTGGCTGAATCTATAGAGAACACTAGACATGTTTATGAACTCCAAGCTTTACCAGAAAATGAAGCTTGGACCCTCTTTTGTATGAAAGCCTTTAGAGGGGAACATAAGGCTGTATGCCCTCCAGAACTGGAAGAGATGTCTCGAAATATCTTAAAGAAGTGTGAGGGACTGCCACTTGCAATTGTAGCAATAGGAGGCCTACTGTCGAAGAAGAAAAACCGAGGTTTGGAATGCAAGAAAGTCCATGACTGCCTAGCTACAGAATTGAAAAGTAACAACGACCTTGGGAGTCTACGTAGAATACTTCAACTAAGTTATGATAATCTTCCGTACTACCTCAAACAGTGTTATTTGTATTTAAGTGTTTTTCCAGAGGATTATTTGATAAAAAGAAGGAAGTTGATCCGGCTATGGATAGTTGAAAGGTTTGTGGAAGAGAAGCAAGGCTTTACTTTGGAGGAAGTAGCAGAGGAATACCTTAATGAACTCGTGAATAGGAGTTTGATCCAAGTGGTGGAGAAGAATTATTTTAATAGGGTCAAGACATGTCGTGTTCATGATCTAATGCGAGAAATCATTCAAATGAAATCCAGGGAAGAATCTTTTGTTATGATAGCAAACGGAACAAGAATCAGCAAGAATGAGAAAGTTCGGCGTCTATCAATCCATGAAAACTCTGAGGAAGTACAATCAGATATGAGATTTCCTTATCTGTGGTCTTTGTTGTCATTTTCTTCACATCATTCTTTCGAGCACGGTTTTCGCAATTACAAACTGTTGAGAGTATTGAATTTAGATCGAGCTCCCCTTTCCACCTTCCTACCTGAATTGGTTGAACTGATTCATTTGAGATACTTAAGTTTGAGATGGACCATGATAAGTGAGCTTCCAGAGTCCATAAGGAAGCTCAAGTACTTGGAAATACTGGATTTGAAAAGGAGTCCTGTATCTTCTTTGCCTGCTGGGATCACACAATTGACATGTCTTTGCCAGCTCCGTAACTATCGATACATTTTCCAGTCCTCGTCGTTCTTCCCAGACACTCATGGAATGAGAGTTCCATCAGGAATAGGAAGATTGACGAGCCTGCAGAAATTGGGAAGCGTCGAAGTGAATGAAGATTATGAGTTAGTGAGGGAGTTGGGAAAGCTAACTCAGTTGAGAAGGCTGGGCATTTTAAAGCTAAGAGAAGAGCAGGGAATGGATCTATGTTATACTTTGGACAGGTTGAAACACCTTACTGCATTGTATCTTGTTTCACTAAACAACACTGAATTCTTACAATTTGACTCTCTTTCATCTCCTCCAAAATATCTCCAACGACTAAATCTCAAATGTAGTCTTCCAGCTTTACCAGGATGGATAGTTTCACTCCAGTATATTTCCAAGCTAGTGCTTCAATATTCTAATTTGAAAAGTGATCCTCTCAAGGTCCTCCAGAAATTGCCTAGTATGGTGATGCTTGAACTCTGTCAAGCTTATGCAGGGGAAGAACTGTGTTGTGATCCTAGTGGATTTTCAAAGCTGAAGAGGCTAGGTCTCCATGAACTGGAGAGATTGCGGCGCATCAGAATAGCAAAAGGATCAATGCCTGGGTTAGAGAGGCTAGACATCACAGCATGCACGGTGCTAGAAACTGTGCCGGATGGGATTGAAAACCTGAAAAATCTAGAAGACCTGGTTCTGTGGTATATGCCTTCAACATTCATCAAGACAATAGAGAGCCACCGTGGTGAAGATTTCTGGAGAGTTCAACATATCACAACAATCACCCGTATCTACGAGAGCCAGGGGAGACGGGTCTCTGAAGCTCTTCTGTAATTAGAGGGGTTAACTACGGAGAGGATACAGTTTCCGGAAAATTATAATCTCTGCCAAGTTCCTCAGGTCTGTACAGACGTTTCATCATGTAATGCTGAGCCTCAGAAAACAGAAAACTGCTGCTCTTCCCTCCTCTTCTCTGCTCCTTTGTCTCTGTTTTGCTGTTGTTGAATCTTCCAACCTGCTATCTTGCCCATGTTTGTCACCACTAAATTGTTGACACCGTCAATTTCTAGAGATTAATACGAGTATATTTGAGACGTGTCAAATGTTTATTTTATATTTTATCAAATTTTCACAACTTGAGTTCGTTTTGCAAGTTCACATCAACTTTTTTTATGCTGGTTTTGTTTTATTCGTTTTGTAGTAATTTATTTATATTTTTTAATTTAAAAAAAATGATGAGAAAAAATAAAAATAACTAAAGATTCAAAAAGAAAAAAAATAGAGCTAGAGTTCTGATCTTGGTCCAAGTGTGATAAGATTTTTCAAAAGATATGTAGATGTGAAAGAGAGACGCAATATTGCCTCTTGGACCAGGTGATGGTATACAAGTAGACCTTCATGAATAAATGACATAAGCAGTCCAGGGAAAGTAAACAGTCTGTACAATTAACTATTAAAAAAGAAAAAAAGGTTCCAAACCTATGAAGTAGAAGATCATTGTTTATTGGATTAGTACTTTGAAATCCTAAACTCGTTTTGTTATTAGAACAAAAGGGTAAACCAACCTTTTGACTTTGGTACGTAGAAGCAGAGTATCCAACTTTGAGCCATAAAGACAGTCTGAGGCGAAAAAAATGAGAAGCCAATAGTATAAAAAAATTTGTAATCGTATCAGATTTGAAACATCGTTTTAGTGATGGAAAAAGAAGCCTCTACCACTCACAAGCAACCAATCACGGCAAAGAAGCCTCTACTCTGCCACCAGAAGATCTTGTTTGGAAAAGGAGTAGAGAAGATACTTGCAAGTAAAAAAAATCCCTGGCCTAATATATAGCAAGCCTACCTCTTTCTTTCTTGGGATGACGTCATCCATTGGTCAATCCACTTTATATATATATCCTGGGCCTGATCATACTGGACCAAAGTATGTGAGCTTCAATTTTGTTGAATCCTGTTCTCTTATCTATCATATATCTTCTTGCTAGCCTCTCAATCATGAATCCTAACCGATGTGCTAAAGGTGAGATGGAAATATTTGGAAACCAAAATGTGCAGCCAAATAATCATTAAATGTAACAGCACATTGATCCCTTTCCAATTTCATACTGAATTAATCCTGACTTCCTATCAAGAAGCAAAAAAAAAAACCCAACCCACAAGGGTGGCTTCTTGATTGAGAGAGGTGAGCTAAGAACTTGTGAGACAAATATGGTTCAAGTCTCAAATGGAAATTGAGCAAGAAAATATCCTTTTCCCATCCTTGCGTGTCCCAATCAGAGCCCATGGCTCCGATTTCATTTGACAGATGTACCAAGCTGACTATATGCCTGACAAAGGTTTGTCGCACGCAGGTGCTGAACTGGGGGAGGCGAGCAGGAGTTCGGGTCATTGCAAAATATTTTAATTTTTTGTATTTTTAGTGTTTAAATATAGAATAATATAATATATTTTTATTTTAAATAAATAAATTTTCTAATAATAAATTATATCTTAAGTTATGACCCTTCCTGTTATATAATTCCAACTCCGTTCCTGATCGCACGTGTGAGGTATCGTAGCGAGTCATTCTCTTGGATCTGGAAATATAAAGGACAAGAAATTTTTGTTCTTTATTGATGGAAAGAGAGAAGGAGAGTCGTTACCTAATATTTTGATCATTGGAAAGCCTAATTGATCTCAGAGATTAGACACGTTGACTGGTTGTATAAATAAAAGGTATTAATACCCTTAATATGCCTTATATGAGGTAAACTGCTTTGCTTAATTGTCTGATAAAAACTAAGATATTGTTATATTTTCTAATTATTGGTTTGTTTAAGATTTTAAAAAAATCCTCCTGAATAGAGAAATCCTTATCTTATTAGGTAAAAATCTAACCGTTCTAATATCAATAAAATAAAGAACTATTTTTTATTTAATATCGAGAATACGTCTAATGTATAAGTTCGTAATTCAAGATATTAAAAGATAACAAAATAATTTTTTCTAGATTTTTGAAATATGAACCTAGTTCTCATATCTTTAACAAACTAATTATTAAAATCTAAAATACATGCTAATACATATTTTTTTTATTTTATTTGTTGAGCAAGTCCAAGCAAGCACTAGGATAACTTGTGAAAAATATAAGCAGTAGCAACAACCTGCAGGAGCAAATAATAAGGATTGAGATGTATCAATAGTTGGATTGTTCATTTCAAAACCTGTCAGAGTAAAGGAGTGCAAAGTGCAATTGAAAACAGAAACATTACAAGCATGAAATCTCAAATGACAAGGGTTTTTGTAACGAGTTTAAGACAAGAAGGTTAAAATTGTCTTCTGAAGCTCAAAACTAATGATTTTATTTTTTCTTCTTTTTTCAAGCCATTGATAGTGTTTTGTTTTATTTTTCCCCTTCATTCTTGGCATACTCTGTCTATATACGTCATCTCTGCCCTAAATTTCTCCATTCTAACACATCCATGTTTTAATCAATGCATTTTCTTCCTTCTTTTACATATATATATATATATATATATATATATATATATATATATATATAAACTATCTGGCATGCATGTAGATATCTTAATGGTTGGGTTTTACAATTTACACTTTCTAATTTATAAAACCAGGAGTAAATCACATATATCGGATATTTTAATTAAGTCCATAAACATCTGATTTTGGATCTTTTTTTTCTCAAATTGAATTTTCTTTATTAGCAGAGCTTTTGTTAGTAAAATATATATATCAAATTTTAATTTTTATATTTTTAAACCACCTCAATTAATTTTTAACTATTTTTTAGACGCTCTAGCATCCTCTTCTCACCACTATTATTTTTTGTTTTTTTTTAATATTTTTTTTGTGTTTTTTTTTTGTGGGGAACCCAAAAATAAGGGACAAGAAGCTGAATAAAAGAACACACCCTAATTATTATTATAATTTTTTTTGTATTAATCTTAGCACATTATGTATATGTGTGCCCTATCAACTCTGATTAATTAAGTCGGACTCCTATCCTGGTTATTATCAGGGAATTAAGCCTATCCAATAGAGTAAGCATTAAAAAAAATAAAATATTTGGCCCATATTCGTTAAGAAACAACCTCTCAAGTCTCAACCCATGGCTCAAAGCATTTGAAGTCCTTGTGTTCAAAAGCTTTTCAAACTAGGTACCTAGATAAATGTTGACTAAGGCAAAGTGAGAATAAAGGGTTTATTATAAATTAAAATTTTTAAAAATCAAGAACATTATAAATATAATTTTTTTTAAATACTCAATTTTATTTTGCTCTTTTTTTATTTGTCAAAAGGCTAATAAATATTTATATAAAAAATAAACTAGAAAACCCTAATAATACTAAATAGAAAAAAAATAAATTAGGAAAAAGAATACTTAAAAGGAAAAAACTATAAAATCATAATATGAATAAAAAAAATAAAATTAACTAAGTAAAATATCTATTTTCCTAAAAACAATTCCTACATCAAATGTTTCTTCTTTTTTTTTCTAATTAGGTTGCGAGCTATAGTTATTTAATCCAACTTTGGTTTGACTCTTAAAATAATTTGAACTAATTTGGTTCTTAAATTAATTTAAACTAATTTAGACATTCATCTAACCATACTCGGGTAAGCTTCAAATTGATATGCAACTCAATACATATATTTATGTATATATGTCTCTCTCTCTCTCTCTCTCTCTCTCTCTCTCTCTCTCTCTCTCTCTCTCTCTCTCTCTCTCTCTCTCTCTCTCTCTCTCTCTCTCTCTCTCTATTTATTGTACATGCATAGGATGTATTTATTGCTCCAGAATAAGTGAGACTGACTTTATACCAGCTTCACATATAATATTTTATTTACATACAAAAAAAATATATATTTTCAGTATACTACTTATCTACTATTTCTCATTTTACAATCAGCAGATGAGAGAGAATGAGAATGCTAAAAATTAAGATTTATTTCCAACTCTAAATATTTTCTTTTTTATACGCTATTTATTTTAGTAGTTACATTTTTAATTGCTATTAGTTTATTGATATGATATTTAATTAACTTCATAAAAAAAATCCACTAAACAAAATCCTAGCCATTAATTAACTTGAAATGTTATGTCAAGATTTAACTAGTGTTATGTAACGTCTAGGGTATGCTCGATTCGTACGTGGGTAAAGGAGTTTTCTATCTCTTTTACTTATGCTCATAACAATTTCAAGGGTAGGAAAAAAATCTAAAGAAGTTTAAGATTTAATCTCGAAAGTGGAGTTAAATGATAACTTTATGGAGGGAGGGAGGGAGGGAGGGGTAAAAAAATGATTTATCAATTATAATACGACATTAATTGTATATGACCATCTAATTATGATTTTCGTGTTAGAAAAATATTATAAGAAAATAATTATGGTAGAAGTAAGTACTCTAGATCAAATTTTAGACCTAGAGTGGATTATAGTGATAAATTTTTTTGTATTATCATGAAAAAGACTGTATTCAGTATCACATTGTGAAAAGAAGAAAACCAATGTAGAAGAACGGAAGCTAAGGAGCAAGAAGTCTAGAGATGTCAAAATGAATTTGGTGCAAGTTGTTTTCCTTCTTCGTAGACCTGTGAAGTCAAGATTCCCAACTATCCACTGCATCAATCTCTATCCCATCATCCTCTAGCACTTGTTTCCCTTCTTCGTAGACCTGTGAAATCAAGATTCCCAATTATCCACTGCATCAATCTCTATTCCGTCAAAATGAATTTGGTGCAAGTTGGAGGAACACCCCGTTCCACAAGCTTGTAGAAAACCATTAACAGACTAACGAAAATAATTGTGGGGCCAAGATCAAATCAATTCCTCAAACAGTAATCACAATTTATTTTAATTTTGTTAAATTTTTATGTTAAAAGAGTTTATGTTGGAAAATAATTTTTAATATTAAAAGTAAGCGGGGTATGTTTTTTATTTGACTTTAAATATATCAATTAATCATATTTTAGATGATGTTTTCATCAAATAATTCAATATTACAGGATCAAGTTTAGTTAATCAAGTAATTTAACATATAGATAAATTTAACATAAAACTTTTTATTTTTTATTTTTGCAAGCCATTGATATTGTCTTTTATTTTCAATTTTATTGGCCCACACGGTGTTTTTGTTGGTCATCTCTGCCCTTATCTTTCTTCATTCAAACACATCAATAATATTTTAATGAATGCATATTTTCTTCTTTCGTAGTTATATAAATATATTTATAAAAAAGAAAATGAATTTGTTTTGAATGGACTAATATCATTCAGATTAAGAATATTCAAACAATAATTAATATGGAAGTAAATCAGCCTAACAGATAGTTCATTGGGAATCTTGACTTCACAAGTCTACGAAGAAAATGAAGTGCAAGTGGATGGTGAAGCTATCGACAAATCACTTCATTCCATGAAAAAAGTTGAGGAAGAAATTTTTGTATTCCACAAGATCAAATCAATTGTTCAGAACACGTGACTTTCCATGTCTATATATGAAGAAAAAACCAAAGTAGTTTACACAACAAGTTGGAGGAATTAACTGTCACTGACAGTGATTGTGGAGCCCTAGACTTGATGCATCTATTGGATCCTCATAAATAAGAAAAAAGACAACCACTCACATTGACTTGGTGCATCTAGTACTGGAACCTAATATGTCAAAAAATAAAATAATGAATTTTCTTAACCACAAATTCACATATGGCTTTTTTCAGTATTGTTGTTTTTTTCCAAGTTTAATCACAAATCCACAGATCAGTGGGTATATTTAGTATTTTAGTTTAATCACAAATCCACGGAGTAATTTTTTTTTCATTTTTACTATGTGTCAAAGTCAATTGACTGTATGAAGAGAGCCAAAGTGTACAGTATTCACAGTCCCAAATACACATAACACTGCTTAGTTCTCGCTACTGTGCTCATTAACATTAACTATTTATTGAAAAGTTGATTTAAATTGAACAGAATTTATATGTCAAACGTAGTATAAATAGGACCTCTATGGTTGCCCGAATGCAAATATGACATAACAAACAATAATATTCTACGTAGTACTTCATAGAATTATCTATCTAAGATGATGATGAAAAAAATGGGGGCTTGGATGTTGCTAGCATTATTGACTTTGGTTGGCGACTGGTGTGGTCGTTGTTATGGGTGTTTGGAGGAAGAGAGAATTGGTCTCTTAGAGATCAAAGCTTTGACCAATCCAAACAGCTTTTACATGGGAGATTGGGTGGAGTACAGTAGTAATTGTTGTGAGTGGTATGGGATCGAGTGTGATAACACTACAAGGCGAGTGATCCGACTCTCTCTTTGGGATGCAAGGGATCAGAGTTTGGGGGATTGGATTCTCAACGCCTCTTTGTTTATGCCTTTTAAGGAACTGCAAAGTCTTGATTTGTCCGGTAATGGACTGGTTGGTTGCTCTGAGAATCAAGGTCGGTTCAATGCTTCTGTTCTTGTAATCATAAAATTAATTCATATCATTGTGTGAATCTTATACTGAGATTACGCTGATGAAGTGGCTAGCTGGTGTTTAATGTCAATTATCTTGCTTTGATGTGTTTCTCTTCCAGGCTTCGAAGTCCTATCATCAAAACTGAGGAAACTGGAGGAACTTGACCTAAGTCTGAACCGATTTAATAATGATAAAGGCATTTTATCATGCTTCAATGGGCTTTCCGCTCTCAAGTCTTTGGACCTATCAGACAATGAGGTGACAGGATCAGGTAGCTTCTATGCATATGACCGTTTAATTATTTAGCTTTGAAACATTTTCTTTTCTCCTTGTCATATGATTTAGCTTCTATGCGTTTATTTCCTTCCAATAAGCTTAATTTTGAGAAACATCATGCAGGTCTCAAAGTCTTGTCATCAAGGTTGAAAAAGCTGGAGAACCTTGACCTAAGAGGGAATCAGTGCAACGATAGCATTTTTTCATCTCTAACTGGGTTTTCATCCCTCAAGTATTTAAATCTGTCAGACAATCAGCTGACAGGATCATCTACTGGTATCAATAATAAGTTGCATTCTCTTAAGAAAATTGAGGACTTTATATCTACTTAGTAATTAATGATAGCATTAATTTCATCTCTAAAGATTTATATCTATAAATTGTTTTTCTAATAAGACCGGAAGAGATCAAAATTAGGATGATTAGAAATTACTTTTTGACAATTAGGATGATTAAAGGTATATATTGTTACAGCTGTTATTATGGTAACTGTTAGTGCAGATTAATTACAGTAGCTGGCAGATGCATGGACACGTGTTAGAAGTTGTTAAGAGTCGGTTAGAGTTAGTTAACAATATAATAAATCGTGTAATGCATGTGGGGAAGTATATATGCACGTGTTGGATTACGCACGCAAGAAATAACAGAATCATTCCTCTCTGCTTCATTGTGTTAGTTAACAATACACAAAATGGATACTTCCACTCTATCCTTCTTGACCAAAAAACGCAATCTTAATTAAGGCATGAAATCAGTACCTAGCTTGACGTTGAAGATATCTTTTGAGGGGTTGATATAGACTTGTTTTCGGGGGCATGATGTCGTAAAATCACAGATATTTGGATTTCCTAACCAGGGCGTTTTTGTATTTTTATTTTATATGATAACGTTGATACAGTAGCAATTTAGTACTTTTATAAATATAAATATTATTTTAAAAAAATAATTGACACACGTTTTAGCATGTGAGCTGTTCCATGCAATCTGGGTAATCTGTAAAGGAGTGTTAGGCGGCTAATTATTAATTTTTATTATAATTTTTTTTAATTTGATGTTTTTTTTTAAATGAATTTGGATTTAAAACTTTACTTATTGCGAGTTCGGAGATTAATCTAGATTTAAAAGATACAATTACAATTGCTTGATTTTTTTTTAACTTAATATTTTTTTAATTTTATCTTTTAATATTTATTTAAATAAAAGAAAAAACCCAGCTTGTGGCATAGCATTGACCAAAACTATCTGGTTTAAATTAGAACTAAAGCTTAAATTATGATGAGGAAAAAAATGTAAGATTGTATCATGCTCGTTTCTTTTGATTTTTTTTAATTCGATGAAAATAAAAGTCCAAAGGCCAAAGACCCATGGAGAAGCAATATGAAACCCTAAACCCTAAATGTATTTTGCAAGTTGGGCTATTTTTACTCTTAAATCAATAATTCGGTATTTTTGGAACGTCGGATACTTCTGAGGAGAAGAACGGCTATTATTCATTTTTACAATACACAAAATGGATACTTCCACTCTATCCTTCTGACAATTTTCTTTCAGGTTTTCAAGTACTAGCTTCAGGGTTGAGGAATTTGGAGGAACTTCATCTCAGTTACAATAAATTTAACGACAATATTTTATCATCTCTCAGTGGATTTTCAACTCTCAAATCTCTATATCTATCAAGCAACACGTTCACAGGATCAACTGGTCTTAATGGTAAAGTTGTAAATCATTCCTACCTTAAGATAACATTCCCTAGCAAGGTTTAATAATTACATGTGTATTAACCCTTAAGTAATTGTTTGGATGAAGCCTTAAAAAGGCTTTATATAATTAATTCTTTATCGAGTGAAATAATTTGAAACTTACGTACATATACACGCTATTAACTTTTGTTCAATTTCTTAATTTATTTTTCAAATAAATGAAGGTGAATATTTAATTAATAAAATTTTAATATCATATTAAAAATTATTTTAATTTAAAAACTTAAGCTATGTCTTGTATATTAACTCTAACATTATAAATGATATAATTATTGTAAATAATTATTATTGATTAATTGTTCTCTCTATCACAGGTTTAAGGAATTTGGAGGAACTTGATCTCAGTTACAATAAATTTAACGACAGCATTTTATCATCTCTCAGTAGATTTTCAACTCTCAAATCTCTATATCTATCAGGCAACATGTTCACAGGATCAACTGGTCTTAATGGTAAAGTTGTAAATCATTCCTACCTTAAGATAACATTCCCTAGTAAGGTTTAATAATTACATGTGTATTAACCCTTAAGTAATTGTTTGGATGAAGCCTTAAAAAGGCTTTATATAATTAATTCTTTATCGAGTGAAATAATTTGAAACTTACGTACATATACACGCTATTAACTTTTGTTCAATTTCTTAATTTATTTTTAAAATAAATGAAGGTGAATATTTAATTAATAAAATTTTAATATCATATTAAAAATTATTTTAATTTAAAAACTTAAGCTATGTCTTGTATATTAACTCTAACATTATAAATGATATAATTATTGTAAATAATTATTATTGATTAATTGTTCTCTCTATCACAGGTTTAAGGAATTTGGAGGAACTTGATCTCAGTTACAATAAATTTAACGAAAGCATTTTATCATCTCTCAATGGATTTTCAACTCTCAAATCTCTATATCTATCAGGCAACATGTTCACAGGATCAACTGGTCTCAATGGTAAAGTTGTAAATCATTCCTACCTTAAGA
Organism: Populus nigra; assembly: GCF_951802175.1. NCBI lineage: Eukaryota > Viridiplantae > Streptophyta > Magnoliopsida > Malpighiales > Salicaceae > Populus > Populus nigra. The sequence goes on from NC_084856.1 coordinate 23,081,542, forward strand.
TAACATTTCCTAGTAAGGTTTAATAATTACATGTGTATTAACCCTTAAGTAATTGTTTGGATGAAGCCTTAAAAAGGCTTTATATAATTAATTCTTTATCGAGTGAAATAATTTGAAACTTACGTACATATACACGCTATTAACTTTTGTTCAATTTTTTAATTTATTTTTCAAATATATGAAGGTGAATATTTAATTAATAAAATTTTAATATCATATTAAAAATTATTTTAATTTAAAAACTTAAGCTATGTCTTGTATATTAACTCTAACATTATAAATGATATAATTATTGTAAATAATTATTATTGATTAATTGTTCTCTCTATCACAGGTTTAAGGAATTTGGAGGAACTTGATCTCAGTTACAATAAATTGAACGACAGCATTTTATCATCTCTCAGTGGATTTTCAACTCTCAAATCTCTAGATCTATCAGACAATAGGTTCACAGGATCAACTGGTCTCAATGGTAAAGTTGTAAATCATTCCTACCTTAAGATAACATTCCCTAGTAAGGTTTAATAATTACATGTGTATTAACCCTTAAGTAATTGTTTGGATGAAGCCTTAAAAAGGCTTTATATAATTAATTCTTTATCGAGTGAAATAATTTGCAACTTACGTACATATACACGCTATTAACTTTTGTTCAATTTCTTAATTTATTTTTAAAATAAATGAAGGTGAATATTTAATTAATAAAATTTTAATATCACATCAAAAATTATTTTAATTTAAAAAATTAAGCTATGTCTTGTATATTAACTCTAACATTATAAATTATTTAAATATTGTAAATCATTATTATTGATTGTTCTCTCTATCACAGGCTTAAGGAATTTAGAAACCTTGAATCTGTATTCAAATGACTTCAAGGAAAGCATTTTGATAGAGTCATTGGGAGCGTTGCCATCCCTCAAGACCTTAGATGCAAGTTTTAGTAGTTTTAAACACGTTGGGAAAGGTCAGTGACAGTTTTGGTGCCTAAAACAATATGATATTTATAATATATTGATGGATTTATGTGATCTGGGCCACAGGGTTGTGTAATTCGTCTAGCCTTGAAGAAGTGTTCCTCGATTATTCTTCTCTCCCAGCAAGCTTTCTTAGGAACATTGGACCCTTGTCTACTCTTAAAGTCCTATCCTTGACCGAAGTTGACTTCAATAGCACCCTACCTGCTGAAGGTAATTCTACAAAAGAACAATTATAAGAGTATTGAAATCCAAATAAACTAATTTGTGTTATATCTATGTTTTATTAAACTAGAAGTTTACTCCCAATGTTACGAAAAGAAAAGGATAAAATCTAGAGTTTCTCAATCTCTAAAATTTCTCAGTCTTAAATTTAGGGTAGGTGGCAGATGCATGGACACGTGTTAGAAGTTGTTAAAAGTCAGTTAGAGTTAGTTAACAATATAATAAATCGTGAGATGCATGTGGGGAAGTATATATATATATATATATATAATGGTAGGAGGATTACGCACGCAAGAAATAACAGAATCATTCTCCTCTTAACAACTTAGTTAAGGCATACAACCATCCCTCAAGACCCTTTCTCTCAAGGATACTAATTTAAGTCAATATTGAAAGGAATGGCTGCTCTGTACCACCACTATTTTCATCGTATAGGCACATTGTTAAAATATCAGTTTGATATAACCGATCGGATAAAAGATTATAACTATTTTCATCAAAATGGGACCGCATAATTATAACTATTGTCTGATATTAAGAAGGCACCATAACAACAAGTTTTCTACGAAATAATGGACACCTGCCTGCTCACAGAATTAATTTTGTCTCTGGAAAGCTAGTATTTATGCTAAATGGCACCCTGCCTCACCAAAGTAAATTATATCACTAATAAACTTGTATTGTTGAATAGATCTCTCAATAAATAGTACATAATTGATATATTCCTATTCCCTTAACATGAACATATTGATATATTCTGCAGGCTGGTGTGAATTGAAGAATCTTAAACAGCTATTTCTCTCAGGAAACAATCTAAAGGGCGTACTCCCTCCTTGTTTGGGAAATCTATCATCTCTACAATCCTTGGATTTATCTGACAATCAATTGGAGGGAAATATTGCCTTTAGTCACCTTTCCCATCTTACGCAGCTTGAACACCTCTTAGTTTCAAATAACTACTTTCAAGTTCCAATATCATTTGGTTCATTTATGAACCTCTCCAACCTCAAGGTCATTGCATGCGATAACAATGAGCTAATAGCTGCACCCAGTTTTCAGCCTTCAGCTCCCAAGTTCCAGCTTCTTTACTTTAGTGCTTCAAACTGTACTTCAAAACCACTCGAGGCTGGATTTCCAAACTTCCTCCAGAGCCAACATGATCTGGTGTTAGTTGATCTATCCCACAACAAATTCGTTGGAGAACCTTTCCCATCTTGGCTGTTTGAGAATAATACAAAGTTAAATCGACTATATTTGAGAGACACCTCATTTATAGGTCCTTTGCAGCTGCCACAACATCCAACACCCAACCTTCAGACAGTAGATATGTCTGGCAACAACATACATGGTCAAGTTGCAAGAAACATATGTTCGATTTTTCCACGTTTGAAGAACTTCATGATGGCTAACAACAGCCTCACAGGTTGCATTCCTCCTTGTTTTGGGAATATGAGCTCTCTCGAATACTTGGATCTTTCCAACAATCAGATGTCTTGTGAACTGCTTGAGCATACTTTTCCAACAGTAGGCTCCTCGTTGTGGTTCTTAAAGTTGTCCAATAACAATTTCAAAGGGCGATTACCACTCTCTGTGTTCAACATGACTGGCCTACGTTACCTCTTGCTCGATGGAAACAAATTTGCTGGACAAGTATCTGGTACCTTTTCTCTTGCATCATCATTTTTGTGGTTTGATATCAGTAACAATATTCTGTCAGGCATACTTCCAAGGGGAATAGGGAACTCTTCAAAAAACCAACTTGATGGAATTGATTTGTCCAGAAATCATTTTGAAGGTACCATTCCAATAGAATATTTCAATTCTTCTTGGCTTGAATTTTTAGATCTTTCTGAAAACAATCTGTCTGGGTCATTACCGTTGGGCTTCAATGCATTAGATTTACGCTATGTCCACCTATACGGAAATAGATTGAGCGGTCCACTGCCATATGATTTTTATAATCTCTCTTCGTTGGCGACATTAGATCTCGGCGATAACAACTTAACTGGGCCCATTCCAAATTGGATTGATAGCCTTTCGGAATTGAGCATTTTTGTTCTCAAATCTAATCAATTCAATGGGAAACTTCCTCATCAGTTATGCTCGTTAAGGAAATTAAGCATATTGGATCTTTCAGAAAATAATTTTTCTGGTCTGTTACCCTCATGTTTGAGAAATTTAAATTTTACGGCATCGGATGAAAAAACTTTAGATGCCCCTCGTACGGGATCGGATTATGGAAGCGGGGAAGAAATATATACATCCAGAGGGGGGGGAGGATCTTCTCTTGATGGCAATATTTTGTGGGCAGAGATCAGTGTAAAAATATCTGTAGAGCTTACAGCAAAGAAAAATTTCTACACTTACGAAGGCGATATCCTTCGTTACATGTCTGTTATGGATCTTTCTTGTAACAGATTCAATGGAGAAATTCCGACAGAATGGGGAAACTTAAGTGGGATATATTCTCTAAATCTGTCACAAAATAATCTCACTGGATTGATCCCTTCATCCTTCTTCAATCTGAAGCAGATAGAGAGCTTGGATCTTTCTCACAACAATTTGAATGGGAGAATTCCTGCACAACTCGTTGAACTGACCTTTCTAGAAGTTTTCAACGTGTCGTACAATAATTTGTCAGGAAGAACACCGGAGATGAAAAATCAATTTGCTACCTTTGATGAGAGCAGTTATAAAGGGAATCCTCTTCTTTGTGGACCTCCATTGCAAAACAGTTGCGACAAAACAGAATCGCCATCCGCGAGAGTGCCTAGCGATTCCAATAATGGAGATGGTGGCTTCATGGACATGGACAGTTTCTATGTGAGCTTTGGTGTGTGTTACATAATTGTGTTGTTGACAATTGCAGCAGTACTGTGCATAAATTCGCATTGGCGACGCAGGTGGTTTTATTTCATTGAAGAATGCATTGACACTTGCTACTGCTTTTTGGCTATTAACTTTCCCAAGTTGTCCAGATTTAGAAGGTGATTGGATCTTATCAGGAGCGTATGGGCTGCTTTCTGAATTTGTTGCAATCCTCTGTGGGGAAGCAGTCGCATTCCAAATCAATGGTTGCTCACAACATGTATAGCAATTTGCCTGTGAGAAGTGTTATGTCGAAGTGTCTGGTTCTTGTTGCTTAGCCTTTCTGTTTTGACATGACTTGTGTTTGTCCTTGTGCTTGTATCCATATTTGTTTGTTTCTTTGTTATGTCTTAATTATGTGGCGTTTTGGTCTTAGATTTGGAGAATGAGCAACCAACCAATATTTCTTGGCTTCTTGTGATTTCTATATCCCTAATAATATGGAATTTATTCACAATTGTAATAGTTTACAGTATCGTATTTTCTCAATTAAAAAAATAATTGATAGAACCGAAGGAATGTGGTAAAGCAAAAATTTTGTTTGCTGAAAGAACACAAGTCTAAACTTAAAACAAGGCAATATTTTATTTATTTATTGAATAATCAGTATTTATCTATTTTGGTAATTTTCTTAGCCCTAGCTATTTAAGCCTTACTTATGGGCTATTTTGAACCTCAAGAGTTTATTTCAGATTTCTCTCCTATTGGGTCTCTTTCAAGCCCATTTTGCACTTAATTTTGAATTCTTTTAATTAAATCGGTTTTGAACTTTTATATCAACAATTGGAGTATTGTTTTAAGATTAGATATTTAATTGTATTTTTTCTGAAAATACGAGAGTTTTTTTTCTTTATTCCTCTATAATTTCAAGGCTATAAGAGAACCCTAATTCATTCACGCCTCATGAAATTCAATTTGGCCAGTGGTGATATAAGGAAACGAAAAGATTGTTAGAAAAATTAAGAATTAAGAATTTTGAATGTTTCATTTTAAAATGGTGACTACTTCTTAATTTCAAATTGTTCAATCTTCTATTATGATTTCTACTTGCTATGACAGTCAAGCTTGATGATACAAATTACTTGTTCCAATCTTATACTTGGCTCCTCCAAGCTTGCAATTGAGGGGGAATGTAAAGATATCAAAGGCTATAGTCCTGCCACATGTCAAAAGATTAAAAAATGAAATGGTTAGAATGTTGTTAGTGGCTGTTAGTCTCGTTTGTCAGTTAAGAGAATCAGTTAGTATTATTTAGTGAAGAATAGATAACGTGAATAAACATTCTACTGTAGCAATATAAAAACCAAGCTGTTGAGAGTGTTGAATTTAGATCGAGCTCCCCTTTCCAGCTTCCTACCTGAATTGGTTGAAATGATTCATTTGAGATACTTAAGTTTGAGATGGACCATGATAAGTGAGCTTCCAGAGTCTATAAGGAAGCTCAAGTACTTGGAAATACTTGATTTGAAAGGGAGTCTTGAATCTTCTTTACCTGCTGAGATCACACAATTGACATGTCTTTGCCAGCTCTGTAACTATCGATATAGTTTCCAGTCATCATCGTTCTTCCCAGACTCTCATGGAATGAGAGTTCCAACAGGAATAGAAAGATTGACGAGCCTGCAGAAATGGGGAAGCATTGAAGTGAATGGAGATTATGAGTTAGTCAGGGAGTTGAGAAAGCTAACTTAGTTGAGAAGGGAATGGATCTCTGTTATACTTTGTGTTGCTTTTTATTTTTTTATCCTCATACAAAAAAGAAAAAATGCAAAGAAATAAAAAAAGTTATCAGAAGTAAACAAAAATATATAGAAGTAAAACAAAGATATAGGGACACCCAAAAAATGATCAAAGATTAGTTATGGAAGTTCAAATATAAAAATTGAAATTGAACAATATGTTTTCAATTCAATTGGAGGAAGAAAAGTTTAAAATTAGACGTTTAAAGACTCAATTAGATTTTATTGAAAGATTAATTGAGTTTATAAAGGGTTAAATTGCAAGAAAATTGATTTTTAGGTTAATTTTGCCTTTAATTTGTAGAAATTAAAGTTTGGGGGTTCGTATTACAATTTTTAAGAGTTAATTTGGCCAAATAAATGGCTTAATTGCATAAACATTGAAGTTTGATGACACTTACGGACTTGATTGAAGAAAACCAAAACTAAGGACCAAACTAGAAAAGGCATGTAAATATAGGGGATGAAATTAACCACATCAGGGGCTAAATTGAAGAAATTGAAAGTTTGTTGATCAATTGAGGGTCAAAATGCACAAATTCAAAACGAAAAACCAAAGTGAAAAGAGCAGTCAACTTCAAGGCTAGCTTTTGAATTTGGCAGGGATGTAATTGAATTGATTCTTAAAATCAAAATCTCAATTGAGGGCTTGATTGAACAAATTAAAAATTAAGGACTGGTTTGGAAACAAAAGCTTTCTAGTGCCATTTTCTTTTAAATGAAACGACGAGTTTCATACAAAACGACATCGCTTCATTCACTGTTCACATTAAAAAATAGAGAGAAAAAAGTGTCATTTTGTACGGTACTGTACATGTTCTCCTTCCCCTGGACACACTACAGGCAAGGGAAGAAGAAGATTGTTCCCTTACTTCCCCTACAGCGCCACTCTCCCTCTCTCCCAAAAACCAACAAAACCCACAACCATAGCCTACTACCAGATGAAAAAACAGAGGGGACAAGCCCTGCAGGCAGCTACTTAATGGCCGTCTGGCCACCCTATCCCTGCGTCATTATTGGATAAAGGTAGTAGATCTCTCTCCCCATTTTCCCCCTTATAAATACCAGGGGACAAGAGAGGAAATGAGGAGAAAAACAGGAGAGAGAACAAAAAAGGGACAGAAAAAGAAAAACAGAGAGAAACATAGAAAGGAAAACATACGAGAAAAACAAAAAAAAACAAAAAAGAACAACAAAGAAAAGAAAAGGAAAAACAACAAAAAAAAACAGAGAATGAGAGAAGAAAAACAGTCTTTCTCTCTATATTTCTCTTACTATTAGTTGCATCACCACCACAAACCACCGCCATTCTTCCTCCTCACCACCACCACCATCACTATAAGCCATCGCAGGTCCGCTTCCCCTTCTCTTTCTTCTTCTTCCCCCCCCCCCTCAATCTTCATTGTTCTACTAATGAACAGTGGTGAGTGAATTATAATTCACTCTCCATTGTTCACGTAGCATGTGAATAATGGAGAGCCATTATTTCTAGGTCAGACCAATGCCTGCCTAGACCAAAATATCTGGGTCGAGTCTAACCTAATCCCCTTTAGTATAGAGTACATTGGGCTAAAATCAGCCCAAGCCCTAATTCGGGCCGATATTGGCCCAACTCTGCTAGGCTAACCTCAGCCTAGTCGCTTTTTAGGTCGACTTTGTGCTAATTCCTTTTAAGTCAGACTCGGCCTAACCGGGGTGGGCTCAGCCCACATAACTGGGCTAATCCCATCCTAATATATTTTAATATATAATTATAATATTATATACAAAAAACAACAAAAAAATCCAAAAAATCCTTTTAAAATTTTTTTGTAATTTTCTCATGTATTTTTCTACCATTTTGTATTAATATTGGTTTATATTTTTATACTATAAAGATACAAATCCAGTATTAAAATATCTGGTTTTCTTTGAAATACTACAAATATATATATATATATATATATATATATATATATATAGAAAAAAATATCTTGTTTCTATGCATACGGTTAAGTCTCTTAAGCTTATAAGAAATTTTCATATCATATTTTCATACAACAAAAAATTCAAAAAATATGTATTAAAATGCATTTTGAATTTTAAAAACCAGTTTATTAAAGTCATGAGAACTAGACCAATATTTTAAAAATACCAAAAAATATTATTTTGTTTTCTTTTAATATTTGGGATTTTAAACATATACGTAAGACATATTCTTAAAATTAAATAAGAAGTAGTTCTTTTTTTTTTTACATTAGAATAGTTAGGTTTTATCTGATAAGATAATGATCTTCTTACTGAAAAGGATTTTTCTTAAACCTTTGACAGACCAATAATTAGAAAACACAACAACACCTCAATATACATTAGACAATAAGCAATGCAGCTTACCTTAGGTAGAATGTATTAGAAGTGCTAATATCTTTCCTTTAAGTAACCAGTTCTCGTGTCCGATTTCTGAGACCTATTATTGTTACTAGTGACAAAAATACTAAATTGTAATATTAATTCCCTCTCTCCACTAATAAAAGATAAAAAATCCTTTTCTACCCCATTTCCCGATACCACCCAAGAGGACAATCACGCGTGACACTTTGGACAAGTTGATTAATTTGTTGCTTATTTATCACGCTGTGTCATATAGCTTTTAGTTATTATTTTGAATTCTAAAATATAGAGACAGACTTTTTAAAGACATGGTTTTAGAGTTGAATTTTCCTGCGTAGACTTTTTATTTTGCGTCTCTCTCTCTCTCTCTCTCTCATGCTTGTCACTTATGTCCTGAAACATTAACCAAACACAATCTACTATTAAATTTAATAGTTTTACTGATTAAAATGTTTTTTAGTATTTACACTTATAATTTGTCGGTGTGTATATTACCAATGGGCTAATGGATGGAAACAATCTGTCAAAAAAAATCTTATTTGTAATTTATTTTTTGTTAGTAATAAATATATTGTTAAATTTACAGACGACAAAAGCACATAAAAAAAAATTATTCACTACATTCTGTTGATATCTTTATCGGTAAATTTAACATATCATCGACAGGAAAATCGTATGTAATGGCATCAGTGTTTTTATTTATCCATCGATAAATATAACATTTCGCCAATAGAATATCATCTGTAATTCTATTAGTGAGTTAACCGTAGAAGTGATATTTGCAGTAATTATTTTCCAACTCTCTCTAAATATACAGACAAAGTTGTTCCTTCAGTAACCCCGCCAGTGGTGTGTGTGTGTGTGTGTGTCTATATATATATATATATATATATATATATATATATATATATATATATATATATATATATAAGTAGAAAAATAATTAAAATAATATAAAAATCAAATATGTATTACAAATTTAAATATTTGTACGTTCAAATACAATAAATCTAAAATAGAGGCAGTGTTGGAGGAGGAGAAGGCTGGTCGTCATCGGGATCGTGAGGCCAATTAGAAGGTGTGCATGTACCACCCATCTGTGATATCATCTTCATTACCAATCAATGAAGTTCTTTATAATTAACAACGAGTCATTCATATTTTTTTTTATTAAGATGAGTTATTTAAGCATGTATTCGTTGGTATAACATCACAACGAGCTTGAGAGTTTGAGTGGTCAGAATTGAATATGAGCATCCAAGGATCAAAACACTATGGGTCATCTACAAGTTATCAGTCGTAATGTTAAAGAGTTCATACACTCAATTTATATCGGGTCCATCAAACAATCCTGCCTATAACCACAAATCCATATCAAGATTTGGATAGCTCGAAGGATCATCCTTGTATCTCTTCTTCAACTAGCTGTTATATGTATTCTGGAAAGAAAAAATAAATTCATCAAATTCAAGGAAATATTAAAAATAAGTTTGAGTTAAACCAATATTTTGTTGTTTATTTAGTTTACATAATTAATTAATACATGTTGTCATCAATATTCTATATAGGTTTGACATAAGTAATGGATGATCATTTATGGATGTATCAAGATTCACCTAAAGGGTTGCGTATGATGGATTATTGTAATAGGGTTCGGGGTTTTATTAATTATGCACTATTTAATTCGAGAAATATTAACAAAAGCAATATTAGATGTCCATGTACGAGATGTAAAAATAAAAAGTTTCTTGATTCAGAGATTGTAACGATGCATCTTCTATAAAAAGGGTTCGTGAAGAGATACGTGTGTTGGTTTGCACACAAAAAACTATATGTTCCTCATGAGACCATTATAGAAAGGGTGATTGGGTCAACTTATAGTTCTAGTAACGTGCATGAAATTATATATAACAATAGTAATCCTTATAGGACTTTGGTTATAGATACGATGAAAATGAATCAGAGTTATGCTAGTCAATGTTCAATCATAAATGAAGAACATAATGCAAACACGACCAGGTTTTTTTTATCTTTCGAAAGACTTTGACGATACTTTGGGATTTAGAGAAATTGACAAACTCATCGGCCTAGTATACCATAAAATTGACATGTGTCCAAACTTTTACATATTGTATTACCTTGAAAATGCAGAGTTGATCAAGTGCAAAACATGTGGGCATGCTCATTATAAATCTAGAACTGGTAGGGAAGGACTTTTGTCGCACATAGAAAACTTAGATACTTCTTAATCACACCTAGACTGCAAGGGTTATTCATGTCACCAAAAATTATTGAGCACGTGACATGGTATCATTCACATGATACAGTGGATGAAGTGATAGTGCATCATTCTGATGGTGAAAACTGAAAACATTTTAATAGGGTGCATCTTTAGTTTTCAATGGAATCAATGAACGTGCTTCTTGGGTTATGTACAGACGAATTCAATCCATTCGAATCATTTGCTGCTTCTTATTTTTATTAGTTGGTGATACTCATGGTTTACAATTTTTCATTGGGGATATGTATGAGGCCGGAGTTCATATTTTTATCTATATTCATATTCGGTCCTAATAGTCTGTGTCAGAATATAGATGTTTGTCTTCGTCCACTGATTAATGAGTTGAACTAGTTGTGGTCATCCGGGGCTTTGATATATAATGTATTGAGAAAACAAAATTTTCAGATAAAGGCACTTTCTTGTGGAGAATCAATGATTTTTCTATATATGGAATGGTTTCTGGTTAGAGCACACATGAAAAACTAACATGTCCATATTATATGAAAAATAACAAGGACCTTCATGTTAACAAATAGTGGTGATTTTGATGTTTTTAAGCTAAGAAAAAATATCTAAAAATTGTTCAGGTTACTGAAGAAATTAATCAAACTTTCTTTATGAGCTGACAAAAAATAATTCTTTATAGGTCAAAGATTTATTTTATAATAAACTCAAATCCAAATTTATAATAGGCTAGCTAGTTTGGGGCCTATGCCCAAGTAAAGTTGAGCACGCGTGTGGGATAGAAGATTTTGGGTTTCATAAAAACATTTAAACTAAGGGGTTTTTTAGATTAATTTTTTATTTATTCACAATTTAATTACTTTAATCATATTAATGTTCTATTTTAATTAACATTTTTTTATCAATAATTTCCAACAAAGTTTTTACTCTAAAAGTGAATGAATTTCATTTTAAATTTAGCCCCAAATTAATGTATCAATTGGACATGTTTTATTAAAACAAATTCCTACACTATCATCCTTAAACTACTAGTTATCATGAAAACATTGGATTATCATTACATAGCCGTGTGCTTACCACTACTAAACATGTGCTGATTATGATTATATCTCAACAGAATACTTTTATCTTAAAAGAAAAAAAAAAACAGAGAGAAGAATATCGTGTCATTTCTATCATCCAACTTGTGAATATGATGATAGCGTATAGTAAAATACTTTTATTGGCCTGGAAGTTTCCCGGATCTCTCTGGCAGATGAACGTGGATGAGGTTTTTTCTTTTCTTTTTTTGTGATGCAAATCATGAGATCAACAGCTTCTTCTTTTTTGTTTTTTTTTTGTTCTAGCCATCTGAAAAACTGTAGTAATTTTGTTAAATATGAGGTGTGATAGAAAATTTAACACGCCCTAACTTTCCAGGGAGAGAAATCTGCTCATCAGTTTAGCTCACAGACTCGTAACTGGTGATGACTTGACCGGCTAAGCAAGGTTTTTTTTAATAAAAAAAAACATAATAAATTTTATATTTCATTTACAATAAGACTCTTTCAACCGCAAAAGCACATATGAAAATATAGTCTTATGTCTAGACTTGTCTGTTTCTAACCAATACAAAAAATCGCAAGATTTTGCGAAAAACAGAGGAAAACAGGGCATTTGAATTTCTAGTTCTGATCATGACTTTTATCTAACAAAACCATGATTGAATTGTTAGATAGAGCGCAGATTAACATAGATCGAGGCAAACCAATGGATTCAACAGCCCGATGACGAGTGCCATGCATGATCAATTAAGACCACAGTTGCATCATGGCACCTACCTGCTGGAGATTAGCCAACAAACAGGGGTTAGTGGGCATGGGAGTAGATGGACGTTGACAAGGACATAAATACTCTGTCAAATATGTGAGCTTCCACGTTGAGGTGGTTGGGGTCTTTCTTGAGGGTGTGTTTGGAGGAGAGGTAGCTTGTGTTTTTTTTAGTACAAAGCGTGTTTTTATAGTTTTTGGAGGTGTGGTTTGTGCTTAAATATAATATACCTTAAAAAAAAAACCACCACACCTTCAAGCCAAACACCCTCTAAAACATGATTGCTGGGGTCGAGAACTGTAGAACAAGTTCTCTTATAAAATATATTCATTAGAACTGTGGCTCGAGTTCTGATCATAATAAAAACTAAAAAGCTAAAATGAACAGAGTCAATTCTAAAATTACATTGTTTTGGTTATTTTTTAAAATAAAACTATTTTGTTTTGAACAACATATTAAAAAATAAAAAATTAATAAAAAAACATCGTTTTAAATAAAAGTAAAATAAAAAAATCTTGGATTTCATCTGGATGTAAAATAAAACCTGGCCTGAATTGGGTTCTAGATTGATGGATTATCTATCTATTAGGCCGGTTTAGTTTTAATAAGCAGGATGAAGAGAATCTAAGTAGATGGAAATGGCAGACAATTTGCAATCCATAGATAGGTTGATTCCATCTTTAAATTGACAAATGATCAAATTGTATGATCCGGCGGAATAAAGCTTAGGAAAGTGGAAGAAGCTCAATGGATATGATGAGCACGTATGGAATGTCTTAAAGGTGTCTGTTTTTATAATAAAGATATATTAGGAGCATTCTTTTCTTTTCTTTCCTTCTTTTTTTTTTACCCCAAGCTGTCTAGATTCTGTAATCCACTTAATTTCTTTGTTTCTTTTAGGTCACAATCTCACTATTTCCAGTCTGTTGTAAGCAAGAAATTCTAGCTAAACTTAGAATGAAATTAGAAATATAGCTTGTTATAATTTATAACTAAATTTCAAGGATGGTAAGATTAGTCAAGATGCATATAAACGAACATCTATATTAATAAAAAAAAATTAGCATGTTGTAATAATTTTTATAGTTATAATTTAAAAAAAATATAAATTATAGTTTTTTCAAGTTTTAAAAAGAATTTATACAAAACTTAGTATAAGTTAATTAATCAAATATTTCCAAATTTATAGATGGAGAAAACTATAAATTACATTTTTTTTAATGATTTTAACATTCTAGTTAAAAAAACATTTAAAAAATCAATAAATTTACTCCTTTCTAAACAAAAACTATTTAAATATAACTATTAAAGCACCCAATTTTTTTTTTTTTGGATAAATCAAGTACCCAAAATTGAAATAATTTAATGCTCCATTTAACCATTAACATTACCGACTCAAGAAAGATCTCAAGAACAAAAGAAGGCACAAAATAACAATGCCAACAACAGAAACAAAAAGGGTCAAAACAAAAAGCTTGCTTTTTACCAGGGACTAAAAAGTTAAGCTCTTCATTCTTCAACATCACCACCCTTGACCCACTAACGTGGCCACCCCCCTATTGGCTAACCCATAATCAATTAAAATAAAATAAAAAAGAGTGAAAAAAAAAAATCAACCCCAAAGTGCACGTGACTCACGTGTTTAGCCAGGCCAACAACCACAGAATTTTTAACTCGACCACCAAACTCCTCCGCGGATGACGTCATTCTCCGGCAACATACCACCAGGAACATTGTAGAAACTTCTTCAAGACTAGACAGAACTTCCTTCCTTTCTTTCTTTCCTAGACGGTGCAGCCACAGAAGAGAAAAAAGAAAGCCAACATGGAGACAAGAGCTACTGACTCAAAAGCAGTGACCAAGCTCCAAACCACATCGTCCAAGATCGAGAAGTCCAGCTCCGGCCACCTCATCATCCTCGGTGGGGCCCACCACCTTGATGGGTTCGTCGTTGTTGTTAACTGTGACGGCCACCGGAGGACGGAGATGGAAGATGCCCAGATAGAAGAAGTGGTGTAAGCTACGTCAAGACCTAGCCATTGTCGAACTGTTGACGTCGACCACCTCCCCGCCATTACCACTGTCCTCTCTCTCTCTCTCCAAGTCTAGAGTAGAGAGGTTTGTTTTCTTTAAAGAGAAGGGAGAGAGTGAGTTTTTGCGTGTATGATGCTAGGAGGTTGTAGGGTTTTTATGGTTGTAATGATGTGTTCTTGTTTATTTGAGATAGGTTTTTGGTAGGGCCCAAAAATATTTAATTTGACCTTAGTCTATGTGAGAAGTTCATATTGATGAGTTATTTTTTTTTTGGTTCTACATGGTTAATTCTCTTTTTGATCGAATTTTTTAACAATCATTTCTATCTATATTGGTTTGTTCACAAAAATCAAAAAAATATATTGCCCTTTTTAGTTTTGATTTTTTTCGGTTTTTGTCAAATAAAATATTATTTATACCATCCTTGATTTAGAAATTATTTGTTTATCGAGTTCAAATTACAATTCAAATGAAAGTAATTAAAATAATACCTTTAATTTTAAACCATAGTTTAAATATAATATTTGCCGCATAGACAAACATGATATTAGACTAACACTCACATTAACAACATAAAAAACATTAATCATCCAAGTCAAGTAGTCACGATATTTATAACATAATTAATTTTCAATAATTATATTGAAATACTATTAGTATATATTCTCACTTGCATATTTTAAATTTGGATAATATTAACAAGAATGGAGATTTTAACTTAATATAAAAATACATAAATTAATTGATCTGAAAATATCAAAAGACAGATAGATGGAAGCAAACAGACCTAACACTTGTCTACCCATAATTGTCCCCCACATGCATGATTGAGACGATAGAGCGAAATAAACGGAATCAGCCTGGGAAAAATACAAGGATGAAAATGAAAATAAAGTAAAAGAAAAGGGGTCACAAATAAAGTAAGGAAACGTTTTAGCAGGGCCTAATTGAAAGAACAATCTGCCAAAAAGTGAATCACCTTTGGAAATAATAAAAAAAAAGGGTATTCGGCTGTGATTGAGGATTCATAGGATTTTTCCACCCTGTAGGCCCAATGGGATTTTTTACTAAATCCTTTTGACTAATTTTCCACTGATAATGAAACAAAATTACTATTGTGTGGATGGGCAAGAGACAAAAACGCTCGTATCGATTTGAAATTTTGCGTCGGAGGGAAATATTTGGAAGCATAGAAGGGAACGAGATTTGAATTTTGATCCATAAGAAGAGAACAAATTTCTTCATTTCAATGGCTGACAGCTTCGCAGTAGAGTGGCGGGAAAATCTGATCTAGCTTTCTTGACAAATTAATACTACAAGACAATTAGGCCCCGTTTGTTTGCAGGAAAGTAGTTTTTTTTGGAAAGTGAATTCCAGGGAAAGTGAATTCCGGGAAAGTGAATTCCGGGAAAGTATTTTCCGATGTTTGGTAGTATAATGGAAAATAAGTTGGAAAACATTTTCCAGTGTTTGGTTATGTTATGGAAAATGAGCTGGAAAATAACTTATTAATATTTTATTTTTTCAAGTTTATTAAAATAATGAGGAACAAATCTTACAAATTAAAAAGTTGAATGAGAATGAAATTGAAAAAAAAATATAATTTCATAAATTATCTCAAATAAAATAAATAATAATCAAAATAATAGAGATCAAATCTAAAAAATTAAAAAAAATGAAAGGTGAAGAAATTAAAATAATAATAATTAACATTTTATAAATTATTTCAAATAAAATAAGTAAAAATCAAAAGAATAAGGACCAAATTTGATAGATAAAAAATTTCAATAAAAAAATGATAAGAAAAAAGCAAATAGCAATTATAAAAATAAGGACCAAAATTAATATAAAAATTAAATTTTAAGAGATGAAATTAAAAAATAAATATTCAAAACAAATTATATATAACAATCAAAAGTTTGAGGATTAAATTTGATATAATTAGCAAATAATGACATTTCTAAATTTTTCACAACTTCCGGAAAGTGTTTTCCGCCCAAATTTTTCAGGAAAACACTTTCCTGAAAACCAAGCCAAATTTTCCTTTGACTGGAAAGTGTTTTCCGTTGACCAACTTTTCCAATAGCAAACAAACACAAGAAAGTTTGGAAAGTGGTTTCCCGGAAACCACTTTCCGGAAAACAAACACAGCCAAAAGGGAAAACACTTTCCTAGAAATCAAACCAAATTTTTCTTTGACTGGAAAGTGTTTTCCGTTGACCGAAAAGTGTTTCCGTTGACCAGAAAGTGTTTTCCGTTGACCGGAAAATGTTTTCCGTTGACCAACTTTCCTAATGGCAAACAAACACAGGAAAGTTTGGAAAGTGGTTTCCCGGAAAATAAATTCCGGGAAACAAACATGGCCTTAGAGAAATATTTGATTATGAAATGGGATGATAGAGATTTGGTGCATCTTATGGTGACTGAGATTTGAATATTAGGAAAAAGAGTAGATATCTAAATATTAGCGTGGGACTGGTAGTTGGAGTATGATATCTCGCTGTATATTAAATGTTTTTAATAAAAAATTTCATTTAAATTGTAGTTTGAAACGCAACATATCATGTAAATAAGGGAAGTCTCAATCTATATACCACGTGTATCGTGATTATAAAAAATATGTTAAATACAAATTATGAATTAAAATCTAATAATGACAATTTTTTTATTAAAAAATTCAATTTATAATGTTTTTCAGCATTCATTATTAATCTTATTATCACTGTTATTATGCTTGTCATCGTGGTCTCAATTATTATTTTTTATTGCATAGATATTTTAATTTTATATTATTACTTTTAAAATATCATAAAATTTGTTTTGTAATAATATATCTTATGAAAAAACATTTTATAAGTATAATATTTTATGGAAATCAAATGCCTTCTCACTTATTAAGGATTTGCTGACGTGGTTGATATTTTTTTCAAACTTATTATATGATTGAAAATTTGAAATATCCGCGTCATGACATCAACGAGCAGTTGCTTACTGATTAAGGGGAGCTATTAAATTATGTCGACATTTATTGGCAACCCGCTTTAATTAAAGTCAAGAATTTGCTAAACGATAAGCTGGCCTTTCAAATCTCTCTCTGTTTTTTCTTTGTTCATTTATTAGTGACAAAGCAACCAAATTCTCCCTTTCACATTCAGTTTTTATTTCATAATATTAAGGGTTGTAGAAGTGTGATGATGATTATTTTTTAATGTATTTTTTATTTAAAAATATATTAAAATAATTTTATTATTATTTAAAAATTATTTTTGTTATCAACATATTAAAACAAAAAAAATAATATTTTATGAAATATTGTTTAGAACTGATCAATTCCAAATTACACACAGAAATAGAAATATATAGCAAGAAACTAAAGTCGAGTAATTTCATAATTTTATAGGCCAATAATATGGTGTGACTTGGTTTACCGTGAGAAAAGAAAACTACTAAAATTACAATAAACCAAGTTTGTCATATCCGGTTTAATTTGATGAGTTGATTTATTAAAATCCAATTAGAGTAGAGTTTGTAATTAGAACGACCAAAATATTAACCTTATAAGAAACTGGTGGTTTTGATCAATACTAAATTAGATAATAATAAAAAATACTTCAAATCAAATTATTTAAAGTGGAATTCAATTTAGTTTTAATAATATACTATATATATTAATTAAAAAACTTGGAACTTTTTTATTAATTAAAAAGCCTTACCTACTTACAAATATCAACATAAATAGTTCTATTTAGTTTTAATATATATATATATATATAGAGAGAGAGAGAGAGAGAGAGAGTGAAAGATGATGGGTTATTTACGAGTCAAAATCTTTTAAAATTAAAAACATAATAACTACAGAAAGATACATAAAATATTTAATTTGTAATTATACAAGTCTCAATTATCAAAAAATCAATTAAACCCTTTATATATAAAAACAATCCTTCACCATAAAATTATCCAACAAAATGTTCTTCGAGCAAAACCTTCTTAATAAAAAAACTAATATTCATTTTATGTGTGTTACCTCATTTTAAGTCCTTAATATCCTTGTAATAGCCGCTATATTATAGATCCGAAACATATTTATATGGTTTGCCAGTTCTTAACATCCCTGTGAGAGCCGCTCTATTATAAATCCAAAACATATTTATATGGTTTGCCACTTTAACTTATCATGAATCCTATCATAAATCTCACCTTTAAAATATTCAATAATAACATACAAAATCTAATTATCAAAAATTTCTAACAACTAAAAACTTTGTTTGAGATTATGGTAGTAATGATGGTTCAAAGTATGTTTTGATTAGAAATATATTAAAATAAAGTTTTTTTTTTATTTTTTTAGAAATTAGACATCATCACATTAAAACGATCCGAAAACATAAAAAAAATTTCATTTTAAACAAAAAAATATTTAAAATTTTTAAAAACATGGTTTGTTTTAATGTGCTGATGTCAATAATAACATACAACATCTAGTCATAAAAAATTGCTAACAACTAAGGCTTTGTTTGAGATTGTGGTAGCGGTGACGATTCAAAGTGTTTTTTGCTTAGAAATGCATTAAAATAAAGTTTTTTTATTTTTTAAAAATTATTTTTGAGATCAACACATCAAAACAATCTAAAAACATAAAAAAAATTTATTTTAAACAAAAAAAATATAAAAAAATTTCAGAAACTTAATTTGCAGCGCATTTCAAAATACATCCAATTGTTAGACTCTGCAGGTTGACACCTAATGTCATAAAAAAGAAAACCCATTGGATTTTACGTATGAAAAGAAAAGAAAAAGAAATGTGAACAATTGAAGATAAAAAAACAAGTATTTCAAATTTTTTTTTTTAACAATAATATATGAAGATCTGGTGCATAATTTAACTAACTGAGTCCTGGCCTCGACCAAATACTCTGGCTTCTTCTTCCCGCAAGCTATCCACAGAGCCATTTCACGAATCATGTCATGCATTTTCTCATCTCTGCCTTCATCTTCCAGTAAGCATTATTGAGTGAGACTGTCATTGATGTTGTAACCTTCAATTCGAGCCCCTCATACATCTCCATATTCACCCAAAAATCCCTCCCATGGCCAACCAATAATCTAATTCCGGGAAGAAAGCACAATACAGGAAACCACATTTAACTTCGTTGCTGTGAAGCCTATCATAACCAAGCTTCAGCAGAGCAAGGTCCTGATAGGAAGTACCTGGAAATTCTGAGGTGGCCTTACTTCTGGTCAGGACCCTGAGACGCCACTACCCATATAACGAAATCGAAATGGAGCTGTGAGTTGAGCAAGCTGTTGCAGAATTGAGTCAAGAGAGCAGTCTTGAGAAAGATTGACATCCTGCAAACCCACGACAACAATGAGATATATGAGAAAGCAGTGAAAATTTTGGAGAGATACTGGGCTGAGGAAGAAGATGGAGAACCAATTGTCCAAGATGGTGGGGATGGAAATCAGCAAGGTTTTGCTTTTGGAACTAACCAGCCTAGCGTTCCTCAAGGTGGCTTCAAGTTTGGGTGAACGCACTCTCTAGCTTTTTGTAGATTTTTTCACTTGCTTTGAAATTTTCAACACTATATGTTCGTTGCTGCCAAGGCTCAGAATTTTTGGTCTGGCACATAGGGTTTCAGTAATCGATGGAAACTGTCAAAAAAATGTTAAAACTTTAGGACTCCACCTTGGAATTTCTCGAGTTGAATTGTAAAATTGCATGCCAAATTGATGGAAAAGTGATCTTTGTGATTGTCTTGATATGGAATTAGACTTGTGCTGATGATATATGATGAATTCTTATATATTGAGAGCATCAGACTTGTTCCGAATTGGCTGGTTTCTGATGTAGCTAGAGCAAATTTATCTGATGTAGCCACTGAAAATGTAGCTGCTATGGATTGTGCATCATCTTTTCAACTTACATCTCGAATGGATGAGATGTTTGAGCCTGCTGCAATGAATGCAATGTGAAAAAAACTGCTGCAGCTTGGAGGCAGTAGCATTGAAATGATTTCCATGTAGCTGTTACTCATGGTTATCAATCCCCTCTTATTAGGCATAAAGGGTTGTTAAGTGGGAAGCGTTGAGGCACAACCATAGTTATCAGACATGGTTTGAGTTGCGAATTTTGTTAGATCGATCACAAAATGAAGTTGTTTTGTTATTTATATAAATAATAACATTATTTTTTATAAAAATTAAAAAATAAATAAATTTATCTAGTCCATTTTTAAATCAATTCAAAATAAAAACCTAATCTAAGTTAGATTTAAGTATATGAACTATCAAATTAATCTAATCGAGCAAGTTTTAATAACACGTACAAATCAAAATCGCTTTAATTGAATCAACAAAATTCAGGAGAGGATCTAATCTCCATCATTAGACATTATAAAGAAGCGCTAGATAATCTTGAGGCTCAATTCATCGATCTTAGGTTTGCTTATGAATTCGAGTGTTTTTTAAGGATATTAAAGTTTAAATAATCGTTAATTTTAGTATTTGTAAAATTAATTAAAATACTACATATTCCCACATTTGTTTTTTTTAAAACAGGGCTAGACGCAATATTAAATGGGCCGGAAAGATCTTATCATCTGAAAATAATAAATAAAGATTAGAGGCTTCAGTTTTTGACAATCAAGACTAGGGCTTTAGGTTTATAGGCCTTTGTAAAGTGTAGTAGCTCTGACCTGAGTAGCTCAACCATGGCAGACAGCAACGAGAATCAGCAAGACAAAGGCAAAGATCAAGAGCAAGAGCAATATGGTGTCCTGCTTTACTACAAATACACAGAAATCCCTGATCTCAACTCCCTCCTCTCCTTCTACAATTCCAACTGCACTTCCCTCTCCCTCCTTGGCCGTGTCCGCCTCTCTCTCCATGGAGTCAATGTCACTGTAACTCAATAACCCATCTTTTTGCAGTTTAAATCTCAAAAGTTTGAATCATTTTGGTTATTAAAATTTTGGGTTTCCTTTGTTTTCTTCAATCATATCACAATCTCATTGAAAAGTTTGAAACTTTTTGCTGTTTGGGATTTTGGGTTTAGTTATTTGAGTCCAAAAATTGGAAAGTTTGGAACTTTTTGCTTATTAGAATATTGGGTTTCTTTTTTCTTCATTGGTTTAGGTTGGTGGCAAGTTGTCTTCATTGGAGAAACATATTGAAGCTGTGAAAGCTATTAGTTTATTTGAAGGGACTGATTTCAAGCTTGCTTCTTGTCATTTTCCACTGAATGACAAGGTTGCTCATGAATGTGGCTTCACTTCTCTTTCCATTCGCATTGTCAAGGTATGAATCTTTGTTCTATCAAACTTTGGTTTCTATTAGTATCATTGTTTTGAGCTATTTGGTATAGTATAGGTTTTGATTTGATTTGCGTTTGAGTTAGCTTGCTTGGTCTAACATTTTGATGCGTTTTGGTGTGGCTAGGAATTGGTTACTTTTAGCCCTTATCCTCTTGTTAAAGCACCGGATGTTTCAAATGCTGGTAGCCATTTGTCCGCTGTGGAGTTCCATTCTGTTCTTCAAAGTGCTGGTGAGTTGTGATTTTCTTTTTGAAATTTTATTACATGCTTTACTTTTTGGTTTGCTTTCGTTTTATAGGCTATGTTTATTCTTCTTTGTAGTATTTTTGTTCTCTAAATTTGGTTTTGTTGTTTTGTTATGCAAGGGAATGACTGGTAATGGTTAACTATGTGTTGGGTGATTCTGTTTATGTTTCTCAGGGAAGCTTGTAGATAAAGAAAGTCTAGTTGATGATAAAGGTCTTGTTTTATTAGATGCAAGGAATCTGTATGAGACGAGAATTGGGAAGTTTGACATGCCAAATGTGGACACTTTGGATCCTGGAATCAGACAGTATAGTGATCTGCCATCCTGGATAGATGATAATTCTGAACAATTGCGAGGAAAGAATGTCCTGATGTAAGTGCTTGTTCCAAAATTGACTTTTTATAGGTGTTTACCTGAATTCACTCTGTTTTCCATCTGATTTGGAAAATCATGTTATCATGGTTGAAGGTTGGTGCAGTTATGGCTTCAAACGCTCATTTTTCCACTCTAATCTTAGTATGTTTTGTTCGGGTGCTGTGTAGGTATTGTACTGGAGGAATCAGGTGTGAGATGGCATCGGCCTATATTAGGTCAAAAGGTGCTGGATTTGAGAATGTATTTCAGGTAGCTCTGGATCCAGCAGAAGCTAGTGTTATGCTTACCTTGACCATAAGATCCTGAGGAAGTTAGGTCCTGATTGTTGGTCGCTATGCTGATATATTTTGCAATGCTGGCTTTGTTGCAGTTGTTTGGTGGAATACAGCGTTATTTAGAACAATTTCCAGATGGTGGTTTTTTCAAAGGAAAGAATTTTGTTTTTGATCACAGGTATGATTGCTCAGAGTAGCTACGACCCTATTGATTTTAAAGTTTTTACCTTATCCTTTGGTGATTGCATAACATCATGCTTTTATTGGACTTTCTGGTGTTCAATAAAAGAAAACAAGCATAGAAAAAGAAGTGTCATTTTTGCCCAGTAATTTTGTATTGTGGCTGTAGGATTGCTGTTGGGAGCTCAGATACAAATATCTTGGGAACCTGCCTTCCCTGTGGCTTATCCTTTGATGATTACTCTTCACGATGTAGATGCTCATATTGTAGAATGCTATTATTGGTCTGTGATGGCTGCCGGGTAAGTTTTGATGACTAGAGTCCTTCTACCATTGAAAGCTAATATTTCTGACCATTTAAGCATGTCTATCATACTTTAGCTAGCTCCATCTTGTCCAGTGAATAATCTAAGAACCTTAACCAATGCTTCTCAATTTTTATCTAAAGCAAAACTTAAAATAATAGCTTTTCAGATTTCCATTTTCCCTTCTAAAAACAATCATTGCCTAATTTGTATGTATTTTGATGAACTGTTTGTTCAGCTTCCATTCCACTTGTAGGTTTCTGTATTTTGTTGGGTCTTATTTGTTAATTTTTGTGGGTGGGCAGAAGGAGGAAGCTGTTTATGTTTGCGAGCTGTGCCAAAAACATAGAAAGGTAATTGAGTCAAATGTTGCTGAAAATGGTGAACAGCAAGATATATTGCCTCAAGTTGAGCTCAAAACCATTTCCTCAGATACTATCCTCTCGCCTCATCTTCATGGGGGACAGGGTAAGGTCTGTCTCCTTATCACTTGGATCCTTTTGGTTCCATGTTTACCAAGATAACATGTAGTGCAATGGTGTATTTATCTTGGGTAATAGTGAACATCTGTCTTTTTTTTCCCTGTTACATCTTTACATTTTGTTTTCTTCCAAGAACTTCTTAGTCTTAATGCAATTGTTCATCCAATAAAACAGGTGCTAGGCCTCCAAGAAAGCTAAGAATCTTGTGCTTGCATGGGTTTCGGCAGAATGCATCTGGTTTTAAAGGAAGAACTGCATCATTAGCCAAGAAACTTAAAAACATTGCTGAGCTTGTCTTTGTTGATGCACCTCATGAGTTGCCTTTCATATTCCAGTCATGTGTCTCGGAACTAGAGTGCAGTGATGAATCATCATTTTCGTCACAACAAATTCTTCCCCCAACAGAAACTTGCAGGGGGAAGTTTGCGTGGTTGATAGCACCTGATTGCAAAGGAAGGAGTGCAACTGATTGGAAAAAGGCAGATAGTCCATTTGATCCCCTCCAGTACCTGCAGCAAACTGAAGGGTTTGATGTATCATTATCGTATTTAAAGACAGTATTCTCTCGGGATGGGCCATTTGATGGGATCCTGGGATTTTCACAAGGAGCAGCGATGGCTGCTTTACTTTGTGCACAAAAAGGGAGGCTAAAAGGTGACATTGATTTCAGATTTGCAATTTTGTGTTCTGGGTTCGCTCTTCCATTTGTGGAGATAGAGAGTGGATCGATTAACTGCCCCTCTCTCCATATATTCGGATGTGTTCCAGGCAAGGACAGGCAGATTGCAAACAAAACAAGCAGAGAACTTGCTTCCTTATTTGAAGATGGTTGCTCAGTTATTATTGAGCATGATTGTGGTCACATCATTCCTACTCGGACTCCATACATTGATGAAATCAAAGGCTTCCTTCAACGCTTTCTGTAATGCGATTAAAAATCCTTTGTTAACCAATATTGTTACTTTAAGATGGCTTCTCAGCTATGTTACCTGATCCGTATTTGCTTATTACTCATTACACCATTTTTCTTCAATCACTTGCTAATACAATTTAATTCCACGATTTATCTTTTTACTACAAATATTTTCGAAGTCCATTGAAGCCCCTCAACTGAGAATTTAAGATTTGTACACCGTACAGACTGAAATACTTGATAAAAAACAAAGGAGAACAGTCACTCGTCTGCATCATAGAAGACCAGACAACGAACACGCAAGTTCTTCAGAATGAAAACTGAGAACCAACAAATCCTAAATTTAGATTTTTTGGAATAAAAACTTTCAGCTTGTGTTTGGAATTCTAAAGCATCATGGTTCTTATATCTTTACATCAGCCAAATGAGCAAACAACGAAGCTGATGGTTTGTATATGCATTTCTCAGGAAGAGATTTACAGTCTTATACTTGAAACAAACAAGTATGATAGTGCACACATTTTTTATTTAAAAAAAATTGTTTGGGCCAAGCCTAAAAAACCTGCACCTCCATGTTGTTTAGGCTTAAAAAAAATTGTTTGGGCCAAGCCTAAAAAAAATATTTATTTTGATTCTAAAGTAAAGTAAGGCCACAATGCTACTCCTACAGTCCTGCTCGTGCTCACCTACTGCACTGCTCACTCTCTGTGTTAACATACTTTTTTATATATATATTTATTGAATTGAGTATCAAAGAATTTTTTTTACTCCAATAAAAGACTTATTTTATAAAAAACTTGTGAAAATCACCTCATCAACCAATGAGACCAGTGAAGTGCAAGCCCATTCACTCCAAGAATTGGCCAATTCATCATTCAATTAACCAAGTCAAGCTCAATCACTACACTGGCACAAAATCACATTCCATGAAAAACCTAATTTAGTATATTTAGTATGAAGTTTTTATAACCTCGTCAGATGGCCTCAAATTCTATTATTAGCAGAGAAATTAAACCATCCAGGCATTTCATTGTTGTGGGAATTACGTAGATTAATCATCTGCTTCCCGTGTTGGAATGTAGGGTGTGTATTTGTTATATATAGTTGCATGTGGTAGCAAACTAAGCTCATTTATAGAGAAACATTTTCATTTTCCAGCTATAATTATAATACCCTGCTCGATATTTGATCCAGTTTAAAGGTTGGTTTATTAGGTTATTAAATCAACTCGTGGGTCATCAAATCATTTCATGTTAATTCTAAATCAACACTGTTTTGAAAATTAAATTTTTTTTATTAGAGTTAACTTATAGATCGTGAATCAATTATCTAGTCATCTAAATTTTAACTGAATTAATATTTAAAATATTCAAAATAAAACCTAATCTAGATTGACAAATTATTGAATCGACCAGTCGGTCGGACAGGCCGAGTAGGATGGATGTGTCCATGATAATTCTAGCACCAGCTACGATCGTCCATCGAAGCAAGTGTTGTAATCAATCAGTGTCAGTACTGTTTCTACCCTTTCTGAGTTGCTTAAGAGCTAAGATGTTATTGTAAATATTAACAGTAAAGGATGTTAAGAGTTAGCTGAGAACCACTGAGCATCATTTTGAGGTCGGAGCTTCACGCCCTCACCACCCAAGCAGCACCATCAAAACAACCATCTAGATGCACAAAACTACAAAGGCTCCTGGGGATACTCCAAGCATGCAACTATTTGGGTTGGTAGCTCGTCTATTTCTGCACATGGAAAGAAGCTTCAGACTTGTGTTTTCTCTCCTTTCTTTCAGTAACGCAAGCAACCGATCGTGAACATGAAGTGTTTTGACTTTTGGGCGTAGTCCGTGTTAAAGTAATTTTGATCAAACATAAAAGGAGGCTAGAATTCTCAATAAGATGTTTATTATGAATGCTTGAGTTAACCTAAATACAAAGAAATTATATATAGGTTAAACTGAAAATACTATTCTACCCTTAATAAATAAAACTAGATAAATATTACTTAACATCTCCCCTCAAACTCACGATGCGACATCTACAAGCATCGAGAGTTTGCCAACTAGAAAACAAAAACGAGATATGGAATGCGTCTTGGTAAAGAAATCTGCAATCTGCAAGGAAGAATGAACGAAAGGCAAAGTAATGGTGTCATGCTTGAGATGATGACGAGTAAGATGACAATCGATCTCAATGTGCTTAGTTCGCTCATAAAAACCGAGTTGTGAGCAATCTGAATAGAACTCTGGTTGTCACAATTCATAGGAGTAGGATGAGAAAAGAAAACTCTCATATCAGCAAGTAACCAACGTAACCAAACAATCTCTTTGGTAGTAGATGCCATGACAGAAGTTGAAGGAAAGTTGAAATACCAGATTTTGCAGAAGCGGAAGACAAAATATCACTCCAAAATTTTTTATTTTTCTTGCAGAAACTTAACTCAAATACCAAATTGCATAAACTGAAGAGAAGACGAAATACCAAAACAATTGCAGAGACAGAACAGAAATACCAAATTGCAGAAGCTGATACCAAATTACAGAAACTGAAGAGAAGACGAAATACCAAAACAATTGCAGAGACAGATAGAAATACCAAATTGCAGAAACTGATTCCAAATTGCAGAAACTGAAGAGAAGACGAAATACCAAAACAATTGCAGAGACAGATAGAAATACCAAATTGCAGAAACTGAAGAGAAGACGAAATACCAAAACAATTGCAGAGACAGATAGAAATACCAAATTGCAGAAACTGAAGAGAAGACGAAATACCAAAACAATTGCAGAGACAGATAGAAATACCAAATTGCAGAAGCTGATTCCAAATTGCAGAAATTGAAGAGAAGACGAAATACCAAAACAATTGCAGAGACAGAACATAAATACCAAATTGCAGAAGCTGATACCAAATTGCAGAGACTGATGAGAAGACGAAATACCAAAACAATTGCAGAGGCAGAACAGAAATACCAAATTGCAGAAGCTGAAAAATCTAAAATAAAGTTTCAGATATTAATTCTTCAGCCGCAAGCACAAAACTTGATTTTCATCCTCCATCTTTTAATAGGTCAAACAACTCATGTCTGATGTTTTGAAAAATGAATCTGAAGTTAAGCTTCATAGGAATGCATTGAGCGTGCTGGAATATCCTACAGGGAATGAAGTGGATGATGATAACAATTTTAATACGAGCAGTGGCTCTGACATTGGTGAACATGATTTCTACAAGGGCAGCGAGTTCCATAAAATTAACAAGCCAATGATTCGATCAACTAGGCTCTGATACCATGTTAAAGTAATTTTGATCAAACATAAAAGGAGGCTAGAATTCTCAATAAGATGTTTATTATGAATGCTTGAGTTAACCTAAATACAAAGAAATTATATATAGGTTAAACTGAAAATACTATTCTACCCTTAATAAATAAAACTAGATAAATATTACTTAACAGTCCGAATCAATGAGATGATTTCCTTCTTGTGTTTTTTTTATATGATGTATTGTTGAAGTGTTCTTTATTAGTAAAAAGAAATAGAAATCTCATTGCATGCCTTGATTGGTAAATTCTAAAGAAAGTAGAGTGGATTAAGTTGAGAAAACCTGCACTAAACCTGATATGAACTGAGTTTAATGATATATTGATTCGATAAAATTAAGTTGATATTAAAGAAAAGTTTTTAAAAATAAAACAAAACTGCTTTAATAAAAATAAATAACCTTAATTGATTTTTCATTTGGTAGGTTGTAACAATGAAGCCAGGAGTCTACATCCCATCCATTTTTTACGGTCCGGTCCAGATAGGTACTTCCCTTCCTGCGAAAGCCATTAGGACACGTCATGCAAAAAGCTAGTTGCTCTGCAGCTTGCAGATTACATTAATGACATGGTTGGAATGTCATTCCTACTGTTATTTAAAGTTTTTTTTAAAATATATTATATATATATATATATATATATTTTTTTTTTTTTAAAAAATATATTTTAATATAAATATATCAAAATATATAAAAATAAATAAATTTTTATAAAATGATTATTTGATAATAATACCAAACACATTCTTAAATTCATGTAAGCAGCTTAAAAATATTTTGATATTATATTTTGAAAAAAATTAATTTTTTTTTATTTTTTTATTTTAAATTAATATATTTTTGATGTTTTTATACTTGATGTGATGTCAAAAATAACTTTTAAAAAATAAAAAAAATATTATTTTAATGTATTTTAAAATAAAAAATATTTTAAAAAACAACTCACTCTTCAATACTCAATTTAATTATGGCAAATTAACTACTTCAACACAGAAAATTCAATTATGAAAAATATATTGACGCTAGCCTAATTCATAAAGAACTCTGTAACATGTGAAGATGAACCCAGTTTCTTACTAAATAAATACTCTATAAGAGGAAGCTACTCTAACGTCTCAAGCCATGCACTCAACGATGTGTTTATGCAAGGACTAGCTGGATGAACACATTACCTTGATTTTGCATTTTAATTTTCTGTGTTTGGCATGAGTTTGTTTGATACTTTGGTTTTTTATACAGTAACGATGTTTGCATTGTTTTGCCTATTTGACTTGCTGTTTCTGGTTTTTACATTGTCTCAAATTTCATGTTCTATGATTAATTATGGAAACCTGAGTTAGGATAATTATTAGATAATAATATAAATTATATTTAATTTTTTGAATTAAAATAGTTACGTGGCATATAATGAGAATTTTAATGACTGAACATTATAAATTTTACAGTAATATAAATTATATTTTAAAATCATACAAAATAATTTAAGATTTTAAATTGAAATAACAAGTCATATTCTTTAATATATTTTGATTTTTTTTGTTATTTTTATGGTGTAATTCTGGATGTTTAGTTTCCATGATGGAGACTGTATATATTGTAAATCTGAAAAATATATTCAGACTCTTCGTAATTCATATAGAAAATCCTTGAATTTTACTAAGCTTTCAGGAGCTGGGATTAGTTCCTGACTAGCTCCATGCCAAAAGAAGTAGAACACACAGTCCTTGCTAAACAACCGCAGTCATGGAAGGGTTAAGGAAGCTCAAAATAATCTGGAAGTTGCTTCGTGTGATCCACTTAAAATTGTCATTGGGACAAGGCAATGTCTTGGTGCCCTAATTTCTAACTCTAAAATCGTTTTACGACACATCGGGCTTTCGCTACATTGATGTGATCGGAGTGCGGAAGCAGAGTTATACAAAAGCTGCTTCCGGTTGACAATTCCCTCGAACAGTTGAAGAGTCAATACAATTGCTTATTGCCTCATCTCACTCCACAGGTATTTCCAGGCATGTCTATATCCTTTTTCACGTTGGAGAGGTAGGACAACGCCTTGGTTCTCATTCCTGAGGCCTTTTCCCTCGTTTACCTACCCTCTATTCTTGTGTAACAACCGTTGGCTGCGCTCTATTTGTTTATAGTCAGGTTAACCTATTAATTTATAGGTTGAGCTAGCAGACCCGCAACATGTATCTTGAACCGTGCAGGACTCCGAGTAAGGTACAATAACTATGGCTCCATTATTGCCATTTTGTTCTGGTTAATTAATTTTATTAAGCAATCCCCAATAAATGGCTACGGTCATGTTCACACCAAGAACTTTATATTGACAGATGCTTATCGTTTCTTTTCCCCCGATCGATGTGAAAGATGATACCATGTTTAGTTTTTAGGGGTGGCCATGGGATAATAAAACATTCGTTCTTGTTTGGTAATGAAATGAAGGAGAGTTCCATCAGTACTACTGTTGGTTGTGTGAGGCCTCGCCTTTATGTTGCATATTTATGCTGTTCCTCACCTACTTCCTAACAATGGGCTGATCTCTCCCCCACCTCTTCATTGAGTCTGCTTCTTGATGAACAGATAGTAACATCAACTTCTTTTTTCCATGAATGTACTGCAATTTGTATTATCATCTCTTATTACTCCTTCTGATGCGGCCAAGCCTGATTAGATTAGGAATCAGAGAACAATATGATGGAAAAATCAAAACAAGAAGCCTAGTCTTGCTGTTGTTTCTCAATAATTTATTCTGCCAAATTAGTCTTCTCCAGGAAAAAAAGGATGATATATAATAGCTTAAACTGTAGCTGACCGAACATAAAAGGAAAAAAGGGATCTTGGTAGGAAAATAAAATCAAAAGTCCAAAATTAACGAGTAAAATAATAAAATTGATCAAAACAATATTTTATAGGCTTAATTTGAAGGAGCCAATTAAATTTATTATCAAACTTTTTGTTATTATTATCATCTAAAAACATAAAAAAATTATAAATTATAAAACATAAGTTACATTGCAACTCCAAACCAAGAGGTTGGGTGACGACTCTACTACTAAAATCTGAGGCCAAAGCAGTCTAGTTGAGCTAACAGTGGTAAAGTCCCATCACAAATCTCTGTTGCAATGACAAGATGCCATTATGACATTTCATAGAAGGTGGTTGCTACCTCATTAATTATGTGCTTGTACACCCTTCTAGCCATTGCCGTTAATGCTGAGAGGTACATTTATGGGTTTATTTTTTAAAATATTTTTTTATTTAAAAATATATTAAAATAATATTTTTTATTTTTTAAAAATTATTTTTAATATTAAAATATTAAAATAATATAAAAACACTAGAAATATTTTTAAAACATAAAAACAAATAGGATTTTCATGGAACGCTGCTTGACCATATTTAATGAAATAGACAATTTAGGATGTAATAGTAGTAATTAATTTTTAAAATATTTTTTGTTTGAAAATATATAAAAATAATATTTTTTAATTTTTTTAAAAATTTATCTTTAATATCATTCCATGAAAATAATCTAAAATATTAAAAAAAAACAAAAAAAACCACAAAACACGGTTTCATCCTCAAAACAAATAGCTGCTTAATGTAATTTCTTAACCACGAAGTCTAATAACAGAGGATTGCTTCAAATATGAAACCCCTTGATCATGTTCGATGGATTGGACAATTTAGGATAGATCTTGATGTAATTAATTTCTTAAACCATATAGTTTAATCAAAGAGAAATTATCGAAGGTGGTCATAACTTCACACCTACAAAGTGTTGGATCCTAAAATAATCTTGTGGTGTTTTTCGCATGATTTATGTGCTTGTGCTTGTGCTTGTGCGGTGAAACGTAATTTGTGTGAATTGATTCACATAATTACAGTACTTTCGTCTAATCACAGACTTGTTCATGTTATATATGTGGTGGAGATCTATATTGGTAAATAATAGCTTAGTACTTGTGTTCTTAGCAATATAATAATTTAATTAGTCCTTCTGGTTTCAATAATCATAATCCAGTCTCTTAAACGACTGTTTATCCTTCTGGTTTTTTAAACTAGAAAGATTAATTAACTAATTATTTTTCAAACAAAATAGGAATGATTAAAAATGTACTCTAAAAAAATAAGATGATCTATCTTCACACAAGGTCGCTTCATGTGTAAAGGTGACTATTCAAAGCATTTTACTTTTCATGGAGGGCCATCGTGGACTTCTTCTCCAAACATTTTAGTATTCTTCATGTATGTATGGATGAACAAGAAAGCACCAAGGCCATTTCTCACCATTAATTTTAGAATTAAGATTATTAAATCCGATTTGATGCGTAACCCACTAATTCAGAATTTAAAGAAGATAATCAACTTAAAAGTTTTAATTTCAGATTAAAATTAAATAAAAGTTGATATAATCAAACTCATTCGACCAAATAAATTAATCTATAATTCTAATTAATCTTTTAAAAACATATATTATTTTGACGGTTCATAAGTTAGGTAGATTTAATAACTTTGCTTGGAATTGCAAGTAATGGATTGACGTAATCTTCATGTTTTTTAAGGAAACTGCACCGATGCCTTTTTATTTCCAGCTTCGTATTCCTTTTTTGGTGGCAAAATTCCATCAGAACAAGAAACCCATGATGTGTTAGTTTTATATATATATATAAAAAAAAAAAACCAACGAGTGCTTGGCTATGTGGTGCTGCTAACCCCTTCCTTCAATTAATTTCGCACGTCATTGACAATAAATAAGTTTTCCCATCTCAACTATAATACAGATGTCACAGTTCTACTGGCAGCTGCCTCCCACCGACCGTTTCTCCTTTAATTTTGCCATAAATTCTTCAACCATCTCATAAATGCAAGCGTCTTGTTAGAGCATGACAATCCTTCTCCTTCACCTAAACTGATTGATGTTCATGGATTTGGATTGGCCCAAGAAACACACTTCACCATCTAATTAATTCACGAGAAGGGTGACGCCGACGGCTGCAAAATATATATAGCATATAACTCAAGATTAAAAATACTATAATTATAAGAATATATCTAAAGCATTTAATTTTTGTTTCTTTGAATATTTATTTTCCAAGAATATTACAACTCTCTATATAGAAAAAAAAACTAAAAAAAACTTAGTAATACTGAGTAGAAGAAAATAAACTAAGAAAGTTATTCCCTTCATATTGGAAAAAAAACCATTGAGCTTGAAAATGACTCGGCCACATTTGGGCCACATCCACAATGGTGTTTTGGGAAATATTTGGGCAACCAAGGGTAAATGTCAAACTTGGATGCTATATTAGGGCAATCACTTTCCATGGTTTTCTTACACCAGCCATCTCTCACAAGGTAAGCTCCCGAAGACGCTAAAACAACATCATCAAGTCTTTGAGGAAAATGTCTCTTGTCAAAGAAGACATCAAAGCCAAAGCTGAGGTCTACTATGGAGATGAAATGGGAAAAGAGAAATCTCAAGAATTGCTCAGAGAAGTAGGCTTGCCGAATGGTCTTTTGCCCTTGCACGATATTGTAGAGTGCGGGATTGTGAGGGAGACAGGGTTTGTGTGGCTCAAGCAAAAGAAGAGCATAACCCACAAGTTTGAGAAGATTGGCAAGCTCGCTTCCTATGGAACTGAAGTCACAGCTTATGTTGAACAAAACAAGATCAAGAAACTGACTGGTGTGAAGACCAAAGAGCTTTTGCTCTGGGTCACACTGAGTGATATCTATTTGGATGATCCACCAACTGGAAAGATCACTTTCCAGACTCCTACTGGGCTCTACAGGACTTTCCCTGTGTCAGCTTTTGTGGTTGAAGAAAAAGGTAAAGCAGCAACCTCAGCAGCGGCAGCGAAGGATGTCAAGGAAGAGAAGAAGGATGATGTCAAGGAAAACAAGGAAGTCAAGGGAGTGAATGGAGCCGTGGAGGTGAAGGAGGCCTAAGGTTCTTAGTCTTCAGTGATAAAGAGGCCTTCATCTGGTCTGTATTACTATCAATTTCAATGTATTATTACCTCTTGCTAGTGTTTACTGGTAATAAAGTACATTAGAGTTTAATTTTTCAGTCATGTTGTAGACAAGATCACAGCATAGACACTTGAGTTGTCTACATGTCTGTTTTCTCTTAGCTTATCATGACAAGAAAGGGTGAAATGGATTAAGTTATGCTTGAAATGTGATCATGAATGAACATTGTTTGATGTTTATCTCAGTATTCTGAAAGGGTGATAATTATGAATTTCTCACTTGAAATGTCGGCCGGGAGAAAATTTGAAAGGGGGCAGCCGGGAATTTAATGCAGATTAATTGTTTTCTTGTCATTTTGCCTAAATTTTGTCTAAGCATCGAAGGAATCCCACTTTTTTGTCTTTTACGCCTTGCATCATTTTCAATCCTATGCACCTGGCTATGATTCCTTAACCTTAGTCTACATATCCATGGAACAAAACCAGCCTGTTTTAAATGGTGTTCGGTTACCCCTGAAAACTGAAGAGAGAGAGAGATAGTTAGGATAGAAATGATAAATTTTATTGTATTTCCTGTGTTTTAAAAGGATAAAAATTCATCCTAAAATCGTTACAGAGGCAATGTTATTTATATCAAAGTGTTAGCCTTCCAAAGTAAACATATTTCTATCCCTTTTATATTTGTCCATTTTATTCTTTTTATATTTGCCCATTCTGTTTTAAGATATTAATCATATACAATTTTAATGTTATATGCATCGTAGTGCGGGAGCTTTTTGGATTGAATAAATATTTTTTTTATTCTGTATTATTTTTCTTTTCTAGTTTTTTAAGGAAATAGTTTTCCATTTTATTTTTCTCATTACTCGTTTTCTAGTTATTTAGGCCAGGTGAGATATAAATGAATAAAATTAAATACCATGAGAGGATTATCCTTCGCTACTGTCTACTTAACTGGCAGTTAAAGTATAAAAGCTCCCCAGTCCCGTCCCTGGCCAAGGACCATAAAAAACTAGGAGTAAAAAGGAGGGGGCAATTGATACATATTGCAGACAGGTACGGAAGGTTGCCAGATTCTGGTCACACATATCGTTCGACTATGTAAGATAGCAAATTGCAAAACGATATTAAAGAACCACAAGCCAGCACCAGTTACTAGACAACTCCCTAGAGCTAATAAATGTCGTAAGCAAACATGGGCTGAGAAGCAACAGAGAATTCAGCTCTATAGGGAGAAACTTCAAATGGTGAATCAAATGGCATCAGCATACAGTTGTTTTATGTTTTGATGAGATCAGTTTAAGGTTGCACCAGAGAGGTTTCATGTATAATGGACTAGACATCTTCGAAAATGGAATAGAACCAGATTATATAAGTGCAGTAATTCAGCCGCAGAATCTACAACCCTTGTCGAGCAAGAAACCTCAAGATATTCTACTACTCCTACCATAGGCCAGGAAATGGAGATTGATACGAATTACAGCGATATATACAGCAACATGGCAGGTTCTCTCACAAAGCTCTACTACTTTCTCCAGCGATCACAGCTTCAAAGCCTAAGAAAATGTATAGGAGGTAACAAGCACATGTTATTATCTATATAACAGCACCAGAAATATCAGACTTCCCAAAATCATCTAAACCTCTCTAGTGCATGTGTGAGGTGTTCCTATTGTGGGAGGGGGTAAAAATTTCAAAGAAACAGACTAGAATTGAAGTTCAAGAGTCGTACCTTTGATGGAGTGACCCATTTGCCATTGATCCAGTCCTGATGTGGCCTTAAGTCAGAGTGCTGAAATTCTAATTCCTCATTGGAATCCTTGAAGAAGACTGAATACTTTGGGAAATTATTCACCTTAGAAACTACACCCACCCACCAGGCATCATTGTACAGAGCATCAACTTCTTCCAACTTCTTGAATCGATCAATAATTATAGTTTGTGGAGGATGAGGCCTAATGTGCATATTGTCAATCTCTTCCCTCAGAAAATCACTATCATCTTCGGTTCTCAAGGTTTGGTACTCAATAAGGTACTTGTCCTTGCCCACTGGCTCAACAATAGTTGCAGAAAACCAAGCACCTTTAAAACCATCTTCGTCACTGCTAACCTCAACTGGCATTCCCTTGCTAAACTTTGCATCTTTTGGTGATTCAATAGGCTTCTCTTGTGTTGTATCGGGCACTTTCTGCAATTCCAGATTCAAGAAGTTGATAAAGGTAAATTGCAGAACATACCCGGAAAAAGACAAAACACACAGAATAAAGGATTGTTGAATACAGAATAGCAACTGACTGAAGCCAATCAAGCCACATTACTACACAAAAGGATGTTCCATAGGATTTCTATCCGTTTGAAAAATAGGCATTCATTGTAAATCCATGGCCATAAAAATAGAACACAACAATAAGGCACTACATGTGCCAAAGGAAATTGCTTCAAGCTTCCCAATTATACATTTACAATTATCATCGTAAGCTAACTTCCATATATCCAGATAATACAGCTTTATAGCATCAAAATACCAATCATCAACAGGTCAAAGGAATAACACAGAGGCAGCAACACAAAATAAGAGTTGAAGTTTCTCTTTCAATTCTGCAAGCATCTGTTTTAGCTTCCTTATCCAGGATAGTCTATCCAAGAAGTTCAATTACTTAAGATAGTGTTGAGAAAACAGCATTCTATCAGACATGGTTCTAACTTCTAACATTTGAAAAAGCTGGAAAATTTTCTCCTTTTGACCAAAATATAACAAAGTTAATGAAACCAAGAGTGAATAAAACAGAGATCGAGTGACCATCCTGTCATAACTGATTAAGTGTCTATGAAGCAGACTCTCTCTACATACTATCCATATAGCACAGCATATCCAGTGATAGCTCATTCTAGAGTTTTTCCACTTATTTTATGCACTTACACACACACACACGCACCAGAAAGTGTACCCGAATGGACATTATCAAATCCAGAAGAGCTTTCTTCTTTTTCATTTCCACCTTTGGGCCTATGCATGTTTATTGCTTTGCAAAAACAAGCCTCCGATACCTCTACATCCAGGATACTCATTCTCCATTTAACACTTCCAATTGATACAAGTGTAAATATCCAAGCAAAGCATCAAGGAATGACCGCCCACATTCAAACAAAACTTCAGGCTGTACTGTGTGCAAAAAATTTTAAGAAGAAAAAAACCCTTCTCACTTATTTAAGGATTTTGCAACTTAATGATTTTCCAACACTACCAACATCTATATTTTTCAAAAGGGTAAAAGAAAATCCTACCAATCCTACCACCCTGTCTTCACAAGGGGCAAAAGAACGAGAAATATCCTCTTTTTTTCCCGGAAATACATGTGATCAGTAATCCAAGATTAGCACACACAACTTTATCAAAAACCAAAGACACACATCTCTGCATCCTCTTTTGAAAGAACCAACCATCAACCAAACATACCAACTATGAAAGTGAAATTTCGCAATGAAATACATTAACCAAATAAAAAACAGAAGATAATCATACAAATCTAAAGAATTAACCAAAATTTACATAAAGAGAACAACTTTGTCAAAAACAAAACCCACCTTGTTAACTCTCCTTTTCACCTCTTTCGTCACTTCTTCTTCAACGAGTTTCCTTTTATTTCTAGAACCCTGCTTTCAAAAAAAAAAAATTCCAAAAGAAAAAACAATCACAAATTCAGAATCCAACCCAAAACAAAAACCAAACACACTAACCGAGATTAAGACAATTAAACTAAAAACATTACCCTAGATTGACCTAATAACAACAAATCTATCAAAAAGACAACAACATTAACCAAAGAAGAATAAATTATCAACACAACACAAAATAAATTAACCAAGTTTAACATAAAAACAACTTATCAAAAAGAGAAAAAAAAAAAAAAAACACCTCATTTTCCTTCTCTTTCACTTCCTCCTCTTCCTCTCCTTCCAACGTTGGTTTCCACGCCCCACTAACCCACTCCCTATGCAACCTCAAATCCTCCTCGCCAAACTCAATCTGCTCTTTAGTACTCCTAAAAAACACAGCAAACTTCCCATCCTCATTCACCTCAGTTATCACACCTTCCCACCACCCATCGTTATGAAAAGCATCAACTTCTTCACTAAACTTGAACTCCCTCTTCTTCTCTCTTGGGGCTATTGGTCTTATTTGGAACTCATTGACTGTTTCCTGCAAGGGTTTTGTCCCTTCTTCATCTTCAAACAGCTTGTCATATTCAACAATGAATTTTGAGGTTCTTGTTGCCTTCACTACTGTTCCTGTATAGAAAGAGCCTCTGAATCCTTCCTCTTCTGACATGATTTCTACTTTTGAGCCTGGTTTGAAATGTGGGTTTTGGTTGGGTTTTGATTTGGGCGTGGATTTTGGCGGCATTTTTGTGGTTTGTTAGGTAACGGGTTTAGGGTTTATTCCAGATTTAGTGTTTTTAGGGATTTTGGCGCCCTAGAGAGAGAGAGATAGAGAGATTCTGTTGGAGTTAATCGGAAATGAGGGAAGGAAGGAAAAGTTTAGGGGTGGAGAATATAAAAAAGGATAAAATGACGGGGCAAATGAGAAATTTGGGAAGAAGTATAATAAAATAAAAATGCATTTATTAAATTTATTTTTTTCCTCGAAAATAAATGGTATTTTAAAACTAGTTTACATATTTGTAAAATTAATTATTTTTTAGAAATATTTTAAGACCTTATTCTATATATTACTCTATCTCGTTTTAAGAAATTAAATAATTTTTTATTGGTGTTATTTTGAGTTATTAATTCATAAAGTTAAGGAAAGAAAGAAATCTCTAAATCAGTCCTTTAAAATTATCTAATTAATTAGAAATATATATTCCAAATTAATCAGTCCTTTATCATCATTAAGTGATAGATATTATTTATATGCACTCATAAAATAGAATACTGTAAAAAGTAAAAATGCAAGATATGTCTTGCATTAATTTAAAACTATGTGTGATATAAGTAAGGTAAACCATGAAGAACAAGCATATGAAGTGCTGAAAAACCAAAGCTTTTACATGTAGCCATGCTAATATTATACCACATCCATAGCTCAAACGAAAGTTAAAGGATCACAGGAGAAATGAAAGAGCAATATCAGACAATAGGCACAGGTCAAAAGTTACAGTTTCTAACATCTTCTTCTTCTTCTTCTTCTTTTTTCTCCTAACATCTTTAATGGTTTTGTAGATGGAGAGATGGCTCATTTTCCCAATTATAATAGTATTTTGGATGGGGATGAAATGTGATATAAAATCTAAATATTAAGGATACAATTGTACTATT
Organism: Populus nigra; assembly: GCF_951802175.1. Taxonomy (NCBI): domain Eukaryota; kingdom Viridiplantae; phylum Streptophyta; class Magnoliopsida; order Malpighiales; family Salicaceae; genus Populus; species Populus nigra. The sequence continues at coordinate 23,120,520 of NC_084856.1, forward strand.
CCAAACAAGAAGGTCCATTTTTATAGAGTTATAAACTATAGGGACCTGCCAATTGAGACATAAGTAGATAGAAAGTAGCATGTCAGCTGCTGTTTCTTAGCTCAGACAGAACACAGAGTTCACTTTGTGCTTTAAGTTCCAGTTTTTGTTGCTATGAAACTTTCCAGACTAAACTATCTTTCAAAACCCTTCAAGATTCCAACTTTCACTCTCAAACCAACCTTAACTCTTCCAATCTTAGAAACCCACTTGCAAAAATGTCAAAACATCAAGCAATTCAATCAAATCCTCTCGCAAATGATCCTTTCTGGCTTCTTCAAAGACAGTTTTGCAGCTAGTAGACTTCTTAAGTTCTCCACTGAATTACCTTTCATTAACATCAACCAGTCATATCAAATATTTTCACACATTGAGAAGCCAAATGGGTTCATTTGTAATACCATGATGAAGGGTTATATGCAAAGAAATAGCCCTTGTAAAGCTATATGGGTTTATAAGTTGATGCTTGAAAGCAATGTAGCAGCTGATAATTATACTTATCCAATATTGTTTCAGTCTTGTTCTATTAGATTAGCTGAGTTTGATGGGAAATGTATTCAAGATCATGTTTTGAAGGTGGGTTTTGATTCTGATGTTTATATACAGAACACTCTGATTAATATGTATGCTGTTTGTGGGAATTTAAGTGATGCACGTAAGGTGTTTGATGGAAGTTCTGTTTTGGACATGGTTTCGTGGAATTCGATGTTGGCAGGGTATGTTTTGGTAGGGAACGTGGAGGAGGCTAAGGATGTGTATGATAGGATGCCTGAAAGGAATGTAATTGCTTCGAATTCGATGATTGTTTTGTTTGGTAAGAAAGGTAATGTTGAAGAGGCCTGCAAGTTGTTTAATGAAATGAAACAGAAGGATTTAGTATCGTGGAGTGCATTGATTTCATGTTATGAGCAGAATGAGATGTATGAGGAGGCTTTGATTTTGTTCAAGGAAATGAATGCTAATGGAATTATGGTGGATGAGGTCGTGGTGCTTAGTGTTCTTTCAGCATGTTCTCGCTTGTTGGTGGTTATAACAGGGAAGTTGGTACATGGTTTGGTTGTGAAGGTTGGGATTGAGACTTATGTCAACCTTCAAAATGCGTTGATTCACATGTATTCAAGTTGTGAAGAAGTGGTTACTGCTCAAAAGTTGTTTAGTGAGAGTTGTTGCTTGGATCAAATATCGTGGAATTCTATGATCTCTGGCTACGTGAAATGTGGGGAAATTGAAAAAGCGAGGGCTTTATTCGATTCAATGCCTGACAAAGATAATGTATCATGGAGTGCCATGATATCAGGTTATGCTCAACAGGACAGATTTACTGAGACTTTAGTTCTGTTCCAGGAAATGCAGATTGAAGGAACAAAGCCAGATGAGACGATTTTGGTTAGTGTGATCTCAGCTTGTACGCACCTGGCTGCTCTTGACCAAGGCAAGTGGATTCATGCTTATATAAGGAAGAACGGGCTAAAGATTAATATCATTTTGGGTACAACTCTTATAAACATGTATATGAAATTAGGGTGTGTTGAAGATGCTTTGGAGGTTTTCAAAGGGTTGGAAGAGAAGGGGGTTTCTACGTGGAACGCTCTCATTCTTGGTTTGGCAATGAATGGGTTAGTGGACAAGTCACTCAAAACATTTTCAGAGATGAAGGAACATGGTGTAACACCTAATGAGATAACCTTTGTAGCAGTTCTTGGGGCTTGCAGACACATGGGCTTAGTGGATGAGGGACACCGTCATTTTAATTCCATGATTCAGGAGCACAAGATTGGGCCCAACATCAAGCATTATGGATGCATGGTCGATCTTCTAGGACGTGCAGGTATGCTAAAAGAAGCAGAGGAACTCATTGAGAGTATGCCAATGGCACCAGATGTTTCCACTTGGGGTGCCTTGCTTGGAGCTTGTAAGAAATACGGTGACAATGAAACTGGGGAGAGGATAGGAAGAAAGCTTGTAGAACTTCATCCTGACCATGATGGGTTCAATGTGTTACTTTCAAACATATATGCTTCAAAGGGCAATTGGGTTGATGTTCTTGAAGTTCGGGGAATGATGAGGCAACATGGGGTGGTGAAGACCCCAGGTTGTAGCATGATTGAAGCACATGGTAGAGTTCACGAGTTCCTCGCTGGAGATAAGACACACCCTCAGAAGGAAGATATCGAACATATGTTAGATGAAATGGCTAAGAAATTAAAGTTGGAAGGTTATGCACCAGATACACGTGAGGTTTCCCTTGATATTGATGAAGAAGAAAAGGAAACTACTCTGTTTAGACACAGTGAGAAGCTTGCAATTGCCTTCGGGCTTATTGCTATTGATCCACCAACACCAATAAGGATAGTGAAGAATTTGCGAATATGCAATGATTGTCACACGGCAGCAAAGTTGATCTCTAAAGCTTTTAATCGTGAAATTGTGGTGAGGGATCGGCATCGCTTCCACCACTTCAAGCAGGGTTCTTGTTCATGCATGGACTATTGGTAGAAAAAAATATACAAATTTCTGTGTTTATTCATGTTGAGCTTGTCCAGTCCGACCATGGTAGACATGTATTTTTTTCACTGGTTGCTGCCTGGCATACAATTGACCTCAGGCCGGGTACTGTTGAAATGAAACAGTAACCATGCCTTACAAAAAGCATCAACCCACAATGGCTGGTTTAATTCTCCAACTGGTTAGTTGATTTGTTTTGCATTTTTGTTTGAATTGTGGCTTGTATTATGTTTACTCTCACAATGACATTCTGGATTTGCTCTTCTCAATTGATGGCAGCAGAACACGAGCATGAAAAGAGAGTGCCTTTGAATCCCAATAGAAGAATGTAAGATGTCTTTTTTTTTAAAAAAAAAATCTGTTTGAATTTCTTAAGGATCTGATTTACTTTTGTTTTAAAGGCCGAGACCGAGTAATTTTTTTTTACATGATTCTTCCATTTCCACTGGTGCTTTATATTTCTCTTTCACCTAATTCAATTCATTCTGTAATGAAGAATATGAACATCCTGTTGACAAAGAAGTTGGAATTTTTCAATTTACTTGATACGTGAACCCAAATTATATTTATTTTTGGAGCAAATAGGTTCAAATTCTAGATTTTGTGCCTTAAATTTTGTTGGAAGTTGGCATCAATTTAGGAGATTTAATTTTCAGTTTATCTTTTAATTGTTAATACCTTTTCTTTTCTTTTTGCGTCTTGTTTCACACAACACAAATTGCCTCGAATCTAGCCAAAGCACTGACCAAGGCTCTTGCTTATATTTGAGGGGTTTTTTTTATATGATATAGGACTCTGTACATACTTGGTGTTCAGCTTGCTATTTTCCTTTGGTGATGTTTGTATGTGGATTTGATTTGTTTTTTTTTTATAGGTGATTTCCATATATCAGGGGGTTTGGCTCTGTGTTTTATACCGGCTTATCACAAGTGTCCTATTTCTTCAATTTTTGAGCTATACTGCTTTCACCACCAATGAGGTGATGGAAACCATGGGTGCTGGCGAGTTCGGTGATGCCATGGTTCTATTTTAAGAATGAGGATTTGGTGGAGGCCTGTCTTTTTTCATGGCATGCATATTAGTCTAAATTTCTAAAATGTTGCTGCTGCTGTTGCTACAAAAGTAATAAATTTCTTGGTGTTGATGTTGCTATAAAAGTAAGCTAAGAAGCAACACAATTGGTTACAATTCCGTGACAGAGTTGTCTAACAAAAAGTATCGCTATAAACTTTCTAGTAGTATTTAAAAATGAGTTAATGTATGATGATATGCTGATAATATTGATTGCTGCACAGTGGCAGTGTTCAAATGCATATTAATGTCTTTCCCTTACTCTCACGATGATCAATGTGAATTTTCAGTCTTACATCCTAGGAAGTTTGATGAATGAAGTAGATGTTTGCAATTGAGGAACATGCCATGACTAGGTGAATGTGCTGATCTCTGAGTTTGTTACTAAATTGATGGTGTTTTTGACACGCATGCTGGAAATCTTTTCTTGATTTTTTTTTTGGTTTCTCAAAATGTCTTTTGCATGAAGCTAAATCATTGGAATCTGATTCTGATTATTTGTGAGTTGAGCATGGAGTAATTCTGCATGATTTCCTTTTATCTATTGTTTAATGAATTCTTTTGATTGAACTTTGATCTTGGTTTCAAAGCAATTATGGACAAGATCTGATGCAGACCATGAGATCCTTATTGTAACAAAAGATTAATCAGCAATAACAATATATCAGTCCTTGAGTTACTATCTGCAATCTCGTCAATGCAGAGTTGCACTGTAGATGGTCACCACCAAACTGGAATCTGGGCTCTACATGAAATCCTTTGCAATCTGTGATAGAGGTGTGCATCATTTGCCTGCTGACCTTTTCACACTGTATAAAATAAAATTCATTTCTTCGTATCTGTTGATTGATGACTTTTTATGTTTCCTAGTAAGAAGAAAATGAAGCATCTTTTTGTTTGTATGATAGCCAAATATGCAGGGACAGCTATTTAAATATGAAAGAGGGACGCTGAGGGAGAGGGAGGGAGGAAGAAGATGTACGAGAGGGAGATTCGGCAGAGAGAGATGGAGAGGTGTGGAGGCTTTGTTAATAAGATATCTCGATAACCCTGGATATCATTAGATGCATCTCTACTGGTGCTGACCCTTGTCATCCTCACTTTAATCTCATATATCATATAATCTCTATGCTGCAAATGTGCAGTGAAGATTGGATCCTTAAAAGATTTAAGAAAGAGAAACTGATATGTTGACTAATATTTGCTCAAATTGGCTAAAAAACTGGATATTCAGCAGCTGCGGGAGTTTCCTCCGCTTGGTTTGTGAGTCCACATTCAAGCTGGTTTCATGTAAATATGGTATCTTTTCTCACTTCAAATCAAGTTCTATCTTCTTGGTCGTGTATTAAGTAATCAAGTTCAGGCACATAGCCAGCCTCTTTCATATGCCTTACAGGTAATTCCAAAACATCGTAAACCCACTCTATATGAGAACCCATCTTATTTCCAACAACAAAACTGTAAACCTGGTTTCGTACCTCAATCCAACTCCTACCGGCCTCTTTTTTAGAGCCTGCTCTCTTCATCAGCTTTCTCATTCTTTCAGCTTCTCCCCATTTGCCTTCTGCAGCATAGATATTTGACAGCATCACATAAGTCTCAACCATATTTGGTTTCAATGCCAATGCCTTCTTAGCTGCCAACTTGCCCAACTTTGAAAGGTTATGTGCCTTGCAAGCACCAAGAAGAGCACCCCAAACAGACTCATCAGCCATAAATGGCATGCTTCTTATTAGATGATAGGCCTCCTCAACTCTTCCAGCTCTGCCCAGCAAACCTACAACACACCCATAAATCTCCTGATTTGGCTTGATGTGATAGTCATCCAACATACAGTTGAAGTACCTCAAGCCTTGATCAACTAGTCCGGCATGACTGCATGCATGTAGAACTGCCATAAACACTACCTGATCAGGTCTGATGCCTGACCTGACCATCTCATCAAACAACTCAACAGCCTCTTTACCATATCCATGAGTCCCATATCCAATCATCATAGAAGTCCAGGAGACTAAATTTGTACAGGACATTTCACTAAAAATTTTTTGTGAATCAATTATATTGCCACACTTTGCATACATATCAATCAAAGCATTAGCCAATTCCAGATTTCCATCAAGCCCCCTGCGAAAAATTCCTCCATGAACCTGCTGTCCACATTGCAAAGCTGCTACGTTTGCACAAGCTGCTATAAGACTGGTGAAAGTGAAGCAGTTTGGACTAAAACCTTCCGACTCCATTTGTGAAAATATAAAGAGAGGCTCTATAGAATCTGATCTTTCATACCCAGCTATTAATGTATTCCATGTGATCAAATCTTTTTCACTCATCTCATTGAAGTACTCCTTTGCCTCGGATAAACAACCACACCTACAATACATATCAAGTATAGAATTCATGACAGGTAGATCGGACTCAAATCCATGTTTAATCACTGCCGTATGTATTTGTCGGCCAAGAATATTTGAGCCGACTGAAGCACAAGCTCTAACAGCAATCGAAATGCTATGTGGGTTCAATTCTGCTCCCTCCTGTTAGCCATGAAATATATTAGTACACTATATATGTATAGTAAACAGTTCATGAAAGTTAAAACTACTCAACAAACCAACGTCATGGTGTGCTATATAATGGTTAAAGTAGTGTTTTTGATGCATTAAGTCTTTCTGTGATTCTTGGAGTCTTTTCTTCATCCACTTACCAGCGACATTTCCCGGAAGACTTGAACTGCGCGACTCCCATTACCTCTGTGAGTGTAGCCAGCAATCAAGGTGGTCCATGACACAACATTCTTTTCTTTAATATCGTGAAAAACAACACAAGCATCCCTCATAGTTACACCACAAGTAGCATACATATCCATGAGAGCATTATCTACATAAATAAACCCCTCAACAAACCTTCTTTTAATAGCCAATCCATGAACCAAACCCCCACAAGAAACACTGTTCATTCCTTTACAAGCCTTTAAAACACTTGATATTGTAAATGCATTTGGTGGGACATTGTCATTCTTTACCATATCAACAAAAACACTCCATGCTTGAGTGTATTCATTACAATGCGTGTACCCTGAAATCATCGCGGTCCATGCAACAGCATCTCTCTCAGGCATTTCATCAAACAAGTTACGTGCTTGACTGATTCGGCCCTTTTCAAAATATGATTTTAAGAGGTCTGTAGCTAGAATGGAGGTACCCTTTGGCTTAAAAGTTGTGCTTGATTGGTACTTTGGTGTGTTTTGGGCCCACTGTAGGTAGTTTTTGATCATAGGTGGGAAAGGATGGAAGTTACTGGTGGATAGCAGTCTTTTTGTGATCATGTTCAAGTGTCCATGGTCATAGTCTGTATTTTTTGTTCATAGTTTAAAGCATGATAGAAAATGGAGGGAACAGGGTTTTATATGGTGTGGAAGGGATACGCAGTGTGGGGATGTCTACTTTCAGATCACAAAGACATGAAGTGTGATGCAACTACATCCGGCATTTGTCCCAGTTTCACAAGACAAGCAGAGGACCTTTTGTTATCTTTTTGTTGGCCCTAGAGACATGGCCTTTAAAATACAAAGTTTTTGCTGCACACAGTTAACACTTGTTTTTTAGATGATAATAGATATTCTCGGACCAGCTTATGTATTAATTAAAACTAAATCTTTTTTTTAAAAAAAAAAAAATTTCTTTTTGAAGGTATACTCTTGTATCAATCTAGTACACTCAGTAAAATTTTAATAAATTATTTTAAATATTGATCTCAAGATTTAAACTTAAAATTCAATTATAATATCTTGATTAATTAATAAATTTTCGTGGTTTTAAAGTATTAATATATAGAGATTTAACTGTATAATGAAAGAAAAGAAAGTGAAGGTGAAATAGTTGCAGGAAAACCCTAGTTTGATACATTAAAAATATGTGTAAAGATCATTGTAATAATATACAAACTAGATATGACTACGGGAACAATACAACAATGGAAAAATACAGCACTGACCAACTTAGCTAATTAATCGGCTCATTAACATGATAATTAAACTGAGACCATGGTCTGGTAGTGTATGAGGATGCTGCTGCTAGTATAACTTCTTCCTTTTGTGGTTGAAAATCACTGTTTTATCAGTCTATCCTAATAGCATAGCTGTACAGTAACAGAAATTCTGCCTATGCATCATCCTACACAAGAATCTGAGACTTAGCAGCGCCTCGAGAACACCTCTTTCGGCCACTCGTGTTAAGTCCACAAACACATATCTCAAGAAGCTCATAATCCTCATCCCAGAATAATAAGGACGCCCTATGTGGGTTCTCCAAGAGAACTTTCGATGTTAGGAACCCTGCAACCGTCCATGTTTGATAGAGACGGGATTGCTTTCCGATAAACTTCCCAGTTCGGGTGTCATAATACTCTGGCCAACGGTCAACTTTAAGTCTCTTCTCAGCCAAAGCAATCGCCTTCTGAGCTAGTTCAACTCGGCTCATCTTTATGCATGCCAAAGTGAACTGAAATAAAAATGGAAACGATTCAGAGGGCAGAGATCAGTTAAGTGATTCAAGGGGTGACTTTTGGATGTTTTTTATTTTGGGTTACCAATGACTCTTTTCTCGTTAGTATGACCAACCAGAAGCCTTTAGAAACTAGATTCCATGTCCCACATAAACCAACAAAACTAGCAGGAAGGTTTGTTTAGTATAAATCAGCATTGCATGCGTGTCTGCTGGTCCCAAATAATTTTTTTTTATGCCTCAGCAAAACATACATATTGCAAATGAAGTCAAGCTTACCTGCCACAGAAGTGTTGGCCACGACCCACCATTATGATATGACCAAGGGCTGCAATGCACAATCAGAAAAAGAAATTTTAGAGTTGATAGAAATTGTAAATTGAACAACGAATGCACATGCACAGAGGCTCAAGTAAAAATTTTGGAAACTGACGTGTTCTTTGGGTCACTGCCAGTGATTATACGCCAATCTTCATGCTCTAGAGCAGGGTAGCATATCTTAAGAGGCATATTTCCCACAAGATCATCCCATTTGGCTTCAATCAGATTTAGAATAGCTTCATTATGTTTTGGAGTGCCCAAAGATGAAACAACGGACCAAAGATTTCCAAGAGTGAAAAACCTAAAATCCATGTGAGCTGGCTGCAGATTGCCAATCAAATACCCGCCTTCCTCAGGTATCCAGTCCATGAGCCATGATGGAATTTGTTCAGGATAAATATTGAATTTGTTGGTGGCTTCTGTAGAATACTCTTCTGTTTTATACCGGTATATCTCATTGATCTTGTTCATATCTACCCAATAGTATTCTCTAATGTGGAACGACAGAGCACTGAGTCTGTTGTTGATAGCCCTCACTAAATTCTTTGATCCATCATTTACAACTATCATCTCACGAGAGCATCGTAAAGCTGAGTAAAACAAGGCCTGCAGAAATAGACTAGTAGTTGTGAGGTAAACCACAGATGCATAAGCATATAAAAAAAATCAAAGAACAAAGCTTGTACATATAGCAGGGTGGTTACTGACTAACATTCTCTTTACATGAAAAAAAGAAGAAGAAAAAGGCAGCATCAGAGCAATGGTTAAAAGTGCTTTGGAGAAATGAGAAATATATAACAGACTAACAGCACCAGCAAAAGGCAAGAGTCATATCATTGAGCCTGCATACCTCACAGCTGCACTTTATAAATCTTTAAATCATTACATTTTCGGAAAAGTCTGAAAGTCTTTCATTAACAAGACTCCATTTCCACATGTAACAATTAAAAGCAATGCAGGGATGCTTGGTTAAAAGTGCTTTGGAGAAATGATAAATATATAACAGACTAATAGCACAACTAAAAGGCAAGAGTTGAGTTTTTCATATCATTAAGCCTGCATACCCTACAGCTGCACTTTACAAAGCTTTAAATCATTACATTTGCAGAGAAGTCTGAAAGCATTTCATAAGCAAGACTTCATTTCCACATGCAACAATGAAAAGCAATGCAGGGATGCTTAGGTTATGGCACCTCTAAATTCATATAGAACTGAGCCATAAATTCCCAACTGTGCAGAACTCCACATCACTTGAATTTAACTCAAAAAAGCATATTACAAGGACATGGCAAACCACTACAAACAGCCCAAGTCAAATTACCAACCAACACATCCAAAAGGAAACATATCGTGAGTTTTATGCAGGAGGAAACATGGATACCAGGATACCCATGTTTCCACCTATAAGGAAACGACTCACTTGGATCTCAAGGGGGTGGCCATGGATACCCATCCGCCGATCTATCATGCAGGAGCCATCAGTGACTAGTAGAGAAGGAAACATATCGAACCCATCAGTTAAGCACAAGTTCAAGATCAGTTTTATGCCAGTCTGAACATCCACCCTTTCTTGTAAGGCATAGTCACCAGTGAGTTTCCCATATGCCCTCAACAAAATAATCCACCACAATCCTAACAAAAAAGAAAAGAAGAAACACAGATGCTATCAATCAACAAGAATCAATGAATTACTGAGATCAATAGCTGTCTCCTGAAATATATTACAGCTACAGATATTGGACATTTACAATTAAACATATGGGACACATGAAAATCCTTACTAGAATCAAATTACAGAACCTTAGCAATTTTTAAAATTAAAATGTTCACAGAGGTGTTTACTAACCAGAATCTACAGGTGCAACACGGCCAATAGCTGATTCACCAAAATCTGGATCTAAAACTTCTTCAAATTTACTGTCATCAAGAGGCACCGTTCTGACTTTAAAACTGGCTGGCATCAGCCCCTGGCCTGGACTATAGCAGTCCACTGTTTTCTCCCAACTCTAAGAAAACCAAAACAATTTCTTGAGTTTTCAAGAACATCAATTATAAAAACATAGCTATAAATGCACAAGTATGATTAAGCCAATATGAACAATAGGCACAAAACGATAAAGGAACATCTGTCTGAAAGATGACAAGAGGACATAACAAATTATAACCGATAAAATGGGTGAAAAATCAATTCCAGAGAAACAGAAAATTTAGTATTAAATGGCATTTGAATAATCATATCATCATCAGAAAGTTTACCCAGGTTGACATTTATACTAAAATTTGTAAACAACAATGGTCAATATGGAATATAGGTGTATTGCATGACTTCCAAACGAATCCTCATTAATAACTTGTTGCACATAAATCAGACATTTTAATACTGGTCAAAATAGAACAATGATATAAATGGAAAATATCAAAGGAAACAATGAAAGGATGTATCAAACCAAAATATAAAAGTAGAATAAAGTATTGCCTGCAATTGCAAGGTATGAAGCAGGAAATTCTTCACAATCTCTCCTTCTCCTCTGAGCAAAAAAGCAAGAGCTGAAGGCACGAAATCACGAATAAACACCTGATCATAATTCAATGGCATCTTATCCCCAGGATCATTCGCGGCCACAGTTCCCACAGGACTCCCACAATACGTAACAACAGCATCATTCAACAACTTCCATGCCTCCTTTTCTATCTCGCTCTCTTCCCTCTTAGGACTAACAATCTCAACTTCTTGACCACCGTCCAAATTCTCTCTATTTACACTTTCACAATCATCAACAAGCACCCCTATCCTAGACTCTTCGTCCCCTAAAACATTCTCATCTTTATCAATCCTCTCAACCACCAAAGGCTTAATACCGATCCCATTTTTCACATAAATTCTCTCAAAATTATTATCATTCACTCTTGTCTCAACAGATGTTGAAAACTTTCTAACTTGTGATGCAACACTAGCAACAATAGAAACCCCCCTAAAGTCTCTTGTTATAAGCCGAGATTGGCCAAAACTGATATAGGGAGCACAAAAAGATTTCTGGGCTTCATTGAAAATGGTCCCGGGCCCCAAGATTCTAAAAGGGTAGGTAAAAAACTGCTTGTTTTTCTCAAAATTAAACTGGTTCCCTGATAAATTGCTTGTTAGACTATGATGGAGCTTAAAAAAGACTCGATTCTTCTTAGATAAGAAAAATCTACAAGAGGGTCTCATTGTTGAATTTCCAATAAAACTAACAGTATTGATAGAATCAAGAACCAAACAAGAGCATAAACAAATGTGCTAAGGATTTGTTTGTGATGAAATAAGGAAAAAGGCCTGAATCTTTTGTATTTACAAACAATAAAAGGTTGAAACTTTAATGAATAAAAAGGATATCATTGCTTGATTTGAACTTACAGAGACATAAAAGAGAGAAATTGGTGATCTTTGACAAGAGATTTTGGTGTTCAGAGAAGGAGGAGAACAGAAAAAAACTGTATTTTCCTAAAGGGTATTGTGAATAAAGGTAAGATTTTGTCTTGGTCATCGTGAGTAATAAGTAAGGAGGTGTAATGAAATGACAATAGTACCTCTAGCAATCTTGCACCTTTTGTCTTGAGTAAATTACTTTTAGTCCCTATAATGTTGTGAGATGTTTTAATTTAGTCATTTGACTCTTGTTGACCATTATCTTATTAAACATACCTTGCTATAGTAGATAACGTTTTCTTATGGTCTTGGAATATAAACAATAAAAATAATAAAAATGAAAGAGCCATGTTTTTTTTATGTTTTATAAAAATTCATTTAAAAACTATACTAATATGTATTTTTTCATGTTTTTGTTTTCGTTATATCTGTCTTTTGCATCCATTTCTTTTATCTTCAAATACAAATCATATATATAGAATTTTGAGATTTATAAAGAAAACCAACAAATTTCTGAATGACACAAGCAATTAATATAAGTTTGCATTATGTAGGTAGGGGGTGAAGGATAATTTACACCTTTCTTTTCTTTTTTGGGTTTCTTGTTTGCTATTTTTGGAGTGAGTATTGATCTGGAAATAGGGAAGGAAATTTTGATTCCATATAATTAAGGAAAATTCAACTATTTACAATTTTTTTAGATAATTAAGGATAATTTAACTATTTACAATGTGGGTGTATCTTTGCTTTGATGGTGTAGTTGGGGGGTAAGGAATTCCATTGTAGGAGAGAGAGATACCATAATGAAGTTGAAATGTGAGGTTGCTGTAAGTGTTGGAGACACAATTGGATGTGCTAAGTTCATCTCTCTCTCTCTCTCTCTCTTTTTGTTTAGCTTAAATTTAGCATTAATGAGTGTCTAATAAGTAAGTTTATGTTTTGGATTAGAGGGTGGTAATTAATGGGATAGAAAACAAGCCATTTCCCTTCTTAATTGCACTATCTTATGCCATACCAAGTAAATCATGGCAGCCCATGGATTAATTAGAACTTGAAGAAACAAAATTCTTACACATGCTTGGCGTTCAAAAGGCATTGTTTTAAAAACCAAACCGGGTTGATCCGGGGATGGAGGAGTTCGAGTTTAAATCTTAAAAAAAAAAAAATCTTATTAATATAATTAATTATTTAAAAAATAATGAGTTCAGCAAGAATATGAATAAAAAATAACAAAATATATATTTTTGAGATGGTTGGATTATGTTATTGTTTTTTATAATGACTTTCATGAATGATAAAAAAATAATATAGACATATGAATGCACATGGATGTAAACTAGAGATGATCATTTTCAGTTCGGTTCAGTTTTTATTAAAAAAAGTAACCAAATTAATTTTAAAAAAAAAACCAAAACCAGTTCAAACCGACAGTTTTGGTTCGGTTTGGTTTTTTAGGATAAAACCGGTTCAAATCGGTTTGACTCGATTTTTCTGGTTTTTTTTGTTTGGGTTTGGTTCAGTTCGTTTCGGTTTTTTCAGTATCAGGCTTATAAAACCAAAACCAAACCGAACTAATCAATTTTTTAAAAAATTTAATCGGTTTAATCGGTTTTTTTTCACGGTTTGATTTTTTCGGTTATTTTTTTAATTTTCTCTATTTAATTGTTTTTTTAGTATTTTTGCTCACCCTAGCCAAAACCATCAAATAAAATCAATCATAATTTTGATTAAAAGAATAAAATTAAATATGAAATATTCATATATCTATCTTCATTCAATTCAATTCATGTAAATTATCATTCTATATCTTTGTTACAACTTATAAAAATAAACAAAACAAATCAAATAAATATCCCAAAGCAACATCTTCATAGAATTGAGTATAATTTATGTTCAATATTAAACTATTTAATTTCTCATTTCATTTCCTAATCTAATTAAAAAAGAATTCGCAACTTTTTTTCTTTGTAGTCTGTTTTTACAATTAAAAATGATCACATAAAGTATAATATCTATGACTTTATATTGATGCAATAATTCTGAGTTGAAAAAAAATAATTAAACTTTTATATTTTTATATTTCAATCCCACGTTTAAAAATATTTATACCGGACTGCGACCACATTACTTGTAAGGAAGCAAGCTCATTTGCCCAATAAAATTCAAACACGTATGCTTTGACCCCACTCCATCTCATCCTCAACCTTTCTATCTTCTCTCACCATGGCACACTGACAATCACTAGTTTGTGTGTTTCAATACAAACTCATCAAGAAATGGCAAGAATTCTTGACTCGTTCCCTCCTCCACTTCAGCTCACCCATCCAACTCTTTCTCGCTCTACTTGGCCCAGTTGCTCAATGCCCATCTCACCAAATCCCACTTTCTGCAGCTCTATTTCTCATTACAACCAACTGGTATGTGTTATCTTTCCTTCTCATTCATACAGTTTCTTTCTTTTCTTTACGTTTCCTTTCCTTTTCTTGTTTTCTTTTTATGTTTATGTTTAGCTCTTCTTCTTGATATGAAATGTGAATGTGGTCTGCTTGTCATGGTTAAATTCCTGTTTGTAGCTAGGACTTCAAATGTCGAATGTTTAGCTCTTCTTCTTGATATGAAATATGAATTTATGGGATTATTCTAAAAATGGTTTGAGAGGCATGATCTTTTTTCTATCATTCCGTTTTGTAGAAATTAAGTCAGGAACATGGTTGCGAAGTATAGGCACATGCTGATGGGCATTATAGGGCCATTGGATTTGAAAGAAATAGTGAAAGAGAATCCACTAGATTCAAATCAAATGGCCCAATGGCCATTGGCATCGTGTGCTGATGTTCGAAGCTTCCGCATTGTAGCAACCCCCATCTTGTAGTCCTAGGAATCCCACCTAGCAAACACATGCTATCTGAAAGCATTTTTAACTCATGACAATGTACCTGTTAGTCTTCTTATTTAGTAACTTCGTGTTACCAAATGATTCATGCGGTTTATAAGTTGCTGTAACCTCAATGTTTTTGTTTTTTGGATCATAAGTATCCCTATTTTCTCAACTGATATGCAGCCTTTTGTCTTGTATCATGGAACCATTTCAAATTGCTTCTCACAACGTAATTTTTTATGTAAACATAATCAGACTAAAGCTTTTGCAGTTCCAAGGAGAAATGCAATGGCATTGATCTTGTCAAGTTACATGTTCTCAGAATTTGGTTTCGACAACCTTGCATTTGCTCAACAGTCCGTTGGCTTCAGGGAATACATTGATCAATTTGATGGGTATTCATTCAAGTACCCTCAGAACTGGATTCAAGTTCGAGGTGCTGGAGCTGATATATTCTTCAGAGACCCTTTTGTTCTTGATGAAAATCTCTCAGTGGAGTTGTCGTCTCCTTCATCATCCAGGTACAAGAGTGTCGAAGACTTGGGCCCTCCACAAGAAGCTGCAAAGAAGGTGCTTAAGCAGTATTTGACAGAGTTCATGTCTACTAGACTTGGCGTCAGGCGGGAATCAAATATTCTTTCGACGTCGTCTAAAGTCGCTGATGACGGAAAGCTTTATTATCAAGTTGAGGTGAGTTGTTAGGTAGAAAGAAGTCATTTGCATGCATCACAGAGCTTCTTAGCTGAGTGATTATAGTGGTCAAGATTATTTTCCTTTCAAGTTCATAGAAGTGTTTCTAACCAGGCCATCATGTTATCAGGTAAACATCAAGTCCTACGCAAATAACAACGAACTGGCTGTTATGCCTCAGGAAAGAGTAGTTCGATTGGAATGGGATCGCCGGTATCTGTCAGTTCTTGGAGTTGAAAACAATCAGCTGTACGAGTTAAGATTACAGACACCAGAAAATGTATTTGTAGAAGAGGAAAATGATCTTCGCAAAGTCATGGATTCCTTTAGAGTGAATAAGGTTGCTGTTTAATTAGTCGAGTTCATATAGATTTATCCAATATTCTGTAGGTTGGGATTCACTGTTTTTACTGTTGCCTTTGCTGCTTTCTTTATCTTCATTTTGAAGTAACAGTTTGAAAGTTCATCCAATATCCAATGCCAGTTTTGTTTTACATTAAGGTTTTCTTCATTGCACCAGGCCTCTGGTTTTTGGCAGTGTTATCAAGCTGACATGTTCTATCCTCTATCTTGAATGCATTACCCGTCTAGGATATTAAAAATGCGTTCAGAAAATAATTTTTCTTTTTTTTTAGTGTTCTTTTCTTTTTCTGATGAAAAATGGAAAAAAAAAACGAGTCCATTTATTGAAAACAAAGGAGTTCTCATCGAAAAAAATAAAAAAAACACTTCAATATTACAACTGTTTTTCATAAAAAATCAAAACTATAATTTATAATAATCTTCTTAATATTTTGCATTTGTGATAATCTAGTTATAGAATAATAACTTTATTTCATTCAAATTATAACTCAGAAAAAGAAAACTTTACATTAAATTTATAATTTATGACACTAACTAAATAAGAAAATATAACAAAATAATTTTAATCTTTTACTTTGCAAAAAAGTGTTTGTATTTAAAAAAATTGTACTGTTCAAATTAGAAAATAATGAAAAACTTGCATCGAAAAACTATGTATAACCTTTAAAATATATATTTTTTAAAAACACTCGATATAAGTTTCAGTTTTCCTTTTTGTGACTTCAATTCTCTATTATTCTGTTTCTATTCTGATGATGAGAAACTCCCCAAAATTAATGGTTAATTGCCCTGAGAGTTTATCCACAAGAGCACTGCGGGACTTTTTGTGACCGGAAAGCAACTTCTTGAAACAGTGAAAGTTGCGACTATGATTTGATCAAAGTTCTAATTGATTTTGTTAAAAATGTTATGATACAACACAAAATCATGTCAAGCAGCAAAACAAACGATCTTGTCAGGTTACCAAATGATCTTAACTGCATTGATCAACTGGCATCCATGCTATAATACAGAATGACAAAATCATATAGTCCTAACTTCATAACAAATTGGAAATTAATCTTGATACAATACAAAATCTATGACCTAACTTCATATAGTCCTGATCTTGTGAAAGCTCGAAACCCTTTATAAAGACGGCTTGGTACAACCCTGAGATCCAGTTTATCTAATTGCAGGCCAGAGAGGGCAACACCCTGGATTCTAAAACCCACTTGAAATGTGGGAAATACGTTAAGCCGCTTTAATCCTGTCTCAAGCATCAGTGTTCCAGATAATGCAGGGGCTCTATCTTTTGGTATTCGATCAATTGACCAAGTGCACATCTGCAAATACGGGTAAACAAACTAAATAATCAAACTCTGCCATGTACAGAAAAAAGAAAAAAGAATCCAGCCTGAACGATTTTTGTCATGTGATGAAACAATTTTTCAAAAGAGAGGCACAGAACCAGCATTTTTGTCATCTTTCCAAACAGAGATACATGGAACATGCATCTTGTTTTTCCTTTTTTCTTATGTGTGTGCTGAATAACGAAAGGTATCAATATAACTTTTCTCACCAAACATTAAAGATATACATTAAAGGTATCAAGATAAGTTCAGCACAGATACCTTGTTTGAGAAGATGGTCACTGCTCCATGATTTGCAGTCAGATCAGATGACAAAACACACGAAGGCAGTTGAAATTGCACTGTTATTGAGTCAATCATCTTTCCAGGGTCATTTCGTATACCAACCATCACATTGACGCGGCATGTCTCATCATCGGATGTAATCTGTGGCTTTACATATATTGGGGTACTTTTCAACTTTTTAACCCTGAATAACGGATAAAGGTTATTGAAAATGAAAAAAATACAGCATACATGTGAACAAAGTGACTAACAAGAGGCATAAGACTATACATATTCTTTCTACATCTTCCCCAAGTAGTTATCTTGCATATATACTTCATAATAGGAATACCACAGATAAGTAAACTAAATGATCAGAAACTGACATTGACAATAAAAGAACCCAAACATTTAGGATGTGCGCTGCACAATATGGACCTGTAACTCATGAGCTTAAATAGTCCATCAGGAGGCACAAATGATAGGATATGATGGGATTCCCAAGGCCGGAACCGAACACATGGATGAAATCTGACATCATCCATAATAGATGGGTTTGTAAATGACAGAGTCAAGTCAGGAACACCTGTGATATGGGAGTTTACTTGAACTTCACCATAAACCTCACACTTTACCATGACCCCATCCCTGAAAAATGCATTTGAAAAAGAAAATTGCTTAGCCATGAGTATGAAACCACACAGGATAAATATATGACATTCAATGATATCAACCAAAGAAGGAAATCTCATAGAACTTTAACTTGAAATGCATTTTCTAAGAGCATCTAAAGTAAAATAGTTCACGTGAAGGTGAAAAATCAAAATAGTAACATAATATGCAAAACACCAAATAATGGCAAGTGACACTGCAGATCTGTATTCAGTACAAAAGACCTATTAAGGCAGCTAATCACACTACTGAGATGGTCCCATTCCCCATTTGTTATGTAATAGTGCAAATAATTTGTACTGGAGATTCTTCAGAAAGTCAAATCATCTGTGAAAGTGTCTATAGGAAAATACAAAATTACCTATGTTGAATCATAATCATGTAGACGGAGAAATTCAAATAACCAATTGGAAGGGAGATGTACCTAATGCAAACAATTAAGTTCTAAGAAAATTTTAAGAATAGAGAAATACCTATTTATAATTGCATCCATTTCTTCAACAAGATCAACATACACCTCATTGTTAGCATATTTTATGTCTGTCGTTCTCCATGGAACACAGGATGCTGTAGCACCTGGAAGAGTGTCGCTCACATTTGAACTGTTACCAGTCACAACACTCAGCATTTTGCTCACAATATTTGGTGGAGCTATCATCTCCCTCAGTATGTTAGGTTCTGTGGTCAGGGGGAAGCCATTGTCTATCATCTCATCCAAAAGCTGCAAATTTTAATTAAAATGTTGGTTTGTGTACACAAAATAGGGAAAAAGACTAGGGAAAGGAGGAAAATCTTGAACCAAAGGAGAACTTTTAGATTTTGAATTTACCCCTTTCAATCTCAACCAATGAAATAATAACAAAAGAAAAGCACCTTCTATTGTCAATCTATTTAACAGATTTTTTGTTACTGTAAAAATCATAAAACATACAAGCTGCAAATACAGTTTTTGTATTGTTTAATACAAGGTGAAACGTATCATCTTTTGGTTTTAATACCATAAAATATGGAAAGGTCACTTGAAAAACCAGTGTAATTATAAGTAATTAGAGACACGATGTATTGAAAGACAGACTTATTATTTTTAAACATATTATCAGGTTGATTTGAGACCTTTCTCTGAAGTCCCAAAACAACGTTTAGTTACTAGTAATTGGATCCTATACATGAGTCATGGCCACTTTTTACACCAATAATTTCCACAATCCCAAAATACTGTATGTATGCTATTCTCATAATTCACAGAAAGAAACTAGCATAATGATAGAAAATGAAAATGATTCATAAAAGTACCTCATACACAATGACAAAGTTATCCTTTATTACATCTTCATTCAACCCTTCTAGATAATCTGAGAGAACATCAGCTACTCTGCAAAGGAACTGAAAATCTAGCAGGTAAAAGTCAAGGAATTGAACACCATCAACCCATACATAATCACATCCAATCACAAAGCACATAAGCTAACAAAATCTACCTCAATGCCCATCAAAGGTGGCATTTCAACTTGGGTGCAAGCTAAAAAAGTGATCCCTTCCCGGACAATTTGGAACAAGTAATGTGTTGGTGATGCAATAACCGGTTGTTGCTATCAAAACAACAGCAAAGCAAATGAAAGATACAACAGATGACAATAGCATCAACGACAGAAACAAACTAAAACAAAATCAAAATATCAATTGAAACGCAAAAAAAATCAAATCTTTAGAATAAACAAAGCAAAACCAGCTAGCATAAACCTGAATTATAGACAGAAAATGAGATTCAAATCCTACCCAGAATTGGAAATTCCAAAATGAAGCCAAACAGCTTTGCCTAAAGCCACTAAGGTACCAAACCCAAAAAGATCAAAACTTGAACAGGCAAAACCCAAAAACAGCTAATATAAACTCAATTACACAAAAATAAGAACACAATCAAACCCAGAAGTTGAAACGCTAAGGTAAACAACATTGTCAAAAGCCAAACTCAGAAAAGATCAAAGCTTGAAATTACACAAGCCAAAAAAAGCTAATATAATCATGAAATATTCAAAAACAATTCAGATTAAAATCAAACCCAGATTCCAAAATTGCAAAAAAAGTCCAACAAACAATGTCGAAGCTTCAAAGTACCTTAAAGGAATCACCTTGAGAAACAATTTGATCCCAAAACCAAGCACAAATGGATCTATCTACTCTATGCCCAGTTAACTGTTTCTCTAGCATTACCTCTCTGTCAATAAAATGTCACACAAAACACACAAAATTCAGTTGGTGACATTAATCAGATCAGATAAAGATGCAGTCTATACTGTTTTTGGATTTGAAAGATTTGTTCTGAAGAGATTTTGAGACTTACCCAGAATCTGAAAGTAGAAATATACACTGCAACATCTCTCTCTTTGCTTCGAATAATTTTCTCAATCCTTTGGAGGATGGAGGTGGAGAAGAGTAGTGGAGGTGGCAGGCAAAAAGTTTATTGAGGACGGTTTTCAGGGATGAGTTCGGTAAGAACAATAGGACAAACATCAAAGTGGGCTACTAGTTATAAGATAAATATCATTTTGGTCCTCCGATAACCTTTTTTTCTCAAATAGGTCTTTTAAGTATTTAGAAATTCTGAATGGAGTTTTTTTTCCTCTTACAATCCCCTTACAGTATAAAAACTCAATTCAAGAGTATTTCAGATCTAAAGAAAAATTTATTTTATCTGTTTATATTTTTTTAATCTAACACGTTTTTGCCCTTTTTTTTCTCCTTACATTCTGCAATGCTATGGAGCAACTTATTATTGTTAGGCCAATTCTGCAACGGTGAAAGTTGAGTCCTGATTCAAGGATTACAATTCCAGTCATCACTTGGCAAAGCTGAATTTCTTCTTGTGATATTTGGTTGCTTTTCTCATTGTAAGATCGAGAACATGAGAGATTATTGCTTCTGAATCCAATTCTCAGAAGAGTTCCATGTCGAGGGAATATGATAATCAGCTATGTAAATGTTATGGACTTTGTTATGATTGTTCTTTCTATAAATCTGTGTATGTGAGGTACAAGGGACATAATCATTTTCAACTCTTTTTCCCCTTCCAAACTAATTCATGGAGGAGCAATTCTATGCCAGATTGGATCGGTACAGTTTACTAGCATGGAATCTAATCAGGGAATGGAGCTCTGCATTGGGTTTTCTATAGCAAAATTAAGGAGTCCTTAACTTTCTAAGGATGCTAGCATATCAAGAAAGGGAACTTTCTGAATTATATATACATGGTTCTTCATTTTTTTAGGTAACGTTTAATTACTATTTTAAAATAGAAAAGATAAAGATAATAGAATTGTTATGAAAAGATAGAAATTCATTTCAAAATTATTCTATAAACAAATTTATTTTATATCTTTATCTTCTCCCTTCAACAAAACATGTTTTTGTCTTTTCTATCTTGTAACACTATCCAACACAATCTTAGTTTTGCTTCCATGAGGGGAAATTGCCATTCTGCCTATGCTTTTACCGGTTCTGAAGCATTTCTGGGAAATGAAGCAATATGGAGTGGCAGAATCTTGGGCTCAAGTGTGTAAACTACATGGCGCCAACCTATATGGACCATTATCACAGCTGCAGTTCAGCTGCCTTATGAAGCCACTGGAGTTTAGAGAGAATGATGAGGTTACAATGGCAACCAGCAAGAAGCTTTTCAGCTACAGTGCCGAAGAATTCAATTTTGTCGGATGAAGCCCGTAACCACACCTCGGATGAAGCCCGTAACTAGACCTCTTCTTTCGGTATCGATTTTCACGTGGCTATGGTAGAACTGCAAGTATCTACGCAGCTGTTGGCCTCATTCCCTGTAAAATCGACAAGGAATAGTTGTCTGAAGATTATCTTCCATACATTTATGATTTAGATATATGCTGACAAGGTTTACTTCATTATGCAACAAAAAACTGTTAAGAGTGTTTATTAGGCTTGCAACTGGCAACATTTCTCTTCTTCTTCTGCCCTGATGCACAAAGTGCAGGCAAACAAAGTCTACTCCGATGTTGTTTACAGTATTTCATATAAGATTGGATTGTCAGATTGTCGGTCTAACAAAGAAGTTAACTCGAATTTTTCTCTACTGTTTTTGCAATTCAGGGTATATATTGTTAGAGAGTAATGTAGAATTATTCTTGGAATCGCTTAAGTTGTTGAGTTAATATGATTTTATGAAATCTCAAAAAGAGAAGAGAGAGAGATAAGTTCTGAAAGGTGCTTGTTATTTTATTTTTTACTTTTTTATGCTTGATTCATACACCTTTGGCTATTTATTTAGATTTTTTATCCTAGCCTAATAATGACTCAAATTGCTCGAAAATAGCTAATAAGGTTAATCCTAATCTAATCTGAGATAGTTAATACAAACCAGAACTTAGAAATCAACTCAGAAAACTAAGCCTGGCTGACCGAGTTGCTGATGTCAGAGGTGTTTCTGCTATATAGAATGCCTCTTATTTCTAGATTGCTCTTCTACTCTTCCTTGCAGAATTGTTCCTCATTCTTCCAGTCCAATTGCTACTAGATTTCTGCTTCAGATGGAACTTTGCAATGGAGAGAAGGAACAAATGGGATACTGGATATTTTCTCTAGATCACCAGATAAGTCTTTGTACAGGTTTCGTTGTGTTTGCAAGTCATGGTCTGATTTGATATGCCCCCATATAAATAACAAGAACCAAAAGCTTTTTCTCTTGTTTAAGAAACATTGCTCCATGTTGGACTGCTATGAAGCAACTTCTGATTCAGAAGCCAACGCCGCAATTGTCACAGTTGAATATCAGTTCAATGAGTCTCTAATGCCATCAATATTAGCCAGTGCTGAGATAGTTACTTCTTGTGATAGTTTGTTGCTTTTATCTTTGAGTCATAACGAAAGTGGAAAACTACTTCTCTTCAATCCATTCTCTGGATATTACAAGGTGTTTCCACGTTATAGTAGTACTAGCATCACTTACAGTCAACACTTTGGAATCTGCTATGATTATTCTGATAATGACTATAAAGTTGTGTGTTTGGGAGAGTAGGGGTTTTAAGCCATTCTTAACAGTTTTTTCCTTCAAAAATAATTCTTGGAAATGCACTGAATGGAGCTCCGTGCATTGGGTTTTCTATCGCTCCAATCGTCCTAATTTTCTTAGCGTACATGCTGTATTACGGTTTGCTTTGAGGGATGGATTCAAGGAAGTGCCAAAACCTCCTGAAGATCTTGTTTGTCATTATTTTAGTTTGGCTTCCTTGAGAGGGAATCTTTTTGCTTATTGTTATTGCTTGAGTTCATTTGTACGGTGGCAGAAATAAAGCAATATGGAGTGAAAGAATCCTGGACGCAATTATGTAGCATCCGTATGAATGGATACTGCATGAAGCCATTGGCATTTACAAAGAAAGGTGAAATTATAATAGCAGTCGACAATGAGGAATTATACATCAACGATGTGGAAGATGATTCATTTAAGAGTCTTCTGAGATTTGAAGAACAGCTGAAAGATTTGAGATTAATCGCAACATATGCAAATAGTTCAACCAGTCTTGGTTGTGACTTCCAGCGCAATAGAGGCAACATCCCTCCATTAAGCATTGTGAAGATCATTAGGAGCCCTAAGTTAGACTAGGTCATTCATATAGCTTGACTTGTTGCTTTGTTTTTTTCAGTCTTTCTTTTTAATTTTTGGGTGGAAAAGACGTAACTGTTCCTAGGAAATCACTATAAGAATTTTTTTTTTGATAATGGGATGAAATTTCATCAAGAGCTAAATTGCAGATGATCAGTTCAGACCCCTCACCTTGCTTGAACTGTGAATTTCTGCATCTGTGTTTATAAACTCCTACACAAGGTGGCCTTTTCTTTTTCTGATTTACCTTCATTGATGCATAGCTGCATCTATCAACAATACCCTTCCACCTTATGATTTCATAGGCAACCATCTATGCTCCCAAACCCTAGTCTTCATATCATTGCCAATCAACCATCACGAACCAGATTCCATGCATGGATTGCACAGTAGAGGCAGCATCCCTTCCATTAAGCATTTTGAAGATGGAAAGGAAGAATAAACTAGACTAAGCAATATGTTTTGATACTTCAGAGAGTTTAGATCTGTTTGACCTTGTTCTAGAGACTTCATATATTTTGTTAAGACTGCCTTGTCTGCTCTAATGTTTTGCCTCTCATTTCTTTTGTCCTGTTCTCCAGCTCTTCTACGATTACTGTGATCCTTTTGCAGGCTGAGTAACTTTTGCAGGTTGAGTAATTAAGCTGCTTCAAGCAGATGAAAGAGCTTGCAGATGGAATATTTGACCCTAAAGCATTCAACACACACACACACACACATGGATAGATGCATGTATCAAACAAATATATAGCAGTAATTAAGCATGAAGGAACGATTCTTTCAAAAGAGTTTGAGTACAAATGATAGGTTATCAAACAAATACATAAATCTATACATATATGCAAATAAAAACATTCAATGGTCATTGTCCTTACTCCTTGCTACAATTTTCCTCAAGAAGAGGGCATCCCCAAATACACAATTCCTTTAATTTGGAGTTGAACTTCCTAAATGCTTCACATTCTTGCAATTCACAATCTGAAGATATTGAAGAGATGAAAGATTGGCCAACCAATCTGGCAAAGCTTCCTCAAATTCCTTTCCTCTGAAGTTCTCTACAAATAATTTTTCAAGGGCAGCGAGGTGTTGAAGTTGACGTGGTACACTCAATTTATCCCATCCATATATCCTTGGGATTTCAAATGACCTACTCAAGTGTTGTATTGAATTTATAATCCCTGCAGGAAAAGCCTCCAGCTCCTTTGAAAAACCTCTGATGCTTAATACCTTCAGTTGAGTGATGTAGCAGCCGAAGCAATCCTTTGGGAAATGAGTCAAACTCTGACACTGAGTGATTGTTAACTGAACAAGAGAACGCAATTGTCGTAAGCCATATGGAACAATGATTAGCTTATCACATGATTCAATGGTTAATCTTCGAAGCAAATACAGTTCTTCTAAAAAATCATCATTAATATGGTTAAGTTCTCTGCAATTCTCTATCCACAATTCCTTTAGAGATGTACAATATTATAGTCCGCTTGGAAGAGCTCCCAATTTACAACCTCAAATTTTCAATGGACATCTCAAATCTCAAAAATCACCAGGAATTGAGATCAAATCAGGGCAGTGCCATAGAGCTGTGCTGTGTTGTAGGCATGGAATGGATGCCACCTCTTTACAATTCCATTATCTTAAAAATTGAAGAGATGTTAAGCCATGAAATTCACTAGATAAATATTTCAATTTATCACAATATTTAATTTCAAAATTCTACAAGAGATGAAAGATGAAATACCGAAATACTTTTGAACTTGTAAAACTAGTCAATGGTCAAATTTTCAAGACAAGGAAATACTACAGCAACTTGAACAGTTTCTTCACCTGGTACCATCCACTGTTCAAGACCATATTGAACAGAGTAAATTTTTTTAGTGTTGGAAACTGTACTGCTACAATGCCATTACTACTATAGAACTCAATGCCTAAATTTCACACGAGGCATTCTTCTTATATCTAGGGATTTAAGGCAAGGAAAACATCCTAGTGTCAGGAGCTGTCTTCATTTGCTGCAATCTTTCAATCTCAACTCCATCAGATTATTGAGTGGCAATATAGACATCCATGAAGGGAAATTTCCACCACCATAACCCTCAACTGTTCAGCTTCTTATGCCTAAATGAGGCTGCAAGCCTGTCAGCACATTCTTCTTGTTATTTTCATCACTCTATTCAAATACCAATTTGTTTACTTTTTTTCACGCAATTTTACCTTTTCAGCATCTTCTTTGTCTCTCACGTACTCAAGTTCGCATATCTTCAATTCTCCTCTTAATTCATTCAAACATCCCATCACTTCCATTTTATGACATATATATATATATATATATATATATATATATATATATATATATATATTAAAATCTCATTTAATAATTTAAATTATTAATAATTTTTTAACATAATATTAAAACTTTGATAACTAAGCAATTACGAGTTTGAATCTTACCATTCTTATTTATATGATAAAAATTAAACACAAAGTAATATAAATTCGTGTAAATTTTAAGCCCAAAACCCTTTAATAAAAAGATATGTTAAAAAATAATATAAATCATATTTTAAAACTTCACCTTACCGTTTAAGCTATTAGATTAAGATGGTTTTTTAACATGATATCGGAGTTTTAATAACCAAGTGGGCACGAGTTTAAATCTCATCATCCCTGTTCATTTAATAAAAATTAAACAAAAAATAATATAAATGCAAATTTGAAACTCAAAAACTCACTTAAAAAAATATATTAAAAAATAATATAAATTATAAATTATATATCAAAAACTCACATAACCTAACAGCTTAACTATTACATATAATTTGAGCTATTAAGATAAAATAGTTATTTAAAATGCCCAAAACAAAAATTGACAACGTTTGAAGAAGCTTTTGTAGCGAGTAACAATAACTGAACCTTAATGTTTCCAAACAGCAGAGCTTTGTGATGGATTCGGGTAACTCTTTGATTTCCGTACTTGAGACATCAAGATATCTTAAATGTTTCATCTTGCAAATTGAATCTGGTAACTCAATAGATTGTCGCGATTTCAGAGCTCTCAAGCTTTTGAATTTCCAATACCGATTTAATACATCAATAACAGTATGCAATTCTCTAGATTCAACCTCTGAAAATGCTAATTCAACATCTGTACAAGAAATGAGATTTAGATGACGAATATGAGATGCACTATCAACAACCAAATCAACCTCCAAAGTTAACGTTTTTGATTTTGAGACCGGTAATGTAAGATCATGCATCTTGCAACTTGTTACGATCTTATACTCATTCCTTTGAACATCTTGGAAAAAGGAATTTGCAAGCAAGTAATTGAAATACTTGTTGCCTATGTCTTCCATCCTCCCATTTGATGGCCAAAAAAACCTTCACCCGTCTAAAGTTGAATCAGCTCTTCCTTTTCAATGTCAAAATCTTTAGGAAAAATGTAGCAGTAGGCAAAATATTTTTTCAATGTTGGCGATGACAAGAAATCAAAACTTAACTTCAGTACACACAAAGCTTTATTTCCATCCAGGGAATCCTAAATTCTACTGCTTAGAATTGACTGCCACTCCTGTGTCTCCTTTCTGCGCAGAGTTCCTCCCAGAAAATTAGCAAGCAATGAAATCCCTCTACATCTCTTTGCAATCTCTTTTCCAATAGACTCCAAGTCTCAAGCTATTGATGTTCCTCCACCCCCACTCTCATTTCGGTTGATAATGGACCAACATTGATCATCTGATAGTCTCCTCGGCTCGTGCTGACTCCCAAGAGAAGTCTCCATCATGCTTGCTACATCCTCACTGCGGGTTGTAACAAAAACAACAACATTCCCATTCTTGCCATAAATTTTGAACAATCCCTCCTTCAAACCATCCCACTTTTGAGCATCTTCATTCCACACATCATCTAGTACTAGAAGAAATGTTTTATTTTGCAGCTCTTTCTTAGGGTTTTCAACTGCATCAAGATTGTTCAACCCACCAGTAGTTTTATCAATCTTTTGCAACATTTCTCCTAATACCCTAACTTTAATAAAATCATTAGAAACACAAACCCATATTGTTACATAAAAAACGTTTGTCTCCTTAACCTCTTCACAATCCATTTCTGCTATATTAATCTTTCCAAGACCTACCATACCCACAGTGGAAACAACAGACAGAACTTGTTGATCAATCGAGCCAATCAACAATTTCATGACTTTAGTGACATCATCCTCCCTTCCTATCACAACTACTGAGCTGTCAAGGGAGGAGTCTGTCGCTCTGTCCCAGCTGATTTCAGGAGCTCTATCTACATGTTGTAGAGATGTATTTCCAAGCCCATATCCAGTTGCAAGTTTCTGAATTTCATCCAGGGCTCCATTGATCTTCTTAACTTTTTGACCCATATTCAAACGGAAAGCAACAGAGTTGTGGAGTGAAACAAAGTCACGTACCCTTCCCTTCTGCTGGTCTTTGCAAAGAAAACCACAAGCAAACTCATCTAGAACATCTTCAGCATCATAAGCTACATCTTGTAGCATCTCCAGCCAAAGATTCACAGACTCGTCTGTTACTGGCCTTCTGGCTACATCTTGGAGCACAGCTTTGATCATGGTTGAGGACTGGTTGAGCTTCTGCAGATGTCCCTCCAATCCCCAAGCAAATCTGATCCCTTCAGCAGCTATGGAACTCACCCTTGTCAAAGTCTCCTCCATGGCAAACGTAAAAAGAAACTCTGCAGCCATTTTTTCTTGTTTTCTTTGGGAAATCAAAGAAGAAATATTGGCCACCAGAGAGAGAAATATGCTCTGAAATATTAAAGATAAAATGAAGAGTGCGTTGGAATATCTGCGCATAGTTGAATGAGTGTCCCTATAATAATTAATTGATTGATGGCAGCGGCAGCATCTTGCCATCTTCCACGAAACCACAACAGACAATTTGTCAAGTTTGTCGGCATCGTATTTAGGATAACTTTTTGTACCTTTTTATTTATTTACATTTTTCACAAATTTCTTACTAGAAAGCTACGGACCGGATTATTGATATTCACTATGCTACCAAGGTATACTAACTCTTTCTATATATATATATATATATATATATATATATATATATAATTCATAATAGTTAATTAGATGTGATTTGGTTATAATAATTAATAAAAAAAATAAATGAGATAATCAATAAAAATATAATCTTATTAAAAAATCAAGACAATATATTTTAAAAAATATTAAATTAACAACATATTAAATTGACTCAAATCAATATGCTAAAGGGGTGTTTGGTTTGGAAGTGCAGTTGGTTTTTTTTGTGGAACTCATCTAAAAAGCATGTATTTTTTTTGTTTTTTAAGGTGTGGTTTGTACTTTTAAAAAATTATATCTTTGAAAAAAGACATCACACCTCCAAGCTAAATACATACTAAATCTACAACCAAGATCATAACACTATAATAACTCCTCATAAAAATATAAAATAAATTATGAAACATAATTTTTAAATAATTTAATATTGAATGATGAAATTGAAAAAAAAATTAATTAAAAAAAGAACTCGAATTAACTCAAGTTAACTTGTTAATCCAGTAACTTGAATCATGAGATCAAAATAACTATATAGAAAACAAATCTAAACAAATTATGTAACTCAATTCTCAATAAATCAAAAATTAAATAATGAATTTTCAAAACAATTCAATTAAGAAAAGACAAAAAAATAACTAAAATCAACCCGAACTAACACGTGAAACTTATAACATAATAACTTTTTAGAAAACAAATTAAAAAACAACATAAATCAACTCAGGTTAACCTACTAAACTCGTGACTCAAGTTATGAAATTAAAATAATCATATAGAAAACAAATTAAAACATAAAAAATAACTTGAAATAAATTACAAAGCTACAAATTCCTAAACTAAATGTCAAATAATAAAAATGAAGTTGATATATATATATATATATATATATATATATCAACTTCGTTTTTATTTAAAGTATAGTAATTTATAAGATGGTGTAAAGTAAAGTTATCACTAAATGTTTTGTTAAAGTGTTAGAAATGTAGTGAAAATTTTAAATTATTTTAATATGTTAATATTAAAAATAATTTTTTTAAAATAAAAAATATTATTTTAATATATTTTAAAATAAAAAAAATATTTCAAACCAAACATCGACCCACGCGACGCCATAAAATTATATGACAACCATTCTAAAGACC
Organism: Populus nigra; assembly: GCF_951802175.1. Lineage (NCBI taxonomy): Eukaryota > Viridiplantae > Streptophyta > Magnoliopsida > Malpighiales > Salicaceae > Populus > Populus nigra. Next base: position 23,150,416 of record NC_084856.1, read on the forward strand.
CCACTTGCATATTTGGGCTCTCTATTTTCTAGCTCGAATGACAATGAGAAATCCAATAAGCATACTGCTGGGCAAAGTCTTCAAATCTAGCTAGCAAGCTCCCTTGATCGATGAGAAAACGAGGGGAGTTTATCTGAAAAGTTCATATCAGAACCCCAGACGAACACAATTATTGAACTATTGATTTCTGTAGATATCGAGCTGCGGATATTGAAGGCTGTTAAGACTGCTTTACTGAAGAGAGCTAAAAACATGGCAATAATTACACTCAACAGCAAAATTATTTCTGTAACACTATCGTTTTTCTTAATTCATTGCACAAATGATTAGGTGTCTGAGAGGTCAACAAAACATCTAAACTGTATCCTACTGGAAGTTCAAAAAATCAACCGATGCCACCATGTCTGTATGCTTCCCCCACCAATTTTCAACATCTCTTGCACAAGTGCACGACTTCGGTTACATGCCCCACCTTCTGTAATGAATGAATCACACAACACTGAATGCTGACTGTATGGTAGATGACACTCGAGATGCAATGGTCTGCGATGCGAACTGCTGGAACTGCTTCTTAGCATCTAAAAGAAGGAAGAATAATTTCACATCCTTTTCTCATATTTATCAAAATAATAAATAGAATGACCTAAGGAGGATTAGGCAATAGACCCAAGTGATCAATGCTATGTAAACAGTTAAGTTGTGAGGAATACTTTTAGCAGCAAATGAAATAGAGTTTGCGATAAAAATTCTACAGTATCAGCACATGCACAGAGTAAATTTATCCAGACTTACAGCAATTAGTAAGGTTAATCAATGTTGTGCAGACAGTTAAGTTGCGAGAAATACTTATAGCAGCAAATGCAATAGAGTTTGCATAATAATTCTATAGTATAAGTTCAAGCACAAAGTAAAATTATCCAGACTTGCAGCAATTAGTAAGGTTACTACTAAAAATGCAATGAATCTGCAATCATTCCACTTGTTTTGTTTTCTCATCCCTCACACGCTTGCCTAGAATATTAAAGGAGGTTATATTATCTGAATAGCAAAAGAATTAAAAACTTTTTCAACTCAAACTCTTAACTTAATTGATTTTAAATCGTCCATGGCAGAACAGCTTACAAGGCCAATGGCATCACCATGTGTTTATTGGGAAACTGATAGGTTTATCTAGTAGTGTGTTTTGCAGCGGAGCTGTTACTTGGTGGGAACCCACTAGAGCGTTGCTGTCTGTCATGGCATTTTATATAGAATACGCTACTGATTAATCAAACCATAGTGTGATGTATCACAGGCTCAACATAGTCCTTTAAGGCTGAATCTGATTTATTTGACACAAACTGAAACCTAAGTTTTCATTATCCATGTCTGCTTCCTACCACTGGAAATATATGGATAAGAAGAATCCCCAATCTAATGGACAGTCTCCAGGACAACATTTAAGCAAATGACAGTCTCAGAAAACCAATAAAATGTTGTTTGCTCACCTTTGCGACATTTGGTGAAGCCAACAATGTTTGCAATGCTGAGGGTCAAACATACTCCAACAATGAGGCAGTAATCTGCTTGGAACCTTATGAGAGAGAAAATTCCAAGCACAATCCAGGCGACCGCCTACAAAGTTAAAGGCAAATAATAAATAACATTCAAATGTAGAAAAGAGAGGAAAACAGAAGAAAAGTTTATATCTGAATTTGAACATCAGAAGGAGTGCAAACAACAACCGAAAAAGACCATTCCACATCAATTTACAGACATTCTTCAATCAGGATCTTAAAAAATAGAAATGAGTAGTTCACTTAACATTAGCTGCAAACTATATTGCATTTCTTTAGTTCCTGACAAGTATTCTGTATACACCCAAGACCCAACTTTTTTACAAATATGATATGCTGAGGATATGATTTAGTCAGTAACAAAAGAAAATCAAATCCTATGTACTTACTGTTATGTAAAGAGTCCACCAGAACAGCCATGAGTCTTTCTTGTTCATTCGGGCTAATGACTAATGCCAAAACAAATATAAAAATGGATGAGATTCAATTTCAATATCAAACATCCTTATGAAATTGAGAAGGGCCAGTGCACAATGAGTACATATACAATCAAGCAAGAGTTTTGAAACTGACCTCTTGGTCAAGGGATTCAAATTTCCACACACTCTCACCCAGATCATTTATCTCATTCCACCACCTAAGGCCAACTAAAATCCGACCACTCACATTCTTGACCACCCAAAAATCAAGAGCAGCAAGAAGCACAGTCACCACAAAAATGATGACAAAGCTATTAAAAAAAAGAGCAGAGAGTATGTAAAATGCCAAAGCTCCTGCCTGCAGAAAAAAGAAACATAAGAATATTATCTTGTTCTATTTAAGTTAAATCAAAAGAACTAAACTTGTAAACACAAATTGGATATGTCACATACCTTGAAGAGAACATGAAAGAAACATGTCTTTGGATTGGCGTAATTTTCACCAGGGGGCTGTCAAGAAGAGTTAAACATAAATTATTCGTGCAGAAAAAAAAAATTCAATCAAATGCCATTCAGGATTTCCACTGCTTATAGTTAACACTATTCCTATCTAATAGAACTTAAACAACAAAGGGATAACATGCTTAAAGAAGTGCTATACTCTCTCATTCCAAACTTCATAAATTCACTCCTTATCATTAGACACCAAAAGGAATCTCAGGATTCAAAAATTAGATAGAAAATATATTCTATAAACTTTGAACTGTCTGCATAAATTGAATCTCTTAATCATTGTCTCTACTGCATACTATATATCCTTCATGAACACAAGGAAAACAAAAGCAACATCGCAACTGAGTTTCTACTGAAATGATTCAGTAGATTGAAAACAAACTAAATATCTCATCTGGGTTTCCATTAAAATGATTTAATGCATTAAAAACAAACTCAAAATCCCAATCGAACATCTATTAAAATGACTAAAAGCAATGAAAACAAATACCGCAACCATGGTAAACAAGCTCAACATGACCCAGTAAATTGAAAACAAGCACAACATCTCGTTTGGATTTCCAACAAAATCACTTAATGTAACAAAAGGAAAGCTCAAAATCCCAACTCAGCTTCCATTAAAATGAAAAAAAGCAACCAGTATCGCAACCATGCGACTAAAACGATTCAACACGTGAAAAAGAAGAAGAAGCAACATCTCATTCAGGTTTCAATCAAAACAATTCAATGCAACAAATACAAGCTAAAAATCCCAAATGGGTTTCCATAAAACCGAATAAACCATGAAAAAACAAACCCAATATCCCAATTTGTTTTTCATTAAATGCAACAAAAATTGCACCTTGACATTGCCTTTTTCTTCCTCGAAACCGACCCACATGAGACTAACATTGCCTCCCCATAAAAAATCTTGGCTTGACAACTCAAGACCAATCACATAGGTACTTAATAGTCCAATTAATTATAAAGATTATCATATTTCTAAAAAACCAATCCAAGCTCAAAATCTCCAACCAAAAAGCAGATCTAATAAACAGTCCAAATTCATGGATAAATTACAAAATTAATCGAGCCCCATAATTATATTCAACAGAAAGCAATTATTTCTTTTTTTGAGAAATTGAAGAGAAAGACGGCGACTTGACTCACCTGGCTAGGATCCATTTTAGAGCTTCTCTTCTTCTTTTCTTTTGCTTTCTATTGGTTTGGTTGATTTAAGGAGAAATTTTCTTTTAGGGACCTTTTTGTTAATGTATTCGTATAGAGTTAATTCCTCATATTTCTGAATTGGTCCTTTTAGTCTTACAAAGTTACTCTGTCCACCCAAAATTCTTTTTTTTTTCTTCTTCATTTTATTTTAACAGTCAAAATATTTTATGAAAGTTTTTTCATACCATTAGTTTTGGAAAAATCTCAAATGGACATCCAATTTTTTTTTCTCAAAAAAACACCATTTAAGAATTCATCTGAGTTAACCCGATGACAATAACCTAAGCTATGCCGACTATGAAGTTACAGAGATAGAGTAACTTATTTATTTAGTCCTTCGATTGTAAAGCTAATTACAACTTAATCCTTCATGTTTTAAAAACCTATAATATAATTCTTAGTTCTTGTTGACTCTCGTCTTATTAAAACATCTTTGGTTCCATTTCTATCTAAGAATTTTGAATTTTACAATGTTACAATTTGAATTTAAAAAAAAAACTACAAAAATTTTAATAATTTTAATTCCCAACAAGAGTCAATTTAGGGACTAACTTATACGTTTTCAAATAAAAAAAGACTATGTTGTAAATAGGTTCAGAATCTAGGGTCTAAAGAACAGTAATAGTTCACTCAAAGAGGAAACAGGAGGTGGTAATGTTGTGCATGAATGAGAGGCTATGGAATATGGATATAAGCAAAAGTGAGGTGGATGATGGGGTCATTGTCTTATCCTAAATTGTTAGAAACCAAGAAAAAAAAAAGAGAAAAATAAAACAAAGATGCAGCAGAGCCAGAAACTTTCAAGTTTCTATTGGAACATACTTGAAAAGGCAAAGAGAGGTGGTTGAGACTAGAGAGGTAAGCATAACATGGCTAGGTTGGTGGCTGTGCAGCAGCAAACTCAACCTTCTTTATCTCTTCTACCTTCCTCTCTTTCTGACTTCAATGGCACTAGACTCCACTCTCAAGTCCAGGTCTGTCTTCCAGTCTTTCTGCATGGCAGTCCGTCTCTTTATTTGCTTATAGTTAGTCCATGTGTCAATAGTTGTGTACTTTCTTGCAGTGTAAGAGAAGGGCCTGGCAGACAAAGCGAGCATTACAAGTTTCAGCATCAAGTTCCAAGAGCATTCTTATAATGGGAGGCACTAGATTTATTGGTGTGTTTTTGTCTAGACTTCTTGTCAAAGAGGGTCATCAGGTAGACTTACTATTACCATTTTCTCTTATTTTGTCACTTCTTTGAATGGAATAACTGCAGAGGTGCTTTAAAATCTTGGCAGGTGACCTTGTTTACTAGAGGTAAAGCACCAATTACACAACAATTGCCAGGTGAATCAGACCACGATTATGCTGATTTTTCTTCCAAGGTATATTTATGAGCCAAATGGGTATGAGATTCTTGCTTCTTATTAGATTTCTATAAAGAAATGAAGTACTACTGTTGGACTCAGTAGGCTAAAACTTTTGTTGTTGATCATGATTTTCTAGGTCTTGCATTTGAAAGGAGACAGGAAAGATTTTGAATTTGTGAAAACTAGTCTTGCTGCAAAAGGCTTTGATGTTGTCTATGATATAAATGGTATGCAAATGTCTTATTACTGCATCCCTTTCTGGCACAATATTTTGCTCTTTTCATCTGATGCTGATCTTCTCTTTTCGATATATTTTTAGGCCGTGAAGCAGTTGAAGTTGAACCTATATTGGATGCTCTGCCAAAGCTAGAACAGTAAGCTCTCAACAGTGTATTGATGATTTTGTTTATAATTCTAATATCCATGTGTATGATCATTTCATTGTTAGCTTTGCCTTTAGCTGTTTCTGTGGCACTTTTTTCGAATTTCGTTGTGCGTTTGATTCTTGTTATTGTTGATTAAATTCCTTAGATCTTGATAGCTTCCATGCTTCTCCATCAAAACCACTTTTTTTTTTTTAATTTTTAATGTAATTAGTTGATTCAGCTTATCTTTAATGCAACACGAAGAAAATACACTATTTTAGAGAAGAGTCACAGGTCTGATTTAACAGGTCAACCCGTGACTTATTGATCTAAAATATAACCTAATTGGGTTTTATATTAAACTAAATAGGAGTTAAATTGTCAAACCCGATACCGCTTAAAACCTAGATGGACCTGGATTGATATTTTAAAAAAAAAAACATTGTTTGATTTTTTTTAAAAAAAACTTAAAATAATACTATTTTGGACTCACCTAGATCAACATGTGACCAATGCCTTAACCGGATCATGGCACAAGCCAGGTTTAATAACATTGTTTTGAGTTGCGATGCTGCATGCATTTCGGTTCTTCTGCAGAAATTCAACAGAGAAACTGTTGTCGAGAAACATGCTTAAACCATGGCTTTTCCCTTTTCTATTTAAACATCATGCGTGCGAGATTCGATCAGTTATGGTTAGTCTACAAGAAATCAGGAAACTCCGCAGTCTATCTAGCCTTTCAATAATTGCTGCTGTCTTTGATAATCTGAAGTTCTGTTGATTCTCAGGTTCATATACTGCTCTTCAGCTGGAGTTTACCTCAAATCTGATCTTTTACCGCACAGCGAGGTATGCCTGATAGCATTTTCTTTTTCTCAATCTTCTGGTAACTATCTCTTCTAACCAGATAATGTCTGGTTACAGAAAGATGCAGTTGATCCAAAGAGCAGGCACAAGGGAAAGCTTGAGACAGAGAGCTTATTAGAATCAAAGGGTGTTAACTGGACTTCTATAAGACCTGTCTACATTTATGGGCCCTTAAACTACAACCCTGTTGAAGAGTGGTTCTTTCACCGGTTGAAAGCGGGCCGCCCGATTCCAATTCCCAACTCAGGAATTCAAATAACCCAACTTGGTCATGTAAAGGTGAGCAAATCTTTGATTCCATCACGAGTCTCAGTATTTCTGAAAGCAACTTTGGCATGAGTAACATGAAAGCAAGTTTCTGGCATGATGAGTTCGAAATTCCCAGGATTTGGCAAAGGCTTTCGTTGAGGTTCTTGGTAATGACAAAGCCAGCCAGCAAGTATTTAACATATCAGGAGAGAAGTATGTTACTTTTGATGGATTAGCAAGGGCTTGTGCAAAGGTGATTCTGGATCATGTATTGCTGAATATATGCTAGACAGTTGAAGTTTTATAGCTCTTTCGGTAACTTTTTCGCTGAATTAACATATCCGACTGTATCTTCCGATCTTTTTCTCTCTCAGGCTGCTGGGTTCCCAGAACCTGATATCGTTCACTATAACCCCAAAGAGTTCGACTTCGGGAAAAAGAAGGCTTTTCCATTCCGAGATCAGGTAATTTCTGACAGAATTTGCTGCCACCACCAATTAACATCTGTAGATTAAAACATGTTAAAAACAAATTTCTTTTGTGTTTCATGCAGCATTTCTTTGCATCGATCGACAAAGCAAGGCATGTTCTTGGATGGGAACCTGAATTCGACCTCGTGGAAGGTCTTGCAGATTCTTACAACCTTGACTTTGGCAGGGGAACATACAGGAAAGAGGCTGATTTCTCCACTGATGACTTGATTCTAGGCAAGAGCCTTGTTCTTCAGGCTTAGATCATTCATCCTATTTTCTTCACCTTTTGTTATAATTTTTTTCTTCTTTCATCCTCTACGTATTTTATTTGTTTCCAAAATTCACACGCTAGTTCAAAAATTATTCATCAAATTTTACCATTAGAGGCTTCTTGTAAATGAGAATTGGACCAATTCTCAATCTTGTTTTTGTTTTTGCCAGGCAATTTTCTTCCACTGCCTTCGAGGAATTAATAAAGAGTGAAAGCTAAGAAGCGATTCCATGTGTTCTTAATAAGTTGATTAGTGGTTTGAGAATCCTCAAATGTTACCATAATCCATGATTGCAAGAATCAATTACCTGAAATTCTCAAACAGATTCAACTACCGGAAGCTTAAACACAGCAACATTGGACTACCTGAAGGTTAAACAACAGAAACGTTGGACCATTGCATAATGACACATCCGAACCTAAGGAGATTATGATTCAAAGAACAAAGTTTTTAGAAAAGAATCTCAACACAAGAATCATATTCATAGTTTAATTGCTGAATTATTCCTCTCTAGTAGTCTGCTCTTCCAAAAAGGATTACAATTCCAAAAACAGATTTTAGAAATAAAAAAAATCCAAAATTAAAATTGGCTTTTCTGCTCCTAAAAATTATGCAATTGTTTAGTTTAATACAAAACATGATCACTATTACATAGCATGCATACTTATAAATCAAATTAAAGTACTTATATATGAAATTAATTGGTATGAAATTTAAACTAATATAAATTTTTTATTAGACACTTGTTAAAGATATTAGTCCAAAGATATGGTGTTGTTGTCAAGAAATAAACTCTTTCTTCTTAAGATTTGAATGCTTATCACTTGGTGAAAATAATCTCTCGCGATTCTAACAACTTAACTTCCAAATAATACACTTTCTTTGAGAGTCTACGAACCGAAGTACTGTGAACTCAAAATTTCTACAAATCTTCTAAGGTCTAGTGTGGAGACCAAGGGGAAGAAAGACAGAGAAAACAAGAGATCTATTTCTTGTATTCCTTGCATAAAAGTACCAACACTTTCTTACACAAGAGTACTAACTCAAATGTTAATATAATTACTCTTTCTTTCCTCTCCTTCACTCTCCACTTCACGCTAGTTCTCTCCTTCACTTCTTCACCACCTATTTATAGGAAGACAAGCCCCTAATTTATATCATGACATATGTCGTTTGGATTTCTTTTTTAAATCCTAGCGCGCGCACATTTCATATCATTAACCTAACACACTCATATTTAACAAATACGGCTCACATTGACACCATTGCCTGTCATTTTGAATTTACCTTCCATTTCACCAAGCACATACAATTAGGTGAATAATCTCTATTAGGTGAATATGAGTCGAGGGTTTATTTCTGAGTCATCCACGGTTTGTTTTAATTATGAGTAAGTTTCATGTTTTTGTTACAACAAATCTCTTACAGCGAATTCATCAAAACCTCCAAGAACAAGCAAGGTTTTACATTCGAACTCGTTTTATTTCGCAAGTATATAGTCAGGAATACGCCATTAAGGTTTAGTCAGAGTCGCACATGTATCAGCACATATTTCTTTGAGTGTAATATAAACTGAAAGATCTAGGGACTAATCAACAACTACTGCAAGTGAAGCTTCTGCAGAATATTCTGCAACAGTTCTCCACCGCTGCAACAGAACAATAGCAGTCCGAACAATGAGATAGTAGCGTTGGATTGATCATAACAAGCAACACACAACAACCAAAGCAGTCGTAACAAGAGTTTTTTTTTTAAAAAAAAAAGACTTAATGCTGGGACTAAGGCAGCGGAGGATTAGACCCTTCATCAGTATGGCCTGGACTACCAGGTCTCCAGAAAGGCCTAACAAAAGCAGTGTATTCTTCCTTTTCATCTTCATAATGCTAACTCAGGGAAAGCTGCCTCTGTTGCACCAACAGTCAAAATAATGTTTCTCCCTAAGATTTTAATGCGGAGCAAAGAGCTAGGAAACAGCAAGATATTGAAGCTATAAAGATATCAGATTCAATGCAGCAGCCAAGCAAGGGTGCTTCATAGCACTCAGTGTCTTTAACCAAATTCACACGATAGAATGTGTAACAAAGAGGTGCTACCTGCTTCAAAACCTGTAAGCTTCAACCTGCAGATTGATCACTCACGTGAATTGCCTAAAACTTTTTAAAGTCAGGTCACATGAATCCTAAAAATAAATCAAATCAATGTGTTCATGACCACCAGAATCATAAATCCCCTAATGCTAATGAGTTTCGTAGATGGATATTTTAGAAGACAAACTACGTCTTAGTGCTCCAACTATAAATCTCATCATTTTTAGCCCTCTAGTTGTGGCGGCTTTTACTTACAATTCAGTCAGACTATATTTTAGGCATCAAACTTAACATTCAGTTAAATGGACCCTAGTACGGGAGCTTAATGCTGGTGGTTTCTGAAACACTCTTAATATTTATTTGTAATAGAGATGTGATTGGTTTTTTTTATTAAAGGTACAATCCTCTAAAGCACAAACCACACCTCATATAAATAAAAAAAATACATGTTTTTTATACAAGTCCTGAAAAAAAAAATACATCTTTATCCCAAACACCCTCTTAAAAGCACACCCGACTGACCCAGAGCCCATCGGTATCTGACCGAAACACCTCTATGATTATAAAGACAGAAACGTTGTCTCTATTCCAAGTAATAACCAATCGCTACCACCATGTTCATGTTCAACTCGACTATTGAAAACACTTGGAAACATTTCTAAACAATCTATCATGATACTTGCAATGAACTTCCCTGAGAACCAAGCATAACTATTTCTTGTAGAGATGACTTCCATAACAATTTTCGAAATCTTCAGTAAAATTTCAACTTTGGATAAAAAGTTACACTGATGAAATCAAAAAATGATTAATTCCACACTCAATGCAAAGTCATTTTGATTAGCATCTTAGAAACAAAACCAGTCAAGGTAGTGCACAGATGATAAGCCTACAAGCATTATAGAAAGAAAAAAATAAAAACCTGAAAAAACTTAAACATCATGAGAATGCGAATAATATGAACTTGCACATAACCTCGGAGAAGCATTCAACTATGTACAGCCACAAATTCTGCAGCAAAAAGGTTAGCAACACAATGAGGACTCGTGGAAGCAGTGCTCCAAAAAACAAAACTACAGATTATGATCTACATTACGAGGATGAAACTAACCAACCACATCAATCATCATCTGATAAACAAACAACCTCACTTTCTTGAGCCAACGGGTTTATGTTATAATTCAAATCTGTTAGCGGGGGAAAACTGCAGGGCTGAGTTGCATCTGTACTTGTTTGATTATCTACATCCATTAACGATTCTGGTCTGGAGAGGGATGTTCTAGAAGGAAAAATTCCCATGCTTTCAAGCAAATTTGTCATAATCTGAGGACCAGATTGTTGCACAGTTGCAGGAGCTACGGAAGGAATCTCTGTGCTCGTTTGATTATCTACATCCATTAACGATTCTGGTCTGGAGAAGGATGTTCTAGAAGGAAGAAGTCCCATGCTTTTGAGCAAATTTGTCATAATCCCAGGACCAGATTGTTGCACAGATGCTGGAGCAAGAGAAGGAAACTCAGAAAGTGTGGGAGAAGTTGTAGGTACATGTTGAAGGATCCCACTTGGGAAGGAAGAAAGACTAGTTGCCGTTATGGATGCTGAAGGTCTAAAATGTTGCAGGTGTGGAGCAGGTGCTCGAATCTCAGTACCAACTTGGAGATTGCTTGTGGTAGGAGAGATGGAGCTGATATGTGGTGGTCTGGTTGGGGTGGCTGAGAAAAGTGCAGAGCAATGAACAGCCTGTAAAGGTGGGGCAGGAGGGGAAGATGTGGGAGTTGTCTGCAAACTAACTGCAGGAAGACCAGTTGAATACGGGCCAGTAACAATAGAAGGTCTCAGTGTAGAAGGCTGGGATGGCTGAAGCAGCTGCTGCATAACACTAGAGGTCATCTCTGCATGCCACCAACATTTCAACCAAGTTTAGGTTCAACCGAGACTCAAATGGATTCATAATTACATTTTCATGACTCATGTTCGCCTTAGTATTATTTTAATATTTTTAATATAAGGACATGTTACCCACCTTGCTGCCTAGATGCCCTATTATCCTTGCACTTGGTCCTGAATGCCTCAGCCAATATCTTATTCATGAGAACTTTGTTTTGATTGTCGTCCATCTCTTTCTTCTTTCGAAGGAATTCATGTTCTAAATCCTGAAGTTTAAAATCATACGTCCTGCGAATTTGAGCGACAACTTCCTGTATCTCCTTCTCGCAATCAGATTTCAGCCGCAGCTTCTGCAAAATAGAAGAGAAATTTTCACATGAAAGGCAAAACCCAAGGTGTGTTTGGAGCACATAATACAACTAGGTCAGAAGAAAACAGACTGTATCTTCGTGGATCTTGATAATTTGGTCTGTTTCTGTGCGTATTCTATCCAATTCATTTTGCAGTGGATCTTGAGACGTGGATACAGGCATTCGAACAGCAGGTGCAGTTGCAGTTGCAGAATGATTGCTAATTCTAGAAGTAACAGGTTCTGTCCTCATGTTTGATATATGCATCTGTGGTCCACCAACAGCCATCAAATCAATAGGCACATGCTGTGCAAATGAAGTTGTAAGCTGTGAACTAGCAGGGGAGTCGATGGATGGTAACAAATGCAGTGTATGCTCTCTGACAGGTGCATCATTTGGAGATTGATTGGACACTACAACAGGTTGGGATGCTGAGGCGTCACTTTGTTGAAAAGCAATCCAGCTATCACAAAATTGTGCAGCTCTATCTTGCAATCTAAAGGGTTCAGTTGGTTGACTACTATCTGAGGCTACAGCAGGCATTCTGTCAATCTCTCTCCAAGTGGGGCCACTCCCCACTTCCACAGCAGTAGCAGTTTCAAAACCTCCTGATGGAAGCACTCCAGCCTGCTGATCAACACCAGTACCACAAGGCAAGGTGGTAACACAAACTCCACTTTTCTCTTGACCAGTGGTACCACTCCCTACTACTGGAGTTTCGCAAACCCCTGATGGAACCACTTCATCCGACTGGTTGACTCTATTGTTTTCAGACACTTCTAACAGAGACTCTCCAGTTTGCAGGTTGACTGCTGCTACATCACAGTGAGACTCTTGATTAAGAATACAGACCACACCATTCTGCTTATCAACTTCAATGGCATTACCCAATTCCACACTGGCTACTCCATCTTTATCCAAAGCTGTGTTATCGGCCTCCTCAGCTTCCGGAGGGGCTGTTTCAGGCACTTCCAATAAAACTTCTCTTCCATCAATGCAAGACGTGGTTCTGGCAGAAGTTTGTCCTTCAGAAGGTGAAGGACTTAAAGAAGCAGCATTCTCCATGCCACCGGTGGAACTAACAATCTCAGTCACTCCCAATGGAAATTCTCTATCAGGCACCATTAATGCAACTCTACCAGAACCGTCTTCAGATGATGATTTATGAATGCTGTTCTCAAGACCATCATTACAGCTGTTAGCCTCAGGTATTCTCAATGTAATCTTCAAATCAGGAATTTGTTCTTCACATGGAGATGAATTTACAGACACAACATCCTCTGAAACATCCCTCGCACATGCAGTCTGAGGCACTTCCAAGGGAACCTCTTGGTCAAGCATGCTGGATGCAGCTCCATTGGACATTGGTTTGGAAGCAGCCATTACCCCAGGGAGTACATCCTCATTTGAACTCACAGTTTCAGGAACTTCCAGGGGAACATCTCCATCTGGCATGCTTTGGACTCGTTTGGGAGTCTGTTCTTTGGAACATGAATTCAAAGTGACAGTGTTTTCTTGATCATATCCAGACTCATTTGCAGGTGGTTTATTTATTAATTCAGCATGTGCCCAGGACTTCACTCCTTCAATCCATTGGGCCTTCCTCTCTTGCAACTTGTTCCTTGTAGCCAGTTGCAACTTCAAAAGATTATTAAGACGCATATCCATCTGCCGTTTAAGCTTTTCGAACTCTTTTGCATATACATTATCCAGCATCTTAAGTTTATCCACTGAACTATTACTGTGTAAACGAATAACAGCTGCCTCTGTTCTTCGCTTATGTTCGAGCTCTGCCTTGTCTTGCTCATACTTCTTTTCAAACTCTTCCCTTTCTTCTTGTTGCCTCTGCAATAGCTTCCTCATCTGTTTATCACATTTCTTTTCAATGTCTTTGATACTTTTTGAGTAATCTTTTTGTGCCAATTCCAGATCAGAAAGGACCTGATCAATGGAGAACTCCTGACCAGATCTGAAGTTTTCAACCTCCATTCTCACTTTTTGCATGTTAGATGGTGTTGACAGTGAAGATCTTCCATTTGACTGATTCTGACTGAAATCTTCTAATGAAAAACCTGAAGCTTTTGGAGAGGCAGCTACCTTACAAGTCCCAGTGCGATAAAGAAATACTTTCCTCAGACATCGAAACTTTGAGTAAACGAAATCTGCCTCGTCTTTCTTGCAGCTGAAATTCAAATGCTCTTTTGCAAGTGCAAGTGATTCTTTGTGATCAAGCTTGTGCTTTAGCATGGAAGCTGCAGTCCAACACTGCAATATGAACAGCACAAAGTAAAGCAGGCCGTCAGCAAAAGGTATCAAACATTATGTGATCACTCACCAGCACAGTTCACAAGGAAGGAAAAAAGAAGGCATGCTCAGTAATTATCACAGATATAGAAAATGCAGAAGCACCAAAAAGCAAGGGATGAACAGAAACATGGAGAGAGAGAGGCATACCACTGAAGTCAAGAATGTCAACACCAAATTTCTTAAATCCAATTAGTATGAAAAACAGAAGGAAAATAATTCATTGACACTGTAGTTTCCATCCTATGATAAAGATCTTACAAGTAGAGGGCAAACTAACTTGTTTTAGTTTGCTTCAGGCACTTTCCCATTAAATTATTTTCTTTCCTGGATAAATAGATAGGACCTAAGAAACAAGAATCATATCTTCCAAGTGTGATTAGAATTTCACATTTCTAATCGACTTATTTCATGTTTACAATTCTTTTTTATCCAGGTCTTCCTACTATTCTTAAATAGAGGATGTAGTAGAATATGAAAGACTTTTTTCATCTTCAAAATAATCAGATATGATAAATTCCAACCTCAATTCAGATAAAAAGCCCGCTCCATAATCCTTCATTACACTGAAACAATCACCTTATTCACAAGGAGTAAATAATGCATTCAACAAAAAGCATACTAGAATGTTTGATATAGGTATTTTTTAAAAATACCTCCCTTGGATTTCCTCAATATGTCAGGTCATATTTTTGGCTGCAAATCTTGTATCCCTAGCGATCCCTCCTCTTTTTAATTCCTATGTACTATTGCTTTAGATCGAAGGTGTAAACTGACCCCAACAGAGGATACAAAAGCTTCAACTCTGCTTGTTAGTTTTCGAAACTCAGTCATTTTACACTTCTTAAAACAACCAGTTGCATTGCAAAAATAGGAATTAACAATTTAGAAAAGGTAGATAACATGTCATGCTTTTAGAGATCTGTCAGATTCAAAACCAACCAGTAAGATATTAAAGCTATTGCAAATGCAATGAACATTTCAAAATATCCTCAAATTCAACAACCATGATCCAAAATGATGTGAACATGGTAAAGCATCGTTTTACAGTAGTGACTGACTTATTATGTTCTAATCAGAGGGTGTAAGAGTTGTGTCACAAGTAAATTAATGATCAAACAGCAGGAAAATAAAGAAAGAAGAAGGTTCTAACCAAGGATATCAGAAATGCCTGCAATAAGCTAGGTGGTTCTCTACTGACATGGTGATTATTCAGTACATATTCCAGAAACTGTTCCACCATGACTTTGACATTTTCCTGAAGGGATAGTGAAACATGTCAACATAACAACATCATAGAAGAAATACCGCTGCATAATCTTGAGATCAATTATAAAAATAATGATGTTTCCTGATACATGACCCAGCAACTTCCAGCAAATTCATAAGTCCAGAGTAAACATGTTAATAAAGTAAAAGAACCCATCAAAGCAGTAAGCATATCATTTCCCTCACTTTTAATAGAGTGAAGATAGAATTTGGTTAATTGAGTCCTGGCAATGTAAGCAAACTAAGACCAGAGAGAGTTTTCTTCTATTTTTTAAGGTTTCCTTTTTCCTTTTATATTGTTACTCTGTGAACCATGAGGTTTGCCTCTCACAACCCAGAGAAACACTAGAGGAGATGGAAAAAATAGCAGATCATCATTGTCAGAATGCTAAGAAACATAAAATATCAAACAAATTTTCCTATTTCAACGGATGACAAGGGAGAGGATTTGTGATGCCATTAAGAGAACAAGAAATTAACAAATAAAAATAAAATTCAAACAAGACATTTGATGGTGATGATATTCCCTTTCAAATAGGAATTGAGTGAAATTGAAATTCAATAGCGCCCAATAATGCAATGCTCTCTAGGCCAAGAAATTCATAGTATCTTTATCTCATTAAGATCTAAAACAGTTATTTCAATCCAATGCCAACAGTAGGGATCATTGCAAGGTTGATGGCTTGAATGCACAAAAAGTAGGCTATTTATTTCTTCTTTATTTCTATGCTTAAAATCAATTCTGAAACCAATTCAAAGTACTAAGAATAGCAGAAGATAGGCAGACCCAATACACCACACCAAAGAACCTACTGCAGCATTCATGAACAAGTGCTAGAGAAATTAACTTCTTCTGAGGGATGAGATGCATACTGGGAGTTGCAAAATTTCACAAAGTTTTGCTATCTCAGGCTTCAAAAAAAGATGGAGACTCTTCTCAGAATCATCATGCAAGTTCCTTCCTCCATTATACCCAACCATGTCGGCTTTCAGTACTTGTGAAAATTTACTAGTCAAATGTGAGAAGTTGGAAACGTGATTCGCATCAGTTGTGTTAAGAAGGCTAATTGAACTTGGCATGACTTGAGACATCTTATGCACTGGA
Source organism: Populus nigra (assembly GCF_951802175.1). Lineage (NCBI taxonomy): Eukaryota > Viridiplantae > Streptophyta > Magnoliopsida > Malpighiales > Salicaceae > Populus > Populus nigra. The sequence goes on from NC_084856.1 coordinate 23,166,693, forward strand.
GCTCCAGAAGTTCCTGCAGAAAAAGAGACATTTTATGAAGATTAATTAAAAACTCAAGGAAATCCCACAATGTTTGCCACCTAATACTCTGAGAAGAGTACCATCTGTGTATACAGGATAAGGAACAAAACCAGAACAATTAATCAACAGTGAAACTAGCCGGTTACCTATTAAAGCAGCTTTCAGAGAAGGCGAATCAGTGTTATTGTTGGACACTTTATTGCGCTTCTTTAACCTTTGCCTTTCAGAACATGAATCCACAGAATCAGTTCTGCCGCACTCATATGGAGCTCCATCGCCATCTTCATTTGAAACCATTTCCGTAGCATCAAAATTCAAGTCATCAATACTTCTTTTTTGTTTAGAAGGCATCACTTTGCAACCACTCTTCACCTCAGTATCAACCCCAGGTGTCCTATTTACTATCAGATCTTGGCTACCTTCCAGTTTAGCTTTCTTTTGTTTCTGTTTGAACAGCTCCCTGTATGCACGAGCATCCATTCTCTTAATTCCAACCAGGACAGTTTTGATAACAGGTTTGTCACTGTTTCCAACTTCTTCAGTTTCAAGTTGTTTCACACTCTTCTCTTTCTTGTGCTTTTCCTTCATAATTAAAGAGCCTGAGCTTTTACCACACTTCGTTGAACCAGAAGAACTAGATGACTGATTCTTACCCTTCTCAGGCCTTCTAGAAGGAGTCGGTAAACTTTGTTTCTCAACCAATCTCTCATATTTCCTCGTAACAGGAGGAATTGTAGGGGGGGTCTGCTTCTCAATCCGTTCAGACTTTCTACTACTTGAAGGGCTTGGAGTCAAGTTTTTCTTCAATGATGTTTCTCTAGCTGACTTTCTTAGACCACAAGTATCATTAGCAGCACCCAAACTGCTTGATGATCTGTTACCAATGTTTCTCCCTTTTATATCATTACTTTCCTCATCCTTACTTTTACGACTAAACTTGGTATCATTTCCCATCCTGCAAGCTGTAAACCACAAACAACAACAACAACATGAGATTCCATTAAATAAACCAGGTCAGGCTTAACATTGATGTTTCACAAGCAATTGACCAAACTAAACCCAAGTATCCCTACATTGGCAAATCAACCCCCCACTCTTCCACTTACATTCAACCCCATAAAAAAATTACTATATTTGAAGCAATCTTACAAAAACTTAGACCGGATATTCTTGGAAATTATGAACAACATTCTCATAAAGAAAAAAAATATTAATTATTAGAATTTCCAAGTACAATATTCTCATAAAAGAAAAAAAATTGCCTAAAAAAATTAATTCTTAGAATTTCCAAGCCAAAAAGTTCTCAAAAAGAAAGAATAATAGCAAAATCAATGAAAGGCTTAGAAGACATCAACAATGTACAATCAAGGCTGCATGTTCATTTCAATCACTGCAATGCCATTCATAATCACTGAACCACAAGAACCTAACGAAAAAATCAACAGAAACTAAACCAAAATTACGCTAAACAAAACCCTAAGTCACTGAAAAAATTATTTTTTTCCTTTTCAATTTCAGATTAAAAACCCTATCAGAAGGAGGGGGAGGAAAGGGGTGGATGAGATTGGAGTTCTAACTTACCGGAGAGAGGATCGTTGGGAGGTCACCGGATTTAGTCTTCCGACGGCATTTGACTGCCGGAGTCTTTAATTGCCGAGTAGAAATGAGTACTGAGTTGATAAAACTTTACCAATGAACAGGCCCGCAGGGGAGGGGTTAATGATCAATGGCACGCTTTGTACCTGCCCAGTTGGGAGGTTACTTAGATGTTAACCTTTAGTCCTTCTACTTTACTTGTATTCAATTTAGTCCAACACTAGAAGGATTGGGTACCACGGTCGGACTCGGTAGCAATCATTGTTTTAAAACCTGATCTCTTAATTTTTGTGATCTAAGGTCTAAACTAAGCCAGATTTTAATAAAAGTGAAAGAAGAATTGATTTGTTACGACTTGATTAAAAACTTATGCTGATTCTTTACCTGATAAAACTCAGTAAAAATCTTTGATGTTTTTTTATAAATAATAATCTTAATTTTATTTTTTTATATAAAAAAATAGATTAATTAAAATTAATTTGAGTTAATTGAATATTGATTCGTAACCATAAACTTGTTTTGCAACTCAACAAATAAACATAGATAGAAATTAGCTTATCAACTCAGGAAATAGTAATATAAAAATCCATATTTAAAATCTGATTTAGAAACTTGATAATCATAGATTGAATTCATGTTATCATAAGTTGAAAAGCTTAAACTAAAAAACAAAAAATAAATTTTTTTAATAATGTTTTCTCAATAGTCAAAGTTTTTATTGTTGACAACTGTCAATTACAAGTAAAGAGATAATTTGTCATAATTGAGGGAACTATAATGAGTGTGTTTATTTTTTTAAATATTTTTTGTGATTATGGTTATGATTTTGAAAAAATAAGTTTGAAAAAAAAAATGATTAGGTGTGATTAGTTGGATTAAGATATGTATCTGGTAAAAATTGTAATTGAGATTTATATGCAATAAAAAATATGTATAAAATGTTTGGTTGTGATTGATTTTCAAAAATATTTTTTTACTTGAAAATACATTAAAATATTTTTTTTATTTTTAAAAAATTATTTTTAATATCAGCGTATCAAAATAATTTAAAAATACAAAAAAATTAACTTAAAGTAAAGAAAAAATAAAAAAAAATTAAATTAAAAAAAAAAATTTGAAACACAAAAACAAACAGAGTTTTACAAAATTTAATTAAAAAAACATGTAAAAACTACTTCATAAAAATTTTATTTCAAACTTAATTTTTTAATAAGTCTCACAACATAAAATGTTATTTGATATATTATCAAATACTTTAATGTGTTTTTTATACCACGAATACAGAAGTTAAGACTAAGCAAACACACCCTTCACTACAATGCAATGTTTTTTTAATAAACTATGTAACTTTAATATACATGAAAATGGAAGATACTGGAGGTTGATAATTGATGTGATGTTAATCCACTTAACAACCAATGATTCTGAACTTGTTTCCTGTCATTGATCTGAATTAGATTTAAAAACTATAATACAAAGGTTAACTTGATAATTATATATTGAATTCATGTTTGCATTTGCTTAAACTATATATAAAAGCACAAAATTAAAATTTTAAATAATTTTTTCATCGATAGTCAAAGTTTTAGTTGTTGACTTAACTGTCAATAACAAATGGAGACACAATTTGTCATAATTGAGGGAACAATATTTAACTACAATGTATTTTTTTCAATGTATCTTTAATATACATGAAAATGAAAGACATTGAAGGTTGATAAATGATGTTAACTCACGTACATATTTAAAATAATTATTGTTAAATCACTTACATGTTTAAACATATGCCACATAAATTTTAAATTTAATATTCTTAAGTATAGTAAATAAAAATTAGATAAACATATACTTTGAAGATTAGCTTGTAAGGTGATTTTTTAAAATATATATCTGAAATGAAAACAACAAAATAAAAATAATATGTATAAAAAAGATAGAATATAGATGAAAAACACTTGAAATAAAAACCTTTAAATGTTGTACATATTATCTTACAAGGAAGAAAAAAAGTAATTTTTTTTATTAATCTATAGAAAATATCAATATATATAAGCTAAATAACCTTATTATAATTTCTTCCTGTCCCACATCATTAATGAATATAAAACACTATGTTGTAACTCTGGGGTATAACTCAGCTGATCAGACTCTGACTTTGTTTCCCAGAAATTATTAGTTCGAGTTTCACAAATCTCAGAGCCACTGATGATTTACATGATCGTTAACTTCAGGGCCCATGAGATTAGTCAAGGTATACACAAACTGACCCAACACTTATAGTAATTAAAAAAAAACCACTATATTGTACCTCTAATATCGTCTTAGCTTTACAACCTTAAGTTAACACGCAGAACTATAGCGAGCAAACACACTGTAAGATATCAGTTCAAAGAGAAATAGTATATATAAAACCAATTAATGACTCAATTTGATCACAACTCAAGTTTGTTTATATCTATAGAATCTGCAATTTGCTTTCGAGATCAGCTATGACCTCAGAAGTTGGCAAAAATCTGTGAAACCCCTCCAGCAAATCAGGATAGTCTGCAAACTGCTCAACCACATCTCTGTACACATCAGCCACGTCCTTGCACTTGTTTCTGTATGCACATAATGTCATCAAAAAGTCTTTGTAAGCCTCCTTGTTAATGCGCTTCTGCACCTTCCTTACAAAATCGACAGCTTCTTCATGGTCTATAGTAAGCTTCTCTGCGGCCATTAATGCTTCTTAATTGATGCAATTCTGAGAAGGTTAGAAAGCCGAATAAAAGAACAGATTACCCTAATTATTATTATTATTGTTCTTGTATTAATCAGAGCACAATATTATATATATTTGTGCCCTATCAACTCTAATTAAGTCGGCCTCCTATCGTGGTTATTACCTGCAGGGCATTAAGCCTATCCAATAGAATAAGCATTAAAAATATATACATATCTTGCCCATACCCGTTAAGAAACCAACCACCTCTCAAGTCTCAACCCATGGCCCAAAGCATTTGAAGTCCTTATGTTCAAATGCTTTTCAAACTAGGTGGATCAATGCTGATGTTTATTATAAGTTAAAATTCTAAGAAATAAGAATATTATAAATATAGAAAGATTTTTAAAATATTTAATTTTGTTTTGATTTATTTTTATTTTTCAAAAGCTTATTATAAATCTTTAGATAGAAAATAAACTAGAAAACCCCTAATAATAATGAATAGAAAAAAATATTCCTTTCAAATCAAATAGGGGGAAAAAACTATAAAAGCTTCATAATAATGAATAGGAAAATAAAATTAACAAAGTAAATTATTTATTTTCCTAAAAAAGTTTCTATATCAAATGTTTGTTTTTCTTTGGGTTTTTTTTTTTTTTTTGCAATTAGGTTGTCAACTATAGTTATTAAATCCAACTCTACCTCTACCCAATGGTTTGACTCTTAAAATCCATGAGTGGAGCAAAGTTTTGATTTGATCTAATTTTGACATTATTCTCTAACCAAATCCAAATAACTTTCAAATTAATATGCAACTCAATGCATATACTTATATTCAAAATCCAAATTAATGGGTCTTATCCTGATCTATTTTATTGCTCCGGAATAAATTATATTGATTTTAATGGGTCTTATCCACGTATAATATATATTTATTTTCAGTCTACTACTCATCTATTATTTCTCATTTTGCATAATCCTAGCCATTAACTTGAAATGTTATATAAGTCAAGATTTAACTAGTGTTATGTATTAGGGTATGCTTGATACGTGGGTAAAGGAGTTTTCCATCTCTTGAAAGAAGTTTAAGCTTTAATCTCAAAAGCGGAGTTAAATGGTAACTTTATGGAGGGAGGAAGGGGTAAGAAAATGATTTACAAATGGGAGAGATATGGAGGTAGCTAGGTTGGAAGGGTGAAAAAATGATAATGATAAGATTTCAGAAGTAGAAAATAATGTCAATTATAATACGACGTTAATTGTAATGGGTTTCTTTCAAGAGCAAAATTATGATTTTCGTGTTAGAAAAATAATATAAGAAAATAATTTTGGTAGGAGTAACTCTGTATCAAATTTTAGACCTAGAGGCATCAGGGCTTGTAGCCCAGCGGCAGAGGCAAGGTTTCCTTGCCTCTGTCACCTGGGTTCGAGTCCTAGCGTGCACGCTTGTCACCCCTGCGGTGTCTTACATGCCTACTGGACTTGCAGGGTGTTCAGTGGGTTCGAGGATTAGTTGTGGTGCGCATAAGCTGGCCCGGACACCTCGGGTTACCAAAAAAAAAAAAATTAGACCTAGAGTGGATTATAGTGATAAAAAAATGTTGTATTATAATGAAGAAGACTATATTCAGTATCACTGCGAGAAGGAGAAAGCCAATGTAGAAGAACTGAAGCTAAGGAGCAAGAAGTCTAGAGATGCTGCGATTGTACAAATTATAAAGATGTTCTCATGGTTTATGAAGGCGATGAGGTTTTGAGAAATTCATGAACTTTAGATTCTGCACTCTCTTTTCATACTTGTTTAAAGAAATAATGGTTTAATATTTATAAAAAAAAAAATGATGAAAATTTTATCACACAACAATCTTGCTCGATCTATACCTGCAACGTTCTCAAATTTGAAACAAATTGAGAGTTTAGATCTTTCTTATAATAACTTGAATGATATCATCTCTCAACAACTTACTGAAATTACTATATTGACAGTTTTTAGTATGACGCACAATAACTTGTCAAGTAAGACTCTCAAGAAAAATTATCAGTTTGAAACCTTCGATGAAAGCAGTTACGAAAAAAATCCATTCTTATGTGGATTTCCATTGCAAAATAATTGTAATAAAGAAGAATCACCATGGCAGCTAAAGGATAATGATGAACAAGAAGATGATGGTTTCATAGACCTGAAGTTTTTCTATATCAATTTTGGTATATATTATATAGTTGTGGTGATGACGATTGCAGCAATTATTTACATCAATTTATATTGGCGAAGCAGGTGGTTTTACTTCATTGAAAACTGCATAGATTCTAGCAATTATCTTGCAAGGTGGCTAGTTTTCGCAAGTTCTCCAACTTCAGAAGGTGAATTTGTTACTGGGGAGACGATTGTTTGTCCTGTATGTCTAGCTAGTGGATGGTTTATAGTGTACTGTCTCTAAGCTCAGCCTTTTTATTTGATCAGTTATTTGGGCTAAAAATATAAGCTGGACTTCTCATTCCTTATCCATTAGAAAGGGAACTGATTTGCATGATTACTCTTTCAACTCTCAAGACTAGTCTAAAAATAAAATTAAAAGTGACCTGCGTCTGCATTCAACTCTCATTCTCGCAACTTTGTTAATTTGCGAGGAGAGAGGACTTGATTAAGTTGTATAAAGGGAATGATAATACTGTAAATTGCCAAAATCACTACTAAGTACAAACAAAATATTCTATGCATGTGTGACAACACTTATCTGCATTTGTTTCAAGGGCGACCCCACCTCAGCTATTCAATCAAAGCACTGAAATCGGAGCAAGAAGATCCACCTTCTTAAACAGCAGTCCTGGTCGTTTCTTCTAGCTTCTTTGTTCTGCTCCTCATTTCCTCTGCTTCTCTACGGCTTCACTTTTAACATGATCTCCATGCACTGCAAGCCATTCCTTCACTCGAACACCAACTCCAGTTTTTAAAACATCAGTCACCAACTTTTCATTATGGAATTGCTCAGCAAAACGGCAGTCACCATCCTCAATGAGTCACAAATGCACCTATTACTTCATGATCAAGAATCAAAACTTGGAGTGCCCATCCTCTAATAATTAGGCCTTTGCCTTCCATTGTTCCCTCAAATCCTTCAGGTAAACAATCTTCCTTGTCTTCTTGACCCTTTTTGCTTCTTCTAACTACCCAGATAAATTGATGCCCAGAAGCTTCGAGACCTGCTGCAATCAGTGAAGTTTGCCATGCTTCCAAAGCAAATATAAACAACTGAATTTGGTTTCTTTGAGTCGAGTCACTTCAACTGAATTTGCCATGTTGAGCAATTGAGGCTTCTTTTCCTCTTCCTGCTTTATCTTCATTGTCTCTATTGCATAGTGAAACCAGGCCCACATTAATTCACACCCTCTTTAATTGACCCAACAAGACAATGTCCTAACCATACGGGTTCCTCTTCTACAGATTCATGGATCACTTTATGCAAAGCAGAGGAATGATTTTCTGGAAAAAGAGTGTCTTGGGAACTTACAGTAGATTTCGTTGGAGCTCTTCTCTCAGGACGTAGCATAGCTTCTTGAATCTCTGTTTCTAATCGGAACAGGGTAGCAACGAGAAGCTTGGAGTGGTCGCAGAATGCCTTTCTTTTGTTCATGAGGCTGCCTGTCGAAACGCTGAAGATTTGCCAGCAACTTGTAGGAATCAAATCAAAGCCCCTTTTAAAAATTTAATGACCAAAGGAAGAAAATAAAAAAAATCTGCCTTGTGTTTAAAAAAACACCTCCCTTCTGTTTCCTCAACATGTCAGTTCATATTTTGGTTGCAAATCTTGTACCCCTAGCGATCCCTCCTCTTTTCTAATTCCTGTGTGCTATTGTTTTAGATCTGAGATTAAACTGACCCCAACAGAATATACACTCTATACCCAATCTATGTAGTATGATGAAAATACATAATATTTCTTCTTACATACCAAAAAAATATTTATTTTCAGTACACTACTCACCTACTATTTCTTTAGTTTTCTTCTTGGGCATAATCACCAAACTTAAATTATCTGTAACATTTACAGACTCTGATGACTGATTGCTGAAATTTCATTTTTTTTTTCTGTTTGTTGAGCAAGTCCAAGCAAGCACTAGGATAACTTACTAGTGAAAAATATTAAACTGGTGAAAAATATTAATCTACAATTTATACTTACTGATAACATGCATGTAGATATCTTATTGGTTGGTTTTACAATTAACACTTTCTAATTTATAAAACCAGGAGTAAATCACAAATATCAGAGGTTGAGGTAGCTTCCTGCCCATGTGAAAACACAAGAACGACAGGTTAAATTTGACCACATGTTATCCTATTGAAATATGACGTGTGTTGTTGGACACATGCCAAGCACATTATCACATGAACAATGAATCAGCAGAAGGAATTTTTAGTTAGATATTAGTCTTAAGATTTAAAATTAAAAAAAAAATTATAATTTTTTAAATACCATATCAGCCCCCTAACTTGTAAAAATGACAAATGATACCACTGGGCTATATGTGAGGCCTTAATTTGCCTAGGGCCATATGGTCCACATAATAATTTTCTTAGATGAAAAAAATGTTATCTTTCATGCGCAATGAATCAGTAGAAGGAATTGTTAATTAAGCTTGGAACCCTGTAGCAAACATCTGAGATAGAAACTGCATCAAGGGTTTTTGTTTTTCCGTTCTTCAAATTTTTGGCGAGAGAAAAGAGATCAGGATTGGTGATTCTGGAGCAAGTAGCCATGGCCATGATCGCAGTGCAGGTGGCGCTCGAGAAACTGGCTTCCTTTGTAGCAGAAGAAACACGGTTCTTGGGAGGAGTTAGAGGGGGAATCGTTGAACTACAGGATGATTTGTATAGCATGAAATCTTTCCTTCAGGATGCGGAAGAAGGGAGTGAGAGTGATCAAGGACTGAGAGCCTGGGTCAAAAAAGTGAGAGATGTGGCTTATGATGCTGAGGACATTCTTGAAGAGTTCATGCTCCGGTTTGCTCCATCTCACGGGAGTGGTTTTATCCATTATCTTCGCAATTCATATCGTTCCATCCGTAAGTTAAGTGCACGGCACCGGCTGGCAGTCCAGTTACAAAGCATTAAAGCAAGGGTGAAAGCCATTTCTGAGAGAAGAAATGCATTTTCTTTGAATAGGATAGACATGCCATCAACCTCCGGTGCTACCGTAGAGAAATGGCATGATCCCCGGTTAGCTGCTCTTTACTTAGATGAAGCTGATGTCGTGGGAATTGAGAACCCAAAACATCTACTGGTTTCGTGGCTTGTAGAAGGAGAAGAAAAGCTCTCCAGTATCTCTGTGGTTGGAATGGGTGGGTTGGGAAAAACAACCCTCGTAAAGAAAGTCTATGACAGCCACCCCATCAGAAGAAGCTTTGATACCCATTCTTGGGTTACAGTTTCCAAATCGTTTGCATCCACGGAGCTTCTACGAGTTGCTCTGCAGGGGTTTCTGGTGACAGCAAACGAACCTGTTCCGGATAATTTGCAATCAATGACTGACTTCCAATTAATTGATGCTCTAAGAAATTATCTATGGAGAAGGAGGTATGTCATTGTTTTGGATGATATATGGAATGTAAACGCTTGGGAAACAATAAAGTATGCATTTCCTGATTGTAACTGTGGTAGTAGAATTATCTTCACTACACGTTTAAGTAACTTGGCTGAATCTATAGAGAACACTAGACATGTTTATGAACTCCTTTACCAGAAAATGAAGCTTGGACCCTCTTTTGTATGAAAGCCTTTAGAGGGGAACATAAGGCTGTATGCCCTCCAGAACTGGAAGAGATGTCTCGAAATATCTTAAAGAAGTGTGAGGGATTGCCACTTGCAATTGTAGCAATAGGAGGCCTACTGTCGAAGAAGAAAAACCGAGGTTTGGAATGGAAGAAAGTCCATGACTGCCTAGCTACAGAATTGAAAAGTAACAACGACCTTGGGAGTCTACGTAGAATACTTCAACTAAGTTATGATAATCTTCCTTACTACCTCAAACAGTGTTATTTGTATTTAAGTGTTTTTCCAGAGGATTATTTGATAAAAAGAAGGAAGTTGATCCGGCTATGGATAGTTGAAAGGTTTGTGGTAGAGAAGCAAGGCTTTACATTGGAGGAAGTAGCAGAGGAATACCTTAATGAACTCGTGAATAGGAGTTTGATCCAAGTGGTAGAGAAGAATTATTTTAATAGGGTCAAGACATGTCAGATATGAGATTTCCTTATGATAGCAAACGGAACAAGAATCAGCAAGAATGAGAAAGTTCGGCGTCTATCAATCCATGAAAACTCTGAGGAAGTACAATCAGATATGAGATTTCCTTATCTGTGGTCTTTGTTGTCATTTTCTTCACATCATTCTTTGGAGCACGGTTTTCGCAATTACAAACTGTTGAGAGTATTGAATTTAGATCGAGCTCCCGTTTCCACCTTCCTACCTGAATTGGTTGAACTGATTCATTTGAGATACTTAAGTTTGAGATGGACCATGATAAGTGAGCTTCCAGAGTCCATAAGGAAGCTCAAGTACTTGGAAATACTGGATTTGAAAAGGAGTCCTGTATCTTCTTTGCCTGCTGGGATCACACAATTGACATGTCTTTGCCAGCTCCGTAACTATCGATACATTTTCCAGTCCTCGTCGTTCTTCCCAGACACTCATGGAATGAGAGTTCCATCAGGAATAGGAAGATTGACGAGCCTGCAGAAATTGGGAAGCGTCGAAGTGAATGAAGATTATGAGTTAGTCAGGGAGTTGGGAAAGCTAACTCAGTTGAGAAGGCTGGGCATTTTAAAGCTAAGAGAAGAGCAGGGAATGGATCTCTGTTATACTTTGGACAGATTGAAACACCTTACTGCATTGTATCATTTTAAAGCTAAGAGAAGAGCACGGTTTTCGCAATCTCAAATGTAGTCTTCCAGCTTTACCAGGATGGATAGCTTCACTCCAGTATATTTCCAAGCTAGTGCTTCAATATTCTAATTTGAAAAGTGATCCTCTCAAGGTCCTCCAGAAATTGCCTAGTTTGGTGATGCTTGAACTCTGTCAAGCTTATGCAGGGGAAGAACTGTGTTGTGATCCTAGTGGATTTTCAAAGCTGAAGAGGCTAGGTCTCCATGAACTGGAGAGATTGCGGCGCATCAGAATAGCAAAAGGATCAATGCCTGGGTTAGAGAGGCTAGACATCACAGCATGCACGGTGCTAGAAACTGTGCCGGATGGGATTGAAAACCTGAAAAATATAGAAGACCTGGTTCTGTGGTATATGCCTTCAACATTCATCAAGACAATAGAGAGGCACCGTGGTGAAGATTTCTGGAGAGTTCAACATATCACAACAATCACCCGTATCTACGAGAGCCAGGGGAGACGGGTCTCTGAAGCTCTTCTGTAATTAGAGGGGTTAACTACGGAGAGGATACAGTTTCCGGAAAATTATAATCTCTGTCAAGTTCCTCAGGTCTGTACAGACGTTTCATCATGCAATGCTGAGCCTCAGAAAACAGAAAACTGAAAACTGCTGCTCTTCCGTCCTCTTCTCTGCTCCTTTGTCTCTGTTTTGCTGTTGTTGAATCTTCCAACCTGCTATCTTGCCCATGTTTGTCACCAGTAAATTCTTAACACCGTCAATTTCTAGAGATCAATACGAGTATATTTGAGACGTGTCAAATGTTTATTTTATATTTTATCAAATTTTCACAACTTGAGTTCGTTTTGCAAGTTCACATCAACTTTTTTATGCTGGTTTTGTTTTATTCGTTTTGTAGTAATTTATTTATATTTTTTAATTTAAAAAAAAATGATGAGAAAAAATAAAAATAACTAAAGATTCAAAAAGAAAAAAAATAGAGCTAGAGTTCTGATCTTGATCCAAGTGTGATAAGATTTTTCAAAAGATATGTAGATGTGAAAGAGAGACGCAATATTGCCTCTTGGACCAGGTGATGGTATACAAGTAGACCTTCATGAATAAATGACATAAGCAGTCCAGGGAAAGTAAACAGTCTGTACAATTAACTATTAAAAAAGAAAAAAAGGGTCCAAACCTATGAAGTAGAAGATCATTGTTTATTGGATTAGTACTTTGAAATCCTAAACTCGTTTTGTTATTAGAACAAAAGGGTAAACCAACCTTTTGACTTTGGTACGTAGAAGCAGAGTATCCAACTTTGAGCCATAAAGACAGTCTGAAGCGAAAAAAATGAGAAGCCTCTACCACTCACAAGCAACCAATCACGGCAAAGAAGCCTCTACTCTGCCACCAGAAGATCTTGTTTGGAAAAGGAGTAGAGAAGATACTTGCAAGTAAAAAAAAATCCCTGGCCTAACATATAGCAAGCCTACCTCTTTCTTTCTTGGGCTGACAGTCATCCATTGTTCAATCCACTTTATATATATCCTTTTCAATTTCATACTGAAATATTTGGAAACCAAAATGTGTTGCCACATAATGAGAGAACCGAAAGTTGAAGGTGTAACAGCACATTGATCCCTTTTCAATTTCATACTGAATTAATCCTGACTTCCTATCAAGAAGCAAAAAAAAAAAAAAAAACCCAACCCACAAGGGTGACTTCTTGATTGAGAGAGGTGAGCTAAGAACTTGTGAGACAAATATGGTTCAAGTCTCAAATGGAAATTGAGCAAGAAAATCTCCTTTTCCCATCCTTGCGTGTCCTAATCAGAGCCCATGGCTCCGATTTCATTTGACAGATGTACCAAGCTGACTACATGCCTGACAAAGGTTTTTCGCACGCAAGGGCAGAACTAGGGGGAGGCGAGTAGGAGTTTGGGTCCTTACAAAATATTTTAAATTTTTAATGTTTAAATATAGGATAATATAATATATTTTTATTTTAAATAAATAAATTTTCTAATAATAAATTATATCTTGAGTTTTGACCCTCTATTATATAATTTTAGCTCCGTCCCTGGTCGCACGTGTGCGGTATCGCGGTGAGTTATTTTCTTAGATCTGGAAATATTAAGGACAAGAAATTCTTGTCCTTTATCGATGGAAAGAGAGAATAAGAGTCGTTACCTAATATTTTGATCACTAGAAACCCTAACTGGTATCAAAGATTAAACACGTGGACTGATTGTGCAAATGGAAGGTATTAACACCCTTAATATACTTTATATGAGGTAAATTGCTTTGCTTAATTGTCTGATAAAAATTAAGATATTGTTATATTTTTTAAGTATTGGTCTGTTTAAAATTTAAAAAAAATCCTCCTGAATAAAGAGATCCTTATCTTATTAGGTAAAAATCTAACTGTTCTAATATCAATAAAATAAAGAACTACCTTTTATTTAATATTGAGAATACATTTAATGTATAAGTTCGTAATCCAAGATATTAAAAGATAATAAAATAATTTTTTCTGAGATTTTTAAAATACAAACCTAGTTCTCATATCTTTAACAAACTGGTTATTAAAATCTAAAACACATGCTAATACATATTTTTTTTATTCTGTTTGTTGAGCCAGTCCAAGCAAGCACTAGGATAACTTACTGGTGAAAAATATTAATCTAATTTACACTTACTGATAACATGCATGTAGGACCAAATTCATTTTGATGGGATAGAGATTGATGCAGTGGATAATTGGGAATCTTGACTTCACAGGTCTACGAAGAAGAAAAACAAGCGCCAGTGGATGATGAGATTAAGAGACAAGTTGGAGGAGCAACCCGTTCCACAAGCTTTGAAAAAAAAAAAAAACAAATAATAGACTAATGAAAATAATAGTAAGGGCCAAGATCAAATCAACTGCTCGAACAATCACAATTTATTTTAATTATGTTAAAGAGTTTATGTTAAAAAATAATTTTTAACATTAAAAATAAGAGGAGTTTATTTTGTATTTGACTTTAAATATATTTATTAACCATGTTTTAAAAAACAATTTCGTCAAATAGAATCAATATTACAGGATTATGTTTAGTTAATCGTGTAATTTATAATAAAGATAAATTTAACATTTTTTTTTTTGCAAGCCATTAATATTGTCTTTTGTTTTCATTTTATTGGCGACAGGCGGTGGTTGCTGCCTTTCTCCTCCACTGTGCAGAGACACGCGGATCTCCTTTTTTTTTCTTTCGCTCTTCTTCCTCGTCTCTTTTCTGTTTCTTCCCTGCTGGTTCTTCTTTTTTCTGTTTTTTTTCTTTCCTCTTCTCTTCCCCTCCTCTGTTCTCCCCTGTTTTTCTTCCAACTCTCAAAATTCCCCCCTCCTGTTCCTTCGTGTCTGCCTCTGTCTCATTTACCTCCCCACAACCATTCCTCCTCCAAAACGTCCCCAGCGTCTGTTATTTATAAGGGCAGGGGAGAGGTAGCCATCCTATCATGTCCAAGCACAGGGTGAGGTGGCATGGAGCGACCTCTGTTTTCTTTTCTTTTTTTAAAAAAGTGTGTGAAACAGTGATGGCCAATGTTTTCATTTTAATTATTAATTTTGAATTTATGTAATTTGATTCTCAATTAATTAACAAACTTTTATTATTTTTTAATTTAATGCATGATTTGGACAATTTCAGTTCCTCTAATTATGTGCATTTTCTAGTTTGATCCTTGGTTTCATATTTTTTTAATTAAATTCTTAAATTATCATTAAACTTTAATATTTATACAATTAAACCCTTGATTTGATCAAATCAACTCTTAAAAATTATATTTTGACATTTGAACTTTAATTTTTCAAATTAAAGCCCAAATTGACTTTAAAATCAATTTTTCTTGCAATCAAACCATTTATAAATTCAATTAAATCTTGAATAAAATTTAATTAAGTCTATAAATATCTGATTTTAGACTTTTTTTTCCTTAAATTGAATTTTCTTTGTCAGCAGAGCTTTCGTTAGTAAAAATTATACTGTCAAATTTTAATTTTTATATTTTTAAATCACCTCAATCAATTTTTAACTATTTTTTGAACGCTCTGTCATTCTCTTCTCACCACTATTATTTTTTGTTTTTTTTGAATATTTTTTTTGTGTTTTTTTTTTTTGTCGGGGAACTCAAAAATAGGGACAAGAAGCTGAATAAAAGAACACACCCTAATTATTATTATAATTTTTTTGTATTAATCTTAGCACATTATATATATGTGTGCCCTATCAACTCTAATTAAGTCGGACTCCTATCCTGGTTATTATCAGGGCATTAAGCCTATCCAATAGAGTAAGCATTGAAAAAAATAAAATATTTGGCCCATTTTCGTTAAGAAACAACCTCTCAAATCTCAACCCATGGCTCAAAGCATTTGAAGTCCTTATGTTCAAAAGCTTTTCAAACTAGGTACCTAGATAAATGTTGACTAAGGCAAAGTGAGAATAAAGGGTTTATTATAAATTAAAAATTTTAAAAATCAAGAGCATTATAAATATTTTTTTTTAAATACTCAATTTTATTTTGCTCTTTTTTTATTTGTCAAAAGGCTAATAAATATTTATATAAAAAATAAACTAGAAAACCCTAATAATACTAAATAGAAAAAAATAAATTAGGAAAAAAAATCCTTAAAAGGGAAAAAACTATAAAATCATAATATGAATAAAAAAAATAAAATTAACTAAGTAAAATATCTATTTTTCTAACACGAAAATCATAATGAGAATGCTAAAAATTAAGATTTATTTCCAACTCTAAATATTTTCTTTTTTATACGCTATTTATTTTAGTAGTTACATTTTTAATTGCTATTTGTTTATTGATATGATATTTAATTAACGTCATAAAAAAAATCCACTAAACAAAATCCTAGCCATTAATTAACTTGAAATGGTATGTCAAGATTTAACTAGTGTTATGTAAGTATATAGGGTATGCTCGATACGTGGGTAAAGGAGTCTTTCATCTCTTTTACTTATGTTCATAGCAATTTCAAGGGTAGGAAATTAAAAATCTAAAGAAGTTTAAGATTTAATCTCGAAAGTGGAGTTAAATGATAACCAGGAGTAAATCACATATATCGGATATTTTTTTTCTTGGACCAAATTCATTTTGATGGGATAGAGATTGATGCAGTGGATAATTGGGAATCTTGACTTCACAGGTCTACGAAGAAGAACAACAAGTGCCAGTGGATGATGAGATTAAGAGACAAGTTGGAGGAGCAACCCGTTCCACAAGCTTTGAAAAAAAAAAAAAACAAATAATAGACTAATGAAAATAATAGTAAGGGCCAAGATCAAATCAACTGCTCGAACAATCACAATTTATTTTAATTATGTTAAAGTGTTTATGTTAAAAAATAATTTTTAACATTAAAAATAAGAGGAGTTTATTTTGTATTTGACTTTAAATATATTTATTAACCATGTTTAAAAAAACAATTTCGTCAAATAGAATCAATATTACAGGATTATGTTTAGTTAATCGTGTAATTTATAATAAAGATAAATTTAACATAGAACTTTTTTTTTTCAAGCCATTAATATTGCCTTTTGTTTTCATTTTATTGGCGACAGGCGGTGGTTGCTGCCTTTCTCCTCCACTGTGCAGAGACACGCGGATCTCCTTTTTTTTCTTTCGCTCTTCTCCCTCGTCTCTTTTCTGTTTCTTCCCTGCTGGTTCTTCTTTTTTCTGTTTTTTTTCTTTCCTCTTCTCTTCCCCTCCTCTGTTCTCCCCTGTTTTTCTTCCAACTCTCAAAATTCCCCCCTCCTGTTCCTTCGTCTCTGCCTCTGTCTCATTTACCTCCCCACAACCATTCCTCCTCCAAAACGTCCCCAGTGTCTGTTATTTATAAGGGCAGGGGAGAGGTAGCCATCCTATCATGTCCAAGCACAGGGTAAGGTGGCATAGAGCGATCTTTGTTTTCTTTTTTTCAAAAAAAAAAAAGTGTGTGAAACAGTGATGATGTGGTCAAAACTAACCGTTTTATTTAAAAAAAAATAACGTTTAAATGTTTCCATTTTCAAATCAATTTTTAATTTTTGATTTATTCAATCAAGGTTTTAAATGTAATTTTGATTTTAAAAATTAATTTAATTATATCCCTGCTAAATTCTAGCCCTGATGTTGGCCAATGTTTTCATTTTAGTTCTTGATTTTGGATTTATGTAATTTGATCCTCAATTGATCAACAAACTTTTTTTTTTTAATTTAGTGCATGATTTGGACAATTTCAGTTCCTCTAATTATGTGTATTTTCTAGTTTGGTCCTTGGTTTCAGATTTCTTTAATCAAATTCTTAAATGACCATCAAACTTTAATATTTATACAATTAAACCCTTGATTTGACCAAATCAACTCTTAAAAATTATATTTTGACATTTGAACTTTAATTTTTCAAATTAAAGCCCAAATTGACTTTAAAATCAATTTTTCTTGCAACCAAACCATTTATAAATTCAATTAAATCTTCAATAAAATTTAATTAAGTCTATAAATATCTGATTTTAGATTTTTTTTTATCTATAAATTTAATTTATCCTCAAAAATAGGGACAAGAAGCTGAATAAAAGAACACACCCTAATTATTATTATAATTTTTTTTTGTATTAATCTTAGCACATTATATATATTTGTGCCCTGTCAACTCTAATTAAGTCGGACTCCTATCATGGTTATTATCAGGGCATTAAGCCTATCCAATAGAGTAAGCATTGAAAAAAATAAAATATTTGGCCCATATTCGTTAAGAAACAACCTCTCAAATCTCAACCCATGGCTCAAAGCATTTGAAGTCCTTATGTTCAAAAGCTTTTCAAACTAGGTACCTAGATAAATGTTACTAAGGCAAAGTGAGAATAAAGGGTTTATTATAAATTAAAAATTTTAAAAATCAAGAACATTATAAATATAATTTTTTTTAAAATACTCAATTTTATTTTGCTCTTTTTTTATTTGTCAAAAGGCTAATAAATATTTATACAAAAATAAACTAGAAAACCCTAATAATACTAAATAGAAAAAAATAAATTAGGAAAAAAAATCCTTAAAAGGGAAAAAACTATAAAATCATAATATGAATAAAAAAAATAAAATTAACTAAGTAAAATATCTATTTTTCTAACACGAAAATCATAATGAGAATGCTAAAAATTAAGATTTATTTCCAACTCTAAATATTTTCTTTTTTATACGCTATTTATTTTAGTAGTTACATTTTTAATTGCTATTTGTTTATTGATATGATATTTAATTAACGTCATAAAAAAAATCCACTAAACAAAATCCTAGCCATTAATTAACTTGAAATGGTATGTCAAGATTTAACTAGTGTTATGTAAGTATATAGGGTATGCTCGATACGTGGGTAAAGGAGTCTTCATCTCTTTTACTTATGTTCATAGCAATTTCAAGGGTAGGAAAAAATCTAAAGAAGTTTAAGATTTAATCTCGAAAGTGGACTTAAATGATAACTTTATGGAGGGTGGAAGGGGTAAAACCAGGAGTAAATCACATATATCAGATATTTTTTTCTTGCACCAAATTCATTTTGATGGGATAGAGATTGATGCAGTGGATAATTGAGAATTTTGACTTCACAGGTCTACGAAGAATAAAAACAAGCGCTAGTGGATGATGAGATTAAACTGTAATTGTTTTTTAAATAATTTTTTATATTAATAATATTTATTTTATTTTTTAAAAATTATTTTTGATATTAATATATTAAAATGATTTAAAAATATTAAAAATGTATTAATTTGAAGTTAATAAAAAAATAAAATTTAAATTTTTTTAAAATATTTTTAAAACGTTAAAAAAAAAACAGAGTTAAAGAATTTTAGAAAATCAAATGTTCGAACAAATGACTTCCCAAGTCTACTCAGAAAAAAATCAAAGTAGCTTACACAACAAGTTGAAGGAACACCCCGTTCCAGAAGCTTGAAGAAAAACATTAACAGACTAATGAAAATAATTGTGGGGCCCATGATCAAATCAATTGCTCAAACAGTAATCACAATTTATTTTAATTTTGTTAAATTTTTAAGTTAAAGAATTTATGTAGAAAAATAATTTTTAATATTAAAAATAAGCGGGGTTTGTTTTTTATTTGACTTTAAATATATCAATTAATCATGTTTTAGATAATGTTTTCATTAAATAATTCAATATTACAGCATTAAGTTTAGTTAATCAAGTAATTTAACATATAGATAAATTTAACATAAAACTTGTTTTTTTTTTGGCAAGCCATTGATATTATCTTTTGTTTTCAATTTTATTGGCCCACACGGTGTCTATGATGGTCATCTCTGCCCTAACTTTCTTCATTCAAACACATCAATAATATTTTAATCAATGCATATTTTTCTTCTTTCGTAGTTATATAAATATATTTATGAAAAAGAAAATGAATTTGTTTTGAATGGACTAATATCATTCAGATTAAGAATATTCAAACAATAATTAATATGGAAGTAAATCAGCCTAACAGATAGTTCATTGGGAATCTTGACTTCACAAGTCTACGGAGAAAAAGAAGTTTAAGCAACAAGTTGGAGGAATTAACTGTCACTGACAGTGATTGTGGAGCCTTAGATCGACTTGATGCATCTATTGGATCCGCATAAATAAGAGAAAAGACAACCACTCACATTGACTTGGTGCATCTAGTACTGGAACCTAATATGTCAAAAAATAAAATAATGAATTTTCTTAACCACAAATTCACATATGGCTTTTTTCAGTATTGTTGTTTTTTTCCAAGTTTAATCACAAATCCACAGATCAGTGGGTATATTTAGTATTGTAGTTTAATCACAAATCCACGGACTAATTTTTTTTTCATTTTTACTATGTGTCAAAGTCAATTGACTGTATGAAGAGAGCCAAAGTGTACAGTATTCACTGTCCCAAATACACATAACATTAACTATTTATTGAAAAGTTGATTTAAATTGAACAGAATTTATATGTCAAACGTAGTATAAATAGGACCTCTATGGTTGCCCGAATGCACATATGACATAACAAACAACAATATTCTACGTAGTACTTCATAGAATTATCTATCTAAGATGATGATGAAAAATATGGGGGCTTGGATGTTGCTAGCATTATTGACTTTGGTTGGCGACTGGTGTGGTCGTTGTTATGGGTGTTTGGAGGAAGAGAGAATTGTTCCCTTAGAGATCAAAGCTTTGACCGACCCAAACAGCATTTACATGGGAGATTGGGTGGAGTACAGTAGTAATTGTTGTGAGTGGTCTGGGATCGAGTGTGATAACACTACAAGGCGAGTGATCCGACTCTCTCTTTCGGGTGCAAGAGATCAGAGTTTGGGGGATTGGGTTCTCAACGCGTCGTTGTTTCTGCCTTTTAAAGAACTGCAAAGTCTTGATTTGTCCCGTAATGGACTGGTTGGTTGCTCTGAGAATCAAGGTCGGTTCAATGCTTCTGTTCTTCTAATCATAAAATTAATTCATATCATTGTGTGAATCTTATACTGAGATTACGCTGATGAAGTGGCTAGCTGGTGTTTAATGTCAATTATCTTGCTTTGATGTGTTTCTCTTCCAGGCTTCGAAGTCCTATCATCAAAACTGAGGAAACTGAGGAACTTGACCTAAGTCTGAACCGATTTAATAATGATAAAGGCATTTTATCATGCTTCAATGGGCTTTCCGCTCTCAAGTCTTTGGACCTATCAGACAATGAGGTGACAGGATCAGGTAGCTTCTATGCATATGACCGTTTAATTATTTAGCTTTGAAACATTTTCTTTTCTCCTTGTCATATGATTTAGCTTCTATGCGTTTATTTCCTTCCAATATGCTTAATTTTGAGAAACATCATGCAGGTCTCAAAGTCTTGTCATCAAGGTTGAAAAAGCTGGAGAACCTTGACCTAAGAGGGAATCAGTGCAACGATAGCATTTTTTCATCTCTAACTGGGTTTTCATCCCTCAAGTATTTAAATCTGTCAGACAATCAGCTGACATGATCATCTACTGGTATCAATAGTAAGTTGCATTCTCTTAAGAAA
The DNA here is from genome assembly GCF_951802175.1 of Populus nigra. Lineage (NCBI taxonomy): Eukaryota > Viridiplantae > Streptophyta > Magnoliopsida > Malpighiales > Salicaceae > Populus > Populus nigra. The sequence goes on from NC_084856.1 coordinate 23,187,984, forward strand.
ATTGAGGACTTTATATCTACTTAGTAATTAATGATAGCATTAATTTCATCTCTAAAGATTTATATCTATAAATTGTTTTTCTAATAAGACCGGAAGAGATCAAAATTAGGATGATTAGAAATTACTTTTTGACAATTAGGATGATTAAAGGTATATATTGTTACAGCTGTTATTATGGTAACTGTTAGTGCAGATTAATTACAGTAGCTGGCAGATGCATGGACACGTGTTAGAAGTTGTTAAGAGTCGGTTAGAGTTAGTTAACAATATAATAAATCGTGTAATGCATGTGGGGAAGTATATATGCACGTGTTGGATTACGCACGCAAGAAATAACAGAATCATTCCTCTCTGCTTCATTGTGTTAGTTAACAATACACAAAATGGATACTTCCACTCTATCCTTCTTGACCAAAAAACGCAATCTTAATTAAGGCATAAAATCAGTACCTAGCTTGACGTTGAAGATATCTTTTGAGGGGTTGATATAGACTTGTTTTCGGGGGTATGATGTCGTAAAATCACAGATATTTGGATTTCCTAACCAGGGCGTTTTTGTATTTTTATTTTATATGATAACGTTGATACAGTAGCAATTTAGTACTTTTATAAATATAAATATTATTTTAAAAAAATAATTGACACACGTTTTAGCATGTGAGCTGTTCCATGCAATCTGGGTAATCTGTAAAGGAGTGTTAGGCGGCTAATTATTAATTTTTATTATAATTTTTTTTAATTTGATGTTTTTTTTTAAATGAATTTGGATTTAAAACTTTACTTATTGTGAGTTCGGAGATTAATCTAGATTTAAAAGATTCAATTACAATTGCTTGATTTTTTTTTAACTTAATATTTTTTTAATTTTATCTTTTAATATTTATTTAAATAAAATAAAAAACCCAGCTTGTGGCATAGCATTGACCAAAACTATCTGGTTTAAATTAGAACTAAAGCTTAAATTATGACGAGGAAAAAAATGTAAGATTGTATCATGCTCGTTTCTTTTGATTTTTTTTAATTCGATGAAAATAAAAGTCCAAAGGCCAAAGACCCATGGAGAAGCAATATAAAACCCTAAACCCTAAATGTATTTTTGGAACTTCGGATACTTCTGAGGAGAAGAACGGCTATTATTCATTTTTACAATACACAAAATGGATACTTCCACTCTATCCTTCTGACAATCTTCTTTCAGGTTTTCAAGTGCTATCTTCACGGTGGAATTTGGAGGAACTTTATCTAAGAAGCAATAAATTGAACGACAACATTTTATCATCTCTCAGTGGATTTTCAACTCTCAAAACTCTAGATTTATCAAACAATAGCTTCACAGGATCAACTGGTCTCAACGGTAAAGTTGTAAATCATTCCTACCTCGGATGACATTCTCTTGTGAGGTTTAATAATTACATGTGTATTAACCCTTAAGTAATTGTTTGGATGAAGCCTTAAAAAGGCTTTATATAGTTAATTCTTTAACGAGTGAAATAATTTGAAACTTACATATACACGCTATTAACTTTTGTTCAATTTTTTAATTTTTTTTAAATAAATGAAGGTGAATATTTAATTAATAAACTTTTAATATTATATTTAAATTATTTAAATTTAAAAAATTAAGCTATGTGTTGTATATTAACTCTAACATTATAAATTATTTAATTATTGTAAATAATCATTATTGATTGTTCTCTCTATCACAGGTTTAAGGAATTTAGAAATCTTGAATCTGGAAGAGACTGACTTCAAGGAAAGCATTTTGATAGAGTCATTGGGAGCGTTGCCATCCCTCAAGACCTTATATGCAAGTTTTAGTAAATTTAAACACTTTGGGAAAGGTCAGTGACAGTTTTGGAGCCTAAAACAATATGATATTTATAAAACAATATGACACTTTGGGAAAGGTCAGTGACAGTTTAATTTGGTGCCTAAAACAATATGATATTTATTTATATATTGATGGATTTATCTGATCTGTTCCACAGGGTTGTGTAATTCGACTAGCCTTGAAGAAGTGCTCCTCGATTATTCTTCACTCCCAGCAAGCTTTCTTAGGAACATTGGACCCTTGTCTACTCTTAAAGTCCTATCATTGACAGGAGTAAACAATTGTATAAATAAATAAGATCAAATCAATTGTTGGAATATCCTTTAATCCAACACCACAAACCGAGCGATCTGTGCCGTGGTGCGGGCCCCTGGCTAGCACTGTCCGTGAAGACTCTCTCATTCAATGAAGCCCAAGTCTCCCTTGGATAATTCAGCATAGAAAATTCAACGATACAGATAATTGTCACTGTCCGATCAAATGCATGAAGAGGACAAAATTGTATATAAGAGACAGCTTGCTTGCTTTTGTATGTGGTCCAGTGGAGCGTTATGAAGATGAGGCAAATGTGGGTGTGGATGCTGCTCATGGCACTGGCCTTCGTCAACGACCGGAGCCATTGTTGTTTGGAGGAAGAGAGAATTAGTCTCTTAGAGATAAAAGCTTGGTTCAATCATGCAGGTGCAGCTGGGTCCTATGATCAGCTAGAAGGTTGGGATAAAGAGCATTTTAATTGCTGTAACTGGTATAGGGTTGTGTGTGACAACACCACAAACCGAGTGATCGAACTATATCTTTCAGATGTAAATTATGATGGAGTCGAAGACTTGGATCTCAATGCGTCTTTGTTTCTGCCTTTCAAAGAATTGGAGATTCTCGCCTTAAGCTTCAACCAATTAGTTGGTGGCTTAAAGAACCAAGGTTCTATGCTTTCATTTTTTTTTTAGTTAACACATAAAGTTAATTATATTTCAAGTAACTTTACATTGAATCTTTATGGATATTGGGATGGTTGATATATATGCTAATTTCTTTGCTTCTGACAATTTTCTTTCAGGTTTTCAAGTCCTAGCTTCAGGATTGAAGAATTTGAAGGAACTTTATCTAAGAGACAATAAATTTAACGACAACATTTTATCATCTCTCAGTGGATTTTCAACTCTCAAATCTCTAGATCTATCGGGCAATAAATTCACAAAATCAACTGGTTTCAATGGTAAAGTTGTAAATCATTCCTACCTCGGATGGTGTTCCCTAGTGAGGTTTAATTTATTCTTTAGTAAACTTGTCTAATAAATAGATGTGTATTAACCATTAACTTTTGTTCAATTTTTAAAATTTTATTAAAGAAATGGAGGTAATATGTTAGAATTCATGAATATTTGGTTATTAAAATATTGATATAATATCAAAAAATTAACACACAAATTTATATTTCATTGAATTTATATGGATATTGGGATGGTTGATATATATATATATATATATATATATATATATATATCTGTTAATTTCTTTGCTTTTGACAATTTTCTTTCAGGTTTTCAAGTGCTAGCTTCAGGGTTGAGGAATTTGGAGGAGCTTGATCTAAGTGATAATAAATTGAACAACAGCATTTTATCATCTCTCAGTGTTTTTTCAACTCTCAAATCTCTAGATCTATCAGGCAACATGTTTACAGGATCAACTGGTCTCAATGGTAAAGTTGTAAATCATTCCTACCTCGGATGGCATTCCCTCGTGAGGTTTAATAATTACATGTGTATTAACCCTTAAGTAATTGTTTGGATGAAGCTTTAAAAAAGCTTTATATAATTAATTCTTTAACGAGTGAAATAATTTGAAACTTAAATATACATGCTATTAACTTTTTTTCAAATTTTTAATTTTTTTTTTAAAATAAATGAAGGTGGATATTTAATTAATAAAATTTTAATATTATATTAAAAATTATTTTAATTTAAAAACTTAAGTTATGTCTTGTAACATTATAAATTATTTAATTATTGTAAATAATCATTATTGATTGTTCTCTCTATCACAGGTTTAAGGAATTTAGAAACCTTGAATCTGGAATACACTGACTTCAAGGAAAGCGTTTTGATAGAGTCATTGGGAGCGTTGCCATCCCTCAAGACCTTAGATGCCAGTTATAGTAATTTTACACACTTTGGGAAAGGTCAGTGACAGTTTTGGTGCCTAAAACAATACGATATTTATAATATATTGATGGATTTATTTGATATCTTCCACAGGGTTGTCGAATTCGTCTAGCCTTGAAAAAGTTTTCTTCAATTATTCTTCTCTCCCAGCAAGCTTTTTTAGGAACATTGGACACTTGTCTACTCTTAAAGTCCTATCCTTGAAAGGAGTTGACTTCAATAGCACCCTACCTGCCCATGGTAATTATAATTTGATTTTTATACAATTCCATGGAAGAACTATTGAAGAACCTCCATAAATTCTACAAAAGAACAATTATAAGAGTATTGAAATCCAAATAACAGTTGTTCATTAGATATTTGTGTTATATCTATGTTTTATTAAACTAGAAATTTACTCCTAATGTTACGTAAAGAAAAGGATAAAATCTAGAGTTTCTCAATCTCTAAAATTTCTCAGTCTTAAATTTAGGGTAGCTGGCAGATGCATGGACACGTGTTAGAAGTTGTTAAGAGTCGGTTAGAGTTAGTTGATTACGCACGCAAGAAATAACAGAATCATTCTCCTCTTAACAACTTAATTAAGGCATACAACCATCCCTCAAGACCCTTTCTCTCAAGGATACATACTGGTTAATCAGTGTTTAGTTTCTTAAAATCTTAATTAATAATATTGAAAGGAATGACTATTATGTACCATGACTATTTTTATCATACCCTTTCTTCTTTCTTTTTTACAGGGATTTTCTTCAATTCGAGCTCTCTTGAAGAATTGTATCTAGATCGTTCTTCTCTCCCATTAAACCTTCTCCAGAACATTGGAGCATTGTCTGCTCTTAAAGTTTTGTCTGTTGGTTACTGTGACCTCAATGGCACCCTGGCCGCTCAAGGTAAATTAACAACTCTCCATCCGCTCAAGATTCTTTAAACACTATATACTTTGACTATTTCCATATAAATTGTATAGGTTGGTATTAATTGAAGGCTTACTCCTAACTTTACGCTATATTTAGCAAAGAATAACATCTAAGGTTTTTTAATTTCTAAAATTTCTCGTTTCTAGAAAACTTTGAATTAAAAAAATTATGGATATAAATAATCTAAATAACCAATCTCTAATATATATGGATATATTTTTACAGGCTGGTGTGAACTGAAGAATCTTGAACAGCTATATCTCCCAGGAAACAATATAAAGGGCGTACTCCCTCCTTGTTTTGGAAATCTATCATTTCTACAATCCTTGGATTTATCCTACAACCAATTGGAGGGAAATATTGCCTTTAGTCACCTTTCCCATCTTACGCAGCTTGAATTCCTCTCAGTTTCAAATAACTACTTTCAAGTTCCAATATCATTTGGTTCATTTATGAACCACTCCAACCTCAAGTTCATTGCATGCGATAACAATGAGCTAATAGCTGCACCCAGTTTTCAGCCTTTAGTTCCAAAGTTCCAGCTTCGTGCTTTTAGTGCTTCAAACTGTACTCCAAAACCACTCAAAGCTGGATTTCCAAACTTCCTCCAGAGCCAACATGATTTGGTGTTTGTTGATCTATCCCACAACAAATTCGTTGGAGAACCTTTCCCATCTTGGCTGTTTGAGAATAATAGATTGTTAAATCGACTATATTTGAGAGACACCTCATTTATAGGTGGTCCTTTACAGCTGCCACAACATCCAACATCCAACCTTCAGACAGTAGATATGTCTGGCAACAACATACATGGTCAAGTTGCAAGAAACATATGTTCGATTATTCCACGTTTGAAGAACTTCGTGATGGCTAACAACAGCCTCATAGGTTGTATTCCTCCTTGTTTTGGGAATATGAGCTCTCTCGGATACTTGGATCTTTCCAACAATCACATGTCTTGTGAACTACTTGGGCATAATTTGCCAACCTCGTTGTGGTTTTTAAAGCTGTCCAACAACAGCTTTAATGGGCAATTACCACCATCTGTGTTCAACATGACTAACCTAGATATCCTCCTTCTAGATGGAAACAAATTTGTAGAAGTACCAGGTACTTTTTCTCATGAATTACCACTTTTGTGGTTGGATATCAGTAACAACCTTTTGTCAGGCATGCTTCCAAGGGGAATAGGGAACTCTTCAACAATCTTGCGTGGAATTGACTTATCCAGAAATCAGTTTGAAGGTACCATTCCAATAGAATATTTCAATTCTTTTGGGCTTGAATTTTTAGATCTTTCTGAAAACAATCTGTCTGGGTCATTACCGTTGGGCTTCCAAGCATTAGATTTACGCTATGTCAACCTATACGGAAATAGATTGAGCGGTCCACTGCCATATGAGTTTTATAATCTCTCTTCGTTGGTGACATTAGATCTCGGCGATAACAACTTAACTGGGCCCATTCCAAATTGGATTGATAGCCTTTCGGAATTGAGCATTTTTGTTCTCAAATCTAATCAATTCAATGGGAAACTTCCTCATCAGTTATGCTTCTTAAGGAAATTAAGCATATTGGATCTTTCAGAAAATAATTTTTCTGGTCTGTTACCCTCATGTTTGAGCAATTTAAATCAGACGGCATCAGATGAAAAAACTTCGGTTTACACTGTTGAAGGGTCACTAGATGATACAAGCTGGTTAGAAATATTTGCATCCTTAGGGGGAAGAGGATTTTCTCTTTATGAAAAAATGTTGTTGCCAGAGATCAGTGTAGGAATAGCTGTGGAGCTTACAACAAAGAAAAATTTCTACACTTACGAAGGCGGTGTCCTTCGTTCCATGTCTGCTTTGGATCTTTCTTGTAACAGATTCACTGGAGAAATCCCGACAGAATGGGGAAACTTAAGTGGGATACATTCTCTAAATCTGTCACAAAATAATCTCACTGGATTGATCCCTTCATCCTTCTTCAATCTGAAGCAGATAGAGAGCTTGGATCTTTCTCACAACAATTTGAATGGGAGAATTCCTGCACAACTCGTTGAACTGACCTTTCTAGCTGTTTTCAACGTGTCGTACAATAATTTGTCAGGAAGAACACCGGAGATGAAAAATCAATTTGGTACCTTTGATGAAAGCAGTTATAAAGGGAATCCTCTTCTTTGTGGACCTCCATTGCAAAACAGTTGCGACAAAACAGAATCACCATCAGCGAGAGTGCCTAACGATTTCAATGGAGATGGTGGCTTCATAGACACGTACAGTTTTTATGCCAGCTTTGGTGTGTGTTACATAATTGCGGTGTTGACATTTGCAGCAGTATTGTGCATAAATCCGCATTGGCGACGCAGGTGGTTTTACTTCATTGAAGAATGCATCGACACTTGCTACTGCTTTTTGGCTATAAACTTTCGCAAGTTGTCCAGATTCAGAAGGTGATTGGGTCTTATCATGAGCGTGTGGGCTGCTTTCTGAATTTGTTGCAATCCTCAGTGGGGAAGCAGTCGCATTCCAAATCAATGGTTGCTCACAACATGTTTAGCAATTTGCCTGTGAGAAGTGTTCTGTTGAAGTGTCTGGTTCTTGTTGCTTAGCCTTTCAGTTTTGACATGACTTGTGTTTGTCCTTGTGCTTATATCCATATTTGTTTGTTTCGTTGTTATGTCTTAATTATGTTGCGTTTTGGTCTTAGATGAGCAACCAACCAATATTTCTTGGCTTCTTGTGATTTCTATATCCCTAATAATATGGAATTTATTCACAATTGTAATAGCTATTGTGAAGGAATGTAAGGATATCAAAAGCTCTAGTCCTGCCACATGTCAAAAGATTAGAGAATAAAAAGGTTAGAATACTGTTAATAGCTATTAGTCTTGTTTATCAGTTAAGAGAATCAGTTAGTATTGTTTAATGCAGAATAGATAATGTGAATAAGCTTCCTACCTACTGTAGCAATAAATAAACTGATGTCAAATAAAGGAACAACATTCAATTAATAAAACAGAGAATCAAAACAAAATTTCTTCTTTCTCTTTGTTTAACAGAATTCTTCTCTGCTTTTCTTCATCTCTCTTTGTTCCTTTTTCTGTGTAAATCTTACTATCCTAACAGCTATATGCCCTCCAGAACTGGAAGAGATGTGTCGAAATATCGTAAAGAAGTGCGAGGGACTGCCACTTGCAATTGTAGCAATAGGAGGCCTACTATCGAAGAAGAAAAATGGAGGTTTGGAATGGAAGAAAGTCCATGACTGCCTAGCTACAGAATTGAAAAGTAACGACCACCTTGGGAGTCTACATAGAATACTTCAACTAAGTTACGATAATCTTCCTTACTACCTCAAACAGTGTTATTTGTATTTAAGTGTTTTTCCTGAGGATTATTTGATAAAAAGAATGAAGTTGATCCGACTATGGATAGTTGAAAGGTTTGTGGAAGAGAAGCAAGGCTTTACAATGGAGGAAGTAGCAGAGGAATACCTTAATGAACTCGTGAATAGGAGTTTTGTTTTTTTGTTATAAATCGGGGCTAAAGCCCAAAATTAAATTAAACGAGGGAACACCGTTCCAATCAAGTCATAGTATAAAAACCAATACAAGCCCTCTGGAGGGTCATTAATAATCGAATCCTCCTTAAAAAGTAGATGCCTGGAAAGCCGGAAGTTAGCAAGCCAATCAGCAGCAGCATTCGCCTCCCTGTAAGAATGTTGCACTTGGACTACCCAATCTCTACTTAGAGCTTCACGAGCTCTGTTAACCAAGGCAAAGTTAGCATCAGCTTTCACGGATTGTTTCAAGAGCAGACCCACCACAACCAAAGAATTAGATTCCAAAATAATTTTGCGAAAGCCCAAAGACCAAGCCAACTCTAGCCCTGTAATCACCGCCCATAACTCAGCACGAACTGAAGTACAAATCCCCGCATTAATAACAAAACCTCTAATCCAAGAGCCCATGCAATCCCTAATTAATCCTCCCGCCGCTGCTAAACCTGGGTTGCCTTCACTACATCCATCTACATTTAATTTCATCCCATTCGGAGGGGGGTAATTCCATCCCACAACATTCATCTTCTTAGAAATCAAAGTTTTAAGCTCCTCATGGAGTCCAGCTCCCATTATGTCTTTGGTCAAACCCCAAATAGCCATTAAAGGATGGCCTGCCACTTATAGAGTCTCCCTAAAAATGCAACAATTCATGTACTTCCAAAGGAACCACACAGTAACACCAAACAAGATTGACCAGCACCAACCTTCCTTCGTATTAACTATGCTTGACAAGTTAGACAGCAACCATACATGTAAATCCACAGCAAAAAAACCATTAGTATCACATGGATTCAAGATTTTTAGCCACACTTCCCGGACCCATTTGCAGTCCCTTAACACATGCAAAATGGTCTCAATATCACCGCTACCACAATGACAATTAGGGGAACCACTCATATGTCTTTTATACCTAATCTCATTGGTCATAGCTCTGTTATGGACAACAAGCCAAAGGAAAGATCTAATTCTTTCAAGACCTCTCCATCTCCAAACAAGACGCCATAAATGCTTCAAATGGGTCCGATTATCACAAGAGTTCATAAGAGAGAAATAAGCTGATTTAATAGTGAACTCACCATTCATGGAAAGGTTCCAAAAGAGCTGGTCCTCATTCGACTCCCTATTTGGAGGGGGATAGCTAGCTAGAGTCATCACAATATTCATTGGCAAGAGGTGCGCAAAAACATCCCATCTCCACCGATTGTTGCTGGAAACCATTTCTGCCACCGACTTGTTGAGCAATTCCTCAGATAGATCTTGAGTCGCATATCTAGCAAGAGAACCAAAGCCATCCAACCACTCATCCTCCCAGAATTTGATGTTTTCTCCGTTGCCAATAGCCCAAGAAATGCCTTTAATCACATGAGACCATTCCTTGCATATCGCTTTCCAAAGAGGAGAATCTTTCTGCTTAGCTTGCACTTTAGGAATGTTATCACTAGATCTGACATACTTACTTCTGAGAACTGAAGCCCATAGACTAGTATTGTTGTTAATGATACCCCATCCCAACTTTATTATGAAAGCTCGGTTCATAGAATGCATTCCTCTCAGCCCCAGAACTCCCTCATCTCTTGGTTGGCAAAGAGTTTTCCAGTTAACAAGATGAGTTCGTTTAGCCTCAATGCTGTCCCCCCAAATAAATCCTCGGCAGATTTTTTCAATTTCAAAGCAAATTGACTTAGGTAATAAACTGGATTGCATAGGATATAAAGGAACAGTAGCCAGAATTGACTTACACAAAGTGATTCTACCAGCAAGAGACATCTGTTTAGATTTCCATGTCGCCAATTTCTGATGCAAACTCTCTATAATGTAACCATATGTTTGCTTGGTAATGCGTTGATGAAGAAGAGGGACCCCCAGATATTTGCCCAAGTCTTGAGTAACAGCAAACCCACTCTTGTAACTAAGTGATCTAACAGCAGAATGAGAAACACCTTTAGAGAAAAACATCTTGGTCTTTTCAACACTCACCCGTTGACCAGAGGCAGAACAAAACAGAGTAAGACATTCAAGAACTTTATCCAATTGCCCCTCACTTGCTTCTGCAAACAGAAGCATATCATCTGCAAAGCATATATGGGAAAATTTTGGACCTTCTCTACCAATTTGAATGGTTTCCAATTACCCAGGCTAACTTCCCTATGAATCAGTTGAGACAAGCGCTCCATACACTACACAAAAATATAAGGAGATAAAGGGTTCCCTTGACGAATTCCTCTAGTGGGGAGGAATTTTTTAGAAGGACTCCCATTCCACAAGACGCTTAAGGATGTAGTTTCAATGCACTTCATAATGAGATCCACTATGCTTCTTGGAATTCCTGTTAATGTAAGAGTGTCTCTAATAAAATCCTAACGGAGCCTATGATAGGCTTTTTCCAAATCCACTTTAATAGCCATCACCCCCTTTTTTCTTTTTAAATTGCGCATAGAGTGGATAATTTCCTGTGCTATAACGATATTATCAACAATCTGCTTACCAGGAACAAAGCGGCTTTGGTTCATAAAAACAAGCTTCTGCATAAGTGGCTTTAACCTGTTAACCAAAATTTTTGTGAGGGTTTTATAAATTACATTACATAACCCTATTGGCCTGAATTGGTGGATATATTCAGGTTTTGGAACTTTGGGAATGAGCACCAAGTATGAATGATTCACCTCCGCAGCCTCCTGTTTGTTGGCAAAAACCTCCTTAATGAACCTATATAGATCACCCCCCAGAACACTCCATTGGGTCTGGAAGAAATAAGGTTGGAAACCATCAGGGCCGGGAGCTTTAAGAGGTTTCATATGAAAGACAGCCTTGCGAATCTCCTCATCCGAAACCTTTTCAAGAAGACCAGTACTGTAACTATTCTCCAAGTCAGAGAAAGCCGAAAAAAAGGAAATCTCATCATTTGGAACCTCATCTTCCGTGAACAAGTGTTTATAAAAATCTACTGTCAACTTTTTGAATTTATCTTCTTCCCACACCCAATTGTTACCAGAATCTTTCAGACACCCAATCATGTTCCTCTGTCTCCTAATAATAGTTTTTGTATGGAAGTAAGATGTGTTTCTATCCCCAAAATTAATCCAATTACACCGAGACTTTTGAGCCTAAAAAATTTCTTCCTGTTGTAGAATCTGATTGTATTCCTTCAACAGAGTCTTCTCTAGATTAATTAAAAAACTGTTATGTACCCCATTCAAATGCTTTTGAACTCCTCCAATCCTAGCCAGAACTCTCTTCTTACACTGAAAAATACTCCCAAAAACTTCCCAATTCCAATCCTTCAACTTCAAAGTTAGATTATCTAAGGCAGTAATGAAGTTTGAACCAGACCTCCATCCAGTCTTTAACAAATCCGCAAAGGAATCATGTGTTGTCCATGTCACTTCAAAACGAAAGGGTCTAACAAGTTTCTGACCATTGTCACACTTGGTCATAAAATCAGCTAACAATGGGTGATGATCTGATTTCACCCTAGGCAGCACACGTATACTAAGCTCTGGGAACTGGATTCTGAAAGATTGATTACTAAATCCTCTATCTAACCTCTCGAATACTCTCCCGTAACCTCTATTTTCTGCCACTCTCCAGGTAAATACATGAATGAGGTGTCTAGCGGTTTTTAACACTTTCAAATCAACCTTAGAACCATTCCATAATAACCAGATGCCACCCGACCTTCCCACTGCTTCAACTCTAACACTGTTCTCAAATTTCAATTTCCCAATCACTCTATCTGCTATTAAACCACTAACTCTTGTTTCAACCACAGCTAACACATTTGGATTCTCTTATAATTCAACACTAAGGAACAAAAATGATTACTACTCGCACCCCTACAATTCCAAATCATAATCTTCATCATAAATTAGGATAAAAATAAAGTTATTACGTGCAGCCCATATGGCCACGAACCATTTCCTCAGTTGTCTCATCTTCGTCTTCAGCCATTCTCGTGTCTTCATCCTCTTCTGGTTCCACGCTTACCTCAATATTTGTGGACTCCCCCAAAGTTACCTCTAACACTAGCTCACAATCTGGAGGTCGCGGGGAATGAGATTTGAAAGGCTCAACATTCAAATTTTTTCCACGAAGAACACCCACAATCTCTCTCTCTTCGTTTGCACTAAGGAGTTTCTTCATATTAGAGTCGGATTGATTTGGGTTTCTCCAGATAATTTGTTTTTGAACAGGGGTGCGTTCTCTATTCACATGGTCTAGCAACTGGGTATTTCTCTATGAATTAATCTTTCGGCCTGGTTGTAACTCATGATGGGCCTGCTGCATATTAGATCCATTAACCTCATCCTTACTGTTAGGCACCCACTTACCCTCGGCCTTTATTCTCTCCTCATGTTTAAAATTCACCACGTCTATATTTTCCTTACAAAATCTGTTTTCACCCTTTGGCCTGCTTAGTCCTGGGACTCTGCCCTCAATTCCCGGCTCCCTAAATCGTGGGATTCTACATATAAACCATTAAGCGCAGTAAAGCGTGATCCTCCCCCAATCTCTGTTTCCTTAAGATTCTCCCGTAGACTACTCCTTTTACCATTAAGCGTAGTAAAGCGAGAACATAACTGCTTACTTGATGTGGATTTCCGTAGATTGGGAACGGAGTTTCACATACCACAGCTTGAGATAGACGGCAACACTGAACGTCTCTTCAGAAACCTTATGGCCATGGAGAAGCGTCTTTATCCAGGACAAGAGTACGTCTGCCATTACAACAACCTATTGAGTATTCTTGTTGTCAAACCTAAAGATGCGAAACTCCTAATGGAAAATAAAATTGTAATTCACAATGACGAAGTTGCAGTGAGGGACCTGATTTACAGTCTTGCATCAGACACGATTGATCGCCATTCCTGTTATCACGACATCTTTACTTCGGTGGATGATTATTATAAAAGCTCCAGGGCCAAAAACCCCGCATACTTTATAGAGGAATTTTTCGGGGATTGTTGGAAAGATGTTGCAACGGTTACTGCAGCTATCGTCCTCGGCCTCTCTTTGGTACAAACAACTTGTGCGGTCCTTGGCCTGCGCTAGTACTCCAAGTGGATCAAGTCAATCCACAGCCTGTGAAGTTTTATTTCTCCTGTTTGTTGGCTTTAGCTGTGTTGTGCTGTGGATTTTATGTTTCCTGTGCAGTCAATAAACACACACACGCGTTGGCTTGGCAGCATGGCAGCCAGCATTTGTGTCCTGTCTCCATAAAAATATACAAACAGTATTACGGTGGGCATATTCTCTTTGATGTCTTTCAAAAAATTCTTATCACAATGAGTCGGCATTTTTTTTTTAAATGAGGGGTAAATTATTAATAAATATTTTATATTATATATTATATAAATATGTTATATAAAAAAATTAATTTAAAATATATGTATCAACTCAAGTCAAGTAAAATTAATTTAAGCATACTTTTAAAATAAAAAAACTTACATTATAATTGTTCTCTTCAAGATTTTATATTTTAAAGCTACTTCATAATAATTTTATTTTTAATCTTATTAAAAATATTTTTCTTAATATATATAACAAAATTTTATTTATTTATTTCTAAATCTTTAAAAGACTAGAAAAGTTCTTGACAACAATTCTATGCTGATATATAGTATATAACATTTAAAATCATAGCTTAAAAAAATTGCCACAAATTAATGTTGTTCTTGCTGATTTGTTGTTTTGTGCAAGTGAATTAAACATAAATATTAAATTTTTTTTTAATTTATCTATTATGCCAGTAATTTTTTTAGTTGTTATGTACTTTATTTTTAATCACTAGTAAATTCATCACTATCATTTTCATATGAAATTCATAGCAAAATATTTATTAATTCATCAAAACTCATTTCAATTTATATTCATTAGCATATATAATTACTCATACACATATTAATTCAACAAACCCATACATTATTATAAACCCCAACATTTTCAATAACTAATTATAAAGAAATAAAACTAAAATTAGATAATGAAACATATAGAAAAGATAAAAAAAACTTCCCTAAAGCATAAAGTATAAGAAGTTACTTGCTTAACTAATTAATAGCTTAGGGCTCGAAGAAAAATTTTGTAAAAAAAAAAAATAGGCAAAATTTTGTAGAAAAGAAATAGACAGGGACATAGTGAAAAAAAAAAACTTTGATCAATTAATAGCTAACAAAGAAAATTAACCATGTAAAGCTATTACATTAATATTTTAATATAAAAAATTACTTTGAAAAAAGAAGATTAAGGGGGCAATTTCCCCATTGTGGCTCTGCAACTGATGACATGTAACTATTCTTTATATTTTATTTTGGATTTCTCATAATGTGGGTTTAATATATTATAGAGCATAATATTTTTTATTTAAAAATATATTAATTTAATATTTTTTCTAGTAAAATAAATAAATTACCATATTTCTAAATATTCACGTAACTTATCTCTAAGTGCCCGAGGGGGATAAGAATAGGCTTCAAAAAAAGATGGAGACTCTTCTCAGAATCATCATGCAAGTTCCTTCCTCCATTATACCCAACCATGTCGGCTTTCAGTACTTGTGATAATTTACTAGTCAAATGTGAGAAGTTAGAAACGTGATTCGCATCAGTTGTGTTAAGAAGGCCACTTGAACTTGGCATGACTTTACACATCTTATGCACTGGAGCTCCAGAAGTTCCTGCAGAAGAAGAGACATTTTATGAAGATTAATTATAAAAATCAGGGAAATCCCACAATGTTTGCCACCTAATACTCTGAGAAGAGTACCATCTATGCAAACAGGATAAGGAACAAAACCAGAACAATTAATCAACAGTGAAACTAGCCAATTACCTATTAAAGCAGCTTTCAGAGAAGGCGAATAAGTGTTATTGTTGGACACTTTATTGCGCTTCTTTAACCTTTTCCTTTCGGAACATGAATCCACAGAATCAGTTCTGCTGCGCTCATATGGAGCTGCATCGCCATCTTCATTTGAAACCATTTCCGTAGCATCAAAATTCAAGTCGTCAATACTTCTTTTTTGTTTAGAAGACATCACTTGCAACAACTCTTCACCTCAGTATCAACCCCCAGGTATCCTATTTACTATCAGATCTTGGCTACCTTCCAGTTTAACTTTCTTTTGTTTCTGTTTGAACAGTTCCCTGTAAGAACGAGCATCCATTCTCTTAATTCCAACCAGGACAGTTTTGATAACAGGTTTGTCACTGTTTCCAACTTCTTGAGTTTCAAGTTGTTTCACGCTCTTCTCTTTCTTGTGCTTTTCCTTCATAATTAAAGAGCCCGAGCTTTTACCACACTTCATTGAACCAGAAGAACTAGATGACGACTGATTCTTACCCTTCTCAGGCCTTCTAGAAGGAGTCGGTAAACTATGTTTCTCAACCAATCTCTCAGATTTCCTCGTAACAGGAGGAATTGTAGGGGGGGTCTGCTTCTCGATACGTTCAGACTTTCTACTACTTGAAGGGCTTGGAGTCAAGTTTTTCTTGAATGATGTTTCTCTAGCTGACTTTCTTAGACCAATCATTAGCAGCACCCAAACTGCTTGATGATCTGTTACCAATGTTTCTCCCTTTTATATCATTACTTTCCTCATCCTTACCTTTACGACTAACCTTGGTATCATTTCCCATCCTGCAAGCTGTAAACCACAAACAACAACAACAACATGAGATTCCATTAAATAAACCAGGTCAGGCTTAACATTGATGTTTCACAAGCAATTGACCAAACTAAACCCAAGTATCCCTACATTGGCAAATCAACCCCCCACTCTTCCACTTACATTCAACCCCATAAAAAAAATTACTATATTTGAAGCAATCTTACAAAAACTTAGACCGGATATTCTTGGAAATTATGAACAACATTCTCATAAAGAAAAAAAATATTCATTATTAGAATTTCCAAGTACAATATTCTCATAAAAGAAACAAAAATTGCCAAAAAAATTAATTCTTAGAATTTCCAAGCAAAAAAGTTCTCAAAAAGAAAGAATAATAGCAAAATCAATGAAAGGCTTAGAAGACATCAACAATGTACAATCAAGGCTGCATGTTCATTTCAATCACTGCAATGCCATTCATAATCACTGAACCACAAGAACCTAACGAAAAAATCAACAGAAACTACACTAAAATTACGCTAAACAAAACCCTAAGTCACTGAAAATTATTTTTTTCTTTTTCAATGTTAGATTAAAAACCCTATCAGAAGGAGAGGGGGAAAAGAGGTGGATGGGATTGGAGTTCTAAGTTACCGAAGAGAGAATCGTTGGGAGGTCACCGGATTTAGTCTTCCGACGGCATTTGACTGCCGGAGTCTTTAATTGCCGAGTAGAAATGAGTAAAGAGTTGATAAAACTTTACGAATGAACAGGCCCGCAGGGGAGGGGTTAGTGATCAATGTCACGCTTTGTACCTGCCCGGTTGGGAGGTTACTTACATGTTAATCATTAGTCATTCTACTTTACTTGTATTCAATTTAGTCCAACACTAGAAGGATTGGATTCAGACTTGGTAGCAATCATTTTTTTTAAAACCCCACATGACCTAATGAGTTAACCTCTAAACTAATCCGGATTTTAATTTTAATAAACCCAGTAAAAACCTTTAACTTTTTTTAAAATAAATAATAATATTATTTTTATTTTTATAAAATAAAAAAAATAAATCAATCAGGGTTAATTCTAGTTAACACTTCCATGGCCATAAACTTGTTTCGAGACACCCCCAAACCTTCGATTTGGGAGGGCAACCCAACAAATAAACATTGATAGAAATTAGCTTATCATAGATTGAGATGAACATAAACAGAATTTCCACCAATCCATATTTCGTTACTGCCAGAGCACAGCCACATTTGTATCCCAAGAAAACAAAGCAAAAGAACCCTAACTTGCAAGTTGCAACGTCTTCTTTTTCACTTCAAGAATGGCTAGTGATCAAGTGACCCTGTTGGATTTCTGGCCAAGTCCATTTGGTATGAGAGTGAGATTAGCGTTGGCTGAAAAGGGCGTCAAGTATGAGTACAGTGAAGAAGATTTGAGGAACAAAAGTGCTTTGCTCCTTCAAATGAATCCTGTTAACAAGCAAATCTCAGTTCTTGTCCATAATGGGAAACCTGTCTGTGAGTCACTTATTATTGTTCAATATATTGATGAGGTGTGGAAGGATAGCGCTCCTTTGTTGCCTTCTGATCCGTACCAGAGAGCTCAGGCTAGGTTCTGGGCTGATTTTGTTGACAAGAAGGTGTGTTTCTTTGCACTTAAAGAGTTCCATCTTTTTTGTTCTTGAATTTATTAGATTTGAGCTATGATCTGATTAAACCTATTTTGAAATTTGATCAGCTTGAAAGAAGTAGAATCGCATAGAACAAAAATTAAAATTGTACAGCACTAAGATTAATATCAAAGGAGAAATTAGGCATCATGATATGGATTGGTGGAAATTCTGTTTATGTTCAGCTTGAAATTAGCTTATCAACTCCCGAAATGGTAATATAAAAATCCATATTTAAAATCTGATTTAGAAACTCGATAATCATAGATTGAATTCATGTTATCATATGTGAAAAGCTTAAACTAAAAAACAAAAAATGAATTTTTTTAATAATTTTTTCTCAATAGTCAAAGTTTTATTGTTGACGACTGTCAATCACAAATAGAGAGATAATTCGTAGTAATGGAGGCAATAATATGAATGTTAGTGCATCAAAATAATTTAAAAATATAAAAAAATTTAATTTGAAGTAAAAAAAAAAATAAAAAAAATAAATTTTAAAAAAATTGCTTTTGAGATGTAAAAACAAACAGAATTTTACGAAATTCAGTTAAAAAAATATGTAAAAATTGCTTCACAAATGTTACGTTTCAAACTTAATTTTTTGATGGACTCCATAATATAAAATATAGTTTGATGTATTATCAAATAACTAATTGTGTTTTTTACACTGCAAATACAAAAGCTAAGACTAAATATACGCACATTAACTACAATGTAGGTTGATAATTGATGTGATGTTAATCCATTCAACCAGTGATTCTGAACTTGCTTTGTGTTAACTTATCTGGATTAGATTTAAAAACTATAATACAAAGGTTAACTTGATAATTATAGATTGAATTCATGTTTGCATTTGCTTAAACTATATATAAAAAAAAATAAAAATTTTAAATAATTTTTTTATCTATAGTCAAAGTTTTAGTTGTTAACTTAACTGTCAATAACAAATGGAAACATAATTTGTGATAATTGAGGGAACAATATTTAACTACAATGTTTTTTTTAATTGATCATATTATAAATTTATTTTCCAGAAATTATTAGTTCGAGTCTCACAAACCTCAGAATCACTAATAACTTACATGATCATTAACTTCAAGGAAAAAAAAAAAATAGAAAATATCAAGTGATTTTTCTTCCTTCTTCCTTCTTTTTTATATATATGGAAACTGTCTGACATGCATGTAGATATCTTATTGGTTGGGTTTTACAATTTACACTTTCTAATTAATTAATTTATAAAACCAGGCGTAAATCACACACACACACACATATAAATTATGAATGAAATCCAACAACAGGTTTATATTTGTTTGATTCCTTGTCCCAAGAAGTGAAAATGGTTTTTCGCAGATGAAGCTCATGATTATGTGGAGAGCATGGCTTCAGTTTACAGTACACACCAAACATGAAGTTGTGGACTGTTACAAATTAAGAGTTGACTTATTTTTTCTTCCACGATTTCAATCTGTCATGAAACGTGTATTTTACATTTTCTGTAACTGAATCCCATAGATATACACTTAACTTATTTTTTCGTAACAAAAAAAAAAGAAAAGAGGTAGCCATGACTTAAAGTCACTGTACCGATCACCATTTCAACTGAGTTTGGTACCTATGCTACCAAGTATCTCACCATTTCCACGATTGATTACTGCTGTTGCAATGTGAGAGTAATCCATCTGGAAAAAACTCTTTTTGACAGCAAGTATGAAATGATTTCCTTCAGATAATAATGGGCTTCGAGCTGACATAGTTTGGTAGCACGAGAGCCTCAGAAGGCCTGCTAAGGAGACAGGCTCACCCAGCCTCAAGTGTATATATAGAAATATTCAAGTCCAGCCAGGATGAAATTACCTCAGGAGGCCAGGAAATTCAAACCCAATGAGAACCTTAGATGGCCGAACCTTATATGCAAAACAAGGAGGCCATCAATTTGTGCTCGCTCTTCATATTTCTATCTTCCACCAAATCTGGGTTTGCTCACAATCCGTTCGACAAGACAATGTTAGATTTGTTTCTGAACTCTTAAGATTTTCTTGTTTAATTTTGTGTTTCCTCTTAATTTAATAAAAATGTACATGGTTTTATTACTACAATGATGAGAATCAACAGAGTCTTGCATTTGAAATTAGACCCTACAATCTAACCTCTTAATTAGCTGTTGAGATTGTTGCATAACAAAATAGAACAATCCCCTGTTTCATGATGTTCTTGGATCCTTTCTCCTCTAAATTAGCATGCTTTTATTCAAGTTGAATTTGAACTCTTGGATTGTTAGGGTGGCATCGTTTTCCACCATGCCATAATTTCTTCCGCAAGGAAATCATTAGGAAAGTACTGGTTGGTGCTATGCAACCGCATCAATTCCACCATCGTCACTATAAAATTCATTGTTTACACTCAATGGAGCTTAATGGCAATTAATGGTGAGTTCTTTAACATTTTAATTTTGATTTGATGATGAAGTGGCAGCTAATCTCTTTAACTCCCAATCAATAAGGCCTACTTAAATTGACTTGGAGTTAAAAACTTTTTGTTTAAGAACACATTCGTAAAATAAATAAATGTAATTTTTATATATAATGTATTCACTTCTTATTTTTGATATAATATATTGAGCAGAGAAAATTCATCAATACAAATAAATTTCATTGCCTAATTAAGTTTGATGTGGTATGTTTGGCTGATGAGTTGATTGGCTAGATTAATAATAATAATAAAAAAAAAGAAATCCAAAAAACAAGTTTGAAAAATGCACCACAAAATGGAACACCTCAAGTCAAGCATCGGCGTCCACGACATTTTACACTTTAATTGTAACATGTAAGATATGAAGCAACGCCATGCTTGAAAAGAAATCTGAAAAAAAAACCCGGACATATAAGATATGAAACTTGTCAAAAACAATCATAATTTTAGATTTAACCATTGAATTGTGCTCTAATTTTATTAGATGATTCTGTTTTCTGTTTTTTTTTTTAAGCATCCTATTTATAAGCAATGATATATATAATGGAAGGATTACTCCAAAAAAGTGACATGATGAAGCGTGTGTACCATGATTTATGCGTACGTGTTGTTTGGTACGTATGTTTTCTGCTTCTTTTTTGTTAGTTTTTTTTTCTTTAATTAGATTAGCATTGGTTTATTTAATAATCTAATAGACTCAAGTGTTGTTTTTTTTGTAATTATTTATTTATTTATTGTTATTGTTTTTTTATATATTATTTAAATTATTCCTTGAACGAATGACTTGAAACTTGAATTTTTATTAACCTGTCACTTTTTTAAAATAAAAAAATTAAATTGTTCAGCCTGGCAAAGCACGGAGAACATATCTATGAAACCATTATATCTTCTTGTTTATTATTAGGCACCTGCTGCAATTGCGAGTTTGTTTCACTGCAACTTCGCAACGGAGGTCCACAACGAAATACAAGTGAAAGTGGGTGATTAAATTTCTTTAAAAGATGACAGTCATTCCCTGATACTGGTTGAATCCTAGCTTTAATCATGCTCCGACAAGAGTTTTTTTTTAAATTAAAAGGTCGTGAGGAGACCACCAGTTTCTATAAGGAAATCACCAAGAAATTACTGCTTGCTGGTATTTTAAAATCAAAATGGCAGACCTCAAGTCAAGCATATGCGTACAAATGGCTGCTCCATTCAAGGTTTCTTTAGGTAATTGATCTCAAACAAAAGGTGAAAAATCATTAATATCAAATTAAATCAAACCAAAAAATTCTAGTAATTATGCAGGAAACTGTTTCTCTAAGATTTGCTTATAAAAATCCATATTGAGATTAAACTGGGTCCTGCATGCGTTCTCGAAAGCTGACAATAGTGGACGTGGAGTATTTTTATTTTTCTTTAATAATAATCAAGTGGACATATAATTAAAGCTAGTGTGCCAGTAGGAAGATGGCAAGCTACAAATGAGAAGCAGATTTCTCTGAAAAAAGATCGCGAGGAGACCACCAAAGTCTAAAAGTTTATCACGGGAAAATCCTTTGATCAAACGCATGAAGAGGACAAATTAAATTGTATGTAAGAGACAGCTTGCTTTTGTATTTGGTCAAGTAGGAGCGTTGTGAAGATGATGCAAATGTGGGTGCGGATGCTGCTCATGGCACAATTTGCCATTGTTGTTTGGAGGAAGAGAGAATTAGTCTCTTAGAGATAAAAGCCCGGTTCAGAAAGCATGCTAATCACAATTTATTTTAATTATATTGAACTTTTTTATATTAATATGTTAAAGAATTTGTGTTAAAAAATAATTGTTCACATTAAAAGTAAGCGGGGTTTGTTTTTTATTTGACTTTAAATATGTCAATTAATACTGTTTTAAATAATTTTTTCATCAAATAATTCAATATTACATGATTAAGTTTAGTTAATCAAGTAATTTAGCATAAAGATAAATTTAACTGAAAACTTTTTTTTTCTCTTTTTGCAAGCCATTGATATTGTCTTTTGTTTTTATTTTATTGGCCCAAACGGTGGTCTATGCATTTTAATCGATGCATTTTCTTCTTTCGTGTATATATATCATAATAAAGGGAAAAAACAAACAAACTTGCCGGAAGATATTTTTTAATTAATTACCTTGTTTACATGGCTTTTATCCTGTCTTGTTACAAGCATGTAGGTATTAAAAAGAAAATGAATATGGAAGTAAATCAGGCTAACAGATATTTCTTTCTTCAACCAAATTAGCAAAAAATGAAAGTTAATCTAGTGACCTCATCAAAAGTCATGACACGAGTCTTATCCCTGATCAACCCCGATCCCGGTCTAACAAGGGTTGTTCGGATAAAGATTCTGGAAGACCACCAGTATTAATAAGGGAATCACCATGAAATTACTGCTCGGTGGTGTTTAAGAGTCAAGCATCCGCGTACATGACATTTTATGCTTTAGCTCAATTTCTCCAGTAGTGAGTGCTATAAGGCCTTGCTAATCACCACCGATCAGGAGATGCTACAGTAAAAAAACCCTTTCCTCCCTAGACCTCCACCACCAAGCCCGCCACCTCCTTTATCCTCAAAAGAACCATTTCTAGAACCGGATTCTGTAATGCATTGTCTTCATTCTGACAGGAGGGGATATCAGTCACAATTTGGAAATCTAATAGTTTGAAGGTTTCTGAAAACCCTCCTCAGACCTGTCAGCGTCGCTGGCCGATTTCTCATTCTTCCACCGTTGGATTAACACGAATTTTGGGTAAGTTGTGTGTCACTATAGTTCCCACATCCTGACCAGAGCGATCGTTCATATTTGAATCCACTAGAGCAATCTTACCGTTTGAAAATTTCTGGGCAAATCACTCTCGGAACAGTCAGAATCGCCGGCTTATTTCTTCTCTTTCTACCGTTGGATCCATCTGAATTTTGGATATGTGATGCGTATGGTCGTATTACACATTCGGAACGGTGGAGATGAGATGAAACTCTTCCAGCAAAGAGTTATGCACGCTCAACAGTGGTCCATCAATCTTAGACTAAAGGCCAATTTCGCCAGACACTATAAAAAGATTCCAAGAGAGAACAAAGCTCATGACAGATCAAAACCCAAAACAACTATAAGAGTGCCTATTAGTGAAAGAGATGAAAGAAGTTACAAAGAGGTACTCAGTGAAGGAAAAGTAGAACAAATACTTCTGCCTGTGGCTTCTGGACCAAAGGATTACTTTGAAAAACTCTCCATTGATATTGAAGAAGAGGATTATGCTTGGCTAAAGAGATGTCTTCTGGGAAAAATAAAAAAAGGATCCAATTACTCTTCTATATGTTTTGGACTGATCCAACATGATATAGATTTTGTTGGACTACGCTTTCTTGGGGCATCTCAGGTCCTTGTGATTTTTTATAATAGAGACATATTAATGGAATCATGGAGGAAGAATAATAAATGTTGGGATGTATTTTTTGAGGAAGTTCACCCTTGGGTTGAGACTGACACAACTTTGAATCGGATGGCCTGGATAACAATAACAAATCTACCCATTATAGGGTGGAATTGCAGATGCCTCACAAAGATTTTAGAAAGATCTGGTCAGATGATAGGTTATGATAAAACTACTCTCAAACATTTTGAACTATCACAGTTACGGATCCTCATTGGTACACAACTGGATAAGGTGAATAAGGTGATTGTTTTGCAACTCAATAATCAAACATATCAGGTTAAGATAGAGGAGATGGACCAGTTACATTACCCAATTGCTGGCTCTATTTCATACACCATGGATGGCTTTCAGACATCCCTAGAGCAAGGGGATGAGGATGATGAGGAAGACTCGGTTGATGAGGGTGATGGCGTAGACACAGATGAGGACAGAGCAGGTGTGGCTCCATCAGTCACCAGGACTCTTGGGGGCGGCAGCAGCGGGTGGGAAAATTCAGATCTGGCACAGGATGGAGACAAGCTATCAACTTCTGACGATAGCTCTCTTATCATATTTAATGCTCTTCATCTGGATGTGGTGCAAGATCAACATGTTGCCTCATCTTTAGAGAGATTTCCAGAAATTATGGCATACAATCTTTCTTTTTCTGACATCAGCTATATAAAAAGTAGTCCCATTCCCAATGCTCTTACCGTATATACGGGACAAGGCACTCCTATTTTGAGAGAAGATGCTAGAAACCCTGCAGCTGCCTTGGACCTTGACTCCCTTGTATTGGCCCAGATTGAAAGCCCAGTTTATGGCAGTGGATCTCATAGCCCATCTGACGTTCTCTCTATTTCATTTGTATCAAACAATGATTTAGCCCTTCAATCAACATACAATCCTCAAGCCATAGTAATTCTGGAACCGCAACACATGAATCACCCAGTTATTTTACACTCTGATGCAAACACAAAACAGAGTGCAATTGCTCTATCTGCAAAAACAAGAAGGAAGTTGCGACGTACAAAGATGATTACAGCTGATGGAAGTTTGAATGAAACAGTTAATACGAGTGAGATGGATTCTGAGGACTCAACAATACAGAGGTGTAACAGGAGGAACTTACTAGCTCATGAAGAAAACAATAAGCCTTCTGAGGGTGATGAGGTTTGTTTAATGCTAGAAATAGGAGAGGTTTTGCAGATTGAAAAACCTCACAATTTAGATGACTTCACATCCTATATAAATCAGCAAAGGCGTAAAGAGAAGGCTGATTGGGAAGCATCCCAGTGAGCAGATGTTCCTCTTTGTTCTGTAAGGATTTTAAATCTCTTTTCTTATGCAGATTCTTTCATGGAATTCTTGTGGTTTGGGGTTAGCTAGAAAGAAGAGGACAGTTTCAAAGTTAATCAGGGATTTTGATATAGAGGTTTGTTTTTTGTTTGAAACTAAGTTACAAAGTTACTCAGACAGATTGGTTTTTCAGTTATGGAGCGTCAGTAATGTTTCTTGGTTTGGTAATGAGGCTGAAGGTACTAAAGGGGGCATTCTGGCTATGTGGGATAACTCTAAGTTTGCGGTATCATCAGTGGAGTATGGTCATGGTTGGATCGGGTTATTTGGGCAGAATGTCTTGACAGGCTTCTCAGGGGCAGTGGTAAGTGTTTATGCCCCTTGCAATTAAGCTGACAGACTTCTTCTTTGGAAGGACCTTCGTATTCTGAAGGCTGCTTTTGAGTGTCCTTGGTTTTTAGCAGGTGACTTCAATGAAACTATGTTGCGAAGTGACAGAAGCAGTGGCTTCATTAACAAGGTGGGTTCAACGGCTTTTAGACTTTTTATTGATGATTGCAACCTAATCGAGTACAACATGTCAGAGGATTTGTACACCTGGTTTCGTGGGGGATCCATGAGTAAACTAGACCGTATTTTTTCTAGTCCTTGTTGTCATTTGCAATTCCCCCTTTTGTCTCTTCGACGGCTTCCAAGAGGGTTCTCTGATCATTGCCCTTTAATCCTAGGGGTTTCACCTGCAGAAAAAGGTTGGATTCCTTTCAAATTCATGGATTGTTGGCTCCATCATCCAAATTTTAAAGATATCGTAAAGGGTATATGGGATGAAGCTTGCAATGAATTTTCAGGTCAGTTCAAGCTCATTAAGAAGCTCAGCTTTATGGCAACTCGGCTCAGACAGTGGAACAGGGTTGGTTTTGGGCATCAGGAGACTGCTT
The DNA here is from genome assembly GCF_951802175.1 of Populus nigra. Classification (NCBI taxonomy): domain Eukaryota; kingdom Viridiplantae; phylum Streptophyta; class Magnoliopsida; order Malpighiales; family Salicaceae; genus Populus; species Populus nigra. Next base: position 23,213,854 of record NC_084856.1, read on the forward strand.
TGTCATTGATCCAAAGCAATATTTCAGCTATAGAAAAGAAATCAGAGTATGGGCAATTATCTACTGTAGAGCAGAACTCACTTGATTCATTGATCAAGAAATAGTGGCAATGTAACTTGCATATAGAAAGCATGTGGCGTCAAAAGTCTCGCCAAATTTGGTGTCGCTTGGGCGATCACAACACGCTTTTCTTCCATCTAGTTGCTAACTTCAGGAGGGCTAAAAACCATCTGCTGAAAGTGGTTCATAATGGTTCTGTTGTGAAGGTTTACCGGTCATAAAAGATGCGGCAGTTAACTTCTTCTCCAACTTATTCAGAAGTCCTGATAGATTCCGAATTGGTTTAGGGCCTATTGGTTTTAAAACACTCTCGGCTTCTTCTTCAGCTAGCTTGGAGCGAGATATCACTTTGGAAGAATTAAAGCAGAGTGTTTGGGATTGTGATGGGAGCAAGAGTCCGGGTCCAGATGGTTTCAATTTCAAATTCTACAGGCTTGCTTGGAATTTCATTGCAGATGATCTGTTAGACCTGGCCAAGAATTTCTTCAAAACAGGTAGGCTTCCAAAAGGAGTCAATCATGCTTATGTTCATCTAATTCCGAAGATAGCTTCCCAGTTGGCTTCAAAGATTTCAGGCCTCTTAGTTTGATTCATGGCATTTACAAGATAATGGCTAAGGTTCTTTCTAGCCGTCTGAAAGCGGTTATGCATGACCTTATCAGTGAGAATCAAACAGCTTTCTTGGCAGGGAGGCAAATAATTGATGGGTTTTTGGTTGCCAATGAAGCAGTTCATTCCTTGAAAAGACACAGAGTGTCGAGCCTTATCTTTAAGGTGGATTTTCACAAAGCTTTCGATAGTGTGCAGTGGGATTATTTAGAGCAGGTTATGAGGCATATGGGTTTTGGTGAAAAATGGATTAATTGGATCAACACTTGCATCTCCACTGCAAAATTATCAGTGCTGATTAATGGATCTCCTTCTAAGGAATTCTTGATGGGTAGTGGGATTCGCCAAGGTGACCCCCTTTCTCCATTCCTTTTTCTAATAGCAGCAGAGGGATTATCTGTTTTGTTTCAAAGAGCAGCTTCAAATGATCTTTTCAAAGGTATCCCTTTTGGAGACAGCTTTTGCCTCAGTCACCTACAATATGCAGACGACACTTTGATCTTCATGCCTGCTAATCTTCATATGGTCAAAACAGTTAAAAGGATCCTGTTGTGGTTCGCTATTTGTTCAGGTTTGCACATTAACTTCCATAAAAGCTCTTTAATTGGCATAAATGTTGGGGAAGATACTTGTGCTAGTATGGCATATTCAGTCTTTTGCAGATTTGATTTCTTGCCTTGCTCTTATCTAGGCATGCCTTTAGGATCCAATCCTAAAAGATTGTCTACATGGAAGCCTATTATTGAGAATTTCAGACGAAAGTTGAGCATGTGGAGAGGTCGTATGCTTAGTATGGCAGGACGTATCTGCCTAATCAAAAGTGTCTTGAGTTCATTGCCAGTATATTATATGTCTTCTTTTCTTATGCCGAAAGGTGTCTGTAATATACTAACATCTATTCAACGAAGATTCTTGTGGTCTGGAGTGGCGAAGCAAAAGAAAATCTGCAAGGTGCAGTGGCGTATTGTTGTGAAAGCTAGAAAAGAAGGAGGCCTCAGGTTGGGTTCTTTAATGTCAAAAAATATATCCATGCTTTTCAAATGGATATGGAGGCTAAGCTTACCAGACCATGCCTTATGGAAACAGGTAACAACCCATCTTTACTCCTCAACTTTCGAGAATGGAATCCCAAAATTGCATAGTCATATTTCCCCATTTTGGAAAGACGTTTTGTCAATCTTGGAACCAAACAATGTCATCGGCTTAGTATTGCGTGAAAACATTAAATTCAAGATTGGAGATGGATCCTCCATCCTTTTCTGGTCTGGCATGTGGATAGGATCAAATGCTTTACGTAGCATTTTCCCTAAGCTTTACCAAATTTCTACTTTTCGGAATGGTTTGGTTAATGAGATGGGTCAATGAGTGAATGATCAATGGCAATGGAATTTGGTTTGGCGTAGGAAGCTCTTATCTTATGAAGAGCAACAATATCATCATTTGCTCTCAATGCTGGAGCCAACGATAATTCGTCAAGGAAAAGATGACAAACTTATATGGCCATGCAATTCTGATGGAAGCTTCTCAGTTAAATCGTGTTGCACCCTAATTGACAATACCTCCTCTGCGACTGATAGAGTCTTCGAAGCCAATGTTTGGATTAAAGGGGCCCCTCTGAAAGTTCAGGTGTTTCTCTGGTTGGCAGTACAGGACAAAATTAGTACAAGAGCTTTTCTCCATTAACGGACTGTTTTGTCTGCCACACAAGCTTCATGTGTCTTTTGCAGCTCAAATTTGGAAACCTCAGAGCATCTTTTTATACATTGTAACTTTTCTAGGAGTGTTTGGATGAAAGTTTTGGATTGGTGGGGTATCCAATGTTGTTTACCGAGAACAATTGACTTGCTGCTTCTGCAGTGGCCCGAAATGGTACATGGCAAATTCCAAAGATCAGCTTGGAGATTAATTTCAAGTAGTACTATTTGGGGTATATGGTTGCTGAGGAACAAAATTGTTTTTGAGGAGGGAACTATAAACTTGTTTGATTGTTTCTCCACCATCCTTCATCGGGTTGCTATTTGGTTGCATACTCAAGATTCAAACTTCAATTATACAGGAAATGACCTCTTAAGATCTTCTGATGGCATCAAATTATGGTGTAATAAGAAATCTTAGGTAGTCTTCTTGTTGTTTGCTGTAGTAGATTAGTTTTTTTCTTTTTTCTTTTTTTTTATATCGCTTGTATTTCTCTTTGGCTATTCGCTTTATGGCCTTCTCAATATACTCTTGATGATTATAAAAAAAAAGTGAGTGCTATAAGGCTACCAAAATATTGTTACAGAACAGTAATGGAGAAAGCTGGATATCCTACTTTTGACTACTTTATACACACCCAACGTTTAACACAAAATAGGACTCTACGACAATAATTGCTGAGAAAGTTGCAGGAAAATAACTTAAATTGACTCCACGATAAAATCATGGAACCTGCACAGGATACGCAGATCATAAAATCATGGAAATGGCCAAAGTGTGTTATAAATGGGACCAAATGTGGGTTGCCCAAACTCACATATCAAACAACAATATTCTACGTAGTGGTTCATAGAATTATCTAAGATGGTGGTAAAAAAAATGGGGGCTTGGATGTTGCTAGCATTATTGGCTTTGGTTGGCGAATGGTGTGGTCGTTGTTATGGGTGTTTGGAGGAAGAGAGAATTGGTCTCTTGGAGATCAAGGCTTTGATCCACCCAGATTACCTTTCTTTGAGAGATTGGGTGGACAGTAGTAATTGCTGTGAGTGGTATGGGATCGAGTGTGATAACACTACAAGGCGAGTGATCCAACTCTCTCTTGGGTATGCAAGGGATCAGAGTTTGGGGGATTGGGTTCTCAACGCATCTTTGTTTCTGCCTTTTAAAGAACTGCAAAGTCTTGATTTGTCCGGTAATGGACTGGTTGGTTGCTCTGAGAATCAAGGTCGGTTCAATGATTCTGTTCTTGTAATCATAAAGTAAATTCATATCATTGTGTGAATCTTATACTGAGATTACGCTGATGAAGTGGCTAGCTGGTGTTTAATGTCAATTATCTTACTTTGATGTGTTTCTCTTCCAGGCTTCGAAGTCCTATCATCAAAACTGAGGAAACTGGAGGTACTGAGGGAGTATTGTTACAGCTGTTATGGTCACTGTTAGTGCAGATTAATTACGGTAGCTGGCAGATGCATGGACACGTGTTAGAGTTCGTTAACAATAGAATAAATCGTGTAATGGCAGGAGGATTACGCACGCAAGAAATAACAGAATCATTCCTCTGTTTTCTTTCAGGTTTACAATACACAAAATGGATACTTCCACTCTATCCTTCTTGACCAAAAACGCAATCTTAATTAAGGCATAAAATCAGTACCTAGCTTCTGACAATTTTCTTTCAGGTTTTCAAGTGCTAGTCTCAGGGTTGAGGAAATTGGAAGAAATTGATCTGAGTTTCAATGAATTGAACGACAGCATTTTATCATGCCTCGGTGGATTTTCAACTCTCAAATCTCTAGATCTATCACGCAACATGTTCACAGGATCAACTGGTCTCAATGGTAAAGTTGTAAATCATTCCTACCTCGGATGGCATTTTCCCTCGTGAGGTTTAATAATTACATGTGTATTAACCCTTAAGTAATTGTTTGGATGAAGCCTTAAAAAGGCTTTATATAATTAATTCTTTATCGAGTGAAATAATTTGAAACTTACATATACACGCTATTAACTTTTGTTCAATTTCTTAATTTATTTTTAAAATAAATGAAGGTGAATATTTAATTAATAAAATTTTAATATTATATTAAAAATTATTTTAATTTAAAAACTTAAGCTATGTCTTGTAACATTATAAATTATTGAATTATTGTAAATAATCATTATTGATTGTTCTCTCTATCACAGGTTTAAGGAAATTAGAAATCTTGAATCTGGAATACACTGACTTCAAGGAAAGCGTTTTGATAGAGTCATTGGGAGCGTTGCCATCCCTCAAGTCTTTATATGCTTGGAGTAAATTTAAACACTTTGGGAAAGGTCAATGACAGTTTTGGTGCCTAAAACAATATGATATTTATATATATATTGATGGATTTATCTGATCTGCTCCACAGGGTTGTGTAATTCGTCTAGCCTTGAAGAAGTGCTCCTCGATTATTCTTCACTCCCAGCAAGCTTTCTTAGGAACATTGGACCCTTGTCTACTCTTAAAGTCCTATCCTTGACCGAAGTTGACTTCAATAGCACTCTACCTGCTCAAGGTAATTAAAAAATCTGATCTTTATACAATTCCATGGAAAGAACTATTGAAGAACCTTACTCCTAATATTTGACATGAACATAGATATTTCTGTTAATATTTGACATTTAGCGAAAGATAAAATCTAGTTTTTTAAATCTCTAAAATTTCTCGTTCCGAGAAAACTTTGAATTAAAAAAATTATGGATATAAATAATCTAAATAACCATTCTCTAATATATATATATATAAAACAAACAAAGCTGTTTAAATATAATCTAAAACCGACCTAGCTAATGAAACAAAATCAACTAAAATTTTAAAACCGTACTTAGCAATTACATAATTGATATATTCATATTCCCTTAACAATGAATATATGGATATATTCTACAGGCTGGTGTCAACTGAAGAATCTTGAAGAGCTATATCTCTCGGGAAACAATCTAAAGGGCGTACTCCCTCCTTGTTTGGGAAATCTATCATCTCTACAAGTCTTGGATGTATCTCGCAATCAATTGGAGGGAAATATTGCCCTTAGTCACCTTTCCCATCTTAAGCAGCTCAGATCCCTCTCAATTAAAAATAACCACTTTCAAGTTCCAATATCATTTGGTTCATTTATGAACCTCTCCAACCTCAAGTTCATTGCTTGCGATAACAATGAGCTAATAGCTGCACCCAGTTTTCAGCCTTTAGTTCCAAAGTTCCAGCTTCGTGTTTTTAGTGCTTCAAACTGTACTTCAAAACCACTCGAGGCTGGATTTCCAAACTTCCTCCAGAGCCAACATGATTTGGTGTTTGTTGATCTATCCCACAACAAATTCGTTGGAGAACCTTTCCCATCTTGGCTGTTTGAGAATAATAGAAAGTTACATCGACTATATTTGAGAGACACCTCAATTACAGGTCCTTTGCAGCTGCCACAACATACAACACCCAACCTTCAGACAGTAGATATTTCTGGCAACACCATACATGGTCAAATTGCAAGGAACATATGTTTGATTTTTCCACGTTTGAAGAACTTCATGATGGCTAACAACAGCCTCACAGGTTGTATTCCTCCTTGTTTTGGGAATATGAGCTCTCTCGGATACTTGGATCTTTCCAACAATCATATGTCTTGTGAACTGCTTGAGCATAATTTGCCAACAGTAGGCTCCTCGTTGTGGTTTTTGAAGCTGTCCAACAACAACTTCAATGGGCGATTACCACCATCTGTGTTCAACATGACTTACCTACTTTACCTCCTTCTAGATGGAAACAAATTTGTAGGAGAAGTACCAGGTACTTTTTCTCTTGAATCATCACTTTTGTGGTTGGATATCAGTAACAATCTTTTGTCAGGCATGCTTCCAAGGGGAATAGGGAACTCTTCAAAATACCTACTTGAGGGAATTGATTTGTCCAGAAATCATTTTGAAGGTACCATTCCAATAGAATATTTCAATTCTTATTGGCTTGAATTTTTAGATCTTTCTGAAAACAGTCTGTCTGGGTCATTGTCGTTGGGCTTCTATACACCATATTTACGCTATGTCCACCTATACGGAAATAGATTGAGCGGTCCACTGCCATAAGATATTTATAATCTCTCTTCGTTGGTGACATTAGATCTCGGCTATAACAACTTAACTGGGCCCATTCCAAATTGGATTGATAGCCTTTCGGAATTGAGCATTTTTGTTCTCAAATCTAATCAATTCAATGGGAAACTTCCTCATCAGTTATGCTTGTTAAGGAAATTAAGCATATTGGATCTTTCAGAAAATAATTTTTCTGGTCTGTTACCCTCATGTTTGAGAAATTTAAATTTTGCGGCATCGGAAGAAAAAACTTTGTATCCCCCTCGTACGGGGATACAAGAAGATGGAAGAGCATTTTCTTTTTATGACGAAACTATGTTGCCAGATATCAGTGTAAAAATATCTGTAGAGCTTACAGCAAAGAAAAATTTCTACACTTACGAAGGCGATATCCTTCGTTACATTTCTGTTATGGATCTTTCTTGTAACAGATTCACTGGAGAAATCCCGACAGAATGGGGAAACTTAAGTGGGATATATGCTCTAAATCTGTCGCAAAATAATCTCACTGGATTGATCCCTCCATCTTTCTCCAATCTGAAGCAGATAGAGAGCTTGGATCTTTCACACAACAACTTGAATGGGAGAATTCCTGCACAACTCGTTGAACTGACCTTTCTAGCTGTTTTCAACGTGTCGTACAATGATTTGTCAGGAAGAACACCGGAGATGAAAAATCAATTTGGTACCTTTGATGAAAGCAGTTATAAAGGGAATCCTCTTCTTTGTGGACCTCCATTGCAAAACAGTTGCGACAAAACAGAATCACCATCAGCGAGAGTGCCTAACGATTTCAATGGAGATGGTGGCTTCATAGACATGTACAGTTTCTATGCCAGCTTTGGTGTGTGTTACATAATTGCGGTGTTGACAATTGCAGCAGTACTGTGCATAAACCCGCATTGGCGACGCAGGTGGTTTTACTTCATTGAAGAATGCATCGACACTTGCTACTGCTTTTTGGCTATAAACTTTCGCAAGTTGTCCAGATTCAGAATGTGATTGGGTCTTATCATGAGCGTGTGGGCTGCTTTCTGAATTTGTTGCAATCCTCTGTGGGGAAGCAGTCGCATTCCAAATCAATGGTTGCTCACAACATGTTTAGCAATTTGCCTGTGAGAAGTGTTCTGTCGAAGTGTCTGGTTCTTGTTGCTTAGCCTTTCTGTTTTGACATGACTTGTGTTTGTCCTTGTGCTTGTATCAGTAATTGTTTGTTTCTTTGTTATGTCTTAATTATGTGGCGTTTTGGTCTTAGATTTGGAGAATGAGCAACCAACCAATATTTCTTGGCTTCTTGTGATTACTATATCCCTAATAATATGGAATTTATTCACAATTGTAATAGTTTACAGTATCGTATTTTCTCAATTAAAAAAATAATTGATAGAACCAAAGGATCATACCAGCAAGGTGAAATGTGGTTCTACAATAATTTTGTTTGCTGAAAGAACACAAGTCTAAACTTAAAACAAGGCAACGGCATAATCTGTCTTCCTTGCAATAATGTGCTTGATTGCTCGTATTTAGACCTCCTCTCCTGTCCTGTTTGCCTCATCCATGCAAAAAGCAAATAAACAAACATAAAGTTCGATACTTTTAATTGAATTGAATTGCCAGTAAGTTCTTTATCCATTTGAACAGAGGATTTAACTTTCATATATACCCTTTTTCATAATATAGTTAACCTAATTTGTCATATCCCATCATTATTTCAACATCCAAATGAAAATGATCTTAACTTGAAGCTTCGGTAACTAAACTCTAAGCAGTTCCGGCTTCCTTAATTACTCTCTCCAGAGGTATCTTCTTCTAGTAGAACTCCAGCCTTCTGACCTCCAAGATGTACTCAATTAGGAAGAATTTGTGTTAGCCCTGCACATATTTTGTATGTTAGCTATCTTACAGTATGTTAGCTTTGTATAGTTGCAGTGGAGATTATAGTATCTTACAGTATGTTAGCTTTGATGAGTTGCAGTTGACAGGATTTACTGGTATCAATAGTAAGTTGCATTCTCTTATACGGTTTCTTTATCAAGAAAATTGAGGACTTTATATCTATTTAACAATCAATATAATGATAGCACTTCATCATGTTTGACTGATCTTTCATCCCTGAAATATAACTTGAGTGCCAATCAATTGAACTTGCATCTTATCAATTCTGAGTGGGCTTTCATCCCTCAAGTCTTTGGATCTATCATATAATATGTTGACAGGATCAGGTATGATACACAGTTTCTACCTAGCTAATTGCTTCACTTGACATTCTCTTAATTACATTGTTTCTTTATCAAGAAAAATGAGGACTTTATATCTATGTAATGATCAATTTAATGATAGCATTTTATCTTGTTTGACTTTAAAGACTTTATATCCATAAATTGTTTTTTTCCAATAAGATCAAAATTAGAATGATTAAAAATTGTTTCTTAATCTTTGAAGGTCACACAACCTATTTTATAATTAACTATGCGTTCATGTATCATTCTTTTTATGTATAATTTGAGAATCATATATCAATTGAACAACAGCATTTCATCAATTCAAATTATCTTGCTTTGATGTGTTTCTCTTCCAGGCTTCGAAGTCCTATCATCAAAACTGAGGAAACTGGAGGTACTTGACCTAACTTCTAACCGATTTAATAATGATAAAAACATTTTATCATGTTTCAATGGGTTGCCTCTCTCAAGTCTTTGGATCTATCAGACAATGGGGTGACAGGAAACAATGGGTTGACAGGAAACAATAGTAAGTTACATTCTCTTGAGAAAATTGAGGACTTTATATCCATTTAGTAATCAATGATAGCATTTCATCATGTTTGACAGCGCTTTCATCTCTAAAGATTAATAAAAATTAGGATGATTAAAAATTACTTCTTGACAATTATTGTGTGAAGCCAGCCACCACCAGCCACCAAGATTGAATTAGAGAATGTGAAACCAGCCACCTAAGGAGTCAACAATGGTGGGAGTCAACAATGGTGGTGAAGCCATCCTTCCTTAGTCATAAATTGTAGGCACCAAACTTGTGCCACTTGCCTTGCCCCTTGTATTTACATGGATGCTTGCCTATAAATAGGCAATGCATCCAAGCATTGTAAACACACCACAAGAGAGAAACAAGAGAGGAAGAGAAGAGTGAGAGAGGGAAAGTAATCCCACAAAATTGTGAGGTATTTGCGAGAGAGTAAGTGAGGTGTTTTCTCCTATTAATAGAGAGATTTCAGTTGTTCTCCTATTAGTAGAGAGAGGTTGTAATTCCCACATTACTTAGTAAAATCCTTCTATACTTGCCCGTGGACGTAGCCAAATTGGGTGAACCACGTAAATTCTTGTGTGTCTAATTTCTCATTTTATCCTATTCTTTGTCTTTTATCTTGTCGGGTTTGCATGTCAGTATCCTAACATATTGTAAGAAACCGTGTAAGAATATAATGGTAGGAGGATTACGTAAGAGTCTCTCAATTCTCTGTTTTCCTTCTTCTCCTCCCCTGCTTCTCACCCTTCTGCTTCATCTTGTCAAGCCAAGCTTAACAGATGATTATATTACAATACACAGAATGGATACTTCCAATCTATCCTTCTTGACAAAAACGCAATCTTAAGGAATAAAAACCATCCCTCATGACCCTTTCTCTCAAGGATACTACTTTAAGTCAACGTAAATTAGTGTTTAGTTTCTTAAAATCTTAATTAATAATATTGAAAGGAATGGCTACTCTGTACCACCACTATTTTCATCGTACCTTTTCTTCTTTCTCTTTCACAAGGACTTTCTTCAATTCGAGCACTCTTGAAGAATTGCATCTAGATCGTACTTCTCTCCCATTAAACTTTCTCCAGAACATTGGAACATTGCCTACTCTTAAAGTATTGTCTGTTGGCCAATGTGACCTTAATGGCACCCTGCCCGCTCAAGGTAAATTAACAACTCTCCATCCACTCAAGATTCTTTCAACACTATCTATTTTGACTATTTCGAGATAAATTGTACATGTTGGTGTGAATTGAAGAATTTGAAGCAGTTAGATCTCTCCGGAAATACTTTTGGAGGTTCACTCCCAGATTGTTTGGGAAACTTGTCATCTCTACAACTATTAGATATTTCTAGTAACCACTTTACTGGAAATATTGCCTCCGGTCCTCTTACAAACCTCATATTCATTGAATCCCTCTCACTATCAAATAACCTCTTTGAAGTTCCCATTTCAATGAAGTCTTTTATGAACCACTCAAGCCTCAAGTTCTTCTCCAGTGAGAACAACAGACTAGTAACAAAACCCATGTCCTTCATGAATTGATTCCAAAGTTCCAACTAGTCTTGTTCCACTTTTATACATATAGTACAACATTAGAAGCAGTCAATGTAGAAATTCACAACTTCCTTTATCACCAATACGACTTAAGAGTCCTTGATCTCTCCTACAACAACATCACTAGAATGTTTTCATCGTGGTTGCTTAAGAACAATACACGATTGGAGCAATTACTTTTTGAGCGAGAACTCCGTTGTTGTTGGTACTTTACAGTTGCAAGATCACCCAAATCCAAATATGAAAGTTATAGATATATCCAACAACCACATGAATGGTCAAATTCCAAACAATATTTGTTTGATCTTTCCAAATTTGTCGAGCTTAACGATGGCCGAGAATGGATTCACAGGTTGTATTCCTTCTTGTTTAGGAAATATCAGCTCTGTGGGAATTTTAGATTTATCCAACAATCAATTGTCCACAAGAAAACTAGAACAACTAACAACAATAATGTTTCTCAAGCTGTCAAACAACAATTTGGGTGGACAAATACTGACCTTGGTGTTCAATTCTTCTGGCCTGTATTTTCTCTATCTAAGTGGTAACAACTTTTGGGGTAAGATACCAGATTTTCCACCACCCTCTTGGAAAATATTTGAATTTCCATGACACAAAACAGGTGAATATTTGAATTTCCATTTTAACAATTGTTATTACCAGCACCATACAGAAGATGACGAGCAAGAAAATTGACCGGATCATGCATGGATTTTAAAAACGCATTTCATGATCAAAAGGACTCTAAAGATGCTGCATACATATGTGAAATGTTGACTCGTGTCTATATAGGTTGAAGGTTAATAATAGGCTAAAATGTATCCAATTGTTTTAGAATAATTTGTCAAAGTGAATTTCATTCCACTAGTTCTTGAATGAATTATTTGATTTGTTCAATCCCTCTCTAAATTTAAATTAGTAATAATCAATTGTAGTGTGACCACTACCAGAAATCGAGCAAATATACAAATGGAAACATCGATATAATTTTTCCTTTGGTAAATTACGGTGAATTTTACCGATAGAATTATCTATTGTTATATCCCTCAGTAAACGCCGGCGAAAACATTTTGTTAGTATATATCAAGGGAATTGCAGTGGAAAAGAAATGAATAAAAAAGACAAACAAATATGATGACGTGAAACTTTTATCAATGGTTTTAGCAACGGAATAAACCATATTGTAACATTCATTCGTAAATATACCGACATAAATAATCCCTTGGTATAGACCAACAAAATTACAAATGATATTACAAAGGGATTCAAAAAGTCAAATCGTACGATGATGTGAAAATTTTTACTAATAGAATTACTGGGGGAATGCCTGACAGAATTATTTCATCGGTAAATTCATCGATAATATTTAATTTATGACCTGGAAATCAACCCTTCTCCCCCCCTCCCCCATTTCTCCTTCTTCTTTATACATTTTTTCTGGAAATAGTCACCCCCTCAATCTCAACACAATTCAACCTTCCACAACAAATTTTTCCACCACAATACTCAGTTAGTTGACATTCATGTTCTTATTCAAATTTTATTAAGGATTCTCCACCTTAAGTAAGCAAATCTATCTTTTTTTTTAATTTAAATATAATTTTGAAATGTTATTTTTTTTTGCATATTTTTGTAGTATATATATTTTGTTCGTGTGTTTACTTATTTTATAATTTTTTTTCTCATACAATTCTGCTGTAAGTTTTTTGATTTGTACATGTTATTGCACCCAACATCGCGGCGACTTTAAAAATCCTATTTGGTGGAGAAAGAATATATTTCTGGCATCTTGTTCTTTGATAAGGAAATGTTTTGTTTGAGGAGTCATCATCTAGTATTATGATCACCAGGAACCTACTTAATCAACAAAGATTATATGGTATGAGACTAGTTACATGTAAGGGAAGATATTATCACCTAGTAATATTTACCTGTGCTAAATGTCAGAAGTTTAGGGGGCAAATTGAAAATCGATGACCTTTAAATTTTTTTGTTTTTTACATTGTTGGTTTTGTTTTAAATTGGTAAGAGTTTGTTGGATGTTGCTATAATGGTCTACTCGTAATATTCCTAACCTTAGCGTCAATGAATATTCAACTACGAATACTTTTAATTCTAGCAATGATAAATATTATATAATAAAAAAAATATTTGATTTTTTGACTCTAAATAAATCAATAAAATAAATTTAAATCAACGCATGAATATTTTCTTATTTTTTCGTGGGTTTGGCCCAGCCTGCGCAGGCTCGACGATTTCCTCCGCTTATATTCTTTCCTTCTGCTCGTCTCTGTCTCCCTCTCGAGCCGTTTTCTCTGGTTCTATCTTCCTGTTTTTGTTCGTTTTCTGGGTTTTGCGTTGTTTTAGTGTTTTTGCTCTCTCCTTCTGTTGCCTTCCCCTCTGGCCTTTCTCTGGCTTCTATAAAGCCACAGAAAGCCTTCTCTTCGTGCCGAAGCACGTTCGTTCCTGTTTGATGAAAAACAGGGGACTACCAGTCCTGCCATTGCAGGACTGTTGGTCACGACAACGTGGCCTTTTGAAATGGTATCGTGGAGAATAGTGGGCAGCTGAGGTAAGAGTCGTGGGTGACTGTCTTTGGCTCATTTCCCTGGATTTTCCAGTTGAATCGGTCCCTGGGTTGAAGAAGGCGATGAATAGTGGAAACGATGACGTTTTCCTGACTTAAATGGATATTTCCAATTTGCCCCCTAAACTTCTAACATTTAGCAATTGGGTCCTTATGGATGTCCCTTTTTAATTTAGGCCCTGGATTAATTGCAATTGAACCCTTGGATTTCAGTGCTATTTACAAAATAGTCATTAGTTTTTAATTTAATCAATTCAATCTTTTATTGACTCTTCAACTTTTAATTCTTTTAAAATTACTCCTGGAAAAATCAATTAATCCCCCTATAGTATCACTGTCTATTCACTTTGATTCTCGGACCCCAAATCAACCCCAAACTTTGGTATTTTTTCAACTAAACTCTTGATTGCATTAATTAATTAAATCAAAGTTTAATTAAGTCCTCAAACTTCCAATTCTTTCAATTTTGACCAAATTAACTCCCAAAATTATAATTTGATCCTTATTAGTCCCCAAACTTTCAATTTTTGTTGTTTTAACCCCATCTTCAATTCATTCATTTTATTTTTATTTTTTTGAAAAATTCAATAATTATGTTATGGCACATGTTATTGTTTGTTTTAAATTTTATAATATTATATTTGTTTGTAAATTGATGAAGCTTATATTAAATTTTTGACTTCAGTGTTTTATAATGAAATAAATAATGGCTTATTTAATGAGATCATTTTATATTTTGTTAATTTTATTGTAGATTTATAATTTTTTATAAATTTGTAGAAATTTGAATTTATGTAGATATATATTTGATAATGAATTAAGAGAACTATTAAAATAGATTAAATAAAATTAAGCTAAACCAATATTTTTGCAAATTTATTTAGTTGACATAGTTAATTAATAAACGTTGTTATCAATATATATTTAAATAAATTTGATATAAATAATGGATGGATCGAGATGAATCTTAGGGGTTGAAGATGATGGATTATTGTAATGAGGTTGAAGATTTTATTAATTATGCATTATTTAACCTGGGAAATATTAGTAGAGGGTGTATTAAATGTTCATGCAAGAGGTGTAAGAATAAAAAAAATCGATTTAGATGTTTTAATGATTCATGTTTTACAAAAAGAGTTCATAGAGAAATACTTGTGTTTTTTATGCACACGGAAAACCATAGGTTTCTTAACATATCGTGGTAGAGATCGGATGATTAAGTCAACTTCTTGTGCTAACAACAAGTATGGAGTTGTAGATGACAATAATAATCCTTATAAGGATATGATTATGAACATGATGAGAATGAATCAAGACTATGTCGGTCAATATTCAATAATATATGAAGAACCTAATGAAGACGCAACTAAGTTTTTTGATTTTTTAAAAGATTCTAGCTAACTATTATGGGATGGGTGCACAAATCCATGAGCCCATGGATAAAAAACTTACTGACGGAATGTGAGTGTAAATATCAACGAGAATTTCTGTCAGTAAAACTGTAAAATCTGGTAGTCGACACTTGTACATTTAACTTCATGGAATGTGAGTGTAAATATCAACAAGAATTTCTGTCAATAAAACTGTAAAATCTGGTAGTGAATACTTGTACATCTAACTCCACCTTCAAAAAACTCATGCATAAATTATAATATATGTCAAACAATAATTAATCAATATTAATTTAAATTAATATATAAACTTAATTAAATCTAACAATTTGTTCATACACCATGAGCATAGAATCTTTTGCCCAAAGATAATGGTAATTAGACCATTAGTGTTGGGGTTGGTTCCAACTTAGCCCTTATAGTTATTCCTAAAATATTTTATATTAGCTTTGCCTTACCTCCTGTACTAACGTTAAATATTCTCTTAACTCTTTTAACAAATGCATGTGGGGGAAAGAAACCTTCACCACCTAAACCCTCCGGTGGCTCGGATGTTAAAAAATCCCATTATCTATTTTGTAGGTCACATTTCCCTATCCATTACCAACCACTCTCCAATCACAGCTACAATTCATTATAAATTACAATACACACACACCTGTGCTTAGCTATGGCTTTAGACAACGTTGAAAACGCAGTGCAAATTGTGATTTATAAAAATTTAATTTTTTTGTTAAAAAATAATTTTTTTTTAATTTTTTGAATTGTTTTGTTGTGCTGATCTTAAAAATAATTTTTTTTTAAAAAAATTATTTTAATGCATTTCAACTTGAAAAAAACTTTAAAAAACAACCGCAACCACATTTTTAAACAAACACTTAATCCTAGCGATATGAATATCCATATGGAGTCGCCGACAGAATCTCCTTATATTACCAATTGAGTGTAAGGGAGAATCTGGCAGAGAGTTTTAGTGTCTCTATTGTAAAATTTAGAATCAGAATCAACTTAATGTTGATCAAATTATTCTTGGAGGCTAATTTAGCAATTTAAGTTTTTGAAATCAATTTGTGAATATTTGTTCATCGGAGTAGCTTATGATAACATATCAGAAATTATTTTAATTCAAAAAACAAAGTTATAAGATGAGATTTTAAGAATTGTTGTACATATATATTATTATACTATTACTATTGAATTTGATAATTAAGTTTGTTTTGGTTGCATTCAAAAGATTTAAATTTTGTGATGAGTGGATGAATTAGTGAATGGACTAAATAAATTAAACAATTTAATTCAGGATAAATTCTGTTGCACGTCGGAAAACACCCCGCGCGCGCGGCGTCGTCCCGTCCTGGCGATGGCGGCTTTTGCTCTCTCTGTTATTTGGAATTGATTTTGTTGGGAGTCGCCACCTAGTATTTAATTAAAGGTTACTAGGAAACCCGGGTTGACTGGTCTTGTCAGAGATTCGCGGTAAGGGACTGATTGTGGTTAGGGAAGGTATTAGCACCCCTAACACACCCTACCTGAGGTAAGCTGCTTCGTGGCTTGATGTGTTAAAGAAGTTTTAGAAATTTTGTCTTTTCATCGGAATTTAGAAATACAACTTCCGTACAAGTTTGTACTTCTACACCGTGATCCAATCAAAATATTAAATCCTTCTTTATTCTTTTGCCGTCTCCTTGTAAAAAGATCCCTGAAATAAATACAAACATGCATTTTTTCTTTTTCTTGTTGTTTTGTTTTTTTATAATTCAATAATGATAAAAAAAATACAAACACAAACACACATTTTTTATTATATTTTTCTCTTCTTTTGTTTTCTTTTTTTCTTTTTCCTTTTTTTTCTTTTTTTTTCTTTTTTTCTTTTTTTTTTACATCCACAATACAAATTATAAAATTCAAAAATAAATAAAAATTACATCAAATAATTTACAATTTTACAAAATAGTCCCCCAAACAGTCCGAAATTACAAAGAAACCACTGGAACTGCAAGATTTCATCCGCAGGAACGCTGGCGGCGCGTGGGTTCACGCGCCGCGGGGAAAACAGCCGGCCAAGTTTCTTCTTCGCTCCTCTTCTACAATGCTGGCGACGCCGTGACCTGCAAAACAACAAAGAAACGCAACAATCACAGGCAGTTGATTTTAGTTTCTTTTATTTCAGATTTGTTCTTCTCGGGTCCTTTAGATCTGCTCCGGGTCAGCTGTTATGGGTTCATCTTCTTCTCTTCTGCTTCGGCGAGATTGGCGACCGGCGGTGAAGGAGATGAAGAAAACGGCGGGGTTGCTGCAGGAGGAATCTGCTGCACGGGGAGGCGCCGCCGCTGCTGGAAGAAAACGAAATCCAAGGCAGAGGGGCTAGCGTCCGATCTCTGTTTTTGGAGGAGAAGGCGGCTCGCTTGGCTGGTCCGAATGTTGCTGTCGCTGCCACCACCGGGGGAAAAGAGACTGTTGTTGGCCGGTGTCCACGGCGGCTGAGGAGATCGGGTCTGCTGCTGCTAACGGCGAGGGAGGAAGGGCGTGGGGAACAACTGAGAAAGGGAAGATGTCGCTGCTGATGGCGAAGAAGATGGGTTTGTCTTGGCTCGCAGCTGGGGAGAAAGATGGTCGGCCGAGAGAGGGGAAGCCTTTGGCGTGCGGCGGCCGAGGGTTGGTGTTGATGGAGGAGCTGGGTCTGCTCGGGTTGGATGAAGAGGGTCCGGCTGGAAGAGGAAAAATGGTGGCTGAGCTGCTTGGTGAGGGAGAAGACCGAGGAAGGGAAGATGAGCATAAACGGGGTGAAGAAGATGAAACAAAAATCCAGCCCTGGGGGGAGACGGCCGGCCGAGGAAGAAGATGAAAATTTAATGTTTTTGTTGGGGGAGGCGGCTGCTGTAGGAAGAAGAAGATTAAGTTTTTTAGGGTTTGTTCTTCTCTTTTTTTTTTGTCAAAATTACCCCCCCAGGTTTTGAGTTAAAGGTTGCTATTTATAGGCAGATTATTTTTCGGGCTTCAAAATTGGTCCCTCAAGTTTTGTGTTTGGCCCCTTAATTTCAATCAATTCATTTGGTAAAAATTAAATTGGGTCTCTTAAAATTTTGATTTTTCAATTAAGTCTAAATTAAGCTCCCAAACTTAATTTTCACCAATTAAGCCCTCCAATTAATTTTGACCCGCTTAAAGTATAATTAAGTCCTTGCACTTAATTAACTCCTTCAATTGGACCTAAATTAATTCTTGAACATAATTAAAATTCAATTTGGCCCATGATTAAATCAAATTGGCCCATTAAAAATTTAATTATGCCATTGAACTTAATTTTCATGCAAATTCGTCCAATACTCATTTAATTTGACCTTTGAATTTGCATTTTTCTATTTTTGGGCATAACAGCATACACTTGGCCCTTGAAATTCTTCTGAAAATTGCAGCTTGATTTTCGCCTATTTTTGCAGCCTTTATTTTATTTATTTTATTTTGATTTTTTATTTTTTTTTATTTTTTTGGAAAAAAGAGAATTTTGGGGAATCACCCAAAATTGGGTGATGACAGTTGCCCCCCTCTTTACAATGCTTACGGTAGAAAGTCTTGTAAAAGACTTTAGATAGTAAGCGTTGTAAAGAAGAAAAAAAGGATGAGATATGGTTGACTCATCTTGTTGAGGAATGATGAATCCTCTTGAGGGTTAGAAAGCGCACTCGAAAGGAGGTAGGGTTAGAAAGACACACTACCTAAAAGGTTAGGACTCGAGGGAGCTCTTAAAAAGAGGCAGGGTTGGACAACGCACTACCTAAGATGGTTGATGGCTCTAAGGCGCACTCAAAGGGAGGTAGAGTTGGAAAACACACTACCTAAGGTGTGAGGGCTCTAAGGCGCATTAAAAAAGAGGCAGGGTTGGAAAACACACTACCTAAGGTGGTCGGTGGCTTGAAGGCGCACTAAAAAGGGAGGTATGGTTGGAAAACACGCTACCTAAGGTGGTTGATGGCTCTAAGGCGCACTAAAAAGGAGGTACGGTTGGAAAACACACTACCTAAGGTGGTTGAAGGCTCTAAGGCGCACTCAAAAGGAGGCAGGGTTGGAAAACACACTACCTAAGGTGGTTGGTAGCTCGAAGGCACAATAAACAGGAGGTATGGTTGGAAAACACATTACCTAAGGTGTGATGGCTCGAAGACACATTAAAAAGGAGGCAGGGTTAGGAAAACACGCTACCTAAGGTGTGATGGCTCGAAGGAACATTAAAAAGGAGGTATGGTTGGAAAACACGCTACCTAAGGTGTGATGGCTCGAAGGCACATTAAAAAGGAGGTATGGTTGGAAAACACACTACCTAAGATGTGATGGCTTGAAGGCACATTAAAAAGGAGGCAGGGTTAAGAAAACACGCTACCTAAGGTGTGATGGCTCGAAGGCACATTAAAAAGGAGGTATGGTTGGAAAACACGCTACCTAAGGTGTGATGGCTCGAAGGCACATTAAAAAGGAGGTATGGTTGGAAAACACACTACCTAAGATGTAAGGGCTCTAAGGCGCACTAAAGGAGGCAGGGTTGGAAAACACACTACCTAAGGTGGTTAATGGCTCTAAGGCGCACTAAAAAGGAGGTATGGTTAGAAAACACGCTACCTAAGGTGTGGTGGCTCGAAGACACATTAAAAAGGAGGCATGGTTGGAAAACACACTACCTAAGAGGTAAGGGCTCTAAGGCGCACTAAAAGGAGGTAAGGTTGGAAAACACACTACCAAAGAGGTAAGGGCTCTAAGGCGCTCTAAAAAGGAGGTAAGGTTGGAAAACACGCTACCTAAAGTGGTTGATGGCTCTAAGGCGCACTAAAAAGGGGTAGAGTTGGAAAACGCACTACCTAAGGTGGTTGAAGGCTCTAAGGCGCACTCAAAAGGAGGTATGGTTAGAAAACACACTACCTAAGGTGGTTGGTGGCTCGAAGGCACACTAAAAAGAGGTATGGTTAGAAAACACACTACCTAAGATGGTTAATGGCTCGAAGGCACACTAAAAGGAGGTAAGGTTGGAAAACACACTACCTAAGATGGTTAATGGCTCGAAGGCACACTAAAAGGAGGTAAGGTTGGAAAACACACTACCAAAGAGGTAAGGGCTCTAAGGCGCTCTAAAAAGGAGGTATGGTTGGGAAACACACTACCTACGGTGGTTAATGGCTCTAAGGCGCACTAAAAAGGAGGTATGGTTGGAAAACACACTACCGAAGGTGTGATGGCTCGAAGGCCTACTAAAAAGGAGGTATGGTTGGAAAACACACTACCTAAGATGTGAGGGCTCGAAAGCCCACTCGAAAAAGGAAGTAGGGTTGGAAAACACGCTACCTAAGGTGTGAGGGCTCGAAGGCCCACTCTTAAGGAAGATAGACAGGGCTAGAAAGCATACTATCTAAATGGTAAGGGCTTAACAGCCCACTCAAAAGGAGGCAGGGTTAGAGAACACACTACCTAAGAGGTGAGGGCTCGAAAGCCCACTCAAAAAAGGGTGATTGTGAGACACTAATATGTCAAGATGAAGGTTATGCATCATGATCAATATGCATGTATACTTACCTGAGAAATGTAGGTCCCCTTTTCTTCATGGAGTTTTCCTTTCTTCATGGAGTTCTCATTTTCTCAAAAGTTTGAGTCTTTGATAGTAAGCTTTGATGGCTGCTCTCGCTCTTGCTTACTCGAGTCATATCTTGTGATCTTGACCCCTAGAAAAGACTCGATGTCATTATACTTCTTTGTCCACCGCCCCTTTATCTTGAGGGTTGCCAATTTTGCCCAATAATTTCTCAGAAAGGGGATCATGGAGCCAACTCTACCATATGTTTTTGATTGCCCCTAGCTTGATCACGCCCCCAAGTATTCAAATCAGGTTTGGGGATGAGGCGATGTGAAAGAAGGTTTGGCTATTTACAAAGAGTTGTTTTCATGCAGAATTTCTGGAATTTCAAAGCTATTCCAGACACAGAAATCATTTTGATGTTTGTTCAAAGCAAACTCATTCTGAAGAAATTCAAGTGATTCCTATAGAGAGGTTTTCAGAAGTGATGAAAACTTTTTGTTTTGATTTTTGGTGAAAAACATGAAGTGACATCTGGTTGGTCACAAAATGTTGAAATTTCAATTTGGGGGTTATTGAGAACTGTCTTTCGACGAAAATGTGAAGAATATGAAGTGACATCTGGTGGGTCACAAAAGGTTTGAATTTTCAATTTTAGGGTTATTGAGAACCGTCTTTAAAGCATTCATTTTGTTTGCATGAATAATGATTTTGCTTGCATGAGAAAGCGCTGCCTACCGATCCAGATTGCTTGCCTTTGATCAGAAAGGGCTTGATTAGGCACGTAACATAGGCTTTGGCTCTTGGCTATGAAGAAAAGGATATTTGTAGGCTCAAAAGGTGTTTAAGGGACTTTAAGACTAAGGATCACTTGTGCTTATATCCCAAACTCTTTTTTTTCATACATTTCTGGACCTTGGAATTGATTTGTAAAATGGTCCACGGTGCCCCCCAGTGTTGGGCTTGGGCTCTTTCTCATTTTTTTCTTCATTTGATTTTGAGCATCATTGCATTGGCTTTTTTTGCTCCAAATTTTTGGATCATTTGGATTTTTTTTTCATGCCCCCCAGCTTTGTATGGGCATCTTTGATGATTGAGAATTTTCTTTTATGCCCCCCAGTATTGTTCGGGCACTTTCAATCGTTGAGGTTTTTCATGCCCCCAAGAGTTATTTGGGCACTTTCAATCATTGAGAATTTTTTTGGCACTTGCCCCCCAGTGTAGGGTGTGATCCTAGCCAAGGTTATTTTTCAAGAAAAATACAAGAAAAATACATTAGGCTCAAAAGGGGACTGCAAAGGATATATTTTAGCCTTGTGAAAGGATTATCAAAGATGGCCTTTCTTCATCTCAAATGCATGCAATTAGGATCGGTAAGCCTTACTTTCATGCGAGTATGCAGAGTGATTTCTCATTTTCATGCAACCAAAACTCAACTTTAGAGTCACTTCATTGTGTTTTTGTTTGGGTTTTTTTAGGTGTATGGTTACCTTTCTAAAGAATCACCTGAATTTCCAGAATTCGTTTGTTTCAGACAAACATCAACATGATTTCTATTTTCTTGTACTAAACTTTGATTTCCCAAAAATCCTTGTGAAAACATGGGATCATGCTTGTTGTTTTGGGAAAAAGGAAAAACACCAAAGAATTCTTGGTGCAGTGGTTTTGTAAATACAAAGGTGTGCTCAGTATGTTATTTGCATGAACATAAAAAAAGAAAACACATGATTTTATTTACAGGAAAGGCTCATTGGACAGGGAAAATCTTGTGGAATTTTGAGCCAAATTACCGACAAAAACTGGAATAGGTTGAAAAAATCAAGAAACTTTTGCAGGCATGATCAAGCAAGGGTAGCAACTGGCTCGCCATTTTACGGTGCAACTCCCCTTCGGATTGTGTCAAGGCTTTTGATCAATTTTTTTTAGGCAGAACAAGAACAGACTCCATTCTGCCACGGAGGTGCAATTCCCCTTCGGATTGTGTTTAGGCTCTTGACCATGTTTCTTTGGGCTGAGTTATTGTTGGGGTTTGAACAAAGATGATAGGTCAATTGGAAGGAATCAGTTTTTGCTCGAGTAAGCTAGAGGCGAGTCGAGCTTTTGTTCAGAAACTCCAACTTTTTTTTGCTCAACTCTGTGGATTTACGGCGAGCACACTCTGTATCTCCAATGTTTTTTGCTCAAAATTGGGTGATGCAAACTCATAGGAGACTCACTTTTTATTCTGGTGTATGCATGAAAAAATGTATGAACATGCAATCTATATGATGAACTTGCCCTTCGAGGGGTGACATATGATCGTCACTTTTGTATGATGAAACAAGAATCTTGATTCTTGCCCAAACTCTACAATGAAAATTTTCAGAGTGACGATCATTCTGTCACCCACAAGTCTTGAATTCAAGATGTTTCAAGAAGGGTTCGCCCCAATGCAGATAAATGATAGCACATACAACTTAAGGACAGGTTCTATTGATTATGTGAACATGGGTAGGTTTTCTACCAAGTCTCAAAAGGGTCTATGAACTGCCCAGTGACCACCTTGCGTGAAGGCAGTATAAGGGTTTACAAGGAATGGTTGGGGCACCATGTGACCGCCATTATCGAGTAAACACTCAGCTCATAGTTGGATGTTTCACAAATCTGAACCCCGACTGAAAGTCATGAGGCAGACCGCTACTCCCCACCTAGCTTAGAAGCTTGTGTGTGCTTTCAAAAATAAATACAAGTGATGCATGAAACAATTCTAAAAATGCATGGATAAATTAAAACGAGACAAAAATAACAAAATTTAAACACATCAAATACACAAAGCTTAGTCCAATGTTGTTAGAAACAATACCTCCCCAGTGGAGTCGCCATTCTGTCGCACGTCGGAAAACACCCCGCGCGCGCGGCGTCGTCCCGTCCTGGCGATGGCGGCTTTTGCTCTCTCTGTTATTTGGAATTGATTTTGTTGGGAGTCGCCACCTAGTATTTAATTAAAGGTTACTAGGAAACCCGGGTTGACTGGTCTTGTCAGAGATTCGCGGTAAGGGACTGATTGTGGTTAGGGAAGGTATTAGCACCCCTAACACACCCTACCTGAGGTAAGCTGCTTCGTGGCTTGATGTGTTAAAGAAGTTTTAGAAATTTTGTCTTTTCATCGGAATTTAGAAATACAACTTCCGTACAAGTTTGTACTTCTACACCGTGATCCAATCAAAATATTAAATCCTTCTTTATTCTTTTGCCGTCTCCTTGTAAAAAGATCCCTGAAATAAATACAAACATGCATTTTTTCTTTTTCTTGTTGTTTTGTTTTTTTATAATTCAATAATGATAAAAAAAATACAAACACAAACACACATTTTTTATTATATTTTTCTCTTCTTTTGTTTTCTTTTTTTCTTTTTCCTTTTTTTTTTCTTTTTTTTTCTTTTTTTCTTTTTTTTTTACATCCACAATACAAATTATAAAATTCAAAAATAAATAAAAATTACATCAAATAATTTACAATTTTACAAAATAGTCCCCCAAACAGTCCGAAATTACAAAGAAACCACTGGAACTGAAAGATTTCATCCGCAGGAACGCTGGCGGCGCGTGGGTTCACGCGCCGCGGGGAAAACAGCCGGCCAAGTTTCTTCTTCGCTCCTCTTCTGCAACGCTGGCGACGCCGTGACCTGCAAAACAACAAAGAAACGCAACAATCACAGGCAGTTGATTTTAGTTTCTTTTATTTCAGATTTGTTCTTCTCGGGTCCTTTAGATCTGCTCCGGGTCAGCTGTTATGGGTTCATCTTCTTCTCTTCTGCTTCGGCGAGATTGGCGACCGGCGGTGAAGGAGATGAAGAAAACGGCGGGGTTGCTGCAGGAGGAATCTGCTGCACGGGGAGGCGCCGCCGCTGCTGGAAGAAAACGAAATCCAAGGCAGAGGGGCTAGCGTCCGATCTCTGTTTTTGGAGGAGAAGGCGGCTCGCTTGGCTGGTCCGAATGTTGCTGTCGCTGCCACCACCGGGGGAAAAGAGACTGTTGTTGGCCGGTGTCCACGGCGGCTGAGGAGATCGGGTCTGCTGCTGCTAACGGCGAGGGAGGAAGGGCGTGGGGAACAGCTGAGAAAGGGAAGATGTCGCTGCTGATGGCGAAGAAGATGGGTTTGTCTTGGCTCGCAGCTGGGGAGAAAGATGGTCGGCCGAGAGAGGGGAAGCCTTTGGCGTGCGGCGGCCGAGGGTTGGTGTTGATGGAGAAGCTGGGTCTGCTCGGGTTGGATGAAGAGGGTCCGGCTGGAAGAGGAAAAATGGTGGTTGAGCTGCTTGGTGAGGGAGAAGACCGAGGAAGGGAAGATGAGCATAAACGGGGTGAAGAAGATGAAACAAAAATCCAGCCCTGGGGGGAGACGGCCGGCCGAGGAAGAAGATGAAAATTTAATGTTTTTGTTAGGGGAGGCGGCTGCTGCAGGAAGAAGAAGATTAAGTTTTTTAGGGTTAGGTTTTTTAGGGTTTGTTCTTCTCTTTTTTTTTGGTCAAAATTACGCCCCCAGGTTTTGAGTTAAAGGTTGCTATTTATAGGCAGATTATTTTTCGGGCTTTGTCGCACGTTAAAAAAAAATCCGCGCGCGACGTCGGCTGGCGATCTTTCATTTCTCGTTTGCTTTGATTACATCGTTGGGAGTCGCCACCTAGTAATTTATTGAAGGCTACTAGGAAACCTGGGTATACTGGTCTTGTCAGAGATTCACAGGAAAGGGACTGGTTGTGGTTAGGGAAGATATTAGCACCCCTAACGCACCCTACTTGAGGTAAGCTGCTTCGTGGACTTGATGTGTTTTTTTAAAAAATAAAATTTTAACCCAATTCTAAGGCTTTGATAAATCAGTTATTGGTTCCCAAAATAAATGTAGATACATGTTCTACATTTTTATAGGAAAGACAACATGATTTTTATCTGTCCTTTAGATATTTGTGCATATAAATTAAAACATTAAATTCATTTTTTTCTTTTGATTCAATAACATACATGAAAACAAATACACAAACACACACATCTCTTTTTTTTATTATTATCTTCTCTTTCTTTTCTTTTCTTTTCCTTTTTTTTGTTCTTTTTGTACATCACATTACAAAATTATAAAAAATTTAACACTAAACAAAAATTACATTACATAATTTAAAAATTACAAAATAGTCCCTAAAATCCATAACAATGCTGGGAAGCCCTTCTGGAACAGCCGGAACAGTGGCGGCGCGTCTTCCCACGCGCCATCGCCACTGGCGGCGCGTGGGTTCACGCGCCGCCGCACAAAAACTTGGAAGCCGGGTGGATCTGGCTCAGTTTCATCTCCTCTTCCCTTCCCTGCTGGTTGTGAGGAACACAATCACCTGCAATCACAACCAAAATCACAACAACACAGTCGATTTTAGTTTTTTTTTATTTGTTTCCAAATCCGCCTCCCTCCCTTCTCCTGTTTTAGATCTGCTCTCTTCTGGTTTCTCTCTCTCTTGATTCGTATATTTTTCTTCTGCAGGTAACAGATCCGGCGGTTGGGTAGCTTCGGGCTACTGTTTGGTCATTACTGTTGAGGAGACCGGAGGAGGGTGATGGCTCAGCCGGTGCTTGGTGGGGAAGGAGACGTTGCTGGACGGTGGGGCCGAGAGAGGAAGGACCGCTACTGGCCGGTGAGGGAGACCGTGGGTTTGTGGGCACCGCTGCTGGAGAAGGACTGCTGCTGACCGGTTGAAGGAGATGACGAAGAGAGTGGGGGCTGTTGCTGGGTTCGTCTGCCGCTGGAGGAGAAAGGAACTGTTGGGCGGTGGCTGGTGAAGATGGAGACTGTGGATCTGTGGTCGGGTCTGTTCGTTGACCCGGAGAGGGAGGTCGATGGGTCGGCTGAGAGAGGAGGAGATGACCAGGTCTGTGGGGATGAGGGATGGAGATCAGCGGTGGCTGGTTCTCTGGTTTGGGAGAAGAAGCTGGGAAAGATGGGCTGTGTGTTGATGACTGGGCTGTGGGAGAAAGAAGGAAAATGAGAGCTGGTCTTCTTCTCAGTCGGCTCCAGGGAGAACCAAAGGAAGTGAGGGGTTGGTCTTGGTTTTTTCGCTGAGGAGAAGGGGAGATGGTGGAAACGCAGATGGTAAGCGGCGGCTGGAAGCTGTGAGAAAGAAAAAAAATGGCCAGCGGGAGGGGGCGGCTGCTGGCTTTGAAAGTGATAGGTTTAGGGTTAGGGTTTTTTTTTTGTGTTTTTCTCTAATGTTTCAAAATTACCCTCCCCCCCTAAAACAAATCAGTGTAGCTTAATATTTATAGGAAAAGTTTTGCTAGGTTTTCAAACTAGTCCCTCAACTTTCCTTTCCTTCTCTTTTCCTCTTTTTTTTGTAAATTTTGATTTTTCTTATTGTTTTGTATTTTTGAAAGCGAGCAAATATCAACATCGACTCAATGCGGAAAATCAATGATTTTAAAAAATGACGCGTGAAAAGTTGAACGCGTTCCAAATATCTTTGAAAATTTAAATTCTTTTGAGATGATGCTAAAAATAATAAAAACGATGCAAATGTATTAAAAACGTATTTTTTTGGATTTTCAATGCTTTTCACTATTTTTGGATTTTTTCTGAAAATTTATTAAAACATGGGTCAAAAATTGGGTAGCAACAGGCTTCAAAATTGGTCCCTCAAGTTTTGTGTTTGGCCCCTTAATTTCAATCAATTCATTTGGTAAAAATTAAATTGGGTCTCTTAAAATTCTGATTTTTCAATTAAGTCTAAATTAAGCTCCCAAACTTAATTTTCACCAATTAAGCCCTCCAATTAATTTTGACCCGCTTAAAGTATAATTAAGTCCTTGCACTTAATTAACTCCTTCAATTGGACCTAAATTAATTCTTGAACATAATTAAAATTCAATTTGGCCCATGATTAAATCAAATTGGCCCATTAAAAATTTAATTATGCCATTGAACTTAATTTTCATGCAAATTCGTCCAATACTCATTTAATTTGACATTTGAATTTGCATTTTTCTATTTTTGGGCATAACAGCATACACTTGACCCTTGAAATTCTTCTGAAAATTGCAGCTTGATTTTCGCCTATTTTTGCAGCCTTTATTTTATTTATTTTATTTTGATTTTTTATTTTTTTTTATTTTTTTGGAAAAAA
Source organism: Populus nigra (assembly GCF_951802175.1). Classification (NCBI taxonomy): domain Eukaryota; kingdom Viridiplantae; phylum Streptophyta; class Magnoliopsida; order Malpighiales; family Salicaceae; genus Populus; species Populus nigra. Next base: position 23,241,320 of record NC_084856.1, read on the forward strand.
AAAGAATTTTGGGGAATCACCCAAAATTGGGTGATGACAATGACGTTAAATTTTTATTCAGATACTAATGACACTTTAACTTACAGTTTAGTCTACTATTATTATTCCTAAAATATTTTATATTACCTTTGCCATAACACATGCGATAACGTCATATATTCTCCTTTTTTTTTCAACTCATTAATCAAATGGGAAAAGAAAATAAATAAATTCACCACCTAAACACTCTGGTGGCTCAGATTTTTATTCAGTCCAGTCTTGTGCTTAGCTGTGGATTTATTCTTAGTGATGAATGTCCACATGGAGCCACCAACGTAATCTCTTTTATAATAGCACCGACTGAGAATGTGTTTGGGAACGCGGTTCAAACCGCGTTTCCAAAAAAATTATTTTTTTTGTTAAAATTTAATGTGGTTTGTACGTTTTGAATCATTTTGATATACTAATATCAAAAATAATTTTTAAAAAATAAAAAAAATCATTGGTATGTATTTTGGTACAAAATATTATTTGAAAAACAACCACTACCACGCTGCCAAATACATTCTGAATGCAAGGGAAAGTCTAGCAGTAAGTTCTAGTGTCTCCAACGTGAAATTTAGAATCCAACTTAATGTTTATCAAATCATTCTTGACAGTGAACACTTGTATATCTAACTCCACCTTCAAAAAACTCATGCATAAATTATAATATATGTCAAACAATAATTAATCAATATTAATTTAAATTAATGTATAAACTAAATTAAATCTAACAATTTGTTCATATATACACCATGAACATAGAATCTTTTGCCCAAAGATAATGGTAATTAGACCATTAGTCTTGGGGTTGGTTACAATTTAGCCCTTATAGTTTTTCCTAAAATATTTTATATCAGCTTTGTCTTACCTCCTGTACATAACGTTAAATATTCTCTAACTCTTTTAACAACTGCATGTGGGGAAAGAAACCTTCACCACCCAAACCCTCCGGTGGCTCGGATGTTAAAAAATATTCCCATTATCTATTTTGTAGGTCACATTTCCCTATCCATTACCAACCAACCACTAATCACTGCTACAACTCATTATAAATTACAATACACACACACACACCTGTGCTTAGCTATGGCTTTAATCTTAGCGATATGAATGTCCATATGGAGTCGCCGACGGAATCTCCTTATATTACCAATTGAGTGTAAGGGAGAATCTGGCAGAGGGCTCTGGTGTCTCTATTATGAGATTTAGAATCAGAATCAACTTAATGTTGATCAAATTATTCTTGGAGGCTAAGTTTTTAAAATCAATTTGTGAATATTTGTTCATCGGAGGAGCTCATGATAACATATCAGAAATTGTCTTAATTCAAAAAACGAAGTTATAAGATGAGATTTTAAGAATTGTTGTACACGCTATTATAGTATTACGATTGAATTTGATAATTAATTAAGTTTTGGTTGCTTTCAAAAGATTTAAATTTTGTGATGAGTGGATGAACTAGCGAATGGACTAAATAAATTAAACAATTTATTCAAGGATAATGACGTCAAATTTTTATTCAGATACTAATTAATGACAGCTTCAACCGATAGGTTACGGGCGGGCTTGGATACAGTTTAGTCTGCTATTATTATTCCTAAAATATTTTATATTACCTTTGCCATAACACATGCGATAACGTCATATATTCTCCTTTTCTTCAACTCATTAATCAAATGGGGAAAAGAAAAGAAAAGAAAAGGTCACCGCCTAAACACTCCGGCGGCTCAGATACTAGAAAAATCTATTACGTGCTCTGTAGGTCTTGTGCTTAGCTGTGGCTTTATTCTTAGTGATATGCATGTCCACATGGAGCCACCAACGTGATCTCTTTTATAATAGCACCGACTGGATGCAAGGGAAAGTCTAGCTGTAAGTTCTAGTGTCTCCAACGTGAAATTTAGAATCCAACTTAATGCTTATGATCAAATCATTCTTCAAGTTTAATCCAGCCATTCAAGTTTTTGACATCAAATTTGTGAGCTATTTGTTAATTTTTCAACCTTACTCTTCATCTAACTTAGAGTTTAAAATTAACTCGAATGAGAGTTATTAATCTAATTGACTTGACATATTTAAATATCATGGTTTGATTTAAAAAAAAATTCAAGATAATATTTTTTAATATTAAAATAATGACACATTGAATTAACTCAAATTTCATGATTTGACCCATCAAACTCGTGACTTATATCATAAATTTAATTTAATAACGTTGTTTTTCTTAACTATTTTTATTTGAATATAAACTAAATACAGAAATATTTATTTGATAATGTGATAATCTCATAAAAATAAAGTAAAAATAAAAATAATTATAAAAATTAATCTAAGATTAAAAAATATTTTGAATGAAACTAAAAAAAAAAAAGAACCGCTCCTCTAATGTTCATTTCTCCCGGTTCTTTTAGTTTCTAGTTAAAGTTAATTAACCATGCCAACCCCAATAAAGTTCTTTTAATAATTTAATTTTAAATCGACAGAAACCTTGTTAATTAAATAATAGTATTGATTTGTTAATTAAAAAATTCCACCAACTAAACACTCTAGCGGCTAAGATATTAAAAAATTCCATTACATACTTCATCGTATATATCCACAATTGATTATAATTATTTTATTTATTTGTTTATGTGAGTTGTTTGGGTAACCTGTACGTACCTTAATTAATTTTTATAAATTTTAAAGTTAAAATAAGTCTTTAATAACCATTAATATTAACAACTATAAAAAAACAAACTTTTTAATTTTAAATTTTTATCACTTAACCACCACTTATATAATTACAAATAATATTTTTTCTTACGATTGATTATAAGTTACAAGATATAAGTAATACTTTTTCTTAGCTGAGGCTTTAATCTTAGTGATATGAATGTCCATATGGAATCACCAACGTAATCTCTTTATATTACCAACTGAATCCAACATAATGATATATCATTTTTAGAGTTTCATTTAATAAATTAAGTTCTTAGAAATAAATTTGTGACGGTTTGTCTATTAGAGTCTATCTTAACATGTTAAAAACTATCTTAATTCAAAGAATTAAATTATTAGATGAGATATTAATAATGGTTTTAGATGTTATTCCAACTAAATTTGATAATTAAGTGGCTTTGAATTCTATCTAATGGATGAGATTTCTATCATGATCATATATGAAATGAAAAAAACCAACTCATCTAAAATTTAATTTATTAAACAATGCCTAATGAAAATATTTTTGAAATTAAAAATTGTACAACTCGTTATATTGTGCTGATATTTTTTAAATTTATTTAAAATATGATGTAGACAATCATTTCACCTAAAAAAAACATAGATTGTGGAACAAATTCCAACTTTAATTATATATTAATTCACCAACAGCCCAAAACTTCGTGGTTAGGCATCTATTAGACTAGCTAGAAAATTGTATGCGAGCATATTAAATTTCTCAAGAATCAAAGGAGTTAACCTAACTCGCTAGTTACTTGAAGATTAAAGAAAGAAACAATGAGAGCAAAGGAAAGAGTAGTGTGTATCTATATATCACATCGAGTTGAAGAGCTAAAGATATACAAATCGAAAAGAGTGAGAGAGGCTGCACACAGCATCTCAGTACTATTGCTTCTAGGAAAGTGGCTCTGCTGCTGCTTGAACCACACAGTTGCCCTTCTCCAGTACAGGCCAAGGTGCGTGCTCTGGTTTGCTTAATTTGCTCATTAATTAGTTTTGTTTTCTCTCCATCCATGTTTCTTTTTCCTTCCATAATATTTGATACACTAAGACGAACGGTTCAAGGGGAATGTCATGAACGTAGCCTCTCACTCTGAAACTCTAGTTCTAATTTCTTTTGGCTCTTAATTAGTAAATCAGCAAGTGCAACACTTGAAACGAGTTAATTTTCTCCTTTCCTCTGCTATGAAAGGAAAATTGTTGTTAAAATCACCATGAGAAAGCTGAGGACAGTAGCTCCTGGTTAAGGAGGATGCTACTTTTTTTACTACGTACTAGGTCGTTAATTAGAAGTAAAATTATACAGTACTAACTATGAATCTATAAATCTTGATGTGGATAACATGTCTTTTATGATCAGATTGAAGAGATAAACTTTGTCTCGTTGAGCTAAATCTGACCTGAAAATAAAAGATGATCGTTAAAAAGAACACAACTAGTAGATGTAAGCTTGTTAGATGAAGAGCCATGGATATATATATTATAATTTTATGTACTTGCTGAGGGCATTTGATTTTCCTAAAATATTTTATAAAATAATATATGTTTTAGATGCCAATCTCTCCTTCCCTTTTCTTTTGCCTCTCCCTCCTCCCCTTTCCCTTGAAGACTATTTTAGATATCACATGTAAATTTAACGGATCTATAATATACTTAATGTTCACGTACTAATTAATTAGTTTTTAGAACTAGACTCGCTATTCAATTCATTTTATTTATAGGGACTAATTTATAATTTATTCATTTGGAGAACAAGACTTGAAATCAGATTCTTGAGAAGCAAATATTAATGGCAAATGTTACTATATATATATTGTCTTTGATTACGAAAGCAAAAACTTCAAACGCATAACTTTTTTTATATATTAATTTTTACATAATTCTTTAATTAAGAAAATAAGTTACTTTTTCCTGTCGTATAATCTTAATTTTTGAGAAATTGTTTTTATTGGTAAACAATGATTCGTTTATCTATCATCTTGGCAGCAAATTGCAATAGATGGGAGAAATTCGTTCACCATATTTTTCACTTGGCCAATATTACTATGGAGATAATCCTGATATTCATTCACCGTACTTTTCATATGGCGGAGAGGACTATCATGGAGATAATGCCGAAATTCATCCACCTTATTCTTCCGCCGGAGACTATCATGGAGATAATGCCGAAATCCATCAAACATATTCTTCAGCTGGAAACTACTTTGGAGATAATGCTGAGATTCATTCACCATATTCTTCAGCCGGAGACTACCTTGCAGATAATACTGAAATTCATTCTGAAGCATTGTTTCATCAAGATATTTATGGAAATTCATACAATGCACAACAATTTGTTAATAGAAATGTACAGCGTCAAGCTAGAGTAGATTCCATACATGAACAAGAGAGTGATGTGTGCATCTACAGAGTTGGCGGGGCACTTCGCAAATCAAATGGAGCCATGTACAGTCCTCAACAAATTTCTATAGGCCCTATTCACCACGGCAACAGAAATCTGCATTTCATGGAAAGGAAAAAGTCTGAATACTATGAACAGTTCTGGAAAGACAGGGTGTCAAAGGAAAGGGAACGGAAAGGGGCTGAGGACGAGTTTTGGGTTGCCCTGGGAGAAGATGAAAATAAGATCCGCCAATGTTATGAAGTTGGTTTCCATAGAAAAAAATTTTCTCAACGCTTTCTGGATCTGATTCTGTACGATGCTGTATTCATCTTCGAGCTATTCCTCAAGTACAGAGAAGGTAGAGAGAAGTACATAAAAGATTCTGTATTGAAAGAAACATGGTTGAGGTTGGCGATTCGACGGGACTTGATTTTGCTTGAAAATCAGCTTCCATTCTTTATTCTTGATAAATTATATGGACTTCTTCCAGGAAACATTAAAGGAGAAAACACGGAATTTATAACTCTTGCTTGTTCCTATTTTAAACCCCACCTTCCAAGTAACTTCACTCCTGGAGCAAAAAAGCCATTGCATTTCACTGATTTGGTAAGATCTTTACTATCCTACTCTCGAAAAGGCAAGTCTGTAGAACTAATCAAAAGCTTTCACAGTGCAACCAAGCTACGCCAAGCAGGAGTTAGTTTTAAGGTTCCACGAGAACATGATTGCTTACTTGATGTAGAATTCAGTAGAAGATTGAGAACAGAGTTTCAGATACCACAGCTTGAGATAAACGGCAACACTGAAAGTCTCTTCAGAAACCTTGTGGCCTTGGAGAAGCGTTTTTATAGAGGACAAGAGTACATCAGCCATTACATCAACCTATTGAGTATTCTTGTTGTCAAACCTAAAGACGCGAAACTCCTAATGAAAAATAAAATTGTAACTTATTACAAAGACGAAGTTGCTGTGAGGGACCTGATTTACAGTCTTGCATCAAGCACGACTGATCTCCATTCCTGTTATCACGGCATCTTTTCGACGGTGGATGATTATTATAAAAGCTCCTGGGCCAAAAACCCCGCATACTTTGTGGAGGAATTTTTCGGGAATTTTTGGAAAGGTGTTGGAACGGTTACTGCAGCTATCTTCCTCATCCTCACTTCGGTACAAACAATTTGTGCGATCCTTGGCCTGCGCTAGCACTCCAAGTGGATCAAGTCAATCCAAAGCCTTTGTAGTTTTATTTCTCCTGTTTGTTGGCTTTTGTTGTGTTGTGCTGTGGATTTTATGTTTCCTGTGCAGTCAATACACACACACACACACACGTTCTCTTTGATGTTTTTTTTTTAAATTCTTATCACATGTAAGTATTCTTTATATTTTATTTTGGATTGCTCATAATTTGCGTTTAATATTATAGAACTTAGAATTTTTTACTTTAAAATATATTAATTTAATATTTTTTTAACTAAAATACATAAATTACCATATTTCTAAACACTTACGTAACTTATCTCTAAGTGTGCGAGGGTGATAAGAATAGGCATCAACAAAAAGACACAAGCATGACTTGTTAATATAATATTTCTTTCCTAGGTTTTCAAGCTATGCATATTAATGTCACTTTCTTGGGCTGAAGGGTGACCAAACCAAGCTGCGGACACATAGTCTAGAAAATAATAAATAAACTTGAAATAAATAAAATATAATTTTGATTGATATGTAAGCTAGTTTAAAAATATACTCTACTATCCAATAAAAAAAAATATTTACACGAGTATAAGAAACTTATGAGAGTATTTTATTAACATAAAAAGAAAAAAAAATAAGTGGTGATCAATATTAATAAATCAAACGAAAGAAAATTGGGGTCAACACATTGATCTCGTTTTTTACCACACATTGTTAAGTCTTTAACAATATTAAAATAGTTTGAATATTAAATTTAGTTTTGATTGATGTAGAAATTAATTTAAAATTATGTTTCATTATCGGATAAAAATAAGAATTTACAAGAGTTTTTATTAAGATAAAAAAAGAAATTGTTTTTACTGGTTATCAATGTTAAGGGTCCACCAATTGATCTTAATTTTTACCCTAACATCGTTAAGTCTCTAACGCTGTTAACTCACCACGCCCATATTTAAGCACGGGTTGATACATGGAGCCTCCCTCTTTCCCATTTCCTTGATCTCTCTCTGGGCAGCTTCTGTGTACTCTGCCCTCTCTCTGTCTCTCGCTCGCTATATGTAAGCAATCCCCCTCTCTTTATTGCTTTTGTTATTATTGTTGTAGATCTTGATCTGGATTCGGACGGGATTAGTCTTGTTTTGGTTCTATAGCTTGTCTTTTTTATTTTTCTCTTGAAGGTTCCTAGATCTGACCCTTGTTGGATTTGATCTGTTTTTGGTGTTTTTCTTATGTTTTTCAATGACCCTTTTGTTTGTTTTGTTTTCTGGTATTGACATTAAGAAGATTATGAATCTATAAATTTGGCTTTGGTGTGAAATAATGAAATGAAAATAGAGGAATTTAAAGGAACGGACTTCATTGTTTATACAAGCTTGGATCTGTATGATTTATTGTTGATTCTAAATGCCCTGATGGATTGGACCTTGTGTCGTATGTGAAATGTTGTTAAAAAGGAAAGATTTTTTTTGTGTTTGTAAGAAAATGTGTTTTGAGATCTTGCTATGCCCTGATGGATTGAACCTTGTGTCGTATGTGAAATGTTGTTAAAAAGGAAAGATTTTGTTTGTGTTTTAAGATCTTGCTTGCTTGAATGCATGCAGTGTTTGATTTTGATTGTTTCATTGGTGTGAGATTTAGGAAAGATGGGCCGTTATGAAACCAACCACCTCTCAAGTCTCGACCCATGACCCAAAGCATTTGAAGTCCTTATGTTCAAATGCTTTTCAAACTAGGTCTCTTGATCTGTTATAAGTTAAAACTCTAAGTAATAAGAATATTATAAATATAGAAAGATTTTTAAAATATTTAATTTTGTTTTGCTTTATTTTTATTTTTCAAAAAGTTATTATAAATCTTTATATAGAAAATAAACTAGAAAGAGGAGTTGATTTTATACCTGCTCCACGTATAATATATATTTATTTTCAGTATACTACTCATCTATTATTTCTCATTTTGCATAATCCTAGCCATTAACTTGAAATGTTATATAAGTCAAGATTTAACTAGTGTTATGTATTAGGGTATGCTTGATACGTGGGTAAAGGAGTTTTCCACCTCTTTTACTTGTGTTTATAACAATTTCAAGGGTACGGAAAAATTAATCTAAAGAAGTTTAAGATTTAATCTCAAAAGCGGAGTTAAATGGTAACTTTATGGAGGGTGGAAGGGGTACAAAAAATGATAATGATAAGATTTCAGAAGTAGAAAATAATTTTGTCAATTATAAGACGACATTAATTGTAATGGGTTTCTTTCAAAAGCAAAATTATGATTTTCGCATTAGAAAAATAGTGTAAGAAAATAATTTTGGTAGGAGTAACTCTGTATCAAATCTTAGACCTATTCAGTATCACTGCGAGAAGGAGAAAGCCAATGAGAAAGCCAATGTAGAAGAACTGAAGCTAAGGAGCAAGAAGTCTAGAGATGCTGCGATTGTACAAATCATAAAGATGTTCTCATGGTTTATAGAGGCAATGAGATTTTTGAGAAATTCATGAATTTTAGATTCTGCACTCTCTTTTCATATTTGTTTAAGGAAATAATGGTTTAATATTTATTAAAAAAAATAATGGAAATTTTATCACACAACAACACTGAGGAAGTACAATCAGATATGAGATTTCCTTATCTGTGGTCTTTTTTGTCATTTTCTTTGATAAACTTGGTTTACTGAAATTATGAATGAATAATTTATTAAGCATTATTGGTGGCTTTATATAGCCATACAAAAGGTATCAAATAACAGAAGTAACAGCAAAAGCAAATAACATGGGTTGTGGCCAAAGACCAGATCAACGCCCTGATATTCAGGGATTATTGCTAACAGAAAACATAAAAAACTGAAGACTAAGTCTTCTCAGGTGACATTTCCCTTCCTTAAACTGATGATTCTTCTTCAGTTTATACCCGGGTTTTGAGGAACACCCATCAACATGTGCTGTTTCTCAAAGGCTGCTCTTGTTAAGGGTTTAGTCATAATATCGGCCAATTGTTCTTGAGAATAACAGTGCAGCAACGTCACAACCCCATCTCTAGTTAGATCACGAAGGAAGTGGAAGCAAACATCAATATGTTTGCTTTGACCGTGCATGACAGGATTTTTCGAGAGTTTAATGACAGAACTGTTATCACAATACATTACTGTTGCTCCCTTGGAGTTCTGATTAAGTTTTCCTAACATTCTTCGTAACCATACGACCTGACAAGCACAGGATGCAGCAGCAATGAACTCAGCTTCAGTTGTGGAGAGAGTGACTACCGGTTGTTTATTTGAGGACCATGATATAGCTTCAGAGCTTAACAAGAATAGAAAACCTGAAGTGCTTTTCTTATCCTCTAAGTCTCCTGCATAGTCATTGTCGGTGTAACCGAGAAGCTCTTCATTGCCTTCGTGCTTATAAAATATTCCATACGCGAGTGTGCCTTTGATATACCTAAGCACTCTTTTCACTACTTGCAGATGGATTTCTATAGTATGGGTCAGGTGTCTGCTAAGCATATTAACCACGAACATAATATTTGGTCTGGTAGATGTTAGATATATCAAGCTTCCTATTATCTGCATGTATAGAGTATTATTAACTGCTATGCTGGTGGATTCTTAGACCAGTTTGAATCCTGGAATGATGGGATTAAATACAACATTACAATCAGCCATGTTGAACCATTGCAACACCTCCTAGGCATACTTTGAATATTTCATCTATTAAGGAGGATTCCCCAAATACCTAAAATAAAGATGATCATAGAAAATGTGAAATATTTAAGAGGATCCATTTCAGGAATATGGAATATAAGAGAAATTCAAATGTTATAACTCCAGTACGAACGTCATTCGACATCGAAAAAACTCCATGGACGCTCAGGGTCGGGTCGATGAGGAAATCTCCATTTCAAAAGAATGAGAAGAGCATGTTAGGTTACCTTCTTTGACATATAAAAATTCCATCAGCTCGTTGAAATACCTCTAAACCCAGAAAGTATCTCATTCAACCAAGATCAGTCATATCAAATTCTTTCATCATGGATTGTTTAAACGAATTAAACATCATCTCATTGTTTCCGGTAAATAGGAGATCATCAACATAAAGACACACAATTAAGAAAGTACCTTCTTCAGTTTTCTTTAGGAAGAGAATATGTTCATAAGAACATATCTCAAACCCTTCCTTTAAGAAATAAGATTCAATCCTACTGTACCATGCCTGTGGAACTTGCTTCAAACCGTACAAAGCTCTCCTTAAGCGACACACCTTCTTTTTTGCTCCTTTTATCACATAACCAGAAGGTTGTTCAATGTACACCTCCTCATTCAACTCACCATGAAGGAATGCAGACTTCACGTCGAGTTGAAACAATGACCACCCCTTTTGTGCTGCTAGTGCAAGAATTAACCATATAGTATCCATGCGAGCCATGGGTGCAAAAACCTTTATATAGTCCACCCCGTATTGTTGTGTGTATCATTTGGCAATGAGGCGGGCTTTGTATTTATCAACTTCTCCGCGTTCATTAAACTTAGTCTTGTATACCCATTTAACCCCAACTGTTTTTGCACCGTAGGGAAGATCAGTGATTTCCCATGTATTATTCTTCTGAATTGCTGCAATTTCAGAATCCATGGCATCTCTCCATTTGGCACTTCAAGTTGCATTCTCATAGGACAAAGGGTCTTCATCAACAAATAAAGCAAAGTTACCTTGATTATCATCAGAATAAGCATCTTCAATGTCATAATCACGCATCCAAATTGGTGGTTGACGAGGATGATTTCCATCAAGTTGTGAAACAGAGTCAGCAGTCGTTTGTTCTTCAGCTACTGGATGCTCCAAATTTCCTTGATGGCTTTCATCATGATTATCTACAGCATCATGAAAGTCATTGTGATTATCAGTAGTATCGAAGAATCCATTGTCTTCTTCATGAGCAGTTTTTCCTGAATTGTTATCCAGTGTTTCATCTTGGATATTATTGTTGCTGTCTGTATCATTCCAATCAAGAGAGGCTTGTATTGCCTCAGTATGAGTATCATCCCACGACCAACTTTCTTCTTCATTGAAAACAACATCACGGATGACAATCACCTTTTGAGAGAGTGGATCATACAAGCGGTAAGCTTTGGACTCTTCATTGATTCCTAGCAGAACACATTTTACACTTTTATTGTCTAGTTTGGTGCGTTTGTTATCTGGAACATGAACATAAGAAAGGCATCCAAACACACGGAAATAAGTGACAGAAGGTTTAGTGCCACTCCATGATTCTTCTAGTGTTTTATTTTGAATTGCCAGTGTGGGACTTCTATTGAGTATGTGTGCTGCCCAGTTGACAGCCTCAGGCCAAAAAGTTTTTGGAACTCTTTTACTGGTGAGCAGACTTCGAAACATATTCATGATGGTTCAATTTTTTCTTTCAGCCACTCCGTTTTGCTGAGGAGCATAACTTGTTGTGAGTTGGCAATGTATCCCATTAACTGTGCAAAACTCAATAAACTCAGTAGATGTAAACTCCCCCCCTCGATCAGTTCGCAAACCTTTGATACTAGTTCCAGTTTCCTTTTCAACCTTCACTTTAAAATGCTGAAACATTTTAAAAACATTAGACTTTTTAGCCTAGAAGAAGACCCACAGCTTTCGGCTAAAGTCATCAATGAATGTTAACACATATCTCTTATGACTGTTAGAGATAGGATTAATTGGCCTACATATATCTGAATGAATGAGCTGAAGTGGGTGTGATGCTCTCCACATACTAGCTCGCGAGAAGGAGCTCCTATGTTGTTTTCCCAATATGCAATCTTCACATAACAAGTTTGAATATTGCAACTGGGGTAATCCATGCACCATTTGTTTCTGCTGTAAAGTTTTAAGACCTCCAAAGCTCAAATGGCCATAACGGCAGTGCCATAGATGATTTAAATCGAGTGTTGGTGTGAGAAAACACTGCTGATTTTGAGTATTAATCTTGGCCGGCAGAATGAACATTCTGTTTAGAGACATTCTTGTCTAAAAAATGAGACCCCTCTCTAGATGATACACCTTGCATGTATTGTTGTGAAACAAAATTCCCAGACCTTTCTCCTGTAATTGACCAATGCTTAAGAGATTGTTTTTCAGCTCAAGAATATAGAATACCTTTGTAATGATTTGTGAAATTTGATTGATTTGAAGATGAATTTTGCCTTTTCCCACCACACCAATGCTGGAATTGTTTCCCAGCTTTACAAACTTACAAAAGCTCTCATCTATCTCTAAGAAAAATTCCTCGTGATCGCACATATGATTGCTGCAACCTGAATCTAGAAACCATGTTGTTTCATCAGGTGCTTTCTCGACATGATCCATGAGAAGCATCTCCATCGTGTGATTGTCAATCATCTCATCATGTGGTCGTCTTCTGCATCTGTAGGAATTTCTAGTCCTTCACAGTAGCTGCATAGCTTCTTGTCCAGTCTCTCTTCAATAAATTCAGGAGCCATGAAAAACATCTCCATCATGTGATCATCATCTTCAAGAATATTAGGTGCTTCACTGCATAACTTCTTGTTTTCTTCAAGAATATCTGATGCTTCACTGCATAACTTCTTATCTTCACTGCACAAGTCTTCACTGCACAACTTCTCTGTCTCCTCAATTTTAGTATATGCCATGAGCAGCAGTGGTTCGTCGTTAATTGTTGGGGATTCCAGCACCCCATGCGCGGACCGGTGGTGTACTGATAGTTGCTCATCAGAGGGGAAAGCACACTGAGACAATATTTAACGTGGTTCGGCAAATCCACCTACATCCACGGGAGAGATCCATTTTATTAGATATAGAGATACATGGAGGAGGAGGATTACATCTGCTGCTCTTACAGCTACTGCCATTGTAGCTCTCTCTTTCTCTCAACTCACACTCACGTTTTTCACTCTCACACACTCTGCACTCTCTCATTTTTCTCTCAAATATAAGCCTCCTTTATAGGCATTTCATGGTCAACTTTCTCCAGCAATAGCAAGGGGACAATAGGTCCCGAAATCATGCCACTAATTGTGGCACTAGTGGTGCTTCCACTAAGCCACAATTAGTGGTGGGGTATTGCCACTAAATGGCAATATCCTAACAATCACCCCCTTTGCCATTTGTGTGGGCAATTGTCTTCTTGCTTCTTCAGCACAGGCTTGCATCTTGCAGCTCTTCCAAGCTTACCATTCTGAGAGCGTCTTCAACACAACATTCCCCTTCAAGCGTATCAACCATGCTCGGTCCGGAATGAGTTTTCAAGCCTTACACCAAGGCTTACAACACCCCCTCAAACAAATATTCCCAAGTGCGACAGTCATTATCTGAGTATCTCAATATGATCACAAGCTCACCACTCTTCCAAGAGTCTACTCATCCAGGAGTTGTGTCTGCCCTCTATTCCACCCTAGGAACCACGCCTTACTTCTCTGTGAGTCTCTCGCTCTTAGTCGTAAGAGTCCAGGTAGCTCTCCACCTTTAACCATGGGGGCAGCCCATTAAAGGTTGATCCATATCTATCTTCACACTCTAAGTATTACAATGCCATTACCGAGCTCACCACCTTGACGAGAGTCAACTCGTTCTTGGAACCTGCGCATGCCCTTCTGCTTCTTCATAGCAGCCGCGTCTTAATGCTCCACAAGTCACACACTTATTGTCCAAGGCAAATGTCTTCTAGCTCATTGATCTTTAGCATGGGGGCAATATCCATGAAAGTCAATCCTGCATTTGTCTCCATACTCATCATAGCCACTTCATTGGCTATACACCTGTCCACTCATATCTAGCCATCACATCGGCTTTGGGGTTGTTCTGAACTGGGCTCATATCATGGCCCACACACCTTCTCTTTATGTGTCTCTGCTCGTCGTCATACGACGGTCTGAAATGGGGCTTCTATCATGGCCCTCACACCTTCTCTAAGGCGTCTTCACCCGTTGTCATAGGGCGGTCTGATCCGGGGCTCCTAGCACGGCCCACACACACTTTCCATCTAAGGTGTCTTCACCTTTCATAGGTGGTCGCATCCTTCTTCAGTTGAGATGCTTCAAAGTGACTCCAAAATTCTCTACCACCATGTGCACTATGGGAGAGATTACTGCCACTGACTACATAGAAAGTGAAAGTTGTGGTATACTCCTCGCAATCCTCCACCTCGATTTCTATGTTTGGAGCTTCTGTGCCTTTCTGTTTGACAGCTCCACCTACACCAACTCTCTTTAGTGTCTTCGCCTTTCATCATAGGCGGTCGCCTTTTATCACAGGCGTTTGCAGCCCCTCAATTAGGTGCTTCTACAACAGCTTTCTTTCCATCTTCGCATGCATTGGAAAGGTCTTCGTCTGTTGTCTTCATCAAGAGCACAAGAGACTTCCTGTTGTACAACTTCTTACACACTATCTCTGCTCTGATCTTCATCTGTAGAACTTGATCACGAATGAAGTGTAGATCAATTTCTATATGATTTGTTCGGGCATGAAACACAGAATGTTTGGCCATATGATAGGCACTGATGTTATCATACCAGAGTATGGGGACAGCAGGGGTAGGAACACATAGTTCTTGCAGCAAGGCTTGGATCCAAATAATTTCCGCAGTAGCCAGAACAAGCCCCCTATACTCGGATTCTGCACTGCTGCGAGAGACTAATTTTTGCTTGGTAGAGGACCAAGAAATTAGATTACCCCCTAGATAAATGAGGTAGCCACTTGCACTTCTTCGATCGTCAGGTTGAGCCCCCCAATCAGCATCGGTGAATCCTTCGATTGTCAACTGATTTGAGGAACTTAAGAGTAAGCCATCATTCATAGTTCCACGCAGGTATCGAAGAATTCGTTTTATAGAAAGCCAATGTGCTGAAGTTGGTTGTTGCATAAACTGACATGCTTTATTAACAGCGAAGGTGATGTCAGGCCTTGTAATTGTGAGATATTGAAGAGCTCCCACTACACTGTGATAACCAAAAGCATCTTCCATAGGCTCACCATCAAATTTAGATAAATTATGTCCAATAGCCCTAGGAGTTTTGATAGGCTTGGTGTCAAACATTTCTGTTATGTGCAGTAAATCAGAAACATATTTTGTTTGGCTGAGATGTATAAAATTCTCATGGTAAGAGACTTCAATACCTAGGAAATAAGTCAGCCTTCCCAAATCTTGTAATGCAAATTCAGAATTCAATTTAGCAATAAGGGAAGCTACCTGCATACGTGAGCTGCATGTGATAAAGATATCATCTACATAAATAAGAACAATGAAAGTTGTAGATTCACCAAAGGAGATGAACATAGAGTTATCAGTCCTGGAGGTGTTGAACCCCCACTATAAAAGAGCAGAGTTGAGTCGTTGAAACCAAGCTCGTGGAGCTTGTTTCAAGCCATATAAAGCTTTCCTCAATCAACAAACTTTGGTAGGGAATTTGGTGTCCACGTAGCCAGGAGATTGAGACATGTAGACTTGTTCCTCAAGTTCACCATTTAGAAATGCATTGTGGACATCAAGCTATCGCACTTCCCATTTAGAACTAAGAGCAATGGTTAGGATAATGCGGATAGTTGCAGCTTTGACTACTGGGCTGAATGTCTCAAAGTAATCAAGGCCAAGTGTTTGATGATACCCTTTTGCCACAAGTCTAGCTTTATACCTGTCAATACTCCCGTCTGGCTTGTGCTTTAATTTGTATACCCACTTGCATCCTATGATGTTAACATCAGAAGGCTTGGCAATAAGATCCCTGGTGTGGTTGTGATGAAGAGCTGCAATCTCTTAATCCATTGCTCTAGTCCAATGTGGATCCTTTAGAGCTTGACTGAGTGTATATGGTTCTGTGACAGCAGTTAGATCTAGAATATCCTTCTTTTTAGTGATAGCACTCATCAACCTTGTTGTCATTCATGGAGCTAAACTGGAATCAGGGATATGATTAGTAGGAACAGACTCATGAGAAGGAGGAGAGATTGGAAAGGTTGCAGTTTCACTTAGGGAAATATAATCAACAGTTGTTGGAATGGGATCAGTATGTATTGAGGTAGGTGTATCAACTAGACAGTGAGACAAATTACTAGATAGGAGTGGTATTGCAGGAGGTAAATTGGCAGAGAAAGTGTCATCAGGTTGAGAAGAAGGAGATCCGTTAGTGAAAGGGAATTGTGTTTCAACAAACACCACATGAGGTGTGACATAAACTCGTCCAGTGAGATAATCAAGGCACAAATATCCTTTGTTGCTGAGGGTATAACTAAGAAAGATGCACTGAATCGATCGATATTGCAGTTTATGGTTGTTATAAGGGCGAATGAAGGGATAACATAGGCATCCAAATACTCTTAGAGACTTGTAGTCAGGCAGTTTCTGAAAAAGAGTTAGATAGGGTAAAGCATTGTTGAGTACCTTGCTAGGCATTCTATTGATGAGGAATGTGGCTAATTAAAAGGCATACTACCAGAACTTCATAGGCAACGAAGCATAAGTGATTAGTACTTAAAAGTGAACTTGATTTGTTGTTAACATAAGTTATAATCATGAATGCCTGACAACATTTACAAGTATTAGCATTATTCGAATAAGATAACTAATGTAATCATGTTAACAATTTATAATCCGATTGGAACCTCCTTTGTGTGTGGTTTCCAGTTGAATAATAAGAGTTTATACTATACTTGTTTGATGTACCATTAGTGGATCCTCTAACCTTGACATTTGTTGTTATCATTGTTTAATCCTTACGTTAATCTTTCATCTCAAAGTTCTCATCAATTTCTTCTTCTTCATCATCTTTTCTATTATCATTATTAATAGTATTATTGGTATTATTAGTATTACTACTACTACTATCATTGTTGTTGTTGTTGTTGTTACTATTATTGTAGTATTATTGTTGCTTATAATTTATACAAGTAACCTCCCTGTGGTTCGACCCCGGTCTTGCCGGGTTATTTATTACTTCGACACTCCTGCACTTGGGAAAAGACATCAATCTTTTGGTCGTGTCAAGTTTTTGGTGCTGTTGCCGGGGAGGTAAATTCTTGTACAAATTATAGTATTTATTTTATTTTCTCTTTTTTCTTTTCTTGTATCTAACTTTGTTTCTTTTATTTTGTTTCTCTTTCTTTTATTCTCTTCTTCCTTTTATTCTCTTCTTACACGTGCATGAGAGTGTGGTCACGTACATTAAGTGGTAGACTTTGTAGGGTATCCTCATCATTTTCAGAAAATATGGCTGAAGAAGATAACCAATCGCTTCATAATGAGAATAATGAGAATATTTGGGTTAGAACTCTTAGAGACCACATGAATCCCATAAGAACAAGTGCACCCTCATGCATAGTTTTTCCTCCTGATGCATCTCATTTTAATTTTAAGACAGGCATTATTCAACTTTTACCATCTTTTCATGGCTTAGATTTAGAAAATCCATACTTGCATTTAAGGGAATTTGAAGAGGTTTGCAACACGTATAATGACTCAAATTGTAGCATGAACACCATTAGATTGAAGCTTTTTCCTTTTTCATTAAAAGATAAAGCTAAAACATGGCTACAAAATTTGAGACCTGGATCCATTCGTGCTTGGGATGAAATGCAACAACAATTTTTAAAGAAGTTTTTTCCATCCCACAGAACAAACTCTTTCAAAAGACAAATCATTACTTTCTCTCAAAAACCAGGAGAAACATTTTATCAATGTTGGGATAGGTATCGAGACTTACTTAATACTTACCCCCATCATGGTTTTGAAACATGGAGATTAGTTTCACATTTTTATGAAGGGTTAACTCCTAGAGATAGGCAAATGGTTGAATTGATGTGCAATGAAACTTTTGAGGATAAAGACCCTAATGAAGCAATGGAATACCTAGACTTGCTAGCTGAAAATGCGCAAAATTGGGACACCACAGGTACTTATGAGGCACCAAGTAAAACCCAACCTCATACATCTAGTGGAGGTATGTACAACCTTAGGGAAGATCATGACCTCCAAGCCAAGTTTGCATCTTTAGCTAGAAAGGTTGAGGCACTAGAATTAAAAAAGAGTGGTCAATTAAAATCTGTTCAAGACATTGCATGCCAAATCTGTGAAACCAACGAACATTCAACCAATGACTGTCCAACCTTGCCTTCTTTTAAAGAATGTCTCCATGAACAAGCCCATGCATTAAACAGTTTTCAAAGGCCCAATCATAACCCATATTCGCAAACATATAACCCTGGTTGGAGAAATCATCCAATTTCAGTTGGAAGAGTGAGAACAATAATGCTCAAACTTCACAGCCATCGTTTCAAGCACATCATAATTTCCAAAATTCTCATGGATATGCACCTCCTTATGCTCCCCCTCCTAGAAGAAATCTTGAGGAAACATTGCATGCATTTATGGAAAAGCAAGAGGCAATTAACACTCAACTTGCTCAAAGCATGACAGATTTTAAAGATACTCTTGCAAAATTGACATCTGCTCTCAGTTTCCAAGAGAAAGGTAAGTTTCCATCTCAACCACAACAAAATCCCAAGGGGCAATACAATGCGAATGCAAGTAGTTCGGGAAGCCAACACATGGATCACGTAAAATCTGTCATCACTCTTCGCAGTGGTAAGGTTATTGAAAAACCCATTCTTGAACCTTATGAGAATGATGATGAATCAATCTCTGAGGGTAAGGAAGAGGTTGAATCTGATCATTGCAAAGAAAAGACTAATTCTCCGTCTGCACTTCCATTTCCTCATGCCATGACTAAACAAAGGAAAGTCAATCACAACTCTGAAATCTTTGAAACTTTCAAACAGGTAAGGATCAATATACCTTTGCTGGATGCTATCAAACAGGTTCCTTCTTATGCTAAATTTTTGAAAGATCTGTGCACTGTGAAGAGAAAACTGAATGTGAAAAAGAAAGCCTTTTTAGCCGAACAAGTAAGTGTCATTCTTCAGAACAATAATGCTTTGAAATATAAAGACCCTGGTTGTCCTACAATTTCTTGCTTTATTGGAGAACATAAAATTGAAAGAGCCTTACTTGATCTTGGAGCTAGTGTGAATTTACTTCCATATTCAGTTTTTCAAAGTCTCAATCTAGGTGAGTTAAAACCAACTTCTGTAACTCTTTTACTTGCCGATAGATCTGTAAAAGTGCCTAGAGGAATAGTTGAAGATGTGTTAGTACAAGTCGATAAGTTCATTTATCCTGTGGATTTTATTGTCTTGGACACACAACCTGTTGAAGCATGCAATTCATTTCCTGTTATTTTAGGACGTCCATTTCTTGCAACTTCTAATGCATTGATTAATTGTAGGAATGGACTGATGAAGCTATCATTTGGGAACATGACATTGGAGATGAATATTTTCAACATTTGCAAGCAACCTCGAGATGATAATGATTTACAAGAAGTAGATTTTATTGAAGAATTGGTTTATGATCAATTTGAATCTACTTTGAGTAATACTGAATTTGATGAATTTGAAGATTTGCAAATGACTTATTCTCAGGAAGAAATCACGGATGAAAAAGGCATTGAAAATGTTGATGCGAATCTTTTGTCAAGAGTGACAACAGATTCGATATCTGACATCACACCAACCGATGATTACTTTCCTGACAAATCCTTACTTTCTCTTAGTTCAATGCCTTGGTTTGCTAAAAATATCAATTTCCTTGCCTCAGGAGACTTGCCAACTCATTGGAGTACCGAAGACAAAGGTAAGTTTTTGAACGAAGTGAAGAAATTTTATTGGGATGACCCTAACTTATTTAAACATTGTCCTGATCAAATATTTCAAAGATGCATTGCGGACAATGAGGTAAGTAGTGTCATTAAATTTTGTCATTCTGAAGCGTGTGGGAGTCATTTCTCATCAAAAAAGACCATTGCGAAAATCTTTCAAAATAGATTTTATTGGCCCACCATGTTCAAAGACACACATGCATTCTGCAAAACTTGTGAAAATTGTCAAAAAGTTGATACTGGTCAAAAAGTTTTGCTTTATAATTCTCGACTCCATTTATTTCCTGGAAAGTTAAGATCAAGATGGAGCGGTCCATTTATTGAGAAACATGTGTATCCTTATAGGGCCTTTGATATTGAGAATCCAAAGAATGACAATGTTTCTAAGAGAAATGGACATCGTTTGAAAACTTACTTTGATAATTTTCCTAGTGAAAATGAATCCATTGGTTTGAATGATCCTGTAGATAAAGGTTGATTATTTTGTTTTTCTCACATTGTTTTTGTGTTTCCTTTTGGTGTGACTCTTGTTTTACTAGTCTCTCATCCCGGTCAAATGGCGGACAACGGTACTCCGTGACTTCAGTCGGTTCTTTCAGTTTCCCATAATAACTGATATCTGTATATATTTGTGCAATTCTTTGCTCTTTCTCTCTTCTTTGAATCTCTTCTCTAATTCTCATTTCAAAATGGACACCACTCTTGAAAAATTGAGAAAGTATTTTCCCGCTCTGCCTCAGAATGCGATTACAAAAATTTACCGTGCTAGGTGTGCAAGATTGAAGTTGTTAATGGATCATGGAATTCCTGAAGATATTCGTTGGTTGATTGAAGCAAAGGTCCGATTATCAGGTGAGTCCTCCAATTCTTTCATTTCACACATGCCTGGAACAGGTAAAAGCACTTTTGCAAAGAAACGTCGTGCAAAACGACTGAAAGTCTGTCACAAATGTGCCAGATGGACTTGTAATGCAACATGTCGTTCTTTAGGAATGGTATCTATAAACCGTGAAGATAAAATACAATTCATTAAGGATGGCCTGAGTAAGGGGTCTTTAGATAATCTTTTGTTGACCCTTGAGACGCATCCTAGTGGAGATGTGCATCGTGCAATTCATGATTTATGGCCCCATTTTCATAAAGAACATGATAGACTTAGTCTTGGGAATCTGACTAAAAAAGACCCTGTTTGCCAGTTTTTAAGAAAACTGGATGGGAAGCCTATCCCCGACCCATAGAGGGCGTTTAAGCCGTTCTTGGACGTAAAACCAAGGGAAGATGTGAGCCACAATCACAACTACGATTTGAGTTTGAGTTTGTAAAAATTTATGTCTTTCAGTTTTATTAATAGCATAATATTTTTTTTTCTGTTTTGTTATCTCTTATATTTGTTTAAGTGTGTTTCAGGTTTGTCAGTGTTCGTTGTTTCAGGTGATGTCTTCTATACTCTATCTTTCTACCTTAGGACATTGAGGACAATGTCTCGTTTTGGTTGGGGGGAGAGGGTAGTAGTATTTAAAAAAAAAAAAAAAAACTAACCAACTAACTGTTTTTGTTTTAAAAACCATTTGGCAAAACTGTTATTACTAGGATGGCAGAGTAAGGGGGAATGACTCTTGAGACGCATCTTAGTAAACATTTTCTAATGGTTATTTGCAATATTCATAACAAGGCCTATTAGAATACTTCTTGAAATATTCAGGTTTACAAACTCTCGCATTGTTATCACTTGGTTCTGCTCCTATACTCATTTAACAAATATTCTTAAACCTTCATTTTCACACACACACTTTAACATATGATTGTGGGTTGCACATTGGATTATTACATTATTTATGTTCTTTTGTTAAAGGTAACAACTAAGGGATAGGGATAGTCTATAATTTGCAAAAAGAAAAAAAGAGAAAAAAAAAAGAAAAAAAAAAGAAAAAAGAAAAAAAAATGATGATAATAAAAACGTAGATAAGTTTGGTTTCGTAGCCTCCCTAACCTAAGCAATTAAGCCCGAAGGGGTGTTTTAACACCTAATACCCTAAAGTCAACTGACTTGGGAGCTATTGGCCCAAAACTTGTTACATGGGTTAAGGAGAAAAGCTTAAGGGAATCAAACATTGCACTATCTACGTATCAGTATCTGCAACCCGAGTTACTAAGCTCGTAGGGGTGTCTCAACACCTAATGCCCTAAGATCAACTGGTCTGGGAGTCATTAGCCGAAAGCTCGTTACATGGGTTAAAGATGCATTGTGTTTTAAGTTATATGTATAGATATTAAAAAGAAAAAAAGAAAAAAAAAGAGTAAAATAAAATAAAATAAAATAATCCCAACCCAAGGAAGTTAACCTTAAACATTAGAACAAAATATTGTTTTCTTCCAATAAAAGCCCCATCATCTATGTTTCATACATTGAGCACATAACAAGGAAGGTTTATTAATATTTTGTTTAAGAGGTATTGAGCAGATATATAAAATTTAATGAGAGTTTGTTTATCTGGATAGATTAATGGAAGTTGAATGATGAATGCCTTGCCTTGTGAAAATTTGCAAATTGTTTTTCTACTTTAACGCTTTAATTACTAGGGACTAGTAATAAACTGGTTGGGGGGTGTGATTAGTACTTAAAAGTGCATTTTTATCAAGGTTTTATATCATCATTTTGCACTTAAAGTATCAATAACTCCTTAACTAAAGCATGTTTTATAATAACATATCTAATTATATAAGATACCTTTAATTTATGGTAAATGTTCATCTTAAATGCAGGCCTATCACATAAATGAAAGAATTGATTGATGAGTTGAAGTACTGAAATTGAAAGGACAAAGAGATGGCCAAACTTAGAAAAGAGATGCTGGTGCAGTCCAAACTTGAACACTGTTCGGTAATTGGGTCATATCTGGAGCTGTAGATCTTGGATTTAGGTCCATTTTATATGGATGGAAAGATAAGACATAGGCCTACAACTTTCATGTGGAGCCCAAGATTTAAAAAGGCCGTTTTCAAGTCCAAATTGTAGCAACAACGAAGAAGTCCGAATCTGTCCTGCAGCCCAGACACTGTTCAGTGTTCAGCCCATATCTCGAGTTCTAGAAGTCTAAATGATCTCAAATGTTTACCCTGGAAAGATGAGACAATTTCCTAGAACTTTCATGATTCAAGTTTGTTCAAATTATGACGTCATCAATGACGTTTTTGGCAGACAAGAAGATAAGAATTGTCACCAAGTCAAGATGTGGCCACCCACTCATCAATTAGTCAACAAATCAATAGTTCCGAATTTTGGCCTATAAAAGGAGGCATTTGCCATGTATTTAGGCATCTTGGTGTTCAGATCAAGATCATGCTCTTTCTTTCTCTCTTTATATTTTGTAATGCTTAAGTTTTGCTTATATTAATCTCTTGCTTATGCTTTTCATTTCCTTTCCTTGTTTATTTATGTTTCTTTTTTTCATTATGTTTAACTAAGTTTATTATGTCAAGGTGAAAAGGGTACACTAATGGTGTAAGAATAAGTATAATATAAACTTAACATGGACCTTAATGTTGGATACTAACATGCTTTATATTTGCTATCTTGTTCACTTTTAATACTTTGCTTGTTAAATGGTTAATCTAGATTTATGTTGTATAACATTTGGTACAACAAATACTTGGTACTTTCATAGCCCATACTGTATGGTATAACCGACACCTGAGCTATGAAAGGAACTTGATTTGTTGTTAACATAAGTTATAATCATGAATGCCTGACAACATTTACAAGTATTAGCATTATTCGAATAAGATAACTAATGTAATCATGTTAACAATTTATAATCCGATTGGAACCTCCTTTGTGTGTGGTTTCCAGTTGAATAATAAGAGTTTATACTATACTTGTTTGATGTACCATTAGTGGATCCTCTAACCTTGACATTTGTTGTTATCATTGTTTAATCCTTACGTTAATCTTTCATCTCAAAGTTCTCATCAATTTCTTCTTCTTCATCATCTTTATTATTATCATTATTAATAGTATTATTGGTATTATTAGTATTACTACTACTACTATTATTAGTATTACTACTACTACTATCATTGTTGTTGTTGTTGTTGTTGTTACTATTATTGTAGTATTATTGTTGCTTATAATTTATACAAGTAACCTCCCTGTGGTTCGACCCCGGTCTTGTCGGGTTATTTATTACTTCGACACTCCTGCACTTGGGAAAAGACATCAATCTTTTGGTCGTGTCAATAAGCCAGCAAAGCCAATCCAATCTCTATAACATGTCTATGTTTCCTTTCAACTCTCCCATTCTGAGCTGAGTTATAAGGGCAGGAAAACCGATGCACAATACCCGCCTGTTGAAGAAAGGTGATGAAGGATTTGAACTCGCCTCCATTGTCAGACTGCACATATTTTATATTGTCATCAAATTGATTCTCTACTTGAAGTTTGAATTGTTGAAACATTAGGAGAGCTTGATCCTTTGTATGTAGTGGATAGAACCATGTGTATCGTGAGAAATCATCTAAGAACAAAATAAAATACTTAGCACCAGATATGGATTTTTCTAAGGCAGGCCCCCAGATATCCATATGAATCAATTCTAATGGTTTGGAAGCACGAGAGAAGGAGAGACGAGTCGGCAGTCTGTGACTCTTTGCAAGTTGACAGGAAGAACATATAGTGGAACAATTAGGGGCTTTATTCTTTTCATAGGAAACATTACAGCTTTGTAATATTTGGACTACAACATCAGCAGCAGCATGACCTAGTCTGTGATGCCATATATCCATATTATTATGAGTGGTTCTGGAGATTGGAGAATGAAAAACTGAGAAGTCTTTAATGCCAACGTATGCCATCTTCTCATTGTTCAGTGCTGGGAACTTGTAAAGTCCATTCTCAAGTCTGCCTCGTGTCAGTATCTTCTTCGTATGCAGATCCTTCACAAGGAAACTATTAGATCGAAATTCAACCAAGGCATTATTATCTGAGCAGAACTTAGCAACACTTATCAAGTTTGCTGAGATGAATGGAACATGAAACACCTTTCTGAGTTGAAATGATCGGGAGTTAGAGACTAGACGATGGGAACCAATGTTGGAAATGGATAAGTGCTTACCATTACCAACTGTGACCTTATCTGTCCCTTTATATGGAGTAGAGTTGGTTAGATTCCCAGCATTTTGAGTCAGGTGATGGCTTGCTCCAGAGTCAAGGTACCAATTGTCATCTGCAAGATTATTAGAGGAGGCAACCATAGCAGGTATATTGTTTTGATTTCTGATATTCATATTCACAAAGTTAGTACCATTGTTGGAAAAGTTTTGATAGGAGATGTCAAATCTGTGATAGCAGACATGTACTGTATGCCTAAATTTACCACATAACTGACATTGTGGTTTTTCTGAACTGATTGAATTATGTCTTCCACTCTGTGTGTGTCTACCCCCGCGACCACGACCTCTGTAGTTGTAATTGCTGGCATTTGGAGTGAAGCTTGTGTAACTGTGTCCTCTACTGCTATTGCATCTCCTTCCACCACCTCTGTTATTAGAGGAATAGGCATAATTGGCTGCCATTGCAGAAATTTGATCCACTGAGCTTTGTTGCTCAAGTCCATTTTTTCAAATGCCAGGAGCATACTGTGAATTGCTTCAACTGAGATTTTATCATCTCTAATGTTGATAGCTGTAACTACTGCATTGTAGTCAGAACCGAACCCT
This sequence comes from Populus nigra, assembly GCF_951802175.1. NCBI lineage: Eukaryota > Viridiplantae > Streptophyta > Magnoliopsida > Malpighiales > Salicaceae > Populus > Populus nigra. Next base: position 23,267,083 of record NC_084856.1, read on the forward strand.
CCAAGTAGATTCATGACTTGATCCTGTTCGGATACAGGTTCTCCAATGGCTGCTAGACTGTCTGCAGCCCCTTTCACCTTCATGATGTAGTCTATCATAGACAAAGATCCTTTCTTTGTGGATTGCAGTTCAAGCCTCAGTTGCATTATTCTGGCTCTTGAAGAAGAAGAGAAGGTCTTCTCCAATGCATTCCAAGCAGATTGAGAGGTAGTGTGTCCGATGATCTATGCCATGATAGCTGGTGTGAGAGATGAGTATATCCAGCTGAGGATTGTGCGATCTTGTCTTCTCCAAGTAATGAAAGCTGGATTGATTACACCTACACTCAATTCCTTTTCTGGACAAACAGAGGTGTCATCTATGAAATCCTCAAAGCTATTAGTAAAAACAATATTATCAATTTGAGATTTCCACAAAACATAGTTGTTTCGATCAAGTTTTACTGGTAATGCATGGTTGAGCTGCTGATAGGATGAAGTAAGTGTCATTGTTGTGGTTTGCCCAGATTCAAGAGGACTGAAGGTTGAGGAGGAGTGACTTGAAGCAGAAGTCATAGCTGAATCGAAGAGGGAAAGAAGTTTTTCTTTTAGAAGCTCTGATACCAAGATAGAAATTGAAAATTCCTTCTCTTCTGAAGGTTATATTTCACTTGTGTATTTTGTATATACGCATGCACTATATATATATATGTAGTTACAGATTGTAACTGTCATGACAGCTGCTAAGGCAGTTATGAAGTAGTTAGAATTGGTTACAATTATGTTACCGGTAGTTATAAGAAGAAAATAATTAACAGCAATCCTGACGTAACAACTTCTTCTTCTTAACTAGTTCTTCACGTAACCAATCCTTCTTCTTCTACTACTGGTTTATCAAAGACAATAGAGAGGTACCGCGGTGAAGATTTCTGGAGAGTTCAACATATCACAACAATCACCCGTATCTACGAGAGCCAGGGGAGATGGGTCTCCGAAACTCTTCTGTAATTAGAGGGGTGAACTACGGAGAGGACTACAGTTTCCGGAATATCATGATCTCTGCCAAGTTCCTCAGGTCTGTACAGAAGTTTCATCATGTAATGCTGAGCCTCAGAAAACAGAAAACTGCTGCTCTTCCCTCCTCTTCTCTGCTTCTTTGTCTCTGTTTTGCTGTTGTTGAATCTTCCAACCTGCTATCTTGCCCAAGTTTTACAATTTACACTTTCTAATTTATAAAGCCAGGAGTAAATCACATACATCAGATATTTTTTTCTTGCCCCAAGTTCATTTTGAGGAACACCCCGTTCAACAAGCTTGAAGAAAAACAATAACAAATAATCCATTGATATAGTAAATACGCAAATAACTGTTGGCACTGTCCATTTAAGGGTATCATGAGTAAATTGAAAACCAGGAACGGAATATTAATATTTATGGATCAATGAAGTGAAAGTGTTTGGTTGTTTATTTATCTAGTTTTTTATGTTTTTTTTGGAGGAACTGTTGCTGATATTAGAAAGTTTTTGAAAAAAAAAAAGAGTTTACATTAGATTTATTTTTCGTTTCCAATTCTATCAATTTATTGCCTCTTAGACCACCAAGTGATAGTATACAATTAGATCTATAAATAAATGACATAACCAGTCCAGGGAAAGTTATCAGCTTCAAGCCCTCGTCTGTACAATTTTACAATTAAACAAGAAAAAAAGGGTCCAAACCTATGAAGTAGAAGATCATTGTTTATTGGATTACTACTTTGAAATCCTAAACTCGTTTTGTTATTAGAACAAAAGGGTAAACCCACCTTTTGACTTTGTAACGTAGAAGCAGAGTATCAAACTTTGAGCCATAAGGACAGTCTGAGGCGAATTAAGTGATATAATTCGCTACAAAAATTAAATTGGAATTTGCTCAAAGTTCTTATCAAGCTCAACAGTAATCTGACAAATGGAAGCGTAATACTAATTGAAAGCAGAAACATTACGAGTTTTTGTAACGAGTTTAAGACCAAAAAAAAAGGCTAAAATTGTCTCCTGAAGCTCAAAAGTAATGATTTTATTTGTTCTTGTTTTTTAAGCCATTGATAGTGTTTTGGCGTACTCTGTCTATATACGTCATCTCTGCCCTAAATTTCTCCATTCTAACAAGTCCATGTTTTAAAAAACATTAACAGACTAACGAAAATAATTGTGGGACCCAAGATCAAATCAATTGCTCAAACACTCATCACAATTTATTTTAATTTTATTAAATTTTTATGTTAAGAAGTTTATGTTGGAAAATAATTTTAATATTAAAAATAAGCAGGGTTTGTTTTTTATTTGATTTTAAATATGTCAATTAATCATGTTTTAGATAATGTTTTCATCAAATAATTCAATATTACAGGATTAAATTTAATTAATCAAGTAATTTAACATACAGATAAATTTAACATAAAACTTTTTTATTTTTTGACAAGCCATTGATATTGTCTTTCGTTTTCAATTTTATTGGCCCACACGGTGTCTATGATGGTCATCTCTGCCCTAACTTTCTTCATTCAAACACATCAATAATATTTTAATCAATGTATTTTTCTTCTTTCGTAGTTATAGAAATATATTTATAAAAAAGAAAATGAATTTGTTTTGAATGGACTAATATCATTCAGATTAAGAATATTCAAACAATAATTAATATGGAAGTAAATCAGCCTAACAGATATTTCTTTCTGAAATTGATGATGTTGATAATATATTGGGAATCTTGACCGACTTCACAAGTCTACGGAGAAAAAGAACTGCAAGTGGATGATGAAGCTATCGGCAAATCACTTCACTCCATGGGAAAAGTCAAGAAATACATAAATTTTTAAAAAACATTTTTGAAATGCAAAAATAAATAGAGTTTTATGAAACTTAGTTAAAAAACATGTAAAAATTACTTCACAAATATTGCCTTTCAAACTTAAATTTTTGGGTATGCTTGAAATGTTAAGTCAAGATTTAACTAGTTTTATGTATTAGGGTATGCTTGATACGTGGGTAAAGGAGTTTTCCACCTCTTCTACTTGTGTTTATAACAATTTCAAAGGTACGAAGTGTTAGGTTGGTTGCCATTAATGTGCAACAACCCACAATTGCAGCAGCCACCATTGTCAAAGAAGATGGCTGCAATGGTGGGTTGTTGGTGGCAGCCAACAACCATTGTCTAATGTCAAAGTTTGGTAAGTTTGGCAGCCATCATTATTGACAAAAGAACAAGTGGAGCAGCACCATGAAATGCCTATAAATAGAGGTATTATGTGAGAGCAAAATGTGAGAGAGAACGTGAGTGTGTGCAAGAGAGTGGAGAGAAAGAGAGCTGCAATGGCAGCAGCCTTGCTGCCATTGCAGCAGCTGCAAGTGCAGCAAAGAGCAGCTCCTCCATGTATGTTGTAAATCTTTCTTTATATATCTCTAATAATATAGACTCTCTCGTGGATGTAGGCGTTTTGCCGAACCACGTAAATATTGTGTCAGTGTGCTTAAGCCTCATATGAGCAACTATCAGTACATCACCGGTCCGCGCATAGGGTGCCGGAATCACCCAACTATTGGTATCAGAACACCACCGGTCCGCGCATGGGGAGCCGGAATCCCCAACACGAAGAAATTAATCTAAAGAAGTTTAAGATTTAATCTCAAAAGCTAGCGGAGTTAAATGGTAACTTTATGGAGGGTGGAAGGGGTAAAAAAAAAATGATTTATCAATGGGAGAGATATGGAAGTAGCTAGGTTGGAAGGGTAAAAAAATGATAATGATAAGAATTCAGAAGTAGAAAATAATTATGTCAATTATAAGACGACATTAATTGTAATGGGTTTCTTTCAAAAGCAAAATTATGATTTTCGTGCAAGGAAAATAATATAAGGAAATAATTTTGGTAGGAGTAGCTCTGTATCAAATCTTAGACCTAGAGTGGATTATAGTGATAAAAAAATGTTGTATTATCATGAAGAAGACTATATTCAGTATCACTGTGAGGAGGAGAAAGCCATTGTAGAAGAACTGAAGCTAAGGAGCAAGAAGTACTCTAGATAGATGCTGCTATTGTACAAATCATAAACATGTTCTCATGGTTTATAAAGGCAATGAGGTTTTGAGATATTCATGAATTTTAGATTCTGCACTCTCTTTTCATACTTGTTTAATGAAATAATGGTTTAATATTTATTTAAAAAAATGATGGAAATTTTATCACACAACAATCTCGCTCGATCTATACCTGCAACGTTCTCAAATTTGAAGCAGATTGAGAATTTGGATCTTTCTTACAACAACTTGAATGATATCATCTCTTGAGAAAAAGTATCAGTTTGAGACCTTCGATGAAAGCAGTTATGAAGAAAATCCTTTCTTGTGTGAATCTCCATTGCGAAATAATTGTAAAGAAAAAGAATTATTATGGTAGCCAAAGGATAATGATGAACAAGAAGATGATGGTTTTATAGACATGGATTTTTTCTATATAAATTTTGGTAAATGTTACTTGGTTGTGGTGATGGCTATTACAGTAATTCTTTACATCAATTCGTAGGGGTGACACAAGTGGTTTTACTTCATTGAAAACTGCATAGATTCTTGTAATTATTTTGTGGTGGCTACTTTTCGCAAGTTCTCCAACTTCAGAAGGTGAATTTGTTAATGGAGAGACGGTTGTTCCTAGTTTGTGATGATTGTTTGTAATGTGGATGCTTTATAGTGTACTGTCTCTAAGCTTAGCCTTTTTATTTGATTAATTATTTGGGCTACAAATATAAGCTGGACTTATTTTTAAGAAAATTATGGTTTGATATTTTTAAGAAAATAATGAAAATTATATGAGGCCATATAGGTGGTACCCCAGTGGTAAAAGCTTGGAACTAAGAGGTTTGTTATCTCTGTGGTCTCAGGTTCGAGCCCTGTGGTTGCTCGTATGATGGCCACTGGAGATTTACATGGTCATTAATTTCAGGGCCTGTGAGATTAGTCGAGGTACACGCAAGCTGGTCTGGATACCCATGTTAAACTAAAAAAATAAAAATAAAAAGTTATTGGAATTGATAGTGTTAAAATTAACATGCTTGATGATACAGCGAAGACTAGTTCCAAATAAAAGACGATTTAAATAATAAAAAGGAAATTACTGCTAAATCAAAAGGGCACAGCGCAAGTCACGCATCCGCGTACACGACATTTTATGCCACCAAAATATCGTTACAGAACAGTAATGGAGAAAGCGTGATAGCCTACTTTTGACTAATTTATACACCCAATGTTTAACACAAAATAGAGCTGTACATCAATAATTGATGACAAACTGGCATTCAGCTAATTTAAATTAAAATATCTTTTATTTTCAATTATTATTTCATTTTATTGTTGGATTTCTTTTATATATATAAAAAAAAGCCATTGCCACTCCATATATTAAGAATTGCAGATTGAATCAGCTTAAAATGGTTCTGTCCTGCTATCTTGCTGGAGTTTCCCAATTGATTGCAATTATTTCTTACGATGTTAGATCAAAACTTTAATCGCCCTTACAAGGTTTGTTTCCGCAAGGAAATCAGCAATTTCCGGCGAAAAGGCGCCCTGCAAGTCAAAGCATCAGCGTCCACGACATTTCATGCTTTCACTCAATTTTCTCCCGTAGCGCTGTAAGGCAACCAATAGATTGACTCCGACTCAAAAACTTAAACGTACATGTGTTTCGTCTGTGATGGTGTAAAATGTTTTTTAAAAGTACTGTTTATTTGAAAATGTATAAAAAGATTTGTTTTAGATTTTTTATATAAATATATTAAAAATATAAAAGAAACATAAAAAAAATATTAATTTAATATTTTTTAAATAAAATATATTTTTAAAAAACATTGAAAAGCATAAATTACTAAACTCTCAAACATTCAAAAGCATAAGTCTTAAATTAATCAAAAGAAATCATTTTCCTATCTCTTCATTTCTTTCACAAATCAAATCAATTGATGTAACAGATAACAAAAATTAATAATATGGTTTATAAGACTATAAAAAAACCCCAAACTATAGCTCATATGCGACAAAAATAATTTGGATATTTTTCTATAGTATCCGAATTAAAAAATATTCAAACTATAAATGAAATAAAGAAAACTTATTAATTAGTTGAAATCTGAAAACAGATAGAATAAGAGTGGGAAAACAACCCTCAATGTTCAGCCTTAATTAAAGCATTGTTTTCAAAAAAAACTAGTAATTTTATTTTTTATTTGAGTGAAAATTGTAAACAACTTACAATGTCTTACTCGGCTAAATTTTATCTAATCAATAATTTTGAATATCTTTTTACTGCCAAAAAATCCAAATCATTACACTACCATGAAATTGTCAAATATAAACGAAACTATTGATGAAACAAAACCTGTCAACAATTTACAATGACATTTATCAACAAAATATTTATTTGCTATGTTTTTTGGTATACACTAATGAAGATTTTTCATTGGTATATATCGAGAAAATTATAATTGAAAAATGAATGAAAAAAAGAAAAATAAAGTGTCATTATTATAGACTGTATTACTTATGAAATAAACCGTCACTAATATCCTTTGGTGAATCTGTCGTTAATATTTAAGTTATAACCTGACAAACAAACCTCCTCTCCTCCTCCTTTATTTCTTCTTCTTCCTTTTTATTATGCAGAAAACAACACACAACACCCCTATATTTTTGTCATAAAACAAGCTCTCATCATCACAAATCCAGTCACCCCAACACTCAATCTGTCTGCATACCTGTTCTACTTTTTCTTTTTTTAGATTGGCCACGTAAAGTAAGAAAAACACTTTTTTTTGTTGTAACCAATTTTTAAAATGTTAATTTTTTTGGCATTTTGAGATAGTATTTGTTAGGGGTGTTCACGGTTCGGTTCGGTTCGGTTTAGACTCAAAAAACCAACCAAACCGAATTATATTAATTTTGTGAAATATTAACCGAATCGGACCGAAAACCGGTTCGGTTAAATCCGGTTTTTTGGCAAAAAAACCAGGAAACCTAATCCTATCATCCGGATTTTTTATATGGCAAGGAGAAAACATAGGCACAGCCGCACAGAAAGAAGATAGATTTTACAGCCCTTTTACATGAAAGGCACAAAGAAGTTCAAGACAAAAACTTCCTTGATGGAGCTAGATGAAGGATAATTATCTTTAATATCCAAAACCCTCTATGGTTTTCATTGCCATTAATCACATCGATCTCAGTCATTACCACGAATACTTACCACAAGAAAAACAGCTAAGAATGAAAATGGAGGAAAGATAAGAACAAGAAAAAAATACAAGCGACAAAGATGCGCAAAGATATTGTCTTTGTGGTAGCTTTGTTCTTCTGTTATGGAATACATATAGCATGTACAAGCTACTATAAATTTTCAAGTTACAGAGGCTTATAATCTTTGGATGTGTACGTGACGTTGAAAATTGTGACCTTCACATTGAAAGCTCATTAAACAACCCACTGGAAAGGAAGATTGGGAAACTAGGAAAGGAAGATTGAAAATTAATTGAGAGAAAGATTGAGAATTTTTTTGGAGCAGGCTTGGAAACTGGGAAAGGAAGATTAGGAATTTTTTTGGAGCAAGCGGCGGCTTTTTGTGAGAGGCAGACAGGAAGGTTATATTAACTGTTAGGGTTAGGTTACAGTTTAACTATTTATACCTCAGATTTGAGTAACTTTTGGCTTTTAGTGGGTCCAGTTCGGTTTGTATTAGTTTCTGGTTCAAAACTGAAACCAAACCGGACCTGTTAAAATTTATGGTTTTGACAATCGGTTTAATCGGTTTTTTATTTCGGTTCGGTTTTTTTATTAATTTTTCTTTGGTTTTCTCAGTTAGTCGGTTATTTTGAACAACCCTAGTATTTGTAGTTTGTTTATGTGTTTACTTGTCATATAGCTTTTTCTCATAGAAATTTGTTGTGTAAATGTATGATTTGTACATGTTAGGGTTTTTTTTTAGATTTTTAAAAAATAGTATTTGTTTGTAATTTGATGAAATTGAGTTTGATTTTGTAACTTAGGTGTTTTTTAATGAAATAAATAATGACTTATTTCATGTGTATGTTTCCTATTTTGTCAATTTTATTGTTAAATTTAAAATTTCAATAAATATGGAGGAATTGAATTTTTATAGAAAAATGATAATGATTTAAGGGTACAATTAAAATAGATTGAATAAATTTGAGTTAAACTTATGGTAGCTAATTAATTTGGTACCGATAATTTGTTTAGTCCACATTATTAATTAATATATTTTGTCATCAACATTCTATATAGGGTTTCATATAAGTAATGGATGATCGTTATTAGATATATCAAGTTTCACCAAAAGGGTTGCATAAGATGGATTATTGTAATGGGGTTGAGGGTTTTATTAAATTCGTCTTAGATAAGAATGCACAATTACTTGTCTACCAAAAGCTTAAGAGTCTTCGTTTTCTTAATGGATATATTTCAAACATATCTCGGTGATGAATTTGAAGGATGACAAATTATATGGAATAAAGAGTCATAATTGTCACGTGTTTATGAAAATACTCATTCGACATGCCTCCCTAGATTTATTGCCAAAAGAGATATGAGATATACTCACAGAGATCAGTCACTTTTTTAGATATATATGCTCTAACAAGTTGCATACCCAACATATATATAGAGAAGCTTGAAACAAATATCATCCAGACAATCTACAAACTTGAGATGATATTTCCTTCATCTTTCTTTGACTCAATAGAGCATCTACCTATACATCTACTGATTGAGACAAAAGTAGGAGGCCCTAACCAATATAGATGGATGTATCCATTTAAGAGGTGACGGATTACATATTCATTCTAATTAAATTTTTATTTTTTTTAATAAGACATTCATTTAATTCCATTTGAAAACTTATTCAATCTAAAGAAAAAAGTTAAAAATAAAGCGCATGTTAAGGCTTTGATATGTAAGGCTTATATTGTGGAAGAGAACTTAACATTTAACTCATAATATTTTGAGTCTCATTTGAGAACAAGAATAAACAGTGTTCCAAGACATAATGACAGTGGGGAATTTCCTTCTAGTGGGAGCTTGTCAATATTTTATTGTCTTGAATGACTTGTACCAAAAAATATAGTGAGAAGAAAATATTTGACAGAAATCAAATACAATACTAGAAGTGAAAATATTTTTCCATTTTGGACAACATAGAATATCAAATTTATTCTTGATACAATACTAGAAATAGAACCAAACACTTATTGCAACAAATTAAACATGAAGTAAAATAAATATTAGTGAATGTTATATTTCCTTGTTCAATTCATTGCCTTGTTCATATTATAAAATAATCAATTTATAAAAACTTATTAGTCATAAATAAAATCAACTAGTTTGTGGCTTTATTTGTTGATGAATATTTGTAAGTACACGAATTTCAGGTAGGCTCTCGTATAGGGAAGGTGCTGTTGAATTTTTAACATAAAATAGGAATGTTATTACCCTTTTCAATGCTTTAATTTGTATAGATGTTAATGAGAATGTCATTAGTGAGTAATATGGACAGGAGTGCTGCTAGTTCTTCTAGCAGCGTTTCTAATAACCATGAGTCGTTCGGTGCCGACCATGATAAGCACCCGAGGCACATGCACCCTTTCTCGATGCAGGCTCGTCGAGTGCAATGCCACCTCACAAAGGGGTTTTCCGTTATGAGAAACATGTATGTACTGGGAAGTACATTGCTCAATGAAAGCTCAGTCGCTCAATGTAAGTTTGTTTTAATTCCTTTTATGCACGATTGAAAAATAAACTACAATGTATAATTTTTGAATAATTAATTTCAATTAATAAATGGAATTTTAGGTTTATAAATGTGGAGGTTACTTGCACAATAATATCAATGATGAAATCATCAATGAAAGTGCCATTGTTTTAGTGAAATCAAGTTTTCAAAAATCCTGAATTGAAACCTATGATTGATGCAAGATTCAGAAACTTCAAGGATATTATACATAAATAGTTTTTTTATTATTTTATTTGGTTAGCTATTTAATGTTAATGAGCAAACTATTTTACAAATTTGACATGCAATGAAAAAATTTACTATGATAGGGCTAATAGCACAACATTGTAAGATTGAATTCAAAATGTTATATTTTTTATTTAAATGTTGAAATTGTATTCTTCATTATCTTACCAATAATTTATTTCTGGATATATGTTAAGTGATTTCTGGTATGAGGCATAGGAGAAAACAAAAAAATATGCTAAAGAAAGAGGTTTTTCAGGCTGAGAGACGTGGTTGTTTGGAGAGATTTTAGACCTTCGCACATCTTAAAGGCTATCTAGGAAGTTTATATCTAGCACATGATGTTTGCACATTTCATGTGGTGGTCACAATCCAGTGCAGGGAACCAAAATAGAGAGATTTGCGGTTCAAATACCACGTAGACCAACGAATCCATTTCATCTGTTTCACATGCGAAATAGATGTTAAGATTCTTTTTTATTACATCTATTTTTTAAAATTATTGTTTTATATGAAAAATTTTAACTAATAATAGTCTTCTTTTGCAGGCTATGGTTCTTGGACACGAACTAAGACTCATGGAGCTTTTTGTAGAAACTCACATGTGAAATGATGACCGTCAAAAAGAGATGCTACAGCTCATTGATAGCCGAGCTTAGAAGTTCATTGTAAGTTGGATTTCAATAATTTTTTTCTCAAGTTATTATTTTTTAAAATAGCTGGCTGGTTATTTTTTTAGGAAACATATACCCACCTGATTGCAGGAGAGATATGAGAACGATCCTTTGACCCATCCAAAACTCAATCCAGTTTTGTGGTTAAAAGTTGGATCATCTAATGGACCCTATATAAATTGGATTTATGGTATCTCAAACACTCTTATTGAGGATATGCAGATGAATTGTAATGTAGTGACCATTGGTTCCTTGCAATCGGTATCGAGCTCCCAATCTGTATAATTCCAGGCGATTGTGTGACAACAAGTTGAAGCTCAAATGGCCTGGCTTACTACTGAGACAAAACAACTTATTGCTAAGATGGCCGAACTTAGGTGAAGGTATGTGGAGTTATTGTCAAACATCGATGGTACATATGGTCCACCTCGTCGCCCACCTGGTCCCGGCAAAGATCCTCCCCTGCCTCCTCCTCCTTTAGCTTCTATTCTCTAGATTAATTGTATTTAAATTGATAATTTTTAAATTTGTAATAAATATTTGGTTTTTTATTTTAGTTTTTATTTCTTTTAATTTTTTTGTGTTCTATTTATTTGATTTTAAAAAAAATATTAAACAAATTACTAACGGAATTACCGACAGACTAAGTTTATTAAAGTTCTAAAGAGTTGAAAAAAAATTACATGAAATGCTACTCAACATTACAGATGGAATCACCGACAAACTAAATCCCTCAAAGAGTTCTAGAGAGTTAAAAAAAATTACATGATCTTGCCACTGATAATATGTAAATCACCAACGGGTTTAGTTTATCGGTAATATGAAATAAATCACCAATGAAATTACAAATAGTATTCTTTGTCGATGATATGTCATACTAACTGATGAAATGATACTGGTATTTTTTTAACGTGTTTTTTTTCCTGTAAATCTAACAGTGATGATATTACTGATGGAATGACCGGCATAATAAAAATCACTAACGATAAGTTTTTCAATGAATAATTACCATCCATGATTCCCTTGGTAAATGTTTTTCCAATAGAATCAATGTTTAAATACCGACGGACCAATCCATTGGTAATATGCAAAATTCTAGCAGTGTTTAATTGGTCAATTTTACTATGTTTCAAAGTCTTTCGCCAATGATGCACCCAAGTCTTTTTCTGTTCACAGTTGAGCAAAGAAAATTCAAATGAAAGGTTGAAGAGAGCCAAATTAGTATAAATAGGACCTCTTTTGTTGCCCAAATGCACATAACAAACAACAATATTCTACAAACCGTAGTGGTTCATAGAATTATCTAAGATGATGGCAACGAAAAAGATGTGGGTTTGGATGTTGCTAACATTATTAACTTTGGTTGGCGAAAGGTGTGGTCGTTGCTATGGGTGTTTGGAGGAAGAGAGAATTGGGCTCTTGGGGATCAAAGCTTTGATCAATCCACACAGCGTTTACGGGTATTTAGGCGACTGGACGGTCAATAAAGAGGATAATTGTTGTAAGTGGTCTGGGATCAAGTGTGATACAGCCGCAAGGCGAGCGATCCAACTCTCTCTTTGGGATGCAAGGGATTTGCGCTTGGGCGATTGGGTTCTCAACGCATCTTTGTTTTTTCCTTTTAGAGAATTGCAAAGTCTTGATTTGAGCTCTACTGGATTAGTTGGTTGCTTTGAGAATCAAGGTTCGTTCAATGTTTATCTTCTTATAATAAAAAATAAAGTTATATTATTTGTGGATGTTAATTATCTTGCTTCGATGTTTTTCTTCCAGGTTTCGAAGTCCTATCATCAAAACTGGAGTTACTTGACCTAAGTGATAAACGATTTAATGATAAAAGCATTTTGTCATGTTTGACTGGGCTTTCCACTCTCAAGTCTTTGGATCTATCACACAATCAGTTGACAGGATCAGCTAGCTTCTATGGTAACCTTTTCCTTTCTCCTTCTCATATGATTTTTCTATGCGTTTATTTCCTTCCAATATGCTTTTGACAAACATCTTTCAGGTTCCAAAGACTTGTCATCAAGGTTGAAAAAACTGCAGAACCTTCATCTAAGTGGGAATCAATGCAACGATAGCATTTTTTTCATCTCTAACTGGGTTTCCATTTCTCAAGTCTTTGGATCTGTCATTCAATAAGCTGACAGGATCAATATTAAATTATATATAATTCATACCTAACTGCTTTGCATGCCATTCTCGTATACGGTTTCTTTATCAAGAAAAATGAGGACTTTATATCTATTTAATAATCAATTTAATGATAGCATTTTATCATGTTTGACTGAGCTTTCATCTATAGGAATTTATATCTATATGCATTCATGCATCATTTTCTTATGTATATCTCGTAAGATTTCAAGTCCAACAGATTTCATAGCATCCCATCAATTCTTGTTTTTAGTTTCTATAATGCATATCGGAGATCTTTATGACTTACATATAGCAACAACTCTCCTGCAGGTTTTGAGATCAAATCATCACATTTGAGGAAACTTGAGAACCTTGACCTAAGCTATAATATGTTCAACGACAACATTTTATCATATATGGGTGGATTTTCTTCTCTCAAGTCTTTAAATTTATCAGGCAATATGTTGTTAGGATCAACGACTATCAATGGTAAAGTTTTTAATATTTCATGGCATCTTGTACCTAATTAGGCATAACTTACCCAAAATTCATTTTTTTAGATTGTACATGAAAACTTATTTAGCTCATTTTTCAACAATACCTTTTGAAATCTCTAAATTTCTCACGCAATTTGTTGTTTCTATCCAAAAATCATCATAGGTTTAAGATGTATACTTAATTGTCATAATACTTAATTTCACTACTTATTTGATTGCCTGTTTTCAATTCTACACATCATAGGTTTAAGGAAGCTGGAATTACTGCATTCACTGGGAGCATTGCCATCCCTAAAGACCCTTTCTCTTAAGGATACTAATTTAAGCTGGACATCAATAAGTCAAGGTTAATCAAAGTTTAGTTTCTTAAAATTTTAATTAATAAAATTGAATGGAATGGTTACTCTGTACCACCACTATTTTGATCATACCTTTTCTTGTTTCTTTTTCACAGGGACTTTCTTCAACTCGACCACCCTTGAAGAATTGTATCTAGATCGTACTTCTCTCCCAATAAACTTTTTCCAAAACATTGGAGCATTGCCTGCTCTTAAAGTTTTGTCTGTTGGTGAATGTGACCTCAATGGCACGCTGCCTGCTCAAGGTAAATTAACAACTCTCCATCTACCTATAATTAAATTATCAATGAAAGATACTTGCATCACTATTTTGACTATTTTGAGATAAATTGTACAGGTTTGTGTGAATTGAAGAATCTGAAGCAGTTAGATCTCTATGGAAATAATTTAAGAGGTTCACTCCCAGATTATTTGGGGAACTTGTCATCTCTACAACTATTAGATGTTTCTAGAAACCAATTTACTGGAAATATTAACTCCAGTTCTCTTACCAACATCATATCCCTTGAATTCCTCTCACTATCAAATAACCTCTTTGAAGTTCCCATTTCAATGAAGCCTTTTATGAACCACTCAAGCCTCAAGTTCTTCGATAGTAAGAACAATAGGCTAGTAACGGAACCTACTGCATTTGATAATTTGATTCCGAAGTTCCAACTAGTCTTTTTCCGCTTGTCAAAAAGTCTAACATCGGAAGCAGTCAATGTAGAAATTCCCAACTTCCTCTATAACCAATACGACTTAAGAGTCCTTGATCTCTCCCACAACAACATCATTGGAATGTTTCCATCGTGGTTGCTTAAGAACAATACACGATTGGAGCAACTATTTATGAGCGAAAACTCCTTTGTTGGTACCTTACTGTTTCAAGATCACCCAAATCCAAAAATGAAAGTCATAGATATATCCAAAAATGAAAGTCACGTGTTTATAAAAATACTCATTCGACATGCCTCCCTAGATTTATTGCCAAAAGAGATATGAGATATACTCACAGAGATCAGTCACTTTTTTAGATATATATGCTCTAACAAGTTGCATACCCAACATATATATAGAGAAGCTTGAAACAAATATCATCCAGACAATCTACAAACTTGAGATGATATTTCCTTCATCTTTCTTTGACTCAATAGAGCATCTACCTATACATCTACTGATTGAGACAAAAGTAGGAGGCCCTAACCAATATAGATGGATGTATCCATTTAAGAGGTGACGGATTACATATTCATTCTAATTAAATTTTTATTTTTTTTAATAAGACATTCATTTAATTCCATTTGAAAACTTATTCAATCTAAAGAAAAAAGTTAAAAATAAAGCGCATGTTAAGGCTTTGATATGTAAGGCTTATATTGTGGAAGAGAACTTAACATTTAACTCATAATATTTTGAGTCTCATTTGAGAACAAGAATAAACAGTGTTCCAAGACATAATGACAGTGGGGAATTTCCTTCCAGTGGGAGCTTGTCAATATTTTATTGTCTTGAATGACTTGTACCAAAAAATATAGTGAGAAGAAAATATTTGACAGAAATCAAATACAATACTAGAAGTGAAAATATTTTTCCATTTTGGACAACATAGAATATCAAATTTATTCTTGATACAATACTAGAAATAGAACCAAACACTTATTGCAACAAATTAAACATGAAGTAAAATAAATATTAGTGAATGTTATATTTCCTTGTTCAATTCATTGCCTTGTTCATATTATAAAATAATCAATTTATAAAAACTTATTAGTCATAAATAAAATCAACTAGTTTGTGGCTTTATTTGTTGATGAATATTTGTAAGTACACGAATTTCAGGTAGGCTCTCGTATAGGGAAGGTGCTGTTGAATTTTTAACATAAAATAGGAATGTTATTACCCTTTTCAATGCTTTAATTTGTATAGATGTTAATGAGAATGTCATTAGTGAGTAATATGGACAGGAGTGCTGCTAGTTCTTCTAGCAGCGTTTCTAATAACCATGAGTCGTTCGGTGCCGACCATGATAAGCACCCGAGGCACATGCACCCTTTCTCGATGCAGGCTCGTCGAGTGCAATGCCACCTCACAAAGGGGTTTTCCGTTATGAGAAACATGTATGTACTGGGAAGTACATTGCTCAATGAAAGCTCAGTCGCTCAATGTAAGTTTGTTTTAATTCCTTTTATGCACGATTGAAAAATAAACTACAATGTATAATTTTTGAATAATTAATTTCAATTAATAAATGGAATTTTAGGTTTATAAATGTGGAGGTTACTTGCACAATAATATCAATGATGAAATCATCAATGAAAGTGCCATTGTTTTAGTGAAATCAAGTTTTCAAAAATCCTGAATTGAAACCTATGATTGATGCAAGATTCAGAAACTTCAAGGATATTATACATAAATAGTTTTTTTATTATTTTATTTGGTTAGCTATTTAATGTTAATGAGCAAACTATTTTACAAATTTGACATGCAATGAAAAAATTTACTATGATAGGGCTAATAGCACAACATTGTAAGATTGAATTCAAAATGTTATATTTTTTATTTAAATGTTGAAATTGTATTCTTCATTATCTTACCAATAATTTATTTCTGGATATATGTTAAGTGATTTCTGGTATGAGGCATAGGAGAAAACAAAAAAATATGCTAAAGAAAGAGGTTTTTCAGGCTGAGAGACGTGGTTGTTTGGAGAGATTTTAGACCTTCGCACATCTTAAAGGCTATCTAGGAAGTTTATATCTAGCACATGATGTTTGCACATTTCATGTGGTGGTCACAATCCAGTGCAGGGAACCAAAATAGAGAGATTTGCGGTTCAAATACCACGTAGACCAACGAATCCATTTCATCTGTTTCACATGCGAAATAGATGTTAAGATTCTTTTTTATTACATCTATTTTTTAAAATTATTGTTTTATATGAAAAATTTTAACTAATAATAGTCTTCTTTTGCAGGCTATGGTTCTTGGACACGAACTAAGACTCATGGAGCTTTTTGTAGAAACTCACATGTGAAATGATGACCGTCAAAAAGAGATGCTACAGCTCATTGATAGCCGAGCTTAGAAGTTCATTGTAAGTTGGATTTCAATAATTTTTTTCTCAAGTTATTATTTTTTAAAATAGCTGGCTGGTTATTTTTTTAGGAAACATATACCCACCTGATTGCAGGAGAGATATGAGAACGATCCTTTGACCCATCCAAAACTCAATCCAGTTTTGTGGTTAAAAGTTGGATCATCTAATGGACCCTATATAAATTGGATTTATGGTATCTCAAACACTCTTATTGAGGATATGCAGATGAATTGTAATGTAGTGACCATTGGTTCCTTGCAATCGGTATCGAGCTCCCAATCTGTATAATTCCAGGCGATTGTGTGACAACAAGTTGAAGCTCAAATGGCCTGGCTTACTACTGAGACAAAACAACTTATTGCTAAGATGGCCGAACTTAGGTGAAGGTATGTGGAGTTATTGTCAAACATCGATGGTACATATGGTCCACCTCGTCGCCCACCTGGTCCCGGCAAAGATCCTCCCCTGCCTCCTCCTCCTTTAGCTTCTATTCTCTAGATTAATTGTATTTAAATTGATAATTTTTAAATTTGTAATAAATATTTGGTTTTTTATTTTAGTTTTTATTTCTTTTAATTTTTTTGTGTTCTATTTATTTGATTTTAAAAAAAATATTAAACAAATTACTAACGGAATTACCGACAGACTAAGTTTATTAAAGTTCTAAAGAGTTGAAAAAAAATTACATGAAATGCTACTCAACATTACAGATGGAATCACCGACAAACTAAATCCCTCAAAGAGTTCTAGAGAGTTAAAAAAAATTACATGATCTTGCCACTGATAATATGTAAATCACCAACGGGTTTAGTTTATCGGTAATATGAAATAAATCACCAATGAAATTACAAATAGTATTCTTTGTCGATGATATGTCATACTAACTGATGAAATGATACTGGTATTTTTTTAACGTGTTTTTTTTCCTGTAAATCTAACAGTGATGATATTACTGATGGAATGACCGGCATAATAAAAATCACTAACGATAAGTTTTTCAATGAATAATTACCATCCATGATTCCCTTGGTAAATGTTTTTCCAATAGAATCAATGTTTAAATACCGACGGACCAATCCATTGGTAATATGCAAAATTCTAGCAGTGTTTAATTGGTCAATTTTACTATGTTTCAAAGTCTTTCGCCAATGATGCACCCAAGTCTTTTTCTGTTCACAGTTGAGCAAAGAAAATTCAAATGAAAGGTTGAAGAGAGCCAAATTAGTATAAATAGGACCTCTTTTGTTGCCCAAATGCACATAACAAACAACAATATTCTACAAACCGTAGTGGTTCATAGAATTATCTAAGATGATGGCAACGAAAAAGATGTGGGTTTGGATGTTGCTAACATTATTAACTTTGGTTGGCGAAAGGTGTGGTCGTTGCTATGGGTGTTTGGAGGAAGAGAGAATTGGGCTCTTGGGGATCAAAGCTTTGATCAATCCACACAGCGTTTACGGGTATTTAGGCGACTGGACGGTCAATAAAGAGGATAATTGTTGTAAGTGGTCTGGGATCAAGTGTGATACAGCCGCAAGGCGAGCGATCCAACTCTCTCTTTGGGATGCAAGGGATTTGCGCTTGGGCGATTGGGTTCTCAACGCATCTTTGTTTTTTCCTTTTAGAGAATTGCAAAGTCTTGATTTGAGCTCTACTGGATTAGTTGGTTGCTTTGAGAATCAAGGTTCGTTCAATGTTTATCTTCTTATAATAAAAAATAAAGTTATATTATTTGTGGATGTTAATTATCTTGCTTCGATGTTTTTCTTCCAGGTTTCGAAGTCCTATCATCAAAACTGGAGTTACTTGACCTAAGTGATAAACGATTTAATGATAAAAGCATTTTGTCATGTTTGACTGGGCTTTCCACTCTCAAGTCTTTGGATCTATCACACAATCAGTTGACAGGATCAGCTAGCTTCTATGGTAACCTTTTCCTTTCTCCTTCTCATATGATTTTTCTATGCGTTTATTTCCTTCCAATATGCTTTTGACAAACATCTTTCAGGTTCCAAAGACTTGTCATCAAGGTTGAAAAAACTGCAGAACCTTCATCTAAGTGGGAATCAATGCAACGATAGCATTTTTTTCATCTCTAACTGGGTTTCCATTTCTCAAGTCTTTGGATCTGTCATTCAATAAGCTGACAGGATCAATATTAAATTATATATAATTCATACCTAACTGCTTTGCATGCCATTCTCGTATACGGTTTCTTTATCAAGAAAAATGAGGACTTTATATCTATTTAATAATCAATTTAATGATAGCATTTTATCATGTTTGACTGAGCTTTCATCTATAGGAATTTATATCTATATGCATTCATGCATCATTTTCTTATGTATATCTCGTAAGATTTCAAGTCCAACAGATTTCATAGCATCCCATCAATTCTTGTTTTTAGTTTCTATAATGCATATCGGAGATCTTTATGACTTACATATAGCAACAACTCTCCTGCAGGTTTTGAGATCAAATCATCACATTTGAGGAAACTTGAGAACCTTGACCTAAGCTATAATATGTTCAACGACAACATTTTATCATATATGGGTGGATTTTCTTCTCTCAAGTCTTTAAATTTATCAGGCAATATGTTGTTAGGATCAACGACTATCAATGGTAAAGTTTTTAATATTTCATGGCATCTTGTACCTAATTAGGCATAACTTACCCAAAATTCATTTTTTTAGATTGTACATGAAAACTTATTTAGCTCATTTTTCAACAATACCTTTTGAAATCTCTAAATTTCTCACGCAATTTGTTGTTTCTATCCAAAAATCATCATAGGTTTAAGATGTATACTTAATTGTCATAATACTTAATTTCACTACTTATTTGATTGCCTGTTTTCAATTCTACACATCATAGGTTTAAGGAAGCTGGAATTACTGCATTCACTGGGAGCATTGCCATCCCTAAAGACCCTTTCTCTTAAGGATACTAATTTAAGCTGGACATCAATAAGTCAAGGTTAATCAAAGTTTAGTTTCTTAAAATTTTAATTAATAAAATTGAATGGAATGGTTACTCTGTACCACCACTATTTTGATCATACCTTTTCTTGTTTCTTTTTCACAGGGACTTTCTTCAACTCGACCACCCTTGAAGAATTGTATCTAGATCGTACTTCTCTCCCAATAAACTTTTTCCAAAACATTGGAGCATTGCCTGCTCTTAAAGTTTTGTCTGTTGGTGAATGTGACCTCAATGGCACGCTGCCTGCTCAAGGTAAATTAACAACTCTCCATCTACCTATAATTAAATTATCAATGAAAGATACTTGCATCACTATTTTGACTATTTTGAGATAAATTGTACAGGTTTGTGTGAATTGAAGAATCTGAAGCAGTTAGATCTCTATGGAAATAATTTAAGAGGTTCACTCCCAGATTATTTGGGGAACTTGTCATCTCTACAACTATTAGATGTTTCTAGAAACCAATTTACTGGAAATATTAACTCCAGTTCTCTTACCAACATCATATCCCTTGAATTCCTCTCACTATCAAATAACCTCTTTGAAGTTCCCATTTCAATGAAGCCTTTTATGAACCACTCAAGCCTCAAGTTCTTCGATAGTAAGAACAATAGGCTAGTAACGGAACCTACTGCATTTGATAATTTGATTCCGAAGTTCCAACTAGTCTTTTTCCGCTTGTCAAAAAGTCTAACATCGGAAGCAGTCAATGTAGAAATTCCCAACTTCCTCTATAACCAATACGACTTAAGAGTCCTTGATCTCTCCCACAACAACATCATTGGAATGTTTCCATCGTGGTTGCTTAAGAACAATACACGATTGGAGCAACTATTTATGAGCGAAAACTCCTTTGTTGGTACCTTACTGTTTCAAGATCACCCAAATCCAAAAATGAAAGTCATAGATATATCCAACAACAACATGAATGGTCAAGTTTCAAAAAATATTTGTTTGATCTTTTCAAATCTAGACACCTTAAGGATGGCTAAAAATGGATTCACAGGTTGTATCCCTTCTTGTTTGGGAAATATTAGCTCTCTGGAAGTTTTAGATTTATCCAACAATCAATTGTCGACAATAAAACTAGAATGCTTGACAGCATTAACATTTCTCATGCTGTCAAACAACAATTTGGGTGGCCAATTACCTGACTTAGTGTTCAATTCTTCTGGTCTGTATTTTCTCTACCTAAGTGGTAACAACTTTTGGGGTCAGATACCAGATTTTCCACCACCCTCTTGGAAAATATGGTTTGAATTGGATTTGAGTAACAATCAGTTTTCAGGCATGCTTCCAAGGTGGTTAGTCAATTCGACGCTACTCTGCGTAATTGATTTGTCCAAAAACCATTTTAAGGGTCCAATTCCAAGTGACTTTTGTAAGCTTGAGGTGCTTGAATATTTGGACCTTTCTAAGAACAAATTGTTTGGTTCTATACCATCTTGCTTCAATCCACCACAAATAACACATGTTCATCTATCTGAAAATAGATTGAGTGGTCTATTAACATATGGATTTTATAACAGCTCTTCCCTGGTTACGATGGATCTCCGAGATAACAACTTCACCGGTTCCATTCCAAATTGGATTGGTAATCTTTCATCATTGAGTGTTCTTCTTCTGAGGGCTAATCACTTTAATGGCAAGTTCCCTGTTCATTTATGTTGGTTAGAACAATTAAGCATTTTGGATGTTTCACAAAATCAGCTCTCTAGTCCACTACCCTCCTGTTTGGGCAATCTTACTTTCAAGGCAAGTTCCAAGAAAGCGTTAGTGGATCTCGGATTTGTTTTTCCATCAAGGTCTATAGAAAAAGCTTATTATGACACAATGGGTCCACCACTAGTGGATAGCATCAAAAACTTGGAAAGCATTTTTTGGCCCAACACTACAGAAGTAATAGAATTTACAACTAAAAACATGTATTATGGTTACAAGGGAAAAATTCTCACCTACATGTCTGGTATTGATCTCTCCTGTAACAACTTCTTAGGAGCAATCCCTCAAGAATTGGGAAACTTATGTGAGATACATGCATTGAACCTATCACACAACAATCTCGTGGGATCTATACCTGCAACGTTCTCAAACCTGAAGCAGATTGAGAGTTTGGATCTTTCTTACAACAACTTGAATGGTGCAATCCCTCAGCAACTTACTGAAATTACCACACTTGCAGTTTTTAGTGTGGCGCACAATAACTTGTCAGGTAAGACTCCCGAGAGAAAATATCAGTTTGGGACCTTCGATGAAAGTAGTTATGAAGGAAATCCTTTCTTATGTGGACCTCCATTGCAAAACAATTGTAATGAAGAAGAATCACCATCGCAACCAATGCCTAATGATGAACAAGAAGATGATGGTTTCATAGACATGGATTTTTTTCTACCTCAATTTTGGTATATGCTACACAATTGTGGTGATGACGATTGCAGCAGTTCTCTACATCAATCCATATTGGCGACGCAGGTGGTTTTACTTCATCGAAGACTGCATAGATACTTGCAACTATTTTGTGGTGGCTAGTTTTCGTAAGTTCTCCAACTTCAGAAGGTGAATTTGTTTTGATTGTTGCTGGGAAGGCAGTAGTTCCTTGCTTGTGAGTTATTGGTCTTGTATGTCTAGCAATTGGATACTTGGTAGTGTACTGTCTCTATAATATTTTGAAATAAAAAATAATAATAGAAAATGACAACAATGCCTTTGAATGAGTAAATTTTAAGTTTAAATTATTGAGGGATACTTTGGTAATTTTCCTAACAATTGGTAAATATAAATAGGAAAAGAAAAACAAAAAAAAAGGAAGTGCTCAAAATTTTTGAGAGGAAACCGTGAGAAGAAGAAGAAGAGAAAAAGGAAGGAAGGAAGAGAAAAGATGGAAAGAAATGGTTTTTCATAACTTCTGAGGTTAAATTTTGGGTTTGTTTGCACGATTCTCAAGTTTAGTTTTGATTTTAAGATTTTTGTGTTTGTAGAGATTTTAAGTTGTGTTGTGAAGTTTAATTGATGAATTATTGTTATGGTAAGTGTTTAATTAGTTACCGATGGAATTTTTTTTGTTGGTAAATTACGGTAAATTTTACCAATAAAATTATCTATTGCTATATCCCTCGATAAACACTAGCAAAAACATTCTGTTAGTATATATTGAGGGAATTGCGGTGGAAAAAGAATGAATAAAAAAGACAGAAAAATACGATGATGTGTAACTTTTATCAATGGTTTTACCAATGGAATAAATCGGATAGTAAAGTTCATCCATAAATATACCGACAGAAATAATCCCTTGGTATAGACTGATAAAATTACAAACGCTATTACAAAGGGATTCAAAAAGTCAAATCGTATGATGATGTGGCAATTTTTACCGATAGAATTACCAAGGGAATGCCTGACAGGATTATTTTGTTGGTAAATCCATTGATAATATTTAATTTATGACCTGAAGATCAACCCTCTCTCTGCTCCCCCCTTTCTCCTTCTTCCTTGTACATTTTTTCTGCAAATAGTCATCCCCTCATTCTCAACATAATTCAATCTCCCACAACAAATCTGGCCACCACAACACTCAGTTTGTCAACATTCATGTTCTGATTCAAATTTTATTAAGGATTCTCCACCTTAAGTAAGCAAATCTATCCTTTTTTTTAATTTAAACATAATTTTTAAATGTTATTTTTTTTTTTGCATATTTTTGTAGTATATGTATTTTGTTTGGGTGTTTACTTGTTTTATAATTTTTTCCTCATACAATTCTGCTGTATTGATTTATGATTTGTACATGTTATCACACCCGAAATCGCGACAACCTTTAAAAATTCAATTTGGTGGAGAAAGAATATATTTCTGGCATCTTGTTCTTTGATAGGAAAAAGGTCTTGTTTAAGGAGTTGCCACCTAGTATTATGATCACTAGAAACACTACATGGTCAACAGATACTATCACTCATTAAGCGTCCTACCTGTGGTAGACTGTATTGTTGGTTTTGTTTTAAATTGCTAAGAGTTTGTTGGATTTTGCTATGATGGTCTGCTCGTAATATTCCTAACCCTAGTGTCAATAAATATTCAACTATGAATATTTCTAATTCTAGCGTTGGTAAATATTATGTAGTAAAAAAAAAAACATTTAGCATTCCTAGCTCTAACGTCATAAAATAAATCAATAAACTAAATTTAAATTAATACATTTATTTTTTTTTATTTTTTTATGGGTTTGGCCCAGCTTGTGTGGGTTGGACTATGTCGGCCAACCTGACCAAGCTGGGCAGCAGGAAGCACGCGTGAATTTAGTCACGCGTGCATGAATAATGTGAAGGTAATTAAAATTACCGTCGCACAGTGTTCAAATATTATTTGCAAAGAATGAAAAGGTAAATGAGCGTAACTGGTTCTTGAAATGATGAAGACGGTGGCAACGCTGGTTCTGGTCTCGACGATTTCCTCTGCTTATATTCTTTCCTTCTGCTCGTCTCTATCTCCCTCTCGTGCTCGTTTTCTCTGGTTCTATCTTCCTGTTTTTGTTCTTTTTCTGGGTTTTTCATTGTTTTAGTGTTTTTGCTCTCTCCTTCTGTTGCCTTCCCCTCTGGCCTTTCTGTGGCTTCTATAAAGCCAGAGAAAGCCTTCTCTTCGTGCCGAAGCACGTTAGTTCCTGTTTGAGGAAAAACAGGGGACTAGCAGTCCTGCCATTGCAGGACTGTTGGTCACGACAACATGGCCTTTTGAAATGGTATCGTGGAGGATAGTGGGCAGCTGAGGTAAGAGTCGTGGGGACTGTCTTTGGCGCATTTCCCCGGATTTTCCAATTGAATCGGTCCCTGGGATGAAAGAAGGCGATGAACAGTGGAAACGGCGACGTTTTCTTGACTAAAATGGATATTTCCAATTTGCCTCCTAAACTTCTGACATTTAGCAATTGGGTGTCTGTCTTTGGTGCATTTCCCTGGATTAATTTTGGTGCTATTTACAAAACGATTGTTGGTTTTTAATTTAATCAATTCAATTTTTAGTTGACTCTTCAACTTGTAATTTTTTTAAAATTACCCCTAGAAAAATCAATTAATCCCCCTATAGTATCACCACCTATTCACTTTGATCCTCGGACCCCAAATTAACCCTAAATTTTGGTATTTCTTCAATTAAACTCTTGATTGTATTAATTAATTAAATCAAAGTTTAATTAAATCCTCAAACTTTCAATTCTTCTAATTTTTTATCAAATTGACTCCTAAAATTATAATTTGATCCTTATTAGTCCCCAAATTTTCAATTTGTGTTATTTTAACCCCATCTTCAATTCATTTTTTTTTATTATTTATTATTTGTTTTTGAAAAATTCAAAAATTGGGTATGACAGATGTTATTGTTTGTTTTATATCTTGTAAAATTATATTTGTTTGTAAATTGAAGAAACTTATATTGATTTTTTTTTACTCAAGTGTTTTATGATGAAATAAATAATGGCTTATTTAATGAAATCGTTTTATATTTTGTTAATTTTATTGTAGAGTTATAATTTGTTATAAATGTGTAGAAATTTGAATTTATGTAGATATATAATTGATAATGAATTATGAGAACTATTAAAATAGATTGAATAAAATTGAGATAAACCAATATTTTTACAAATTATTTAGTTAACATAGTTAATTAATAAACATTGTCATCATTATATATTTAAATATATTTGATATAAATAATGGATGGATCGAGATTTACTCCAGGGGTTGAAGATGATGGATTATTGTAATGGGGTTTAAGGTTTTATTAATTATACATTATCTAGCCTGAGAAATATTAGTAGATGCGGTATTAAAAAATCGATTTAGATGTTGTAACGATTCATGTTCTACAAAAAGAGTTCATAGAGAAATTAATACTTGTGTTGGTATGCACACGGAGAACCATAGGTTTCTTAACATATCATGGTAGAGAGGATGATTAAGTCAACTTTTAGTGTTAGCAACATGTATGAAGTTGTAGATGACAACAATAATCCTTATAGGGATCTGATTATGTATGCAATGAGAATGAATCAAGGTTATGTCGATCAATGTTCAACAATAAATGAAGAACCTAATGCAGACATGACCAAGTTTTTTTATTTTTTAAAAGATTTTGGCTAACTATTATGGAATGGTTGCATAAATCCATGAGTCCATCGATAAAAAACTTACCGATAGAATGTGAGTGTAAATATTGATGGGAATTTCTGTCAATAAAACTGTAAAATCTGGTAGTGGACACTTCAACATCTAACTCCACCTTTAAAAAACTCATGCGTAAATCATAATACATGTCAAACAATAATTAATCAATATTAATTTAAATTAATATATAAACCAAATTAAATCTAAGAATTTATTCATACACCATTAGCATAGAATCTTTCACCAAAAGATAAAGGTAATTAGACCTCCTGTACATAACGTTATATATTCCAAACTCTTTTAACAAATGCATGTGGGAAAAGAAAACTTCACCACCTAAACCCTCCGGTGGCTCAGATGTTAAAAAACCCCATTATCTATTTTGTAGGTCACATATCCCTATCCATTACCCACCACCCTCTAATCATTACCAACGGAATCTCTTTATACTACCACTAATCACTGCTACAATTCATTACACACACACACACACACCTGTGCTTAGCTATGGCTTTAATCTTAGCGATATAATGTCCATATATATGGAGTAGCCGACGGAATCTCCTTATATTACCAATTGAGTGTAAGGAAGAATCTGGCAGAGAGTTCTGGTGTTGATCAAATTATTCTTGGAGGCTAATTTAACCATTTAAGTTTTTGAAATCAATTTGTGAATATTTGTTCATGTAGCTTATGATATTATATAAAAAATTATCTCAATTTAAAAAAACAAAGTTATTAGATGAGATTTTAAGAATTATTGTACATACTATTATACTATATATTGCATATATAATTAATTAAGTTTTGGTTGCATTCAAAAGATTTAGATTTTGTGATGAGCGGATGAACGGGCTAAATAAATTAAACAATTTATTCAAAGATAACAACGTCAAATTTTGGATACAGTTTAGTCTGCTATTATTATTATATTACCTTTGCCATAACACATGCGATAACGTCATATATTCCCCTCTCTTTTTTTCAACTCATTAATCCAACGGGAAAAAAACAAAATTCACCACCTAAAGACTGTGGTGGCTCAGATATTAGAAAAGTCTATTACGTACTTGTCTGTCTGTTTTTTAAAAGCATTTTTAAAATGCAAAAATAAATGTTAAGGCTTTATTAGTGATATGAATGTCCACATGGAGCCACCAGCGTAATCTCTTTTATAAGAGCACCGACTGAATGCAGGGGGGAATATAGCAGTGAAATCTAGTGTCTCGAACGTGAAATTTAGAATCCAACTTAATGTTTATGATCAAATCATTCTTGAAGTTTAATCTAGCCATTCAAGTTTTTGACATCAGATTTGTGAGCTATTTATAAATCTCTCATTCTACCTCTTTCTCTTACTTAAATTTAAAATTAACTCCTATAAAAATTATTTTAATGTATTTTAGTTGACTTGACATGTTTGAATATAGTGATTTTATTTAAAAAAATTTAAGATGATATTTTTTAATATTAAAATGATATATAACATATTGCATCAACCCAAATTTCATAACTTAACACATCAAACTCGTGATATAGGTCATGGACTTCACTGAACTAAACAAACATTATTTTTTTAATTATTTTTATTTAATAATATGATAATAAAAATACACTCATAAAATTAAGAATAAATTAAATATAGAAATATTTATTTAATACTGTGATAAAATAAAGTTAAAAAATTATAAAAACCATTTTAAAATTAAAAAAATATTCAAGATGAAAGTAAAAAAAATTCTCTCGGTTCTTTTAGTTTGTAGTTGAAGTTAATTAATCATGCCAACCCCAATAAAATTCTTTTAATAATTTAATTTTAAATCGACACAGACCTTGTTAATTTTAAAAAACCCCACCACCTAAACACTCTGGCGGCTCAGATATTAAAAAATTCCATTACGTCCTTCTTCGTCCGCATACACAAATATTCGTTAGCAACACTAATCATTGCTACAATTGACTATAAATTACAAGATATAAGTAATACATTTTCTTAGCTTTGGCCTTAACTTGGTGGTTAGGAATCTATTAGACTGGCTAGAAAATTTTATGCGAGCATATTAAATTTCTCAATAATTAATCAAAGGTGGAGTTAACCTAACTAGCTAGTTACTTGAGGATTAAAGAAAGAAACAACGTCGAGAGCAAAGGAAAGAGTACTATATATATGACATCGAGTCGAAGAGCTAAATATAAACAAATCGAAAAGAGTGAGAGAGGCTGCATACAGCATCTCAGTACTATTGCTTCTAGGAAAGTGGCTCTGCTGCTGCTTGAACCAAACATTTGCCCTTCTACAGTACAGGCCAAGGTGCGTGCTCTGGTTTGCTTAATTTTCTCATTAATTAGTTTTGTTTTTCTCTCCATCCATGTTTCTTTTTCCTTCCATAATATTTGATACACTAAGACGAACGGTTCAAGGGGAATGTCATGAACGTAGCCTCTCCCTCTGAAACTCTAGTTCTAATTTCTTTTGGCTCTTATTTAGTAAGTTAGCAACTGCAACACATGAAACGAGTTCATTTTCACCTTTCCTCTGCTTTGAAAGGAAAATTGTTGTTAAAATCACCATGAGAAAGCTGAGGATAGTAGCTCCTGGTTAAGGAGGATGCTACTTTTTTGACTACGTACTAGGTCGTTAATTAGAAGTAAAATTATACAGTACTATCTATGAATCTATAAATCTTGATGTGGATAACATGTCTTTTATGATCAGATTGAAGAGTTAACTGTCTCGTTGAGCTAAATCTGACCTGAAAATAAAAGATGATCGTTAAAAAGAACACAAGTAGATGTAAGCTTGTTAGATGAAGAGCCATGGATATATTATAATTTTATGTACTTGCTGAGGGCATTTGATTTTCCTAAAATATTTTATAAAATAATATATTTTATATGTTTTAGATGCCAATCTCTCCTTCCCTTTTCTTTTGCCTCTCCCTCCTCCCCCTTTCCCTTGAAGACTATTTTAGATATCACATGTAAATTTAACGGATCTATAATATACTTAATGTTCACGTACTAATTAATTAGTTTTTAGAACTAGACACGCTATTCAATTCATTTTATTTATAGGGACTAATCGATAACATATTCATTTTGAGAACAAGACTAGAAGTCAGATTCTTGAGAAGCAAATATTAATGGCAAATGTTACTATATATTGTCTTTGATTACGGAAGCAAAAACTTCAAACGCATAACTTTTTTTATATATTAATTTTTACATAATTCTTTAATGAAGAAAATAAGTTACTTTTTCCTGTCGTATAATCTTAATTTTTGAGAAATTGTTTTTATTGGTAAATAATGATTCGTTTACCTATCATCTTGGCAGCAAATTGCAATAGATGGGAGAAATTCGTTCACCATATTTTTCACTTGGCCAATATTACTATGGAGATAATCCTGATATTCATTCACCGTACTTTTCATATGGCGGAGAGGACTATCATGGAGATAATGCCGAAATCCATCAAACATATTATTCAGCCGGAGACGATGCCGAAATTCATCCACCATATTCTTCAGCCGGAGACTACTTTGGAGATAATGCTGAAATTCATTCACCATATTCTTCAGCCGGAGACTACCTTGCAGATAATACTGAAATTCATTCTGAAGCATTGTTTCATCAAGATATTTCTGGAAATTCATACAATGCACAACAATTTGTTGAGCATGGAAAAGCACTCCGTTATTCTAGAGAAGATTTGAAAGATGAACAAGAGAGTGATGTGTGCATCTACATAGTTGGCGGGGCACTTCGCAAATCAAACGAAGCCATGTACAGTCCTCAACAAATTTCTATAGGCCCTATTTACCACGGCAACAGAAATCTGCGTTTCATGGAAAGGAAAAAGTCTAAATACTATGAACAGTTCTGGAAAGACAGGGTGTCAAAGGAAAGGGAACGGAAAGGGGCTGAGGACGAGTTTTGGGATGCCCTGACAAAAGATGAAAATCAGATTCGCCAATGTTATGAAGATGGTTCCCATAGAATTAAAAGTTCTCAACGCTTTCTGGATCTGATTCTGTACGATGCTGTATTCATCTTCGAGCTATTCCTCAAGTACAGTGAAGATAGAGAGGAGTTTAAAAAAGATTCTATATTGAAAGAACCATGGTTGAGGTTAGCGATTCGACGGGACTTGATTTTGTTTGAAAATCAGCTTCCATTCTTTATTCTTGAGAAATTATATGAACTTCTTCCAAAAAACATTAAAGGAGAACACACGGATTTTAAAGCTCTTGCTTGTTCCTATTTTAAACTCCACCTTCGAAGTAACCTCTCTCCTGCAGAAACAATGCCAAAGCATTTCACTGATTTGGTAAGATCTTTACTATCCTTCACTCAAAATGACAAGTCTGTAGAACTAATCAAAAGCTTTCACAGTGCAACCAAGCTACGCCAAGCAGGAGTTAAGTTTAAGGTTCCACGAGAACGTGACTGCTTACTTGGTGTGGATTTCCGTAGATTGGAAACAGAGTTTCACATACCAAAGCTTGAGATAGACGGCAACACTGAACGTCTCTTCAGAAACCTTATGGCCATGGAGAAGCGTCTTTATCCAGGACGAGAGTACATCTGCCATTACATCAACCTATTGAGTATTCTTGTTGTCAAACCTAAAGATGCGAAACTCCTAATGAAAAATAAAATTGTAATTCACAATGACGAAGTTGCAGTGAGGGACCTGATTTACAGTCTTGCATCAGACACGATTGATCGCCATTCCTGTTATCACGACATCTTTTTTTCGGTGGATGATTATTATAAAAGCTCCTGGGCCAAAAACCCCTCATACTTTATAGAGGAATTTTTCGGGAATTTTTGGAAAGGTGTTGGAACGGTTAGTGCAGCTGGCCTCCTCATCCTCACTTTAGTACAAACAATTTGTGGGATCCTTGGCCTGCGCTAGCACTCCAAGTGGATCAAGTCAATCCAAAGCCTGTGTAGTTTTATTTCTCCTGTTTGTTGGCTTTTGTTGTGTTGTGCTGTGGATTTTATGTTTCCTGTGCAGTCAATAAACACACACACATGCATGCAGCTTTAGTTCGTTTGGTGTTGCTGACTTGGCGGCATGGCTGCCAGCATTTGTGTCCTGTCTCCATGTTGTATAAATGTACAAACAGTAGTAAGTTGGGCATATTCTCTTTGATGTATTTTAAAAAATTCTTATCACATGTAACTATTCTGTATATTTTATTTTGAATTCCTCATGGTGTGCGCTTAATATTGTAGAGCATGGTATTTTTTTACTTTAAATTCAAGTAAAATACATGAATTACCGTATTTCTAAACACTCACTTAACTTATCTCCGAGGGTGCGAGGGGGATAAGAATAGACATGAACAAAACGACACAAGTATGACTTAATTGTTAATATAATATATCCTTCCATGGTTCTCAAGCTATGCAGATTAATATCTCTTTCTTGGGCTGAAAGGATGACCAAACCAAACTATGGACACATAAAGCATGGCTGGAAAAGCAGTGCGTTCCCTACAAAAATTTATAAAATAATTTT
This sequence comes from Populus nigra, assembly GCF_951802175.1. NCBI lineage: Eukaryota > Viridiplantae > Streptophyta > Magnoliopsida > Malpighiales > Salicaceae > Populus > Populus nigra. The sequence goes on from NC_084856.1 coordinate 23,298,528, forward strand.
TTTTTATATTTTTATATCGTTAAACCAACACCAATGTTACAATTCTAAAATATCCCATAATCTATAAAATAATATAAAACCGCATGAGTCAAGATATTCTTCGCGAAGCATACTTGAAGAGTGTGTGCGTTTGTGTTGCGAGGTGGCCCGCTCGGTGCACTTTATTAATTCATGCTTTTAACAAATTATATCGCGTAATGCTACTCATAAATAAATAAATAAACTTGAAATAAATAAAATATAATTTTGATTGATATATAAGCTAGTTTAAAAACATACTCTACTATCCAATAAAAAAATATTTACACGAGTATAAGAAACTTCAGAGAGTATTTTATTAACAGAAAAAAGAAAAAAATAAGTGGTGATCAATATTAATAAATCAAACGAAAGAAAATTGGGGTCAGCACATTGATCTCCTTTTTACCACACATTGTTAAGTCATTAACAATATTAAAATAGTTTGAATATTAAATTTAGTTTTGATTGATGTAGAAATTAATTTAAAATTATGTTTCATTATCGGATAAAAATGGTTATCAATGTTAACAAATCAAACCAGTGAAAATTGGGGTCCACCAATTGACTTAATTTTTACCCTAACATCGTTAAGTCTCTAACGCTGTTAACTCACCACACCCATATTAAAGCACAGGTTGATATATGGAGCCTCCCTTTTTTCCATTTCCTTGATCTCTCTCTGGGCAGCTTCTGTGTACTCTGCCCTCTCTCTATCTCTCGCTCGCTATATGTAAGCAATCCCCCTCTCTTTATTGCTTTTGTTATTATTGTTGTAGATCTTGATCTGGATTCGGACGGGATTAGTCTTGTTTTGGTTCTATAGCTTGTCTTTTTTATTTTTCTCTTGAAGGTTCCTAGATCTGACCCTTGTTGGATTTGATCTGTTTTTGGTGTTTTTCTTATGTTTTTCAATGACCCTTTTGTTTGTTTTGTTTTCTGGTATTGACATTAAGAAGATTATGAATCTATAAATTTGGCTTTGGTGTGAAATAATGAAATGAAAATAGAGGAATTTAAAGGAACGGACTTCATTGTTTATACAAGCTTGGATCTGTATGATTTATTGTTGATTCTAAATGCCCTGATGGATTGGACCTTGTGTCGTATGTGAAATGTTGTTAAAAAGGAAAGATTTTGTTTGTGTTTGTAAGAAAATGTGTTTTGAGATCTTGCTATGCCCTGATGGATTGAACCTTGTGTCGTATGTGAAATGTTGTTAAAAAGGAAAGATTTTGTTTGTGTTTTTAAGAAAATGTGTTTTAAGATCTTGCTTGCTTGCATGCAGTGTTTGATTTTGATTGTTTCATTGGCGTGAATGAGAAAATGTTATAATGGATGTAAAAGTGATCTTTTTTAAAGATTGATTGTTGGGTTTTATGATGCAGGTGAGATTTAGGAAAGATGGGGCTTTCATTCACCAAGCTTTTTAGCCGTCTCTTTGCCAAGAAAGAAATGAGAATTCTCATGGTGGGTCTTGATGCTGCTGGTAAGACCACCATCTTGTACAAGCTCAAGCTTGGGGAGATTGTCACCACTATCCCTACAATTGGTATGTTACTCGAAACTTACCATTACTTTAAAGTTATTTAGTACTGAATTTATTGTGCTCTTGTTTTTCTTGCTAATTGTCTGTTTCTATCCAGGGTTCAATGTGGAGACTGTAGAATACAAGAACATAAGCTTCACTGTCTGGGATGTTGGTGGTCAGGACAAGGTATGTAAATGCTGTAAATTGTAATGAGAACTTCGGGTATAATTACAATATCATGAAAATGCATCAAATCGTTTTCTCGGCATTGTAAATGTCTCATCTTTAGTCAATGACTAAATATGGCACTATTCATGTTTGTGCTTTAATCTGGTTTTAAAATGTGCTTGTTGACGGTCTTGTGCTGGTTAGATATTGCTCCCTCAGCGCATAATCAAATCATAAGCTACATGGATTTAGCCAGTTAATGTTGCAATCTTTCCTTTTTCGGCATGAAGGGAAAGATAACCATTGCATGGCTGAAATTTTACTATTTAAGCATTTGTGCCCTTGCACATACCCTTGTTGTCTATTTGCTTATGGACAGTCTAGTGCTGATTATATGCTTTGTCATTAGCACACAAGAAATACATAAGCTATAATGAGTAGAGCCATCTTGTCTTTCATGTTTTTCCCCTTGTTGGAATGAGGAATGACAATCCATGACATGGCGACATTTTGTTGTCCATGGTTGTAAATGTTGTCTGGTTTGAAGTTTTTGGTTGTTTAGGTGCATGTGCTTATCGACGGTCTTGTGCTGGCTAGTTGTCTTCCACTAGCACACAACATATTCATAAGCTACATTAATGAATCCACAGTTTTATTTTAGTTTCTCCTGTCTCTGTGAGGAAAAGCTTTCAATGCTGTGGTGTACACCATAAATCATATATCAATGTTTGATTATGTTATGTGAAATGCATTTTGGTTGCATTATCTTTAATGCTGATCAAGTAAGGATGTAATTCAAGTTGATTTGGAAGCATGTGTAGAAAAAACCACCTGCTCATGTGCAGTCTATCGCCTAGGAGATAGGAGACATCTTCTGTCTTATTTCCTTGTTATTTTGGGTATTGTATTCTTTTCATATTTTACATGTTTCATGAAAAAAGAATTGTTTTTCAATTTACTTATCTGATCTGCACAGATTCGACCATTGTGGAGACATTATTTCCAAAACACTCAAGGGCTCATCTTTGTGGTGGATAGCAATGATCGTGACCGTGTGGTTGAAGCTAGGGATGAGCTGCATCGGATGTTGAATGAGGTATGGCCATAAGATTTACTTCTTAACTTCTGCCTTTGTTGCTTTTGTCTTGTAATGATGAAAATTTATTTTCTGAATAGGATGAATTGAGGGATGCTGTGCTACTTGTGTTTGCTAACAAGCAAGATCTTCCAAATGCTATGAATGCTGCTGAAATTACAGATAAACTTGGTCTTCATTCGCTTCGTCAACGCCACTGGTAAATGATAATATCTCCATTTTGAATATGTTGATAGTTTGCTGTTACATATATGCCATCCAATCTGTGTTTTATTTCAGGTATATCCAGAGCACCTGTGCCACTTCTGGTGAGGGCCTCTATGAGGGACTTGACTGGCTATCTAACAACATTGCTAACAAGGTATGGTCATAATAATTTGTTTGAAGTGATAATAAAAAAGATGTTTGGGTCGTGTTAAAAGTAACTTTGTGTGATGATTGTGGCAGGCTTAAGAGATGGGTTTTCTGATTCTTTTTGTAGCATTCTGCTTCAGTTTGGGAATATTATTTGGTTGTTTGATGTTCGAGGATTCCAATTTGTTGTAATATTGGCAAGAGAAGAATGTATTTGTTTGGTTTTATAAGATAATGTTACTGTAATAGAAATTGGCAAATTATCCATATATACACCAAAATAATTAATGATTCACAGTTTCTTAAGTAATTGTGCCTTTGCTTCAAAGCTTATGATGGAGGAGCTTTTGCAGATTTTTTCATTGACCAGCCAATGCTTGATGTCTGTAGTAGCTATTTTGCCCTGTAGTATTGGTTATCGCAGGATGTACTTTCTGAACTTTCTGTTATGCAGAACCGTGCACTTTTCTAGTGATTGTTGAACCTTGCCTTTGAGGGTTGATTTATCAGTTAGTGCTCTTGAAGAATCAATTAGAACGAATAATGTTGTAAAGTTTGACTTGAGTCAGATCGGCCAGGTTATTTTCAAGATTTTTTTAAAAAATTTTTGTTTAAAATAATGCTGTTTTATTAAATAAAAAAAACCACTGTTTTTTCGGTAGTTGATGCGGGCTGGCTCAACACTCGAGGCGGGGTGCGTCCATGGTCTGTCGAGCTCCCAAACAACAATTAAAATGAATGCCAAATTTGGCAAATGGATAACGGCTTTTGTTTTGTTGATTCACAAGCGACCTTTCTTCATAACTTCCTTCCATGGAAGTGTATGCAAGATAGGCACTGGCTTCGACCAATCTTTTCTACGTAACTTCTCCTACAGATACCCTTGACCATCTCCCAAAATGCCTGCGCAACAATCTGTTCATCAAACACCATGTCCCAGTCGTGTTATCAATATTTTCGAAAGGTAGAATCGATTGTAGAAGAAAGGAACGCTGCATATAAAGGGACTAGCATTGCTGATGAGTTTGTAGAGGTTGAAATGAATGATTTCTTACCCTCTTTAACAAAATCTAAACGATGAGATAAATGTACTTTTGACTTGTGAATTCTACAGAATCATTCATGGAAAGATACTCTGATAGAAGGCAAGGATTATGGATCCATTCCTTAAACTCTCTGCAGCAACATCTTAGCTATCGTTTTTTACCCTCAAAAAGATTTTTTTCTCCCTCGGAATTTGAAGCTCTTGTCGAAACTCCTCTTTTTTCTTACAAAAATCAAGAGCCTTCCTGTTGGCAACAGGTGTTGCCACTCAGGTTTCAGTTTCTAGGTTGCTCTTTGCCAGGATGGATGGACAGAAGTGCCAGTGGTTCAAGTAGAAAGATCGAGTAGAAAAGAAGACAGGAGAGTTGCCAATTAGAGGTCAAAAGAAGAAGAAAGGAACGAATGCTTACAACAAAAGCCACTTTCTCTGGTGAAGATCTTGACCAGACCATGCTGTCCAGGCAGAATCTCATGTAGGCAATAGGAAGATGAGCATGGCAATAGATTCTTCCAATTGGCAGACATATTGGCCACATTCAATTATGCCTTCCCTCTTTTACCTTTTTTTTTCCCCGACAGTAATATGCCTTTCTCAATCACAAGATTCTCCAGAACATCGAAGCCTCTATTATGTATATATATACACAACATTGAAAGCTTTTCCTCTCGTATAGACATGAAAAATCAATCTCAAAATTGTTCTAACCATTCATATATTTTTAAAGCTATAATTAAAAGTATTTTTTAAAATCTATTTTGTTAAACATGAAAAAGTTACCATAATAATAAACATATAATTGTGAATTAAGCACTATATTGTTTCTTAAAAAATCATGAAACACTTGATTGTGGACCTCACATAAATAGATATAAAAATAATAATTCATATTTAAATGAGAAATTTATGATTTTTTTTCTCTAGCTGTTCCCTTGTGACTTCAAATTCAACATATAAAACAAGCAAATTTAATTGAAAATAATGGGGATTTAAAGGAGAAGAATGGTCATAAATCATAATCATCGAAATTAAAAGTAGATTTTTAACATAAATTTTTTATAAAAATTAATTATAAAATTTATTGAGAAAAATAAATAGAATAAAAACAATTAGTTAAAATTATCCTATATTATAGGGTAAATTTATAATTTGCTCCCATGCTAAAATAAGAAAATAATTACTAGTGAGTAGCAATATAATAAATCAACCATCCAAAATTAAATGTAGGGTCCACAAAAAATCTCACTTCGACACTAACGTCGTGAACCCATTAACGCCGCTAACTTTCATCCATATCTAAATTCCCAGCGCTCATAGATAGGCCATCCGTTTCTCTTTCTCATTTGTTTCAGCCCCCTCTCTGCACAGCTTCTCTGCAGATCCTGCCCTCTCTCTTCCTCTGCATCTCTGTAAGCTTTTCCAACTCTCTCTCATTTTCTGTATGTTTATATTGGTTGTCGATGTTGTTACTGTAGAACTTGAGTAGTCTTAATTTGGTTCTAAAGTTTGTTTTTTAAAAAAAACAAAAAAATCTTTTTTGGTTTTGTTTTGAATGGTTCATAGATCTGACCCATGTTAGATTGGATCTGTTTTAGGGGTGTTTGTTGAATACTTTTATGACCCTTTTGCATGTTTTGTTTGTTTGAATGGATAAAAGGGAGATCATGAAGTTTGGTGTGAAATAATGAAAGGAAAATGATGGAATTGAAAGGGCCAGGCATTGTAATGTGTAAAATTTTTGATATTTTTTTGTTTATGATTTGTTTGTTAATGGATTGGATTGTGTGATTTGTGAAATGGTATAAAAAAGGGAAGACTTTGCTTGTATTTGTGAGAGGATGTGTGTGGAGATCTTGCTTGTACATCTATCTATTTTTATTTTGATTGATTTGTGTGAATGATAGCATGTTAAGGTTGATGTAATAGTGATCTATTTCTGTAATTTTGATTGTTGTTTTTTTTATTTGCTGATTTGTTTTTGATGCAGCTAAGAACTTGGAAAGATGGGGCTCTCATTCACTAAGCTTTTTAGCCGTCTGTTTGCCAAGAAAGAAATGAGAATTCTCATGGTGGGTCTTGATGCTGCTGGTAAGACCACCATCTTGTACAAGCTCAAGCTCGGAGAGATTGTCACCACTATTCCAACAATTGGTATGTTATCAAAATATCATTGGTACTATAGAGCTGTTTAGTACTGAATTTATTGTGTTTTCTTGCAAAGGATGCTTATATGTAGCCTCCTTTCAGGGTTTAATGTGGAGACCGTGGAATACAAGAACATAAGCTTCACTGTCTGGGATGTTGGTGGCCAGGACAAGGTTTGAAAAAATCTGTTATCTTGTGATGTCAACTCTGAGTATAATGGTGACATTAGGGAAATGAGTTAAATTTTTATCCTTTCGAGTTGCTGCTTCATAAGTTTTTCTGCTCTATCATTGACTAAACCTGATATGATGTGCACTTATGCTTGTACTTGCTGTCTTTTGATGTAAATGTGCTCGTGAATGGTCTTTTACAGATTAGATATCTGTCCATCATATCAAAACAAAAAACATAAACTATGTGGATCTAGCCACTTTAGTGTACAACCTTACCTTTCTTACAAGGAGAACTATCCATTGCATGGCTGAAATTCTTGGAGTATAGACTTTCTGTCTTCTTAATTTTACACATTTACATGCCTTTGTTGTCTAAGTTTCTATTCTTTGGTTATGTATATGCTCTCATGGCAGTCTTGCTGATTAGATGCTTGTCATTAGCAAACAACAAAAACATAAGCTATATTGACCAGAGCACTCTTGTCTTTCATGATTCTGCTCTTTTCGGAGCTAGGAATGTCTATCCATGATATGACAGGCATTTCATTGTATGTGTTTGTGAATGTTCAGTGGTTGAAGTTTTTTTTTCCTGATGCCTGTGATTATGGACTGTCTTGTGCTGGCTATTTGGCCTTCCTCCAGCTCATAACATATTCAGAAGCTACATTACTGAAGACACCTTGTGTTTCAGTTTTTTCCTTTGTCTTTGTGAGGTAATGGTATCCAAGCTGGGGTGTACATTAACATAAATTACATATCCGGAATCATAAATGGGATTGCTTACATGTTTCTCTATGCATTTAATGAATTGTCTAAGAAATGAATAGTTGAGTTGCCAGTCTCTCTATCATCGTTTCCTTGACTATTTCCCTGTTTGTTGTCGTATGCTCTTTATCTCTTATGTTGATCAAATAAGGATGTAATTTTAGCTTTAATTGTTGAAATTATGTACTAAAAATTACTGCTTTTGTACAATCTGTCACTCAAGTCAACACCTTGTCTTGCATTCAACGACATCTTGGATCTTATTTTCTTATGTTGATAAAAAAGAATTGTTTGTCAAATTGTTTTTCTAATTTGCACAGATTCGACCTTTGTGGAGACATTATTTCCAAAACACTCAAGGGCTCATCTTTGTGGTTGATAGCAATGATCGTGACCGTGTTGTTGAAGCTAGGGATGAGCTGCACAGGATGTTGAACGAGGTAGCCATAAGCCAGCCTTAGTTCTTAATGTTTTCTCGTGGTTTTGCGCATCTTAATAATGAAATTTTATTCTGAGTAGGATGAATTGAGGGATGCTGTGCTACTTGTTTTTGCAAACAAGCAAGATCTTCCAAATGCTATGAATGCTGCTGAAATCACAGATAAGCTTGGTCTTCATTCTCTTCGTCAACGCCACTGGTAATTGTTAATATCTCCATTGCAAAATTCTGGATAGTTTGCTTCTATTTAATATTCATTGATGTCATCTGATCTTTATGTCTGTTGCAGGTATATCCAGAGCACTTGTGCCACTTCTGGTGAAGGTCTTTACGAAGGACTAGACTGGCTTTCCAACAACATTGCTAGCAAGGTAGGGTCATAGTGTTTTGTAGGAAACAATGGTAGAAATCCGTGTTTTGTTGGTTGTAACTTTGGCTAATGAATTGTGGCAGGCTTAAGAAATGGGTTGATCATGCAACTTTTTGGATCGCCCTTACTTTGGGAATCTTGCTAGGTTCGGTGTTTGCACCTACTTTGGGAATCTTGCTAGGTTTGGTGTTTGCGGATTTCATATCCTGTAATCGGCAAGAGAATGTATCTTTGGTTGTGTAAGATATTATTACTGTAATAGAAATTGACTAATTATCCCTATAGTTTTGAAATAATTCATGATTCACAGCTTTAACATGATGTATCTTGATACAAGTTTATTGCTAGTGGAGCTCTGCGAGATTAATGTTTCTTTCATTGACCGGCCATTGCTTGATGGCAATTTTTTGTGTAGTTAATATATTGCAATGTACGCTATATTTCGGCGAATGTTGTCCATTTGATTTCTATTATCAGTTTGCACGAACGATGAACAGTCCTGATCAGACTTTTCTGCAGACATCATAAATTTATAATGCTTTGGTTCTGGTTTTTTCCTTCTAAGCTTGCTAGCATTGTATCCTCCCCTCTTAAGGTATTGATCGGAAATGTAGCTGTGTTTGTTTATAAGTATATTTCAAAAGCGTTTTACTTTAGAAAAACATAATTAATGTTATTTTTAGTTTTTTCAATGTATACAATATAAAAAAATTATTTTGATATATTTTAAAATAATAATGCATTAAAATATCAAATACATATAATAACAATATGTATTTCTTATCTTTTCAATTATTCATCAAGAAATAAAAAATATACACTCTTGAAAAAATAATCAACCATTTTTTTTAGAAATAATCATTCATAATTAATTTCTTAAATAAATAGTATTTTGTTATATGCTCTCTTTTATTTTTTTTCTCTTATTAGTATCACAATAATTTGACAAATCATCTCATAAAATAAAAAAAGTTTCTGATAAATATACCATATTTATTTAAGATGAGGTTAAAATAAGTACTTAATTTCTAACATAAAACGACACACCCCCTCAAACATTTTTTTTTAGCTTCCCCCTCGAACCATTTTTTCCACTTTTTCATATTTGGTGAACTTTAGGAAAGTAGTTTTTAAGAAAATGGTTTCCCAAAAAAAAAAAAACTAGCCCTTCCAAAAGGAAAGTGTTTTCCTTTTCTAATCTCCAAAAAAACACTTCTCTCCTCCGATTGCTAGCCTCATCAAAACACCTTCCTTTCTCTCCCTCTCGAATTTTTGTATCTATTTATACTCAATATAAAATCTTGACACTAAAAAAAACCCAAATATCTAACTCTTAACTTACCATTACTATTAATTAATTTTTCCTTTTCAATATGAAAAAAAAATTATTTTAAGGTTTTAAAAATGAAAAAATATCAATAGATTTTACTTTAAAATTATTTAATAAGGTTATATTTAAAATACTTATATTATTTATATAGTAAAATAATGAAGCTTTATATAAATATATGATATAATAAATTCATTTCCCCCATCATTAACACTTTATTATATCTCTCTCTTTTTTTTTTTTTTGTAAATGATCAAATAGTTAAATTTAATGTTTTATATATGTTAGATAAACTTGAAAAAAAAATCAATAATTTTCAAGTTTATTTTTCATGGTATAGCTAGAAACTAGAAAATATTTTTCAATTTATCTTTCATAAAACTGTTAATTATATGTCAAACATCGAAAAATAATTAATTTTTCAAGATTTTACTCTCTATAAAAACCACTTTTTAAAATTAAATTGCTTTCAAGCAAACAAATAAAATCATAGTTTTAATTAAAACCTGGACTGATAGGTCGATCCAGGACCCGACTGATCCAGGGCTGGAATTGGACTATGTTTAAGAAAAATAAGGGAAGTCAAAAAGCCGGGTGACTCGCGGCAAGATCCAGTCAAAAACCCTGTTGCAACCTATTGACTTTTTTTTAACCAAAATAATGTCATTTTGATTTATATATATAAAAAAATTTAGGGTTAATCCGGATGACTCGATCAAAACCCGTTGACTCGGGAAAAAACCATGACCAGAAGCTTGGCTCGGGTCTACCACCGAGACTGATTTAAAAACTTTGGATAAAACTTTAATTAGAGGAGGAAATGGGCCGGCATTGTGAAAGTAGAATTCGTATTATTTAATAATTTAGATTATGGTATCACATTAAAAACATCTTCATCTAAAAATGACAAATTTTTAAAATATAATTTATATTAGTATTTTAATTTTGATTTTTGATATATATATTGTAGCAACTTTACTGCTTAGATGCACATACCAAATCCACTGCATGCTCACCATCGACTCGTTGGCGACGGTGGTGGTCTAGGTAAGAAAAACACGGTGCGTGGAAGCAGTGGACCAACGAATCAACAGCTTGATGACTGCTGGAAGAAACCATCTTAAACCACCAATTAATCTCCATCATTTTCATCAAGAATTATCCATGCAAAACCGCGTTCAGTGACTTCTCTGTGCACGTCATTGATTACAGCCAAATTCCTTACAATATCTGTCCAACTGGCCACAGCTGAAATGCACCTTCCTTCCTTCCAAGGCACATCTCATCCACTGCCACAACTTCTCCTATAAATACCCACCAAATCATGCGCCATCTCCTCACTTCAAAACAACTAATTTTCTTGCAAAAAAACAAAAAACAAAAACTCTCTAAATTTCTCTCAATGGCTTCTTTTCTTGCTTCTTCAAGGGTTCCAATGTCGGTGGTATTGGTCTTGTTTACACTTGCTTCTTTGATGGGGTCATCTCTTGGTAACTTCTACCAAGACTTCGATATTATGTGGGGAGATTGGCGTGCTATGATACTCAACGATGGTGAGCTTCTCAATCTCAATCTTGACCAAGCTTCTGGCTCAGGATTCCAATCCAAGAATGAGTATTTGTTCGGAAAGATTGATATGCAACTCAAGCTTGTCCCTGGCAACTCTGCTGGCACTGTAACTGCCTACTACGTAAGTTTTCTTAATATTAATGACTATTTTGAGTACAGAAATTTAACATTTGCTCTTAGTGTTATTAATCTCTGTTGGTTTATTAATTTTCAGTTACAATCAAAAGGGTCGGCCTGGGATGAGATAGACTTTGAGTTCTTGGGGAACTTGAGTGGAGATCCTTACATTCTTCATACTAATGTGTATAGCCAAGGCAAAGGCGACAAGGAGCAACAATTTTATCTCTGGTTTGATCCAACTGCTGATTTCCACACCTATTCCATCCTTTGGAACCCACAAAGAATCATGTAAGCTAACACTTGCTCCCATATCTAAATCCAAGATTATACGTTTTTAGAGGTAGCTTGGAATTGTGTTTCAAGTAATATTTTAAAAAAGTTAGATTATTTAATGTATTTTTAAGTAAAAAACATTTTAAAAATCAACCATTATCATATTATACAATATATATTCCTTTTGCTACCTTAAATTTTCTTTGTTTAGCTAACATTTTCCTTCTCATTTGTGTCAGCTTCTTCGTAGATGGCACCCCTTTTAGGGAGTTCAAGAACATGGAATCGATTGGTGTTCCATTTCCAAAGTATCAACCAATGAGACTCTACTCTACTTTATGGAATGCAGATAACTGGGCTACAAGAGGTGGTCTCGTCAAGACTGATTGGTCACAAGCTCCTTTCACTGCCTCCTACACGAACTTCAATGCTAATAATGCTTGTGTTTGGTTCAACGGTGCATCTTCTTGTGATTCAAATAATTTCTCCCCTCCTTCTTGGCTTTCAGAGGATCTTGATTCAGCAAATCTTGATAAGCTTCAATGGGTCCAAACGAACAACATGATATATAATTATTGCGCAGATGCCAAGAGGTTTCCCCAGGGATTTCCTCCAGAATGCAACATGTCTTAGAGGGAGAAGTAGACGCAGTCACCCAGCAATGCATGGTTTATATTAATAATTAATTTCTTTCATTGTTTTTACTCATGCAAATTACAGATTAATTAATAAATGTATGTATGATTTTTATTTTTGTTTGTTTCAATGTTTTCCAATAATATATACGTGTTCGATTTAAGAACTAATATTACAGAATCCTTAACTTTGTAATTAATTTTTTTTTCTTCATCAAAACATCTAGCAATCAAGTATTGGATCCCACATAAATGAAACAGTCCTTGTATTCCCATGAATCTACACCAAACAGTTTAAATTTTAGACCTGAAACCTTCTAAATTGAAGTATCAAATTTTATTGCTAAACTGTAAATCTTGAAAAGCTGTCATTGTGCTAAAGCAATGACTTCAAAGTTTGATGTATTTTGCAAGAGAGAGGTCGAGCGTGTTTGGAAGTGTGGTTGCTGTTGTTTTTCAAAGTGTTTTTTACTTAGAAAAGTATGTCAATAATATTTTTTTTATTTTTAAAAAATTATTTTTGAGATCAGCACATCAAAATAATTTGAAAACATCAAAAACATATTAATTCAAAGCAAAAAAAAATTTAAATTTTTCCAGAAGCACTTTTGAAAAGCATTCTTAAACACCCTCGTATGGGCAACGTCAATTACTGTGTTTTGTAATGAAATTAAATAGTGATTTTTAAAAGTGTTTTATAATTAAAAACATATTTTAATTATAATTTTTTTTATATTTTTCTTAAATTTTTAACATAGCAAAATAAAAAAAAATACATGTAAAAAATATTAAATTTAATATTTTTTAATTTAAAAAATTAATTGAAACACGTTATTAAACACACATTTAATAGGCTTGGACCAGTAATAAAGTTAGCATCAAAGCTTGTATTGTAATTATGTTGGTTAAGGGGTCGGTACATGCAAAGCTGGTCTTGCCAAACCTGGGACATGTTGAGAGAGATGAAAACCTTAAATGGTGAATAGAGGCTAGATTGAATTACTCATAGCAAAGAGAAACTCCTGTACTTTTTTCTTTCTTTTTCATGTGTTTTTGGTACACCCACTATCCTTTTGTGTTTGTTTAGGTCAATTAAAAATTGGTTTACAATTAACTAAACTTATTTGACGCGTGAGCTTTTTAAAAAAATATATATTTTTCTTAGTTTATTTGTTTTATTCAATATTATTAGGGTTTTGTAGTTTTTTCTATGTAATGAATTAATAGCCATTTGACAAGTGGAAATATAGAGGAATAAAATTAAGTATTTTGATTTTTTTATATTTATGGTGTTTTTAGTTTTAAAAGTTTTTGACTTATAATAAATCTTTTATCTTTCGCTACTGCCTGCATTAATTGGTATTAAAATCCAATAATCCTTAACAATTATTTTGCTTTGTTATATGTTGTAAAATAATCATAGTTGCAAGAGGTTGTATAATAGAACATGTTTATATAAGAGGGGATGAAGAAGTTCTTCCTCGAGAAAAAGATGTTTAGGATCTAACTATAATGTTTTTTTTTTTTACATCAATTGTTTTCATTCGAAATCCTAATGGTGAGACCCGTGATAAGACCGTATGCACAAATGTATTATGTAAGGAATTTATAATGAGATGATCTGCACAAAAAAGTTAGGAATTCATGATAGGGTGATTCATGCACAAAAAATATTCTTAATGGAAAACATTTTTTAACTGAAGACTGAACTCAATTACGAGTTCTTTTCAATCAAGAAAAACTAATGTAAAATTTTTTTAGAAAAATAAATATTTTTCATAGTTAACTTTATTTATTTGTTATTTTTATACTCAGTATTATTAATGTTTTTTTTTCTATATAAATAGTTATAATAGCTTTTTGATAAGTGAGAATATAATTGAATAAAATTAAATATTTTTAAATTAATTCTAATATTTATAGTATTTTTAATCTTTAAATTTTTTTTACTTGTAATAAACTATTTATCCTTCACTTTTATGTCATTATTGTTATTTAATTATGGATTTTGGATTTAACTTAGAATCCCTTAATTTATAAAAGTTACATGACACGGATTTATATAGTATTTGGCACTTATTTTCAAGTTCGATATATATATATATATATAAAGAAAAAAGTTGGGAAGAGAAAGAATCAAAATAAACGAACGGTTCAAATTTTATTCCATGGAGGATAAATCCACCGATATAAATGAACGAATACGCTTTAAAACTAGAGAAGGGTTGCTTGCAGATTAACAAGCCTAACAAAAAACATCAACGCTTTAGTATTTCCTTTCCAGAGGCAATAGCCATGGTAATCAGAATCCTCATCTCCCTATTCCTTTCAGCCAAAGGATTTGGAGGACTTGGTGGTGCAGTGAAACTCGTTTCACAGCTGGCTTGTGCTCTCGGTGCAACCCGTTCAAGCTTGAACATATCATCATAATCTTTCCTGTTAAAAGATTGCAAGGCAGCCCCGAACGACGACTTCACTATACCAAAAGCATTCTCACATGCAACAAGAACATTCCTCAATGATTGGTCAGTTGTGTTCCTTAGAAGATCCAAAATATACTCGTAAGTGTTGGTTGCGTTTGTTATTGTCTGGTCCATTGCTATTGCTGTGAGACCAACATAGTCTATTGAGGAGCTTTTCATGTTCTCATGAAAAACCCTGTTGCAGAAACCATAGTCTTCCATTTGTCGACATACTTCGTCGATTAAATCTTGGGAATCTTGGGCTTCACTTAAGGTAGGGTTGGTCAAGAGAATGATGACTAGAAGTGGAACAAATAGGGAGAAACAATGAGAAAAGGCCATGTTTCTGCTGTTAGAATTAGAATATAGTGATGAGATATACGCAACAGAGGAGAGTACTGTGGCGAATGCCTTTGCCTGTGTATATATATATGTGTGAAAGTCTATCGAGGAAAATATAAGTTTCAGAAGATGTTCCGAGTAAAGCAAAGGGTTGAAAAGAAGGAAAGAGTTGAAAGCATGATCAAGCCCCATATGCTAAAGAAATTATGCGGTAAAGTACCTGCCACTTTGAGATTAAGGTTCAAGGAATCATGGAAGGAAAAATCATCCTATATTTAGTCATTAATTAGTTTTAAAATGCTAAAAATAATTATATTTGTAAAAGATGAAAGATTTTTGTATGAAGATCTTTGTATGAATTAAAAGGAGAGAAATTGATTTTGTTTCCTAATATATGGTCATGGGGATACTGTAGGCAACGTGTTATTTTCTTTTATTTCTATTGTAATTACTAATGTAATGTTTTGATGTAGTAAATATTTTTTTTTTAATTCAGGAAATTATTTTAACAGAAAAAAAAGTAGTGATGGAAGTGAAAGATGTAAGTGAAGTTAAAATTTAATTCCTTACAAGAAGTAAAGGAAATAAAATTTATTTTAGTTGAGTAATAATTAATTATAATAATTACTCAAAGGTAAACGAGAAAATTTAGAGATTGCTATATTTCTTTCCTAATTCAAATGAATCCGAAAAATTGATTTCTATATTTGAATTTTTTTTCTAAAATATAATGAACCTATACTGGAAATCAGTCCCTCATCTTAATTACATATCACATAAAGTCAAATCTAACTAATATCAATAATCTTTTTTTAATTTAAAATTAAAGAGAATCTTTGAATGATCTTAGGTACTAATCGAGACTAAATTTTATTTTTAAAAATTCTTAAGAACATATTCATTAGAATTAGAATGGTGTATTCAAACAAAAAATAATGCTGACCTCAAGGTTTTTCAATTTAAAAATAAAAAAAGAGGCACATATATCTCATGAACTAGCAAGGCCAACTCTTCAGGGTTGGTTGATTCCAATAATCATAACATAGTTAATTTCAATGATATAATACTCTCTATCATCATGCATCATCATTTTTTTCTTAAATTAATTTTTTTGGCTAATTATTGGCTAGGCTCTTAAATAACCAAAAACTTATGTTCAATAATCTTGAAAGAATATTCGGAGAAAAAACTCATCAATTAATCGGGAGCCAAAATAGACGACTATAAGTCAATTAATATATTTTAGTTAATCAGCGAGTTAAAAATTACTATCGACGATTAGTTTCCAATTAGTATGTTTCAAAAACTCCGTAATTAAAATATAACCAAAAACTTATGTGCAATAATCTTGAAAGTGTAAAGATATCAACGGTTCTAATGATGCTAGGTGTCAGAAGATTAGTAATTAATATTGTTAGCATTCTGTTAGTAGTGTTTGTTAGAGAAAAAGAATCTGTTAGCATTATATTGAGTGTAAAAAAAAGCATGTTCTTCGTGTAGTATCTTCCAATACTGCATATATAAAGTGAGAAATAGTAATGTAAACAGTCAAGCAAAAGTAATAATGTAACAGTGCATGAATTTCATCTTCTGCTTTTCTGTATAAACAGATTCATTCTTTATTCTTCTTCCTTTCTATTCTCTGCACTTTCTTCATTTCTGCTCCTTTTTCTGTATAAATTCTACTGTCTAACAGAAAGAATATTCGAAGAAAAAACTCATCAATTAATCGGGAGCCAAAATAGATGACTATAAGTCAATTAATATATTTTAGTTAATCAACGAGTTAAAAATTAATATCGACGATTAGTTTCCAATTAGTATGTTTCAAAAACTCGGTCATTAAATCAGAATTTAATCTTCAAATAATCAGAAATCAATCGGCATATATATACTTTAAAAATACTACTCGTCAATTAATCAGTACATGTAAAATTGGAAAATAATCGGCTCTTGATTTTTATTATGGCAGTGTTTGTTTTGCAGTGATACCGTGATTTTAAAAATATTTGAATTATTTTTGTTTTGGATTAATTATTTTAATATTTTTAATTGTTTTAATATATTAATGTTAAAAATAAATTTTAAATGATTGTTATTTGTCTTCTCTCTCTTCTTCAAAACCACAAACAACATCAATTCCTCCACCTCCATTACCATTCACAACACTCGAGCAGCCCCTCTTTAACTCACTAGCTCCATCATTAACGTTCAATAATCTTGAAAGAAAAAATTATGCAACAATAAAGAAGAGAAAAGAGATTTTATCCCCTATTCATCAGCCCTGATACATCAGTTATCCAAAATTCCACATACATGATAGTTTTTTTCACCAAATATTTGATATTTGTGCAAACTAGTCTTGAAAAGCCTCAAGCTAGTCTATGCAGTAGCCAACAATGTCTCAATTGACCCTTTCAAGAACATATTCGTTGACACTCAGAGTAGTTCCACAGGTTAACACCATTCTTTTGTTAATACCATTAAAAGCTGCAGAGTTTATTGGGATCTGACTCGCACAAGTTCTAAGAAAAGATTTACATTGGGACAGGTATAGAGAGATTTGCTCATACTGTGTTTGCTGAGAGAGTTGGTGAGGCTTTTCAAGCTTGGCTTGCAGGTCTTGGTAACAAGGAAGGAAACTTACCTTTCATTTCAATAGCCAGCATGAACCTTCTCTAACGTATTAACAGCTGGTTTGGAAGGAGCATTCTACAGAATCATCGACATCTAACATTCTAGCTCTACGTACCTGACAAAGATTAGTACAGAACAAAATGACTTCATCAGCTCTAACCCTCTTTTCTGCTATTCTGGTGGTAGCTTCTTTAAGCATTCGTTTGTCTTGAGGAGTCTCCAATGAAGTCTTGGCAAACATATGCTCCCAAACTGATAACCAGACAAGCTGTGAGTATTTTAATTAGTCATAAACGTACCAGCACAGCTTTTCCCCTTTAGCTGTCAATAATCTCAATAGAGCTTATAACTTAGCGATTGACGCGACAAGAACAACACGATAAAAACAATAAGCACAAACAATACAAATTTTTGCCAAAAATGATCACCACACAAGAACCCTAAATCATAAATTTTTTATGGTCATTAATCTTTGCCATTATCCGATTATCAGAACTGGATTATCTAACTTGTGATTATTCAATAACTACATCGTGAAATTCATTTTACATATTTGCATTGCTCTAGCGAGAGAAAAAAGAAGGCATTAATGTTCAAGCTGACAGATTTTCATTACTCCTTTTGTTCTGCCGCTGCCTCGACAGCCTCTGAGAAACTTTGAGCTTGCCCTGCATATCCTTTTGAAGTATGAAGCTGTCAGAACACTTCTTCCTTGTAAAGTTGGATGTGTAGGATTGCTACGAAAATGTAGAATCATTGTGATTTTCTTAATTTCCTTCCTTCCCCTTTTACATGACATGATATGTCAAGGCAAATTGCGAAGCTAAAAAATAAGCCTGAAAGATAGGGATATGATTAAAAAAATATAACAGCTTAAGGTTATAATTAGACAGAAGAAAAACGGAGAGTAATCTCATTTAAAAAGGGAGATTTAGCGTAAAAAAAGGGTAAACTTCGTTTTAATCCATATAGACTTATCCGTATTTCACTTTAGCCTCTGCAGTTTGAATGTTCCCAATGTTACCCGTCTACTTCTCAAAAAGTTACAACGGTACCCTTACCCATTCACCCAAAACTCGCCGGTTAATTAAAATATATTAATTGACTAAATAGACTAGTTTTTTTTTAGTCTTTATATTAATTTTCTGAGTGATTTTCTGATATATATATATATATATATATATATATATATATATATATATAAGTATTTTAGAGGAAAAATGATTTTTTTTATAAAGATATGAAAAAATTCAATAGTTAGATGTTTTTGATAAGATACTAAGGATAAGGATATAAATAGTAATTAATTCTATGCTTATTAAACTATTTATGGATTATTAACTACCAATATTTATTTTATAAACTCATAAGAAGAGATAGATATAAAAATAAAAGAGAAAAGAATTAATAAAAATGATAAGAATATTTTTGTTTATACTGAATGATATTTTTCTTAATTCTCAATCTCTCATGTTTTCTTCTCTTTCTTGTGTCTTTATCTTTCTAATTTAATATATATTATTTATTACTCTTTAAAATTTCTTGAAACTGTTTAAAAATTATAAGGGTCACATTGGAAAGGTCTGAACTATGAGTGTAGTAGTAAAACATTGATAAATTTATATGGGCATAAATGTAGTCTTCCCCTAAAAACAGTAAGAAGAGAAAAGAGAGAGAAGGAAAAGAACAAAAAGAGAGGGAGGGAGAGAGCTGGCTGAACCTTCATCGGTGCTGGCCGGACTTGTACAATGTAGTGTTGTGGTGAAGTAGGTGAGAAATCTTTTCCAGAAGTTGAAGGCCAATTAGAATATCAGCAAAGCAACTACCTCTACCGTTGCTTTCCTCTTTTGTTTTTGATGCCTGGAAGTAAGTGAGTTTAACTCCAAGCTTCTTGTCTGTTTAGCAATTCTATGTCCTATTTCTTTGTGGGCTTCATTTTTTTTCACTATGCTTGAAGATCAAAACCTTTTGCTTGTCTAAGATAGTTTTTGTCGAGAAAGAAAGAAAAAGCAAATGAAATGTTTAGTGGCTCACTGTTTTGATTGTTCTCTAGCTACCTTTGTTATGTTGTGGTTGGCTGTGACGGATTGTATATTGTTCTCGAATTGCTTTCAGAAAATCTTGAACCAGTATTTCTTCTGGCTCTTGAATTGTTCCTCTTAGTTTCCATTGCTCTATTTTCTTGTGTTTACTATTGACATTGATTTTGTTCCTCTTATTTGTTCTTATTATTGTTCCTAATTGATCTTGATTGAGCTTTGTGGTTAATGTTCAACAAAGGCAGTTCAAGTTCGACTTAGTTCTTGGATTCTCATTTGTATGAGTTACACTTGTTACAGTTGTTAACATCTTCTTCCTAGGTTGTTAATTTTCTGTTTATAACCGAGGTAAAAGAATTGCTGTCTGTAATATGTCCCATTTATGGAAATATGGTATGGTTCTATGTTTCTATTTTCCACCTTCTGCCTGGGTTTCGAGGCATTACAGAAACCACCATGAACTTTCTGTGAATTGGTTAGAATTTAGCATTCTCCTCTTTGAATGTTAATGAGTGGAACATTTACATGTATTTTTGTTCATTCATTTGTGAAAGACTGTAATTTTGACAAAAGAATCCATATTAGAACAGATTTCTGATCTTTCCCAAGATGAGGCTCTTGAAAGTTTCTCCTTTTTCTACATCTGCTTTGCCTTGTAGGATCTGTTTTGTTGGATTTTTCTCTCTTACTGTTGTTGTTCCAGCAAAAAGTTAACTTGTCATCTTCCCTTCATAGTTCTTTGTGAGAGAAATTAATGTGGATGTTTAAGGTATTAAATTTGATAAGTGATATATTGCATCTGTCAATTTTGAATTCCTAAGACTCTCTACAAGCTTAATTTCAGGAAGTGATGTGCTTTAAGCGATTAATGGTGTTTGTTTTTGTAGTTGCATCGTGTTTTTAAATTTTTTAAATTTTATTGTTTTTAATATATTAATATCAAAAATAAAATTTAAAAAATATTATTTTAATATATATTTTAAAAAATATTTATTAAAAAACAATTTATACTGCAATAAATATATATTAAAAAACAATTTATACTACAATCTCAAACATGTTTTGGTACTTATTGTTAGGTGTGCTGCAGCATGATATACTGCTTGTGTACTCCAGTTTTTAATTTCAACAAGTCTGAGATAATCCTGCATTATGCTGCTGGATAATTTTTATTTTTTTAAAAAATATTTTTATTTTTAAAAAATATTAAATTAATGTGTTTTTTATTTTTTTTAATAATTTTAATATGTTAATGTAAAAAATAAATAAAAACTTTTAAAAAATATTTTAATATATTTTCAATAAAAAAAACATTTTTTTTTAAAAAAGACTCCACACTGCAATACCAAACTTACACTCGAATTCATGTTCTTTTCATGATTCATGGTGTTAAATGAGACTCAGGCAAGCTTTTACATGATTCATAATTCACATTTGATAAGTAAACCATTGAAACTTGAGAGTTGTTTTCATTTTTGTTGGAGCTGCCTTGTTGCATTTGCTACATTCAACTTTCAAGTCCCAAATATGCGGTGCTGCCCAAACTCAACAGCACTCGCGAGTCACAACATCCACCCATATATATATATATATATATAGATCACTGAAGTGGCTCTAGAACAAGGGGATGTGAGATCTGTGGTGGGATGAGGCCAGAGCCTTTGCTTTTGTCCACTTCTGAGCGCTAAGGTGTCTTTAACATCTGGCCCAGCCTGCAATAATGTTCCAAGTCAAGCTGTCAAGGAAGACCAAATTAAAAATTGGAATGGAAAAGAAAAAAAAAAAAAAAGGGTAAACGAAGCACAACACTGTTCGTCATCTTAACCTTTGCCCGTGGCTATGTTTCCTTTATTTTTTTCTTCACCAGATTTCTCATTTGACCCTTACAAACTAGCCTTTTGCTAACAGTAGAATAACCAAACCATGGCTTCTGCAACTGCATTAGCCATTGGAGGTTCATTTCTGTCAGCCTTCCTTCAGGTTTTGTTCGACAGAATGGCTTCTCGCGAGGTTTTAGGCTTCTTCAAAGAGCGAAAACTCAATGATAGGCTGTTAAAGAAGTTGAAGGTACTTATGATTTCTGTTAACGGGGTACTTGATGATGCGGAGGAGAAGCAAATAGCCAAGCCAGCTGTTGAGATGTGGGTCAATGAGCTCAAAGATGCTGTATATGAAGCTGATGATTTGTTGGATGAGATTGCTTATGAAGCTCTGCGATCGGAGGTGGAAGTTGGCTCTCAATCTAGTGCAGATCAGGTGAGAGGCTTTTTATCTGCTCGTTTTTCATTTCAGAAAGTAAAGGAAGAGATGGAGACAAAGTTAGGAGAGATCGTTGACATGCTTGAGTACTTGGTACAACAAAAGGATGCCCTTGGTCTGAGAGAGGGTACTGTTGAGAAAGCATCATCACAGAGAATACCAACAACTTCTCTTGTGGATGAATCCGGGGTATATGGTAGGGATGGGGATAAGGAAGCCATAATGAAACTGGTACTATCTGCAAATGAAAATGGCAAACGGCTAGATGTGATTCCCATAGTAGGTATGGCTGGGGTTGGTAAGACCACTCTTGCTCAGCTTGTTTACAATGATAGCAGAGTAGGAGAGCAGTTTGATATGAAGGTATGGATCTGTGTTTCGGAAGAATTCGATGTTCTCAAGGTGATCAAAGATATTCTTAAGAAGGCTGGTTCCATGAATTGTGATACAATGACCGGAGATCAACTTCACTGCGAGTTAGAGAAGGAATCAACAGGGAAAAAAATTATGCTTGTTTTAGATGATGTTTGGAGCAATGATTGGGGAAAATGGGATTTTCTGTTGACACCTTTCAAGTCTCTGTTACATGGAAGTAAGATCCTTGTTACAACACGAATTGAAAGTGTAGCATCGGTCAAGGCCACTGTTGCAGCCCATCGCCTACAGGAATTGACTGCGGATGATTGCTGGTTGGTGTTTGCAAAACATGCATTTGATGATGGAAGTTGCAGTGCACGTCCAGACTTGGAAGAAATAGGTAAAGAAGTGGTAAGAAAGTGCAAAGGGTTACCTTTAGCTGCAAAAGCCCTGGGTGGTCTCCTACGCTTTAAAAGAGATGCCAAGGAATGGGAGAAGATCTTGAAGAGCAACATGTGGGATTTGCCGAATGATGGTATTCTTCCTGTTCTCAGATTGAGTTATCACTATCTTCCACCACAGCTGAAGCAATGCTTTGCTTACTGTGCAATATTTCCAGAGAATCATGAATTTAACAAGGATGAATTAATCCGTTTATGGATGGCAGAGGGCTTTCTAGTTCCACCTAAAAGAAATAAGGAGATGGAAGAAGTAGGAAATGAGTTCTTTCATGATCTTGTTTCAAGGTCATTTTTCCAGCAATCTAGTGGAAAATCAAGGTCAGTTTTTCAAGGATCAAGCGGGGATTCATTATTTGTTATGCATGACCTCATAAATGACTTGGCTAGATATGTAGCTAGAGAATTTTGCTTCAGGTTGGAAGGCGAAGATTCAAACAAGATCACAGAAAGGACTCGTCATTTGTCTTATGCAGTAACAAGACAAGATTCTTGTCAAAAATTTGAGGGTATTTATGATGCCAAGCTTTTGCGCACTTTCTTACCATTGTCAGAAGCGTGGCTACGCAACCAAATCAATATCTTACCGGTGTCAAGACCACGCAACCAAATCGATAATAAGGTAACACATGATTTATTGCCAAGGCTTACACGCTTACGAGTGCTGTCCTTGGTTAACTATTCCAACGTGGTTGAGTTACCTGATTCAATGGGCAAGTTAAAACATTTACGATACCTTAATCTCTCCGCTACATCAATAAAAAGGTTACCTGAAGTTGTGAGTACTGCATACCATTTGCAGACATTAATCCTGGAAAATTGTAAAGAGCTTGTTGAGCTGCCTGATTCAATTGGCCACTTGAAGCATTTGCTATATGCCAATCTTAAAGGTGCAAAAATCAAAAGGTTACCTGAATCCATGTGTACATTGTCTAATCTGCAAACATTAGTCTTGGAAGATTGCAGAAACCTTGTCAGACTGCCTCATTCAATTGGCAATTTGAAGCGCTTGCTATATGTGACTCTTAAAGGCACAACGATCAAAATGTTACCAGCATCCATGGGAGGCTTGTGTAATTTGCAGACTTTAATCTTGTGGTCATGCAAAGATCTGATTCAGCTACCAGATGATATGGGAAAGCTAATCAACTTGAGTCATCTTGATATCGAAGGAACAAAATTGTCGAAGATGCCGCCGCATATGGGTAAACTAACAGAGCTCCAAAACCTAAGTGATTTCTTTCTAGGAAAAGATACTGGTTCTAGCATTCAAGAGTTGGGGAAGCTTCAACATTTACAGGGAGGACTAAATATTTGGAACCTGCAAAATGTTGGGAGTGCTCCAGATGCTCTACATGACAATGTGAAGGGTATGAAGCATCTCAAGACTTTGAATTTGATGTGGGATGGTGATGCTAATGACTCTGGACATGTAAGGCATGTACTTGACAAATTAGAGCCTGATGTGAATATGGAGTATCTTTATATCTATGGTTATGGGGGTACAAGGTTTTCAGATTGGGTAGGAGACTCTTCTTTCTCAAGAATAGTATCCATGGAGCTCAGCCGATGTAAATACTGCACGTCCTTACCACCACTTGGGCAGTTGGGGTCTTTGAAAGAACTCCTGGTAAGAGGGTTTGAGGGACTTGCGGTTGTGGGTCGTGAGTTCTACGGAAGTTGCATGTCCGTGAGGAAGCCATTTGGATCCCTTGAAAGTTTAACTCTTTCAATGATGCCTGAATGGCGTGAATGGATTTCAGATCAAGGCATGCAAGCTTTCCCTTGTCTTCAAAAGCTTTGCATAAGCGGCTGCCCCAACCTAAGAAAGGTGCTGTCCAATCACCTCCTTCCATCTCTAACAACACTTGAGATCGAGGGATGCAAGCAGCTTGTAACTTCAATTCCAAGATGTCCAATCATTGATGAATTAAAATTAGACGATGATTCTCGTCATCTGCTGCTAGGCAGATTGCCTTCTGGGATGCACAGCCTGAAAGTTTATCGATTCTATTCCATAGATTCCATACCAAAAGAAATGGAGCAAATTGGTTCATTTCTCACCACTTTAGAAGAAATTGAAATGGAAAATTGTGATTCACTCAAGTGCTTCCAGCTGGATTTGTTCCCTAGGTTGAAGACTCTCAGGATCTCTACATGTTCAAATTTGGAATCTCATTGTGAACATGAAGGACCTCTAGAGGATCTCACCTCTCTTCATTCCTTGAAAATATGGGAATGCCCTAAATTAGTATCTTTTCCAAAAGGAGGATTACCTGCCTCATGTTTGACAGAGCTTCAGTTGTTTGATTGCGCAAATTTGAAGTCCTTGCCTGAGCATATGAATTCCCTCCTCCCATCCCTTGAAGATTTGAGATTATTCCTCCTTCCAAAACTTGAGTTCTTTCCAGAAGGGGGTCTGCCCTCTAAATTAAAATCACTTTATATTGAAAATTGCAGCAAACTCATTGCAGCCAGAATGCAATGGAGTTTGCAATCGCTCCCTTCTCTTTCAAAATTCACTGTTGGTGTTGACGAAAGTGTGGAATCCTTCCCAGAGGAGATGCTGCTGCCCTCAACTCTTGCCTCTCTTGAAATATGGAGTCTTAAAACTCTGAAATCCCTGAACTACTCGGGGCTTCAACACCTCACTTCTCTTGGACAATTGACCATCACAGATTGCCCTAATCTACAGTCCATGCCAGGAGAAGGCCTCCCCTCCTCCCTTTCTTCTCTTGAAATCTGGCGGTGTCCTTTGCTGGATCAAAGATGTCAACAGGGAATAGGGGTAGATTGGCTCAAGATTACTCACATCCCCAACGTGCATATTAATGGATACAAGATCCATCAACCTTAGGTATTGCTTATCTGAATTTCAACTCAAAATTTCTCTTTTCTTATCTTTTTTCTTGTTAAGCTTCTTTTTGTGTACTTTTAGATTAATTCTCTGCTATTAATTCTGTCATTTGTGGCAGCATTTCATTTTAATCATGAACGGCCAGTTGGGGAAACAGAGTGTTTACAGGTTTGTCATGCAGATATTTTCCTACTGCTGACTTTCATTGCTCACCTCCAATTTTTGCTAATAATGTCTTACGAATTTCTTACAGCATTTATGCCATTGAAACTTAAACTCTGGCCTCAAATCAGTTTAGATCAGCATATTATTATATCCCATATAGCAGGAGAACTGGAATTCTGGGTGCCCCAGGTAAATTCAGTTTTCCCTATTTGCACTTGTATTCTGAACCGCAACAAGTAGATTGAACTTCCAAAGTCTTTCTTTCTGGTTTGATTCATCTGCAGCATTCTCTAGCAAGCCATTTTGCTCAGCTCTTACGAGAGAAAAGCTTCATGTGTAGACTTACTTCTTGCAGAACGTATTAGAACTAGATGCTTGTCTGAATCTCGTGCTTCAGGCCATTGATGAGAAGATCTTCGGTGTACGTTCCTTATGTAAGGTTGAAAAAAGTTCTATGTTTACTGAATATACATGTACAAGCAGAACTTGTTTTGGTAATTTTATTCAGCTCAATCTTACACCCCCCCATTCCTACCATAATTCCACATTCTCTCCCGTTCAATTATCTGATATAATTTCTCTACCGTTTCTTTTCTGCTCTATTAGGTCCCAGAGGGATTGAAGAGGCCAATGGATTATGTAAATTCAATTTTATTCCGTGTCTCATGATGATGTTGAAGATGGTTCAGGGATCAAGACTGTGGAAGCCATGAGATCAATATGGTTTATCTGGAGAGAACTCAAATTGGACAGAAGATTCCAGGGGGAGATTAAGCATTGACCTCTGAAAACAGAAGCTTGCAAAATGACTTGTGAGCCTTCATGGTCCCAACGAAGAATCAGCCAGTCCCATAACTGTACACACTCAAATATATATTATCTCCAAAATATAAATAAGATATGAATATATAAATTTCTACTCATTGTCATTTATACTTGAACTTCCACAGCCCCTCTCGCAGTTATTACTTATTAAGTAGGGAAGGGGAAGGATCCACTCAGCCGACCTATTAATTATTGCGAAATTACTTGCTGGATTAAAAATAATAATTTTATATATATATATATGTTCATCAAAATTATCACAATCTTGTTTCGGCACCATTTTCTTTGAATAAGATTTAAACTTAAAATAAGAGGGCAAGAAAAATATTTATTCATATAAATGAATAATTTTTGTAGTAAAAAATTGGAATTACCAACTTCTTTCCAATGCCTTACGCCCTACTTGTGTGAAAGATAGTTTTAGAGAAGTTTCTGTAAGGTATTTTATATTTTCTCTTATTGTTCATTGAACTTTAATACATCTTGTCTATTTAAGCATAATAAATATTACCTTGTAGAACACTTCCTCTTTCTTCCTGATCGATTGCTGCAAGGATTCTGCCTCCTCTTGCCGACCTACTGCAGCTGAAAGTCCTTTTTCCCGCAAGGACTTTCAGCTGCTGGAACTCCTCCTTCCGCTAGGATTTCTGCTTCTGCCGCTCCTTTGCTGCGTGATTCTTCCTCAACATCTAGCTAACTCTATTGTATGCATTTTTCAGCTTCCTACTTTGGTCCTCATCATTATGCAATGACACGCAGAATCCACGAAGTAATATGCTTATACATTCAAATACCCTCCTGTGGTTTCGTTGGCTTGCGCATGCTGAATTGACTTCTTTTTCTTGCTGGTTGTTCCACATAGGGCAGCATAAAATGACTATGATTTCTAAATTTGAACTTACAAAGTTTAGGATATTCACTGAATTTGTTCTTCCTGATCAGTTTTCACTCAAACAACGAAAGAAAGAGCTTTCTGCTTAAGAACTTAACAAAAGACTCTGGCTTATGTAACAAATCTATGTCATAACTCGATCGGTTAAAGTGCACGATGCAATCTAAGGTCACGGGTTTGAGCGATGCATGGGGCACGCAAATGTTTTATGTAATTTTCATATTATTTAATTTAAAATTTAATTTAGGTTAGATTTTTTCAAATTTGAATCATTGTATAAAATTTAATGATATTATTTTTTTATATTCATTTTTTTTTATCAAGCCGCAACGATAATGTAGATATATAATGAAAAAATTTGGCCACTAAAAGTGTAAATAAAATAAAGCTAGATATATAATGAAACCAATACATTTCCTTTTTTTTTTCTTGTCTTGATGACCATATATTATTTCCTTTTTCTAAAACATAAAATACCATTTGTTCTTTAGTTTAAGGAATTATATTACTTCTTATTTTATGCCATTGTCCTCTTGAATTTATTTTTGTGAAAAGAAATAAAATTATAAGAAATGGAAATATTAAAAGTGTAAATAAATTAAAATAATTATTAGTAGTAGTTAACCAAGTGATTTGAGCCACGAAATCGTATACCTGGTAATTAAAATGGTCCTCTTGAATTCATAATCAAGTACCATTAACAGCACATGGACCCTCTTAACCCGACACGAAAGCCCACGACACGAAAGCCCAGCCACGAAATCATTTTTATACGTGTTCCGAAGCCCGTCGTTCTTTATTAGAGTATACCTTGTAGGAAATATGTTAGACTAGACTCTGTCCGAAGTGAAATAATTACTTGGTTATGATTTAAATATTTTTTTTTTTTTTGGGGGGGGGGGGGTTATGGGATAAATCTGAGTCTGTTAATTTTATTTTAATTGTTTATTTAATCTTGATGTAATTAGATTTGATTAGATTAACTAGATAGTAACTCAATCAATAAAATAACTCAAATTTGATTAAATTAATATAAATTGAAATCAAACTCTAAGTAATAGATTAGCAACAAAAATATTAATTTTTTTATAATGAAAAAATAGAAACATATAGGTTACTGGAAACTTGGAGAAAACATGTTACATCTGGCACCCATCTATTGGGTGGTGATCTCTCCACACAATTTCTTATAAGCTCCACAACAATGCATTTTTGCAAAAACTTTATTTTACCTGTCGGCGTTCTTGCAAAAGCTTAATAGTTTTGTTAGTTGGTCAAGCAGGATGGGACCTAATTAAGGTTGACAATAAAACTTGGATTCAGCCGACATTTTGAGATTGGATAATATATATATTTCTAGATCTACTTGGTATAAGATAAGTTTTGATCTTGGACCGGTAAAATCGATTACTTAATTAATACTCTTTGTGCTGTGACTTTGACTAGCTTGAATTCTTGGGAAAGTTCCATTATATACTCTTTATTATGTCTCATATTCTACATTTGGAATTCATTCCAACTAATACGGGCATGATGGTAGCTATATAAATTAAGCAACAAAAAAAAAATATCAAATCTGAAGTGGTACGAAACCTTTGGTTGCTCGCCTTGACTGTAGTTTGTAATATTTTGAGAGAATTTAAAATAAAGTAATAAATATTGGAATTTAATTTGATTGAATTTATAAATGGTTAATAAAAGCCTTGACGTATCATTTGTTTTAAATTTTAATTGTTGACATTTAGGATAAAAATCCCAAAGATATTGGAGATTAATGGAGAATCTAGATGGTTTAACGTACGGTTATTATGGATCAAGAAATAATTAAGATCTAAGGGCTACGAGAGAATCATGGATTGGACGGTGCAAGATAAACCATTAAATATTATTTCATTTTTCTTCTTAAACCGAAATATATACCTTTTGATTGTTTCATTTGATTACATTTCATTGCAAAAGATTTGGTTTGCGATTTAACTTGTAATCTTACAAAGTAACTATTAAAAGAAAAGGAAGTCGGAAATAATGTATATATCTAAATAAGATAAGCAAGACAAATTGATTAGGAAAAGGGATATGTTTTTTTATATATTTTTTAAAAGAATATAAAATTACTTTAAAATTATCTTAAAGAAATATTTATTTTATGTTTTTGTTTCTGCTTATAAATTAAATATGTTTATATCTCTTTTATTTTAAGAGATTAACTAAACACAAATAAAAAAATTGGATAATTTTAATCTATAGCTTCTTTAGAAATATAAAATAGAAAATAAAATTGTTTCCATCAAAATAACAAAATATTCTTCCATCTTTATTTTGTTACTTTATTTTAAACAATATATTTCATATTATTATTTTTTCCCATTCTTTAGGGAACCGTAGTAAAAAAAAGATTATATTATAAAATAAAATAAGAAACTAAAAAAAAAAGTGAGAGTAAAAGTGTAATTAAGTACCACCGGCCTAGGCCTACCATTAGTACCGAAGCCACACCGATGCAATTTTGTCCTCGTGCCAGACCACAAATGCCACGTGAGCATCCAGTAGGACTTTTTCTTTATATGTCGGCAGCCTTGCAAGCTTTCTAGAATGGTTAGTTGGTCAAATATGTGACCTAAGGTTAATTAAGGTTGATTATGAAATGGATAATATTTATTTAGTAGCAAGATAAAGTTTTGATTTTGGACCAAGAAAATCAATACTCGTTATGGTTGTGAATTTGAAAAGATTGACTGTTTAAATTAGTTTGTGTTTCAATTGTGATTAAGTTTGTTTTTTCTAATTATAATTTTAATAATGCATCTTTGTATTTATATGATATTTGTTGCTACCCAATTTTTGACCCATGTTTTAATAAATTTTCAAAAAAATCCAAAAATAGTGAAAAGCATTGAAAACCCAAAAAAAAAATACATTTTTAATACATTTGCATCGTTTTTAGCATTTTCAGCGTCGTCTAAAAAGAATTTAAATTTTCAAAGGTATTTGGAACGCGTTCAACTTTTAACGCGTAAATTTTATGATTACTGATTTTCCTTGATTAGTTGACGTTGATTTTGCTCGCTTTCAAAAAATACAAAAAAATAATAAAAATCAAAATTTTTAAAAAAAAAAAGGAAAAGAAAAGGAAAGGAAAAGTTGAGGGACTAATTTGAAGACCTAGCAAAACTTTTACTATAAATACCATGCTATACTGAATTTTCCAAGGGAGGGGGACAATTTTGACACCATGAGAAAAAATAATAAAAAAAAAACTTAAACCTAAACCCATTTTTTTCAAGGAGAGCAGCCGCCCCCCTCCCCTGGATTTTCTTCTCGGCACACAACCTCCCCACTGTCATCTTCCCCGGCCGGCTTGCCAACAGCCACAGACCAGCCTCTAACACCCCTCACCCACTACAAATCAGAACCGACCAGCCTCCCCTCACAAATCAGCCTCCACCGCAGCTTCCCTTTTCCTTCCTTCTCCCACAGCCCGGTCTGCTCCCCTCAAACCAGCAGCGCCGATCCTCCCTCTCAGCCACCGTGAACGGACTGCTCTCTCCACTGCCTTCAACCGGCCCGAACGCAGCAACAACAACCCAAGACCAGCCCCTCAGCCAGCGGAGCGTCCCCCAGTTCAATAGATCTTCTTCTCCTTCGGCCAGCCACACAGCCAACAGACCCAGCTGTCTCTCCTTGGCCGACTACCAACAGCAACGGAGAAGCAGCACCCATAGACCAGCTGATCTTTGCCGTCAGCAGCAGCACCGCCCACAGACGCGGGGCGGTCCGCCATCTCCCTCGAGCAGCGTCTGCAGATCTGCCCTCCAACGGCAGCCCCGACACAGCGGCGCCCACAGATCCAGCGCCATTTCCAGCCTCCATCCCCACAGACCCGGCGATCTCCTCCCCATCAGCACAAAAGCTGCCGACCGATCAGCTCCTCTGCAGCAGATCTTCCATTGGGGAAGAAGAAAGGAACAACGGACAGAAAAAAAAACAAAGGATAAAAGCAGATCTATAACAAAAAAAACTAAAATCAACTGCTTGCTGTGTTTTGGGGGTTGTTTTGCAGGTCACAGCGGCGAGAACGGGAAGAGGGGGGAGCTGCGGCAGACCCCTGTTCTGCTTGGGGTTTCTGACGGTGGCGCGTGACCCCACGCGCCACTAGTGACGGCGGCGTGGGGTAGACGCGCCGCCAGTGTTTCTGCAGTTCTTGAAGGTTATCCCTGTAATTTCAGATTGTTTTGGGGTTAATTTTGTAATTTTAAAATTGTTTAATGTATTTTTTTTTGTTTAGTTTTTGATTTTTTAATTTGTATTGTTGATGTAACAAAAAAAAAAAAAAAAGAGAAAAAATACAGTAAAGAAAAAGAACAGAAAAAAATACAGTGAAGGTGTATGTGTGTGTTTGTGTATTTTTTTTTATGGATGTTATTGAATTAAAAGAAAAAAATGAATTTAATATTTTAATTTATATGCACAAATATCTAAAAGACAGATAAAAATCATGTTGTTTTTCCCATGAAAATGTAGAACATGTATCTACATATATTTTGGGAACCAATAACTGATTTATCAAAGCTTTAGAATTGAGCTAAAATTTTATTTTAAAAAAAAACACATCAAGTTCACGAAGCAGCTTACCTCAGGTAGGGTGCGTTAGGGGTGCTAATACCTTCCCTAACCACAACCAGTCCCTTACCCATGAATCTCTGACAAGACCAGTACATCAGGTTTCCTAGTAGCCCTCAATAAATTACTAGGTGGCGACTCCGACGAACCAATCAAATCAAGCAAACAACGATAAAATCGCCAGCCGACGCCGCGCGGATGATTTTCTGACGTGCGACAGAATGGCGACTCCACTGGGGACGGTATTGTTTTCAACTTTATTGGACTAAGCTTTGTGTTTTTGATGTGTTTAAATTTTTTGCTTTTTGTCTTTTTTTTTTATTCATGCATTGTGTAGAATTGTCTCATGCATCACATATTGTTATTTTTTAAAGCACACACAAGCTTCAGGTTAGGTGGGGGACTAGCAGCTTACCTTACGACTTTTAGTCAAGGTTTAAGTTTGTGTAAACCCCAACTCTTCGTTGAGTGCTTAGACTGGTAACAGTTGGTACACGTGCCATCTCATTGCCTACTGGGCCCCTATTTTGCCTTCAAGAGGGTGATCACTGGGACAACGAGAGACCCTTTTTAGAGACCAAGTAGTAAACCTCCCTTTTGTCTCACTTAAAAAGATTAGAACCTGCCTTTAGGATGTGTGCTCCATATACATTGTTTTACATCAGGGCAAACCCTTCTTGAAGCATCTTGAACTCAAGACTTTTGGGTGACCCAATGGTCGTCACTCAAAAAATTTTCATTGTAAAGTTTGGGCAAGAATCAAGATTCTTGTTTCATCATACAAGAGTTACGACCATATGTCACCCCTCGAAGGGCGAGTTCATCATATAGTTTACATGTTCATACATTTATCATGCATATACCGGGAGGAAAAATAGGTTCCCCTATCCGAGGTTTACTAAACCGGATGGAAAATGATGGATAATAAAGAAAGGGGTCAGAGAGAGGCACGATGTCAAAATGAAGTTGAGAGCAGTAAAGGTGAAGCAGCTAGACTCAGATCTGCTTGAGCAAGTGTTGAGCATTAAATGGAAAGGGAATGTCTGCACAATTTTCTGTGAGAACATCGCTCATCCACGTCCCATTGAAGCTGCACCTCTCCTTTTCAGTCATGAACAACGACAACAATGCCTTCAGTCATCAACTAATGACAACTTTTGTTCTTGGTCATATGCCCTGTTAATTGTTCATCGCCTCCACATCTTTCAATGACACCAAATAACTGCTAGCCTTCTATGCATGGTGCTTTAGCCTTCTTTGACGTTACCCCAACTGTTAGCTCAATTCCAGTTCAGCGGCACAAGATGTAAAAAAAAAAAAAACAAAAAAAAACCCGAAAAAAAAACCTGAAAAAACCCATGATTAGACACTGAACTTCTACGTTGCAGAGCTCTCTCTGTAGAGATTTATTTTTGGATCTGCCAGTGGGGAACGCAAGAGGGGGTGTAGTAGTTTCATATGCTTTAAAACTTTCTCTCACCAGTGGCACCAGCAAAACATTGTAGTAGGCAGAAGAGTGAGGCTTGGTCTGAAAATGTTAGCAGTCATCAAACTTAAATGTGGCAGAGCTCTCTCTACAAAAATCCGTTTGTGGCTCTGCAAGTTGGGAATGCAAAAGGGGATTTATTAGTTACATATGCTATAAAAATCTCTCATCAGTTTCAGCACCGAAACACTGCAGTAGGCCGAAGAGTCAGACCTAATCTGAAAACATGAGCAGTCATCGAACTTTGACGTGGCAGAGCTCTCTCTATAAAAACCCGTTTGTGGCTCTGCAAGTGGGGAATGCAAGAGGGGATGTAGTAGTTTCAGACAATGTGAAAATTTATGCCACCAGTTTCAGCACCGAAACACTCTAGTAGGCAGAAAAGCTAGACCTGAGCTAGAAAACAGGGACAGACATCAAACTTCAACATAGCAGAGCTCTCTCGGTAGGAATCTGTTTGTGAATCTGCAAGTGGAGAATCCAAGAAGGAATGAAGTAGTTTCAGATCACCTACAAGTTTCTCCTACCAGTGTCAGCATTAAAACGCGAAAGTAGGGAAAAGAGACAGACCTTGGCTGAAAAATAGGAAGAAAATTGAAACTTCAAAAGAGCAGAGCTCCCTCTACAGGTGTCTGTTTGCTGCACCGTCAGTGAGGAATCAAAGAGGAGACAAAAGGGCTTCAGATT
The DNA here is from genome assembly GCF_951802175.1 of Populus nigra. Classification (NCBI taxonomy): domain Eukaryota; kingdom Viridiplantae; phylum Streptophyta; class Magnoliopsida; order Malpighiales; family Salicaceae; genus Populus; species Populus nigra. The sequence goes on from NC_084856.1 coordinate 23,332,642, forward strand.
CATCAATTTCTCTTCCAATTGAGACAACGCGTGATCCCACACGTCGACAGTGACAATGCTGCAAGTCTCCGAGTGCTGCCAAGATTACCTAGCTACTGGAAGGTTTCCAACAATTCTCATACAACCGCAACAACATTGGAAGATTGACATGATGTTGTGAGGATTGCCAAAAGAATTGAGCTAGCTGTCAAGATGGGAAAGATTGAAGGATCTGCCATGGATTCCAGAACTGTGAAGAGATGAATCAGGAGATGACTCTGAAGGTGGAAAACCTTATTCATGTGGTTTAGCCAGGTCTCGCTGTAACATCAACTGCTCAAGTGTTTTTACCAAGATTGACATCCTTCTGCCGCTCAAGTTGGCCTACCAGCACCTGTCAGGTTCCAGACTTTTTGCCTGACTCCGACAAATCCTATGCAACCACCATTTTCTAGGTGGTATAATCCAGACAAGAGATGGGATGTCATGGTGGGGTCCTCGGCCATTTCAGTTGAACAAATACAAGAGTTTCAAGAATCGAGCTCAGTTTGTGAAAGATGATGTCATCGATCATTTTGTCACCAGAACATCCTCAGAATGACGAGTGATCGGAATTGCTAGGCAAAACACAGATATTGCCAGAGAAGTTGATCTAAGAAGGGGTTAAACTGTCAATCATTTTTGTTTTGGATTTTTGCCCTTCTGCATTTTGTTTTGGGGTCACATCTCACCCTTCAATGAAACATGTCTTCTCTTTGTCTTCTTGTTGTTATGAAATCATGAGATGCTTCTTTCAAAGGGTATTTTGACAAAATATGTTTGATTAAACTCCAACATGCAAAGTTTAATCATGAACATTAAAAGTGTTTTGATTGCAGAAATGACTTGATGCTTGAAAATGACACGAGGTGACCAAACAATTTTGAACTCATACCTCCTGAAACTGAACCACACATCATATAGCTAAATTTTAGCAGTATGCATAATGACATGTAGCGGATTCAATAGTTATGGACTCGTGAATCATGATTCTTACAAGTCCAAATCATTACACTGGACGAGGTCAAAATTTATCGGTTCTAACCGACCTTGCTTGAAATGAGAAAAGGCCATCTTTGTTATCCCTTCACTTTCTAAAAGATTATATCCCTTGCAGTCCCATTTTGAGCCTGGTACAATATTTTCTTTCAAAAAGAAACCTTGACTAGGATCACACCCCATACTAGGGGCAAATGAGAGATATTTTGAAGACAGTGATAGAATCAATGATAAAAGAAAGGCTTAGAATAAAAGCCCAATGATTGAGAAAGGGAGAACAAGAAAAGCCATAGATTGAGGGCCATCCAAGAAAACTTTGAGGAAGGTTATGTAAAAGCAAAAAAAGAGTGGAATGAAAGGAGAATGCATATCAATTCTAAGAGGGGCAAAATAGGTTTCAATTGAAGAAAGACACAACAAATGCCAAAAGTCAACACAAAAAAAATCAAGTTTCATGTCTTTTGGTGTGTCTAGGATAAAGCCTTTAGTGTCTTCAAAAGGATTAGATTGATTATTCATCAAAGAAAAGTTGGATTTACATTATGACCTATGTTAAGAGAATTCTGATCTTTGAGATTAACAAGGTTATATGTCACTTTCTCCACAAAGACAACAATAGAAAACAAGTTGATGAATAGTTTGATGTTGATCCTAGGTCTTTGAAACCTTGAAACACCTTTTGAGCTTGTGAAATCCCTTTCTTTCATAGCCATGAACCATAGCCTGCATTACGTGCTTTTTTAAAAGCCCTTTTCGATCAAGTAAGCAATCTGAACTGATAAATGACACACTCAAAACTTGAAGAGCCTTTCCATAAGAGTCGTGGCTTCATGGATTAAGCTACTTGTTATTATGCATGCTAATAAAATTGTTGCTAAAAAAGAAAACAATCTTTCTTGATGAATCCTCAAGTTTTGACTTGAGCCTTTTGTTTTCCTTGAAATTCACAGAAGGTCACCTCATTGCAGACCATGGAAAGATATACTCAAGATCAAAGATTAAAACTGACATAAAGAACCATGAAAAAAGTCATTTTAAACTTACAATGGGTCATTTCTGTTTTCAAAATACAAGACAGTCAAAAGATTACATTGAATAGTGCGTGTTGGATCTTTGACCAAACAAACTTGATTTCTAAAAATACTTTTCAAAATTGACATCTCTCTGATTTCATTTCAACAATTAGACTTGAATAGACATGATCGTTGAAATATGAGATTTGATTCCAGAACAAGGAAGATTGTCCAACATGAAGAACACTGATCGAATTTGCAAAATCCTTGACAAGAATGACTTTAATACTTCTTGACACTCCTTGAAAAGTTGACCACCTGGGGGCAATACAGTGGACCCTGAGAAGGAAAAACAAGCAGTATTCAGATCAGCTATGAGGCAATGAAAGATGATTAAATGATGAATCAATACACTGAGGACAATGGTGTTTAAAGAAAGCTAATCAGCAGAACAAGCATTCAGATCATTACTGGGGGCAATATTGTTCAAAGACGGTCAGTGATTTAGTGAACTTTAGCAGCAATTGATGAGCAACGCTGCACTTGAAGGGCATTTTATTATCGTCAGCTTGGGTTACCCTCTAAAACATGGCCATGACTCCTGACAGATGTTATCAAGTGAGTGCATTTGAATGAACATCTAACATATGCACACCACCAAGACTGACGGTGGATCAAAGATGTACCTGAAGGACATCTTCATTAGTCATCTTTTGAAGCGTGGCTATCGACCGATGTGGGCACATAACTGCATTGAATGAATGTCGGAAAGGGCACCCACCATGAAGACTGACCATGGGACAATTTGTTTTGAAGCTCAAATGCGCACTTCACTGCATGAATATGGGTGATGAACATCATTGATGATGCCAAATCATTTCTTTTTATAAGCTGATTTGACAAGCCAAGAGGAATCCATGAAGAAGAACATTGAGTTTACAACGATGAGTTTTTTATTGCAAGCTATGAGATGCATGTCCGGATGACTTGGCAATATCCAAGAAGGTTGATGATAACATATACTTGAAAAGTATTGTTTCAATTGGAGGCAAGTTCATTACTAGTTGACAATCTTGATGGGTGTTGGCATGATGCACACAATCAATCAGAGGATAATTATCAGAAGAATCCAGGAGAGAAAATCCTTCATGATGAATCAAGCAACACCGCACTTGGGGGCAGAGTCAAGCTTGATAAACAACAAGAGCAGTAGCCGTCGAAGACAGCCCAGGATGGGCACTGCACTTACAACTGAGTGGATGGCTAGCACATGAATGAGCCAATCCATCGAAAGAACCAATAAAGCTTTGGAATGCAAACAAAGGCACCCTATGACGATGGATCATCAAAGGGGGGGACCTATATTTCGAATCAGGTAAGGATGCATGCATGTCATCTAACGTTAAAACATTACACATATTTTTTATTTTATTTTGTTTTGTTGCGAGAAAAATCCTCAATGTGTTCAGCAAGATTGGGGACCAAAAAAAAAAAAGAAAAAAAAAGAAAAGAAAAAACAAGGGAGAATCATTGAGCTGATAATAACAGAGAATCATGGTTGTGACCTTGAAACGGGAAGAAGATGAGATAAACCTTACAGTTAGGAAAATCTCAAAGAAATGAAAAGATCAACCTTGCAATCAGGAAGCATCGAGTTTTCAAGCCCTGCGATCAAGAATTATCAAGAAGCACCAAGTTTTCCGGCTCTTCTTCTATCATCCCTTCAGGACTTCGCCAGGTAAGTCCCATTTTTCACACTTGTCACATCACATCTTTCATTTGGGTAGGTCACCCATAACAATGAGACCACTTCATATTTTTTCTATCCTCCACCTGGGTAGGTCACCCATAACAATGAGACCACTTCACATTTTTTTCTCATCTTCCATCTGGGTAGGTCACCCATTATAATGAGACCACTTCATATTTTTTCTATCTTCCATCTGGGTAGGTCACCCATTATAATGAGACCACACTTCACATTCTTTCCATCTGGGTAGGTCACCCATCATAATGAGACCATTTTTCACATTCTTTCCACCTGGGTAGTTCACCCATTACAATGAGACCATTTTTGTTACACATTATTCTTTGTTTGGTTTAATGAGGTCGCCAGATGGGATCTCATGTAGCTTTGGTTAAAGGAAATCGCTATAGAGGATTTCAGGTTGACCGAGTTACGCAACATTTTTTGGTTTTGGTTTAATGAGGTCGCCAGATGGGATCTCATGTAGCTTTGGTTAAAGGAAATCACCAGATGGGATTTCAGGTTGACCGAGTTACGCAACATTTTTTGGTTTTGGTTTAAGAGGTTGCCAGATGGGATCTCATGTAGCTTTGGTTAAAGGAAATCGCCAGATGGGATTTCAGGTTGACCGAGTTACGCACTTTTTTTGGTTTTGATTTAAAGGAGGTCGCCAGATGGGATCTCACGTAGCTTTGGTTAAAGGGAATCGCCAGTTGGGATTTCAGGTTGACCGAGCTACACACACAGGAGTTTTGGTTCTGGTTGGAGGGGATCGGCGAAGGGATCTCAGTTCAGCCTAACCACAGAAGATTTTGGTTCTGGTTAGAGGGGATTGGCGAAAGGAATCTCAGTCTATCCTAACCACAAAGGATTTTGGCTCTGGTTAGAGGGGATCGGCGAAGGGATCTCAGTCTAGCCTAGCCACGAAGAGACTTTGGTTATGGTTAAAGGGGATCGGCGAAGGGATCTTACTTTAACCTAACTGCAAAGGATTTTGGTTCTGGTTAGAGGGGATTGGCAAAAGGAATCTCAGTCTATCCTAACCACACATGAGTTTTGGTTCTAGTTGAAGGGGATCGGCGAAGGGATCCCAGTTCAGCCTAACCACAAAGGATTTTGGTTCTGGTTAGAGGGGATTGGCGAAAGGAATCTCAGTCTATCCTAACCACAGAGGATTTTGGCTCTGGTTAGAGGGGATCGGCGAAGGGATCTCAGTCTAGCCTAGCCACGAAGAGATTTTAGTTATGGTTAAAGGGGATCGGCGAAGGGATCTTAGTTTAACCTAACTGCAAAGGATTTTGGTTCTGGTTAGAGGGGATTGGCGAAAGGAATCTCAGTCTATCCTAACCACACATGAGTTTTGGTTCTAGTTGAAGGGGATCGGCGAAGGGATCCCAGTTCAGCCTAACCACAAAGGATTTTGGTTCTGGTTAGAGGGGATTGGCGAAAGGAATCTCAGTCTATCCTAACCACAGAGGATTTTGGCTCTGGTTAGAGGGGATCGGTGAAGGGATCTCAGTCTAGCCTAGCCACGAAGAGATTTTAGTTATGGTTAAAGGGGATCGGCGAAGGGATCTTAGTTTAACCTAACTGCAAAGGATTTTGGTTCTGGTTAGAGGGGATTGGCGAAAGGAATCTCAGTCTATCCTAACCACACAGGAGTTTTGGTTCTGGTTGAAGGGGATCGGCGAAGGGGTCTCAGTTCAGCCCAACCACACAGATTTTGGTTCTGGTTAGAGGGGATTGGCGAAAGGAATCTCAGTCTATCCTAACCACACAGGAGTGGTTCTGGTTAGAGGGGATTGGCGAAAGGAATCTCAGTCTATCCTAACCATACAGGAGTTTTGGTTCTGGTTAGAGGGGATTGGCGAAAGGAATCTCAGTCTATCCTAACCACAAAGGATTTTGGCTCTGGTTAGAGGGGATCAGCGAAGGGATCTCAGTCTAGCCTAGCCACGAAGAGACTTTGGTTATGGTTAAAGGGGATCGGCGAAGGGATCTCAGTTTAACCTAACTGCAAAGGATTTTGGTTCTGGTTAGAGGGGATTAGCGAAAGGAATCTCAGTCTATCCTAACCACACAGGAGTTTTGGTTCTGGTTGAAGGGGATCGGCGAAGGGGTCTCAGTTCAGCCCAACCACACAGATTTTGGTTCTGGTTAGAGGGGATTGGCGAAAGGAATCTCAGTCTATCCTAACCACACAGGAGTGGTTCTGGTTAGAGGGGATTGGCGAAAGGAATCTCAGTCTATCCTAACCATACAAGAGTTTCGGTTCTGGTTAGAGGGGATTGGCGAAAGGAATCTCAGTCTATCCTAACCGCACACAAGAGTTTTGGTTCTGGTTGAAGGGGATCGGCGAAGGGGTCTCAGTTCAGCCTAACCATGCAGAATTTAGCTTTGGTAAAAGGGAATTGCTAGATGGGATTTCAGGTTGACCAAGCTGCACACCGATTTTTGTCCTTGTTAGATCGCCAGATGGGATCTCAGGTAAACCCAATCAAAAGGGCAGGTCGCCCGTGGAAATAGACCAGTGTGAGTTTGTGGGCAGGTTGCCCCTGAAAATAGACCACTTTGAGTATGTGTGGGCAGGTCGCCCGTGAAAACAGACCAGTGTGAGTTTATGGGCAGGTCGCCCCTGAAAAGAGACCACTTTGAGTATGTGTGGGCAGGTCGCCCGTGAAAATAGACCAGTGTGAGTGAGTGGGCTGGTCGCCCCTGAAAATAGACCACTTTTCTTCAAAAGGAGCAGGTCGCCCAAGATAATGAGATCATTTTCCTTTCCTTTTCTTTACAAAGCTTACTATGCAAAACATTGAGGAGTTTTGCTTCGTAAGCATTGTAAAGAGGGGGCATCTGTTGCTACCCAATTTTTGACCCATGTTTTAATAAATTTTCAAAAAAATCCAAAAATAGTGAAAAGCATTGAAAACCCAAAAAAAAATACATTTTTAATACATTTGCATCGTTTTTAGCATTTTCAGCGTCGTCTAAAAAGAATTTAAATTTTCAAAGGTATTTGGAACGCGTTCAACTTTTAACGCGTAAATTTTATGATTACTGATTTTCCTTGATTAGTTGACGTTGATTTTGCTCGCTTTCAAAAAATACAAAAAAATAATAAAAATCAAAATTTTTAAAAAAAAAAAGGAAAAGAAAAGGAAAGGAAAAGTTGAGGGACTAATTTGAAGACCTAGCAAAACTTTTACTATAAATACCATGCTATACTGAATTTTCCAAGGGAGGGGGACAATTTTGACACCATGAGAAAAAATAATAAAAAAAAAACTTAAACCTAAACCCATTTTTTTCAAGGAGAGCAGCCGCCCCCCTCCCCTGGATTTTCTTCTCGGCACACAACCTCCCCACTGTCATCTTCCCCGGCCGGCTTGCCAACAGCCACAGACCAGCCTCTAACACCCCTCACCCACTACAAATCAGAACCGACCAGCCTCCCCTCACAAATCAGCCTCCACCGCAGCTTCCCTTTTCCTTCCTTCTCCCACAGCCCGGTCTGCTCCCCTCAAACCAGCAGCGCCGATCCTCCCTCTCAGCCACCGTGAACGGACTGCTCTCTCCACTGCCTTCAACCGGCCCGAACGCAGCAACAACAACCCAAGACCAGCCCCTCAGCCAGCGGAGCGTCCCCCAGTTCAATAGATCTTCTTCTCCTTCGGCCAGCCACACAGCCAACAGACCCAGCTGTCTCTCCTTGGCCGACTACCAACAGCAACGGAGAAGCAGCACCCATAGACCAGCTGATCTTTGCCGTCAGCAGCAGCACCGCCCACAGACGCGGGGCGGTCCGCCATCTCCCTCGAGCAGCGTCTGCAGATCTGCCCTCCAACGGCAGCCCCGACACAGCGGCGCCCACAGATCCAGCGCCATTTCCAGCCTCCATCCCCACAGACCCGGCGATCTCCTCCCCATCAGCACAAAAGCTGCCGACCGATCAGCTCCTCTGCAGCAGATCTTCCATTGGGGAAGAAGAAAGGAACAACGGACAGAAAAAAAAACAAAGGATAAAAGCAGATCTATAACAAAAAAAACTAAAATCAACTGCTTGCTGTGTTTTGGGGGTTGTTTTGCAGGTCACAGCGGCGAGAACGGGAAGAGGGGGGAGCTGCGGCAGACCCCTGTTCTGCTTGGGGTTTCTGACGGTGGCGCGTGACCCCACGCGCCACTAGTGACGGCGGCGTGGGGTAGACGCGCCGCCAGTGTTTCTGCAGTTCTTGAAGGTTATCCCTGTAATTTCAGATTGTTTTGGGGTTAATTTTGTAATTTTAAAATTGTTTAATGTATTTTTTTTTGTTTAGTTTTTGATTTTTTAATTTGTATTGTTGATGTAACAAAAAAAAAAAAAAAAAGAGAAAAAATACAGTAAAGAAAAAGAACAGAAAAAAATACAGTGAAGGTGTATGTGTGTGTTTGTGTATTTTTTTTTATGGATGTTATTGAATTAAAAGAAAAAAATGAATTTAATATTTTAATTTATATGCACAAATATCTAAAAGACAGATAAAAATCATGTTGTTTTTCCCATGAAAATGTAGAACATGTATCTACATATATTTTGGGAACCAATAACTGATTTATCAAAGCTTTAGAATTGAGCTAAAATTTTATTTTAAAAAAAAACACATCAAGTCCACGAAGCAGCTTACCTCAGGTAGGGTGCGTTAGGGGTGCTAATACCTTCCCTAACCACAACCAGTCCCTTACCCATGAATCTCTGACAAGACCAGTACATCAGGTTTCCTAGTAGCCCTCAATAAATTACTAGGTGGCGACTCCGACGAACCAATCAAATCAAGCAAACAACGATAAAATCGCCAGCCGACGCCGCGCGGATGATTTTCTGACGTGCGACAATATTGTATTAAAAAATATTAATAAATCTTATTAAAATGTTGTTATTAATATTTAAATTTTCAAAACTAAGAAATGAAGTATAGTTGTGATTAGTTTGACTTGTATCATGCTCCCATGCTGTGCTGTATTCTTTAATTTGAATTTATTTGTGTTCTAATTGAAATTTTAATGAAGCATCCTTGTATTGATATCACACATTGAAAAATTTAATAAATCTTTTAAATATTGATATCGGTATATTTAATTAAATTGACCTTTTGGAATATATCATCATGCCCTCATATTGTCTCATATTGTGCTATATTCTACAATACTTGTACTGTCTATAGAATTGCAACACATAAAATTCTGTGGTGAAAAGTATATTATTCTCCATGTGATTCAACAATTGATTCATTATTTCATGTGATTCAAAGTAACTATGTTTACCCTCCATTTTTTTACCACCCATCGACCCACCCACGCTCACGCCCGCCCACACACACACACACACACACACACACACACACACACACACACACACATATATATATAGACACACACACACATTAAAAGGTATATATGATATAGTCTTAGATGTAAATATTGACACTTGATCTGTGGAGATATAGAGATGGATTCTGCTTAGCTAATGAGAGCTATTGCGGAAGATCCATCCATCCAATGTTACAAAGAACTACAAAAAAATGCAGCTCATCATAAGAGATAGAGCGCCTGCATTTACTTGGCTATGTAAGCCTTTTTCCAGGGCTGTTGATGCGCGTCTAGGTGCTATGTAACTCGAGAAGTATTATTCTTAGGACTTTTAGAGACTTAATCAACAGTTGCTTAGTAACAAATTTGACTAATAACTCCAATTTTGAAACCTTCCAAGTTCTGATGCGTATCGAGATCAATTTACGGCGCCATTAATTTATGCTTGAGAGGTGAACCCAGCTCTTCATAGACCATTTTATATAGGCCTTAGCACCATCTTCTAATTAGATGGTTCTCTGTTCGGAACAATAAAAATGAAGATAACATAAATTGAAAAAAGATATATTTTATTATGTTTCTTGTTTTGAAATAATAAAATTTTATTCTAAAACTTTTCCAAACAGATATTTATTTTATTTCTATTTCCGTCTTTTCATTTATCAATAAAACATATATATAAAGAAATTGTGTATACACAGAGAATAATAGTTTTATTTACAAAATGAGGGATAAACTCATAAAAGGTCCTCCCAGATTTGGAAGAAAACTCAAAAGAACACTATCCCACTTCATGAATATAGGGGATATTAACAACCAGCAAACTGTCACAAAAAAAAAGAAGCTAAAAAAGACTGTTTTTCCTCTACAATTTGACTAATTTAGAAGGCTACTAGCTCCACAATCCACCAGCTTTAAGCGGCAGATGGGGCGGTAATGTAGTGAGCAATACCAGCTTCTGATAGCGCCGCCAAGAATGGTTGCACTTCAGCTCCAGCAGCAGCCACCACAGTGTTCTTGTAGTCCAAGGACTCGTCGTGGTAAATGTCCCACCATTTGTTAACCAGCATCTTGATGTCTTCTCTGTCCATGTTATCTTCTTTTCCTGTGTACCTCCATGGCTTGGACCCCTGCAGTAACATGAGAATTAGCATTGCAGTACTTAATGTCCGAAAGGATAATTTTTTGTGTTTAATATGTGCATGGTGAATACTTACAGCAGCACAATAGTGAACAACTTTGACTTTGTCGACGTTGATGTTCTCAGGATGGCGCCATAACAAGGCCAACACAAGGTTGTAATCCGAAGGAATTGGCTTATAAACATCCCTGAAAAACATGTTCAAGAAATCCTGCCAGGAAAAGGAAATTAAATTTAGAATTTCTGCCTGATCAATTTTTCCTGCCAAGAAGCTCTGACCAAGATAGACAAATATGTACCTGCTCAGCAAAGAGGGTAGGGGTGGTGATTTTGAGGGTCTCCAGCAGGTCATGATATGTCGACAAGTTGGGCTCATAAACAAACATGCCAGCGTTGAAGTAGAGAGGAGGCTTAGGACCCATCTCAGCAGGCCAATGGACCTTATCGGGACACTGTTGGCAGTAACCAATCTTGTACTGGGGGCTATTGCTCCATGTTTTTTCACAGAAGCAGTCCATGGCAGCATAGAAGTAGCCATCAGGCATGTCAAAGAGGTGGTCTATGTTATCAAACACTTGGATGTCACCATCCAAATATATCATCTTGCTATACTCCACAAACTGTAAAAAAAGAAAACAATATTTAGGAGTTACATATAACATAATACTAGTAAGTGTTATACGGGCATACATACCTCCCATATACGAAGCTTGGAGTAGTTGATGACATAATAAGCCATAGCAAACTGGGTCTGGTTCTCCGGTGGGTTAACAGGCTCAATCTCCCTCACTATGCACCCTTGAGAGGCAAGTATCTTCCGGTGCTCCTCGGGAACGTCAGGCAAGATAGCTACCACCAAAGGGTAGTTGCTCTTTGCCTTCCTCAATCCCTTGGCTAACCCTACAACACCTTTCCAGTAGTCTCCATCACCAGCCAAAAACGTAACATATGCACAACTTGAAATGCTAGCTTGCTTGACAAGGGAGTTGGCGTTGTTAGCAAGAGTAGCAGTAATATCAGGAGCCATGGAGTCAAAAGATGTGATGTGCAAAACTTTTTAGTTGTTTTTGGTTAGAGAAATCAAAAGGTTTTGAAACAAGTTGTTTGTTTACTAAGAAAAGAAGAGAGAATTTCAGGTTGCACAAACTGTATTGCTTTGATCTTTGAAAGGTTATGGTTGAGTGAAGTTCTTGGGATGAGAGGGGGTGTATATATAGGGATTGGAGGATGCATTGAATTTTAGTTTCTTTAACATAAGTGAAAGATATATAATTAATTAATTAAATTAATGGTATTATAAAATCCAGAAAAGTCCTCATTTGACAAGTCCATTTCTTGCCTTTAAATAGGATAATTATTTTATATATATATATATATAATTTAATGACTTTATAGTTGTATAAAATGTACATTGATATATGATTTGTTTTTTAATTATAGGTAAGCACCGACATTTTAGAATGATTTTGTTTATATTATTAAGTAAATGGGTAATTAAAATAATTATTTTTTGATTACCTACAATATCCAAACACCACCGACCAGGGCCTACCGCCTAACAAAAAGTCAAAAACAACGGGGACCCACTAAGATCCCAAAAGGAAATCCCACAATATTTGCCAGGTGGAAACACTGTGGGACACGTGGAGGGAAGAAACACGTCTGTCTTTTTGCTGTGGGGCATGTTAATTGGTCCCACAAAATCTAATGCGTGTCGAGATGCATGGGAGTCATGGTTTCCTTCGATAACAAGTGTCAAGATCTGAGCTAAAGGACAGTGATTTGCCACGTGGCGAAATGGGTTGCCATGAGACTATGAGAGGAACCGACGGTTCAATGGAGCGAAGGTGTTTCTTATTTTCAAACTTTCTAGTTTTGTTAGTTGGTGTAATATGGTAGATAAGATCATTAAATTAAAAGAGTATTTACGAATTAGAATATTTATTAATCGAGCTTTTATGGAAATTTACTTTCAGTCTGGATGCCAATTCAAAGCATTGTAAGACTTTTTATGTCCGGCAAGGAAGAGAGTTTGTCTGAGCTGAAAATAAGAGTATCGTCAGCATACTGTAAATGGGAAATGCTCGACTGGTTCCGGTCTGCCCGAGAGCAATGCCTTCTATTAATCTCAAATCACAACCAATTTTTAGCATTCTACTGAGGTCCTCAGCAACCATGTTAAAGAGATAAGGAGATAGGAGTCTCCCTGACGAAGTCCTTTTTCCATGGAGAATTAATCCTGTATAGGGGAGAGCCATTTACTAGGACAGATACTCTGGCTGTATATATAAATACACTGCTTGATCCATCCTCTCCACCTTACCCCAAAGCCCGTCCATTCCATGACTTCATCAATATATTCCCAAATAACTGAATCAAAGGCTTTGTGGAAGTCGAGCTAATTTGAGAATATAACCCTTTGACTTTGATTTCTTTAAATGACAGATAATTTCAATGGCTATAAGAACACTGTCTAAAATTTGTCTCCCCTTGATAAAAGCGTGCTGGACCTCGCCAATAATATCAGGCATGGCAGCCTTTAACCTATTAGCTTGCAACTTAGAGATGATCTTGTACAAGCATCCAATCAGGCTAATAGGTGTGAAATCCTTGAGTTTATTAGCACCAACTACTTCTGGGAAGCGAGTGATGAAGGAGCTGTTGATGCCATCAGGTAGGAGACCAGACAAATAAAAGTCGTCAACCAGACCATATATATCATCCCCAATTGTTTCCCATGCTTTCTTTATGAAGAAGAAATTGATCCCATCAGGAACAGGAGCCTTATTGCTGTCACATTCCCAAATGGCTGCTTTTACTTCTTCTAGAGTAAAAGTAGTTTCCAATGTAGAGGAAGACGAAGGCTTAAGTTGCTAGAACATCAGTTTTGCACAGGATGGTCTAATCCTTCTATCCAGTGATGAGAAGAGGTCTTGTAGAAGAAGTCTTGAATCTTCAAGCGAATCAAGCCATCTCTTCATCCACCGTGATTTTGCCTGGAATCTATGGATGAAATTCCTTTCTCGGTGGGGTATTAGTGGTTGTTTCCCAAATTCTGTTGAAGATATGTGCTACCAATGGTCTTCTATGGTGCAAGGCAGATTCCAGAATCTTTCATGGCAGCTTCTCCTCTTGTATTGTGTGGAATCTGTGTTTCCCTTATCCTCTGCAGGTTCTCCTTATGGATGAAGCTTGATAACATATCTTCAGGCTCCACTAGTGTGGATATAGGTATCAGCAATGGTGTCATCTTTTACGGAGAAAACAGAGGCTGACTCCCTTGTTTTTTTTTTCTTTTGCCTGGTTGTCTTCTCCCCCTGTTCCAATCTCTTTGCCTGTTTGTTTTTCTGTTCTTTCTCCTTTCTTTTTTCTGCTCTTACTGTTGTCTCCTAGGCTATTCTCTTTTTAGCCATAATCTTAATAAATTCTCGACTATTATCTAAGAAACAAAAGTGAGAAGAGGTCTTTATAATATCTATCAATTTCCATCTTTACCAAGGATGGCTTGGAGATGCTTCTTCCATTAACAGACAACGAGAGAATTGCATTTCTGTTTTTCATTCTAGTACCAGATAAATGAAAGAATCGAGTGTTCTTGTCTTCCTATTTTACACCACTGGACTCTTGATTTTTGAGGCCAAAAAGAGAATTCGGACCAGATGACAACCCATTCCATTTTTACATAGCACAATTAATATAAAAATAGAAAATGCTAAAACTAACCGAGGTCATAAGTCCCTAAAATTATATATAGAAGCTATTGTTTCAGAATTTTTAGTATTTTTTGGATTCTTTTCTTTATTTTCTGACTATTTAAGGCTTTCTTTTTCTTTTTTAAATTGGGTCGATTTAAGTACTTATTTTTAAATAGATTTAAGGAATTTTTTAGAATAATTTTTTTTGATAGATTATTAATTGGAATTATTTTTTCTTCATATGAGAAACAATGACATTTAGTATTCCTCAAGGCCCCTTTTGTTTTCTGTCATCTTCCTCATTTTTTCTTTCAATCCTGATTATAACAGGCCCATTGTTTCTTAAGACATCTTGTATACTCAAGGGATTGCTTCCAACCATTAGAAGATAATTAGCAATTACCGCTTTCGTTGAACTCTCCATGGAAGTATAATTGCCTAAACAGGAGTCCATATACACAGCTTATTTAGTAAAATATTCAAAATGCTTAAATGCTCTAACAAGTATAACTGAGTAGGAAACTCACGAACAGTCATGTTCAACAGTATCATCATACTGTTACCTTCACACTGTTTGTTTTGAGGCGTTTGAAAGGGAAGGAGAGCGTAGGGCGAGGTACCTCTGGAATTTTGTTTGGAAAAAATATTTTAAGATGAAAGGTGGAGAATGACTGCCTTAATCCTTAATACTGTTACTTTAATGAATTGTTTATGGATGAGATTATTATTTCTAATTCCTCGTCAATAAGGAACACTTCACAGAGCTTCATGGGCGGCCTTAAAGGCCTTCATAATTAACTTCTTGATAAGAATTTAATTTCCAACATGATGGTCAGTGCAAAAATATATAGCGAAAACACAGTAAAACAAGACAAACTTAGGATCCCAAAGATAAATATAGTTACAACACTTGCATATTGAAAAGATCCAAGGTAAGGCTAAGCTATGAGACCAGCACACTAAAAAACACCTATAATGGCTGGACAGATACAAGCAAATTGGACAAGTTCGGAGAAAACACATATCTGGACCAAGAATGCAACAAGCAAATAACTGATTCCCCCACCAACAACCACAACAAATTCAGCAATCCCATGCTAAGACCCTAAGATCTTCTGAAGTTGGAGAACTTACGAAAATTAATCACCAGAAAATAGTAGCAAGTGTCAATGCAATCTTCAATGAAGTGAAACCACCTGCGTCGCCAAAGTGGATTTATGTAAAGAACTGCTGCAATTGTCAACACGACAATTATGAAACATACCCCAAAGCTCACATGGAAAACATACATGTCTATGAATCCATCATCTTCTCGTTCATCATTAGGCGTTGGCTGTGATGGTGATTCTTGTCCATCGCATTTTTTCTGTAACAGAGGTCCACATAAAAGAGGATTACCTTCATAACTGCTTTCATCAAAGGTCCAAAACTGAGCCTTCATCTCTTGAGTTCTTCCTGACAAGTTATTGTGTGCCACACTGAAAACTGCTAGATTGTTGAGGACAGCAAGTTCTGGAGGGATTCCACCATTCAAGTTGTTGTAAGAAAGATCCAAGCTCTCTATCTGCTTTAAGTTTGAGAATGTTGCAGGGATACATCCAGTGAGATTGTTGTGTGACAAGTTTAATGCATGCAACTCTCTTAAATTTCCCATTTCTAATGGGATTTCGCCTGAGAATCTATTGCTGGAGAGATCAAAACCAGTCATGAAGTTGAGAATATTGCCCTTGTAACCATATGACATTCTTTTAGTTGTAAATTCTATTGCTTCTTCTATATTGACGACTCTAAAACTGTTTTTCAGGTTATCGATCCTCCCTAGTAGTAAACTGGTTTCAGAATACATCTTACTTGTGGACTCCAATTGATAGATTCTTTGATGAACAGCTACCGCTTTCTCCAAATTTTGCTTAAAAAGATAATTTGCTATACAGGAGGGTAGAAGACCGGAGAGTTTATTTTGTGAAACATCCAAGATGCTTAAATGCTCTAACAAGCATAACTGAGTAGGAAACCCACCAGCAAAATGATTAGCTTTCAGAAGAAGAACACTCAAGACCGAAAGATTGCCAAACCAATTTGAAATTGGGCCCATGAAGTTGTTGTAATTGAGATCCAACGTGACCAAGGAAGAGCTGTTATAAAATGCATTTGTTAATGGACCGCTCAATTGATTTTTGGATAGATGGATATGTTTTATTGTTGATGGGCTGAAGCAAGATGGTACAGAACCAAACAAATAGTTCTCAGACATGTCCAAATATTTAAGGTTGCCAAGGTCGCAGAAATCTCTAGGAATTGGACCCTCAAAATGATTTCTAGACAAATCAATTACTTGGAGATATGAAAAATTGCCCATCCACGTTGGAAGCATGCCTGATAATTGATTGTTACTGATATCCAATGCACTCAAACGTATCCAATTAGGAGGTGGAAAACCTGATATCTGCCCCGTAAAGTTGTTGCCGTCTAGGTATAGATATAGGAAAGCAGATGAGTTGAAGATTGAAGGAGGTAGCTGCTCACCCAAATTGTTGTTTGATAGCTTGACAAACCATGAACTCTTCAACTGCTCTAGTTTTACTCTAGACAACTGATTGTCAGATAAATCCATATATTCTAGAGAGCTCATGTTTCCAAAACAAGAAGGAACGCAACCTATCAGTCCATTCATATGCATCCTTAATTTTGACACATTTGGGACAACCAAACACATATTTCTTGGAATTTGACCATGTATATTGTTGTTTGATATATCTATGACATTCATATAAGGATTTGGCTGGTTCTGCAATATCAAAGGACCAACAAAAGAGTTCTCCCTCAAGTATAGTTGTTCTAACCTCGTGTTGTTCTTAAGTAACCACGATGGGAACATTCCATTGAAATTGTTGTGGGAGAGATCAAGGATTCTCAAGTCATATTGGCTATAGAGAAAGTTGGGAATATCTGCATTGAGTGCTTTAGATGTTCTACTTGACAAGCTGAAAAACATCAGTTGGAACTTTGGAATGAAATTCTGAAACCCAGCTTTGTCTCCTATTAGTGTGTTGTGGTCACATATGAAGAACTTGAGTTTTGAGTGGTTCATGAAGGAATTAAATGAAAGTGGGACTTCAAAGTGGTTATTTGATAATGAGAGAAATTCAAGGGATTTGAGATTGGTAAGAGGACCGGAGTCAATATTTCCAACAAATCGATTTCCAGAAACATCTAATAGTTGTAGAGATGACAAGTTTCTGAAACAATCTGGGAGTGAACCCTTTAGATTATTCCAAGAGATATCTAACTGCTCTAGATTCTTCAATTCACACCAATCTGCACAATTTATCTGTAATTTGTTAAAACTAGTGATGAAAACTTCATTTAGTTATTGATGTAAACGTGGGCAGGAGTTGTTAATTTACCTTTTGCTGGTAAGGTGCTATTGAGATCACAACCACTAAAAGACAGAATTTTAAGCGCTGAAAATGCTCCAATATTCTGAAGATTGTTTGTTGGGAAAGAACTGCCGTCGAGTATCAACTCTTCAAGGGTGGTCGAATTGAAAAAACTCCCTGTGAAAAAAAAATATTTGATGAAAATGGTAGTGATACAGAGCAGCCATTCCATTTTGCATCAATTTTACTTATACTTGATAGAAGGCCTCAACATATTTCATTAAGACTTTAGGCGAATGAACTATGATTAACCTTGACTTATTGACGTCCCGCTTAAATTAGTTTTCTTAAGAGAAAGGGTTTTTAGGGATGGCAATGCTCCCAATGACTGCAGCAAAGTACTACTGATGATGGTGAGCTCGTTCAGACTAAGGACCTCCAACTTCCTTAAACCTGTAATATGTCCGATTGAAAGGAGACGACAATCAAATAAGCAGTGAAATTAAGTGTTGTGAAGATGAATTGGACAACATCTTTGTCATGGATTATTAAAGAAAACACCAAATTTGATTACCACATATAATTCATAAATTATTTTGTAACAAAGACAATATCCTTGTTGAAACGCCAAACACCAACCTAGTTTATCCCTTTGAAGAGAACTTACTATATGGATTGTTTTGATCTGTGATTTTCAAATTTCACATGTTATAGTCAGGCTTTATTAAGTCGGAGCTTTAATGGCGCTAACTGCCATAAAATTATTAGACAGACTGTATTTAAAAAAAAAAACAAAAACCTATTTATAATACACAAAATTGCACATAATAAAGCAAGTTATTTGAAGTTGATATACTCATAACTGCTAGTGAATATAATAAAACCATATTCTTGGGGTCTTATTCCATGTAAATTTTAAAATTTTGGATTGATATTTTATCGAGATATTTAATACATATCAAACGGTATTGTTGAGAAATGAGCTAAATGAAATGAATTTTGGGTAAATAAGCATGTACCATTTAAACAATGAATTTTGGGTGAATTATGCCTAATTAGCTAGAAGAGGCCAAGAAATATTCACAACCTTACCATTGATAGTCGTTGATCCTAAGAGCATATTGCCTGATAGATTTAGAGACTTGAGGGATGGAAATTCACACAAATAAGATAAATCGCTGTCGTTGAATCTATTATAGCTTAGGTCAAGGCTCTCTAGTTTCCTCAATTTTGATGGTAGGGCCTCAAAACCTGCAAGAATGTTGTTGCTATATGTAAGTGGCAATGCCTTAATTATAATATGCAAAATAAAAGGTAAAAATCAGCTGCCTCTTAGTAAATTATCCCCCCCTACCATTGATACTTGATCCTCTGAACATGTTATATGATAGATCCAAAGACTTGAGGGATAAAAGCCCACTTAGAATTGATGAGATGTTGCTGTTCAGTTGATTGCGACTCAAGTAAAGGTTCTCTAGTTTCCCCAGCCTCATCGGTTGGGGTTGAAAAGCTACAAGACACATAAAAATGATACATGAATGCATATTTTATTATAAAATAGGCTGTGTACACTTCAAAGATTAAGGAACGAGCCAGGTTGTTTTATGCCTTGAGATAGTGTTTTTGTCAAAAAAAGGAAAAGAGAAATGGAGAAGAACGACTAGAACCCAATGATAGATTGGAAGTATCCATTCTATATACCTGTTCTTCCTCACTTGTGATTTTTAAAGTAAACTAATGGAAAAGATTCAAAGCTAGATAATTAAACGTTACCATTGAAGCCAGCTGATCCTGTCAACTGATTGTATGATAGATCCAAAGACTTGAGAGATGAAAATCCAGTTAGAGTTGAAAAAATGCTATCATTGTATCCATTCATCTTTAGGCGAAGGCTCTCTAGTTTTTTTAACCTTGATGACAAGACTTTGAAACCTGCAAGACGATTCTCAAGAGCCTGTTGGAAGGAAATAAACGTATAGAAAAAAGCATACAAAAAGGAGAGAAGGAAAAGCTTCAAAGTTAAATTATAATTAAATTATTACCATAGAAGTCAGCTGATCCTTTCAGCAGATTGCTGGACAGATCCAAAGACCTGAGAGATGAAAGCCCATTGAAACATGATATAAAATTATTACTAAAACGATTACCACTGAGGTCAAGGGCATTCAGTTTCCTTAGCTTAGATGATAGGACTTCGAAGCCTGCAAGAGAAACTCAAAGCAAAGTAATTAACATTAATTAAACACTTGATCGGTGTAATTTAATCACACAATAATATAAATTTATTTTGTGATTATAAGAACAGAAAGACTGAACCTTGATTCTCAGAGCAACCAACTAATCTATTTTTGTTCAAATCAAGACTTTGCAGTTCTTTAAAAGGCAGAAACAAAGATGCGTTGAGAACCCAGTCCCCCAAGCGGAAATCCCTTGCACCCGCGAGAGAGAGATGAATCACACGCCTTGTAGTGGAATCACACTCAATCATAGACCAATCGCAACAATTAGCAATATCCTCGTCATTGGCCGTCCAGTCGCCCAAATGCCCGAAGATGCTGTTTGGATTGATCAAAGCCTTGATCTCCAAGAGACCAATCCTTTCCTCCTCCAAACACCCATAACAACGACCATAGGTCAATAATGTTAGCAACAACCAAACCCACATTTTTTTCATCATCATCTTTAGATAATTCTATGAACCACTACAGTTTGTAGAATAATTCTATGAACCACTACATTTGGCTCTCTTCATGCATTTAATTATATTTTCTTTGCGGAATTGTCAAAAGAATTGACTTCGGTGCATTATAGACGTGGAATTTTTGGAAAGACTTTGAGTCACAGTAACGTACATTAATGAACGAATGGACAAGCAACAGTTACTGATTTTGAATTTTGTATTTTTTGGTACTAAGGAGACATAACACGAAACAGCCATGAAAATTACCTTGAAGAAATCTTACCAGCATCGGAACGTCGGTGCTCTAGCTAGGACCACACTATGGATATCCATGCATTAAATTTGATAGTGACAACCCTTGATTTTAACTGCCGAATTGTCAAAGTAAGAGACATCGGTGCATTATAGAGCTGGAAATGTTGTGGTAGACTTGACCCACAGTCACGGACGTTAATGATCGAATGGGCAAGCAACGGGTACTGATTTGATTTTTTTTTTAATCTTTTTTGCAGTAAAAAGCCCATCACCAAGCCTCATTTGTGTTCTAGATAATAAAAAAATAATTATAAAACTGATGATTGATTTCACTCGAAATTTAAAAAATGGCTTTTACCAATTATTTTTTATAACATTCTTCAGTTAAACGTAAAGCAATCTAAGTAGGGAAAACCAGAAAGTAATCTAAATAAATTTCATTCCCTCTAATCCTTACATGAATATTTAGACTAATTAAATAATAATAGATTAAAATCGTTAGTCATGTGACTTAGTTTACTGGA
Source organism: Populus nigra (assembly GCF_951802175.1). Classification (NCBI taxonomy): domain Eukaryota; kingdom Viridiplantae; phylum Streptophyta; class Magnoliopsida; order Malpighiales; family Salicaceae; genus Populus; species Populus nigra. Next base: position 23,353,437 of record NC_084856.1, read on the forward strand.
GTAATGATAGAAGACATTAGCAAATCTGTTTTTCTTCACTGTGCTTTGTTAAAGAAATAAATTCGTTTTTCATCTGCCTTCCTGATATTAACAGCGTGGAGTTTTTTGCATAGAAGAAATAATTGTATGGTTTTGAATCTGTAAATATGTGGTTTCCGGGTTACCAGTCTTGCTTGTCTTTTGTTTCTGCAGATTATAATTTTACGAGCCACTACTAGAATGGTTCTATTTTTTAGATATAATTTTGATATTGATCATAGTCCATCTGCTAGGTCGTTAAGAAAAAAAGAAGGCGTAAAAAGTAAGAGTGTAATTTTGTTTAGAATTGGGGGAGTCGTTGTGGTTTTTATTTAGAAATATATTTAGAATTTTTTTTATTATTTAAAATTTATTTTTGAGATTAGCACATCTAAACAATCTGAAAATATAAAACATAATTTTTAATAAAAAATTTTAAAATTTTAAAAAATATGATTTACACTGTATTCCCAAATAAACTCAATTAACATAATTATTTTTTTGATCATCTACGTGGTTGCGGTTATTTTTTAAAGTGTTTTTTATTCGAAAATGCATTAAAATAATATTTTTTTAAAAAAAATTATTTTTAATATTAACGCATCAAAATAATTTAAAAATATTATTTTAAAAAATAAAAAAAATTAAATATTTTCAAAAAGATTTTAAAACTAAAAAACAAAGCTTAAATCCAAACACCACCGACCAGGGCCTACGCCTACTGCTAAAAGTAAAACCACAAGGATCAACGAAAACCGACAAGATTTAGGCCACGCAATCAACTTTACCTACGTGTCACCCCTAGACGCCTGTCATTTGTTTATAGGAAACACCTAATGTTGAATTAAGCAGGTCAAGCAGGACCCCACCCCAAAAAATTTTAATTTGCCACATAAGAACACTGTGGGACACGTGGAAGCTAGAAACACGCCTGGTCTTATTTGTTGTGGGGCATGTATGCGGTCCCACAAAATCTAAGTCATGGTTTCGTGTGATGGCAAGTGTCATGATCCGATGTAAGGGACGGTGGTTTGCCACGTGGCGAAATAGGATGCCATGAGAGGAACCAACGGTTCAATGAAGCTATGTGGTTTTCTTAATTTCAAACTTTCTAGTTTTGTTAGTTCGTGTAAAATGGTGCCCAAGACAATTAAATTAAAGAGTATTTATGAATTAGTTTAAGTATTAATTAATATTATTTTTAAAAAATATATAAATATCTTTATACATGTTTAATACATTTTAAGAAATTAATTAAATTTCATAGATATTAATTTTAACGTTTGAATTTAAAAAATCAAGGCTTGAAATATATATTTTTTTAATCTTTAAAATAATAAAAATCTATTGAAGTTACTTAAAACTGGTGATGAAATAAGTTTAAGTTTAGGAAAATTTGGATTCAACCTCCAATGAGTTTCGATAATATTTTTTGGACTCTATTTGGTATAAGATAAAGTTTTGATATTGGACCAATAAATTAATGACTTGATTGGTATAGTTCTGAGTGGACTAAACTTTTGGGAATATTCCATTATTATGCTTTTATGTTGTACTATATTCCATATTGGGAGTATCCTTAGAATTAGGACACAAGGAATATTCTAATTTCATGTGGGGGGATAAGTGGAGCCTACACAAAATCCAATACTTAATTAAGTGAGTTAAAAATACTAATAATAATAATTCAATACTTAATACGAAAACCTTTGGTTTATGTCATGGATAGTGATGTTTTTTTTCAATTTTCATATTGATAGATTAATTCATTTACATGATTTCGTTTTCTTTTCTTCCCGTTTCATATATTTAGAAATCTCCAAGTTTTAGAAAATAGATTATAAATCTAGTTACAGCACTCATATATTGAGAAGATAAAGAGCAAGGCTAATCTATGAGACAAACACACTATAGAGCACCAAATAAATGGACAGATACAAGCAATTGCTGGACAAGTCCTGAGCGAACATAAATTTGGAACAGTAATGCAATAAGCAAACAACTGCTTTCCCCGCCAACTACACAACAAATTCAATAATCCCATGCTAAGATCTCCTGAAGTTGGAGAACTTGCGAAAATTCATCACCAGAAAACAGTAGCAACTGTCAATGCAATCTTCAATGAAGTGAAGCCACCCGCGCCGCCAAAGTGGATTTATGTAGAGAACTGCTGCAATTGTCAACACCATGATTATGTAACATACCCCAAAGCTCACATGAAAAACATACATGTCTATGAAACCATCATCTTCTCGTTCATCATTAGGCATTGGTTGTGATGGTGATTCTACTTCACTGCATTTTTTCTGTAATGGAGGTCCGCATAAAAGAGGATTACCTTCGTAACTCCTTTCATCAAAGGTGCCAAACTGAGCCTTCCTCTCTGGAGTTCTTCCTGATAAGTTATTATATGAAACATTGAAAACTTCTAGATTGTTGAGTACAGCAAGTTATGGAGGGATGCCACCATTCAAGCTGTTGTAAGAAAGATCCAAGCTCTCTATCTGCTTTAAGTTTGAGAATGTTGCAGGGATGGATCCAGTGAGATGGTTGTATGACAAGTTTAATAAATGTATCTCACTTAAATTTCCCATTTCGAATGGGATTTGGCCTGAGAATCTATTTCTGGAGAGATCAAAACCCGACATTTAGTTGAGAATATCGCCCTTGTAAATATATGAAATTCTTTTAGTTGTAAATTGTATTTCTTCTTTTATTTGTTCTTGTATAGTGATGTCTTCAAAAGGGCTTTCCACGTCATTGATCTTCCCTTCTAGTAAACCGGTTTCATTTGACATCTGCTTTAGGAACTTGAGCACATAGGATTCTTGACCAGTATGCCCCGCTTTCTCTAGATTTTCCTTCAAAGAAAAATTTCCCAGACAATAAGGTAGAGGACCAGAGAGCTGATTTCGTGAAACATCCAAGATGCGTAAATGTTGTAACAAGCATAACCGAGTAGGAAGCTCACCAGCAAAAAAATTAGCTTTCAGAAGAAGAAAACTTAATGTCGAAAGATTGCCAATCCAATTTGAAATTGGACCCGTCAAGTTGTTGTATGCAATATCCAATGTCACCAAGGAAGAGCTGTTATAAAATGCCTTTGTTAATGGACCGCTCAGTTGATTTTTGGATAGATGGACATGTTTTATTGATGATGGGTTGAAGCAAGATGGTAGAGAACCAGACAAATTGTTCTCAGACATGTCCAAATATTCAAGGTTGTCAAGCTTGCAGAAATCTCTTGGTAGCGGACCATCAAAATTGTTTCTGGACAAATTAATTGCTTTGAGATTTGAGAAATTGCCCATCCATGTTGGAAGAATGCCTGAAAACTGATTGTTGCTGATATCCAGTACAGCTACATATATCCCATTGGTAGGTTGAAAATCTAATACATGCCCCGTAAATTTGTTGCCATCTAGGTAGAGATATCTGAGCAAAGATGAGTTGAAAATTGAAGGAGATATCTGTCCACCCAAATTGTTGTTTGATAGCCTCACATACTATGATCTCTTCAACTGCTCAAGGTTTACTTTAGACAATCGATTGTCAGATAAATCTGTAAGTACTAGAGAGCTCAGGTTTCCAAAACAAGAAGGAATGCTACTTGTCAGTCCATTCATAGCCATCCTTAAGATTGACAAATTTGGTAATACCAAACACATATTTCTTGGAACTTGACCATGTATGTTGTCGTTTGATATGTCTATGATAATCACATTTGGTTAGGATGGTTTGGCAATTTCAAAGGACCAACAAAGTGTTAGGATACTGGCATGCAAACCCGACAAGATAAAAGGCAAGAGATATGATAAAATGAGAAATGAGACACACAAGAATTTACGTGGTTCACCCAATTTGGCTACGTCCACGGGCAATTATAGAAGGATTTTACTAAGTAATGTGGGAATTACAACCTCTCTCAAATAATAGAAGAACAACTAAGAATCTCTCTTTTACTAGGAGAAAACACCTCACTTACTCTCTCACAAATACCTCACAACTTTGTGGGATTACTCTCTCTTCACTCTCCTCTTCTTCTTCTCTAACTTGGTGTGCAAAATAAGCTTGAAGGCATTGTCTATTTATAGGCAAGAGTGAGGGGACAAATGCCATAAATCATGGCACCAATTATGCCACAAATTATGCCATAAATCATGGCACCTAATTATGCCAACAACTCCACTAATATTTGTCTTCCACCAATTAATTAAGTGGTGGCTTCACATTCTCCCACTTGAAGACTTTGATGATTTAATCAAGTCTTCACACTTGATCATCTGTGATTCTTCTATCCTTTCTATACTTGCCATCTTCATGCTGCTTACGTTTCTGCTAGGCCAGAAGAGGATCTACACCATATATACTTATCAGTGTTGACTGGTTTGGTCAAAGCATCTGCTGGGTTTTCCTTTGTGTGAATCTTTTGAAAGTCCACACTTCCATGTTCCACCACTTCGCGAACAAAGTGATACTGAACATCTATGTGTTTTGTTCTTGAATGAAACGCTGGATTCCTTGCAATATGCAAGGCACTCTGACTATCACAATACAAAGGAATCTTCTCTTGTTTGTGCCCGAGCTCCTCCATAAGTTTCTTCATCCATATTGCTTCTTTACAAGCTTGTGTAGCTGCCATGTACTCAGCTTCTGTTGTGGACAATGCTACAACAGTCTGAAGTTTAGAGATCCAGCTCACAGCTCCTCCTGCAATTATGAACACATAGCATGTAGTGGATTTTCTTTTCTCAAGGTCACCAGCAAAATCTGAGTCAACATAACCTCTGACAGTAAATTCTGATCCTCCATAACATAATGCAACATCTGAGGTACCCTTGATGTATCTCAAGATCCTCTTAATAGTATTCCAATGCTCTCTACCAGGATTTGCCATGTATCGACTAGCTGCTCCCACTGCTTGTGCAATGTCTGGTCTTGTACATATCATGGCAAACATTAAACTTCCCACTGCTGATGCATACGGTACTCGAGACATCTCCATCCTCTCTGCTTCATTGATAGGAGACATACTTGAGGATAATTTGAAGTTAATAGGAAGTGGGGTGGAAATTGGCTTACAATCTTGCATGTTGAAGCGACGCAAGATCTTCTTCAAATAATTCTTCTGAGAAAGCCAAATCTTCCTCTTACTTCTGTCTCGGTGAATTTGCATCCCTAGAATCTTGTTTGCTGGTCCCAAGTCCTTCATATCAAACTCCCTAGCCAACTGTGCCTTCAATTCTTGGACTCGATCTTTGTTGGGGCCTATCACCAACATGTCATCCACGTACAACAACAGAATGATGAAAACATCATCTTCTTCAAACCTCTTGTAATACGTACAATGGTCTGAATTGAGTCTGTTGTACCCAAGGCTAATTATGAAGGAATCAAATCTCTTGTACCAACATCTCGGCGCCTGTTTGAGACCGTATAGAGATTTGTTCAACCTGCAAACCAAGTTCTCCTTGCCTGTTTCAGCAAAACCCTCTGGTTGGAGCATATAAATTTCTTCTTCAAGTTCTCCATGAAGAAATGCAGTTTTCACATCTAACTGCTCTAGGTGAAGATCAAATATAGCACACATTGCCAAGACTACTCTGATTGTAGTAAGTCGTACCACCGGAGAAAATATCTCATTGAAGTCTATTCCTTCTTTCTGAGCATATCCTTTCACCACCAATCTTGCACGATACCGCTCCACTTGATCATTGCCATCACGTTTTATCTTGTAAACCCATTTGTTGCCAATGGCCTTTCTTCCTTGTGGTAGCGGAACAAGATCCCAAGTGTTATTCTTGTGCAGAGCTTCAATCTCCTCTTGCATTGCTGTCATCCACATAGATACATTTGTGCTTTTGATAGCCTCATGGAAAGTTGATGGCTCTCCATCCTCTGTTAGAAGACAATATGCAATATTGCTCTCAGTACTATATTCTGAGTGCCAAGCCGGTGGTCTTCTTTCACGAGTTGACCGCCGAACTTCAGGAGTTTCAGACTCTATTTGTTCTTGCTCTTCATGCTCTGGTGCAGCTTTAGAAGAAGTATGATTCTGAGTATTTTCAATCTGGACTGCTGTAGTCTCCTTTAGAATGCTATTATGTTCTTCCATTTGCATTTTACCTTCTGCAAATATGACATTTCTGCTGATGACTACTTTGTGGGCAGTGGGATCCCACAAGCGATACCCCTTCACTCCATCAGCATATCCCAAGAATACACATTTTCTGGATTTTGAATCCAGCTTGCTAACTTCTTGTGTATTGTACATCACGTACACAGGACTTCCAAATATATGCAATCGAGAATAATCAACTGGCTTCCCAGTCCACATCTCCATCGGTGTCTTCAGCTCAATTGCAGTTGATGGAGATCGATTTATCACATAACAGGCGGTATTGACTGCTTCTGCCCAGAATGACTTTTCTAGACCTGCAGCCTTCAACATTGCTCTTGTTCTTTCTAATAGAGTTCTGTTCATCCGCTCTGCCACTCCATTTTGTTGTGGAGTGTATGCCGTTGTGAACTGCCTTTTGATACCTTCATGTTGACAGAAGTTATCAAATTCATCACTGGTATATTCTCCTCCATTGTCAGTCCTCAAACACTTGATCTTCTTTTCAGATTCAAGTTCCACCCGCGCTTTGAAAGTTTTAAAGACTGCGAACACATCTGCCTTCCTTCTAATTGGATACACCCAACATCTCCTGGAGAAGTCATCTATAAATGATACAAAGTATCTTGCTCCTCCCAAGGATACAACCGGTGCTTGCCAAACATCAGAGTGAATCAGGTCTAAGATGCATTTGCTCTTAGTTATTGATGTGCCAAACTTTAACCTGTGTTGTTTACTTGTAACACAGTGCTCACAAAAGGGTAAAGTAACCTTTGTAAGCCTAGGGAGTAACTTCTGATCAGAGAGAACTTTCAAACCTTTCTCTGACATGTGGCCTAGTTTTTTATGCCACATCATCGTCTTCTCTTCTGCAGGATTGGCTGATGCGATTGACGCTTCTGCCCCATGATGTGTTTCTCCCATTAATACAAACATGTTTGCAACTGTCTTTCTTGCCTTTAAAACCACCAGCACTCCTTTGACAATTTTCATTATTTCATTGTCTGTTCGGATCTTACAGCCAAGACTATCAAATTGTCCTACGGACAAAAGATTCTTCTTTAAGTCTTTCACATGTCGCACTCCTGAAATAGTGCGAATCAAGCCATCATACATCTTCAATTTGATGGTGCCAATGCCAGCAATCTCTACAGCATGATTATCACCCATGAACACTTTGCCTCCAGAGATGGGTTCATATGTATGGAACCAATCTCGATTAGGAGTCATATGCCATGTTGCTCCTGAATCCATTAGCCAGACGTCAGTAAGCTCTTCTTTATCTGTAGAGATTGTCGCTGCTTCACTATATAAAACCTCCCCATCTTCTGAGGTGCTCGCAACACATCCTTGAGGTTTTGATGACTCTGCAGTGTTCTCTATACCCTTTTTAAACCAACAATCCCTTTTGAAGTGCCCTTTTCTGCCACAGTTGTAGCATTTCACAGTCTTCTTGCTTCTTGATTTGGACCTCCCTTGCCTTTGACTCCCACTGGAGCCACGCTCCGTTGATCTCCCTCTTGACACCAATAATGCCTCTGCTTGGTTTGAACTATTTCTGTCTCCTTTATTTTTGCGCCTATTTTCTTCTTCCAAGATGGCGGCTGCAACATCATCAAAGACTAAATAGTCTGTGAGGATATTATTGGTCAAGTTGATAATGAGCTGATCATACGAATTTGGAAGACTTTGAAGTAGAAGCTCTGCACGTTCACTTTCCTCTATTTGTTGACCCAACGTAGTGAGTTGAGAAAATAGAGTCCTTATTGTGTTGATGTGGTCAGTCACCGCCATGGTTTCTGCCATTCGAAGGGTATAAAGTCTCCGCTTTAAGAAAATCTTATTGTGCAAAGACTTGGACTCATATAGCTTTGTTAGAGTCTCCCATATCTCCTTAGCTGTTTTCTTCTCCGCCACACTTGATAATACTTCATCGGCTAATGCTAAATGTATGTTAGCAATAGCATTGCCATCCATCTCATTCCATTTTGCATTATCAGTGATCTCCGCGGGTCGATCCCCAATTGCTGCCAAGCAATTGTCTTTCCTTAAGATTGCCTTGATTCTCATTTTCCACAATGAAAAATTGCTCCCTTTGAACCTCTCAATCTCGTACTTTGCTGCCATTTTATTCACCGTGATCTATTCAGCTATCACCGTTTCACCGATCTGTAACGTATATAGAACTAGTATCGTGTAAATAATACTTCACTAAGTAAGTTTCCAGGAAAGATTGGAGGGGTCACAAACGGTCCCGCTTAAAACTCAATCTCCTTAGACAGAACTTCCTATCCTGTATTTATTCACCGCACTGATTTTCTATAGACGCCAACAGTATCGTATGTAAACAGTATCGTATGGATGAATAGTGCCGTAGACGTGAATAGTGACCGTATACACGAATGACTTTTGTGTATTAACAACACCAACCAAGAAGGCTCTGATACTGATATTTGCTCATAGGAGGTAAAGCACACTGACACAATATTTAACGTGGTTCGGCAAACTGCCTACATCTACGGGAGAAGCCATTGCATTATATAGGGAGAGTACAAGATTTACAACAATAGAGGAGGAGGAATCATCCCCTCTTTGGCAACTCTCAACCTCACTCTATTTCTCTCTTTTCAGTGATGCAATGGCAGCTACTGCTGGCTGGCTTGGCAGCCCACTCTCTCCTACATCTCTCACATCTTTGGCTCTACTTTCCTTCTCTTTACTCTCTCATTTTGCTCTCTAATGTATGCCTCTATTTATAGGCATCCATGGCAGCCCCTCTTGCTCTTTTGTCAACAATGGTGGCTGCCAAACTTACCAAACTTTGACATTAGACAATGGTTGTTGGCTGCCACCAACAACCCACCATTGCAGCCATCTTCTTTGACAATGGCAGCCACATAATTGGCAATATTCCAACACAAAGGAGTTCTGCCTCAAATGTAATGCTTCCAAGCTTGTGTTGTTCTCAAGTAACCATGACGGGAACATTCCACTGAAGTTCTTGTTGGAGAGATCAAGGGTTCTCAAGTCATATTGGTTATAGAGAAAGGTGGGAACATCTGCATTGAGTGCTTTAGATGTACTATATGACAAGCTGAAAAGCATGAGTTGGAACTTTGGAATGAAATTCCGAAAGCCAGCTTGGTCTTCTACTAGAGTGATGTTGTCACATATGAAGAACTTGAGTTTTGAGTGGTTACTGAAGGACTTGAATGAAAGTGGAACTTTAAAGTGGTTATTTGATAGTGATAAGAACTCAAGGGATATGAGGTTGGTAAGAGGATTAGAGGTAATATTATCAGTAAATTAATTTCTAGAAACATCAAGTAGTTGTAAAGATGACAAGTTTCCCAAATAATCTGGAAATAAACCCTCTAGATTATTTCCCGAGAGATCTAGCTGCTCTAGATTCTTCAATCCATCCAAACAATTTGGGAGTAAACTCTCTAGATTATTTTTCGGAGAGATCTAACTGCTCTAGATTTTTCAATTCACACCAACCTTCACAATTTATCTCGAAATAATTATTAATAATGATGAAAGCATCTTTCATTGATCATGTAATTATAGACAGATGGAGAGTTGTTAATTTATCTTGAGTACCATGGAGATCACGTCCACTAGCAGACAAAATTTTAAGAGAAGGCAACGGTATAATATTCTGTTGGGTATACAACCAAAGTCCCACATTGGCTAGAAATGGAGAGGATCATGGGTATATAAGGATGGACAAATATCTCCATTGGTATGAGGCCTTTTGGGTATAGCCCAAGAGCAAATCCATGAGGGCTTAGGCCCAAAGTGGACAATATCATACCAATGTGGAGATAAGTGGTGTCTATAGTTCTTACAAGTGGTATCAGAGCCAGGCCCCGGAGTTAGCCATGATGGATGAATCCTCGGAATGCTGAACAAAAGGTGGTGGGCCCCCAATCACACGATGTAATCCATGGATCAGCTCTATTGGATAGGCGGTGTGCTCCCTTCATGGACGTGTCCTGATCCCAACACGGTGAAGAGGAGTTGACCTAGAAAGAGCAAACTCTCAAGTCAGGTAGTGCTTTCCAGATGCTTCATGGACGTGTCCTGACCCCAACACGGTGAAGTAGAGAATGAAGAATCCTGGTTGGTTGAGAGTGGACGGATGAATGATCGGTTTGAGGGGAGGCTCAGTGGTCCTTTGTTCGAGGGGAGGATTGTTAGGTATACAACCAAAGTCCCACATTGGCTAGAAATGGAGAGGATCATGGGTATATAAGGATGGACAAATATCTCCATTGGTATGAGGCCTTTTGGGTATAGCCCAAGAGCAAATCCATGAGGGCTTAGGCCTAAAGTGGATAATATCATACCAATGTGAAGATAAGTGGTGTCTATAGTTCTTACATATTCTGGAGAAAGTTTATTGGGAGAGCAGTGCGATCTAGATACAATTCTTCCAGGGTGGTTGAATTGAAGAAAAGCACTGTGAAGGAAGAAACAATAAAATATATGATACAAAGCAGCCAATACATGTTACAATATTATGCTTAATAGAAGGTTTCAACATGATTAATTAGGAATTTAGGCAACTAAACTGAGATTAACCTTGACTGATTGATGTCCCGCTTAAATTATTAGCCCTAAGAGAAAGGGTCTTTAGGGATGGCAATGCTCCCAATGACTGCAGCAAAGTACTTCCGATGATGGCGAGCTCGTTCAGACTAAGGGCTTCCAGCTTCCTTAAACCTATGATATGTAGAAGAATTGAAAACAGACAATCAAATAAGTAGTGAAATTAAGTATTGTGAAAATAAATTAGACAACATCTTTGTTTTAGATTATTAAAGAAAACAACAAATTTTGATTACCAAATATAATTTTCATAAATTATTTTGTAACAAAGAAAACATCATAAAAAAGATGCTTGGCATAATTTCTTAAAATTATAAATTTTTTGAAAAATAGTGGGTGAGATAGGAAAATGTTAATAGATATTATAAAAAAGGAAAAAAATTAATAGAAAAAAACAGTATTTTTTAAAAAAAAAAATTCTTGTCAAAGAACTATCTTGACTAAAAGCTTAATCTGTTAAGTGATGTTTTAAGATATAATTTATATTACTTTCTAATATTATAAAATTAAGGTATCATTTGTCATAAAAAAATATTGTCATAAAAAAATATTATTTCAAAACTTATATTTGTTATTCTAAAAAATTAATTCAACTTATGATGTATTCTAAAAAATATTAATAATGTCCAATTAAAATTAATAGAAATTAAAATTAATAGATATTAATAAGGTCAGTTTGATGGTTTTAAATGATTAAGGCTGTCTGAGCTCAAAATTGTACTTATTACATAATTCTAATACACAAAATCCCACGTAATATTATATATCTTAAGCTTCTGTGTTCAAATGTGCTTGAAATATTTAGAGATATCAAAATGTATTGTTGAAAAATGAGCTAAATAGGTTGGCATGGACCATAAAAAAATGAATTTTTGGTAAACCATGCCTTATTAGTTAGAAGCTGCCAAGAAATATTCATAACTTTTTTTTAGTTTAACGTGGGTGTTCGGGTCAGCTTCCGTGCACTTTGACTAATCCCACGGGTCCTGAAATTAACGACCATGTAAACTATCTAGGTGGTGGTTCAATAATAAGATTTTAAGACTAAAAAGTTTACTTTCTCTGTGATTTTAGATTCGAATCCTGTGATTGCTCTTAGTGATTTTAGATTCGAATCCTGTGATTGCTCTTACATCATGTTCCCTGATGGATTTAAAGATTTAAGAGAAGATAATCCTCGCAGATGTGGTACAATGCTGTCGTTGAATATATTATAGCTTAGGTCAAGCCTCTCTAATTTCCTCAACTGTGATGATAGGACCTCAAGACCTGCAAGAGAGTTGGTGCTATATGTAAGTCTTATTATTATGGATACTACAAGTAGATGCTGTCAGCATATTCGCTGATAGATCTAAAGATTTAAGAGATCAAAATCCATTACGAAATGAAACAAATGCTATCATTGCACTGATGAAAAAAAAAATCAAATCTAGATAATTTAGCTGTTACCATAAATGCCAGCTGATCCTGTCAACCAATTGTACGATGGATCCAAAGACTTGAGAGATGAAAGCCCAGATAAAGATGAAAAGATGCTATCATTGTAAAAATTAAAACTTAGGTCAAGGTTCTCCAATTTCTTCAATCTTGATGACAAGACTTCAAAACCTGGAAGATGATTCTCAAAAGTAGATTGAAAACAAATAAACACATAAAAAAAAATTATACAAAAAGGACAAACGAAAAGGGTTCAAAACTAGATAATTTAAATGTTACCTGATCCTGTCAACATATAATTACCAGATAGATCCAAAGAGTTGAGAGATGAAAGCCCAGTCAAACATGATAAAATGCTGTCATCATTAAATTCATTATAACGTAGTTGAAGGACATTCAGCTTCCTCAGTTTTGATGATAGGACTTCGAAGCCTGCATGCAAGAGAAATCTCAAAGTAAAATAATTAACACTAAACACCAGCCATTTTATCAATGTAATCTCACAGGATAATATTCACTCAATAATATGATTATAACAACATAAACATTGAACCAGCCTTGATTCTCATAGCAAAAAGCTATTCCATTCAAGCTCAAATCAAGACTTTGCAATTCTTTAAAAGGAAGAAACAAAGAAGCGTTGAGAACCCAACCCCCCAAACTCTTAACCGGCCTTACACCAAAAAGATTGAGTTCAATCACTCGCCTTGTAGTGTTATCACTCTAGTTTTATTTTTTTTATTTTTTAATATTATTTTTAACATCAAAACGATTTAAAAAATAAAACAAAAAAATAAAATTTAATAAAAAGTAGGTTTCACCACAACCCTAGACACACCTTAGTGATCACTTGATTCAAACAAGGGACCGGAGTTGCATTCAATAGATGCATGTAGTGAGGTATGTGAGGGGTGCTCACCGTCCATAATACTTCAAAAAAGAGAGGCTGATGTCACTGTTGAACCAAAAACAAAATTGAGACATCTAACTACTCACCCTCTGGCTTAGTTAATAGAGTTAATTTTTTGGGTGTGTTTGGGACTAAATATATAGTAGTAATTAGATAGGAGGTCCTCCAACTTGTTGCGTAACTAAATAGTAGTAAAGTTATTTTCATATATAGACATGGAAAGTCAGGTGCTCTGAACAATTGATTTGATCTTGTGGAATAAAAATATTTCTTCCTCAAAACTTTTTTCATGGAATGAAGTGATTTGCCGATAGCTTCATCATCCACTTGCACTTCTTTTTCTCCGTAGACTTGTGAAGTCGGTCAAGATTCCCAATATATTATATATCAACATCATCAATTGTTGCTAATTTGGTTGAAGAAAGAAATATCTGTTGGGCTGATTTACTTCCATATTAATTATTGTTTGAGTATTCTTAATCTGAATGATATTAGTCCATTCAAAACAAATTCATTTTCTTTTTTATAAATATATTTATATAACTACGAAAGAAGAGAAATATGCATTGATTAAAATATTATTGATGTGTTTGAATGAAGAAAGTTAGGGCAGAGATGACCAACATAGACACCGTGGGGGCCAATAAAATTAAAAAGTTTTATGTTAAATTTATCTATATGTTAAATTACTTGATTAGCTAAACTTAATCCTGTAATATTGAATTATTTGATGAAAACATTTTCTAATTAACATATTTAAAGTCAAATAAAAAACAAACCCCGCTTACTTTTAATATTAAAAATTATTATCCAACATAAACTCTTTAACCTAAAAATTTAACATAATTAAAATAAATTGTGATGACTGTTTGAGCAATTGATTTGATCTTGGGCCCCACAATTATTTTCATTAGTCTGTTAATGTTTTTCTTCAAGCTTGTGGAACGGGGTGTTCCTTCAACTCGTTGTGTAAGCTACTTTGCTTTTTTTTCTTCATAGACTTGGGAAGTCATTTGTTCGAACAATTGATTTTCTGACAAGTCACTTAATCTCATCATCCACTAGCACTTGTTTTTCTTCTTCGCAGACCTGTGAAGTCAAGATTCCACTGCATCAATCTCTATCCCATCAAAATGAATTTGGTGCAAGAAAAAAATATCTGATTTACTCCTGGTTTTATAAATTAGAAAGTGTAAATTGTAAACCCCACCATTAAGATATCTACATGCATGTCAGACAGTTTCTATATATATAAAAAAAAGAAGGAAGAAGGAAGAAAATGCATTGATTAAAACATGGATGTGTTTGAATGAAGAAATTTATATAGGGCAGAGATGACGTGTATGAAGCACTACGTATAGCAGCATCCAAACCCACAACATCTTTTTCATCTTCATCTTATATGATTCTAAGAAGCACTACGTATAATAGTAATTGTTGTTTGTTATGTGCATTTGGGTAAACAAAAGAGGTCCTATTTATACTACTCTTTAGCTCTCTTCATGCATCGATAAATTGATATTTAAAAAAAAAACATTTTATTTTAGAGTTGTATGATAATACAAGTTATGTACAATTTTCACTCAAAAAAACAAGGCTTTGAGGTTTTATATATATATATATATATATATATATATATTGCATCACTTGATTTGATTTGTGGAAGATAAGAAAGCGCGCTGCTTTTGTATAATTTAATACTTCACTAAACAATTTGAATAAAATTTATTGCTATTGGAAAAAAAAATTTATATAAAACAAAATAAGTGGTTTTTATGGAAAATAAATTCCTGAAAAGTAAATTATATTTTTATATTTGGTAGTGTCATGAAAAATAAGTTCAAAAATATTTTTTAATATTTTAATTTTTTCAAGTTTATTAAAAAAATTAGGATCAAATCTGATAGATAAAAAAACTGAAGGACGATGAAATTAAAAAAAAATATTTCATAAATTACTTTCAATAAAACAAATAACAATCAAAATAATAAAGATAAAATCTGATAAATAAAAAAAATTGAATGATGTTAAAATTAAAAACAAAATTATTTTTATAAATTATTTTAAATAAAATAAATAAAAATAAAATATAATAAATAAAACATTGGAGTTAAATATTGTTCCCTCAATTATGACAAATTGTTTCTCCATTTGTGATTGACAGTTGTCAACAATTAAAACTTCGAACAATTATTTAAAATTTTCATTTTTTGGTTTTTAGTTTAAGATTTTAACATATGCTAATATGAATTCAATCTATGATTATCAAGTTTCCAGATCAGTTTTTAATATAAATTCTTATATTAATATTTGAGGAGTCGATAAGCTATAGATGTTTATTTGTCAGGCTGCCAAATTGAAGGTTTGGGGTTGACTTGAAACAAGATTATGGCAGTCAAGTGTATTAACTCAGATTAATTCTGATTAATTAATTTATTTTATTTTATAAAAAATAAAAATTATAGTATTATTTTTTTAAAAAATAAATATTTTTATTAGATTTTACCAAATTAAAAATAAACATGAGTTTTTTATCAAGTTATAACAAATCAATTCTCTTTTTATTTTTATTAAAACCTACTCACAACTCCTTGACCCATTAAGTCGCATTTTAAATCAATAATTACTATACTAGGAGGTTAGACAAGTCTAGCCAAGGTAACCAATCCTTCTAGTGTTGGATTAAATTGAATACAAGTAAAGTAATAAGACTAAAGATTACTAATTATGTTTGAGATTATGATAAGGTTTAAAGTGTTTAAAAAATTTTATTTAAAAATATATTAAAATAAAATTTTTTATCTTTTATATTATTTGCATGCCATCTTCTCATCCCTCATTGTCAAAAGGAGTCCTATTTTGTGTTAAACGTTGGGTGTATAAAGTAGTCAAAAGTAGAACAGTAATATCGTGATTTATACGATGGAAAATATTAATCGGATTGTACAAGACTGCTTTGGATTGAAATAAATAATTTGTTTTGTTTTGTTTTTATTAAATTCTAAAAGGATTTAATCAACTTAAAATTTAAATTATTTTAATTTCAAAAAAAGTTATTTTAAAATTCGAATTAACTTATAATTTGATCAACTTAAAATAAAATATAAATAAAAAATTTATTAACTTTGCTTATATATAAATTTTTAGTCAAAAACAAGATTGTTTTAATTTTCATAACACCAGAAATGGAGCTAAAGCATAAAACGTGGTGTACGCGGCAGTAATTTCCTCGTGATTTCCTTATATATATATATATATATATATATATATATATATATATATATATATATATATGTTTTCTAATCATAAACAAGCAATTTGTTGAAGAAAATTGAAATTAAAAATATAATTAGCTAAATTTGCAAGTAAATGATCAAAATAAAAAAGTTTAGTAAAGTTTAGAGAAAACTTATAGTGGTATGGCGAACTCTAAGCCTATATCCACTGGAGGGAGATATGCCTCTATCTCACTGTGGTGGTATTTTTCTAAGTGGTATTGAAACTTTCTTTCTCAGGCTAACGTACGGAAGGTGTACAAAATAACACTTATCTCACCTCGCATAGTTTATGGTGTAGAAGAACATACACACTCACTTAGACAGGCTCTCACAATAGCACTGCTTCTCAAAATTAACGCAGAGGAGACTGATGGAATCTCACAATAGCTTTACTTCTCAACAATAACACAGAGGAGACTGATGGACACTTAAGAGAAGGATAGTCTTAAAAAGTCCTGAAAGGTGTTCAATACACTTCTGGCTAGTTGTTGAGTTGATGACTTCAAGGTTGTTTCTGCCACATATAAAGCCTCTTAAATATGGATTTTTCTTCTCCTTTTCCTTTCCTGCAAGGGCTGTTCCACCGACTCTGCCGCTGCCGATTCTTTGCTGCTGCCTTCTTCAGCCCGGTTCCCATCAGAGACTCTCCCAACTCTTTAAAACACGCACATTCACAGCTCTGCACCTTGGTTCAAGGCTATACTGAAATGCAAATCTCGAGTGAATATGGTTGGCTCATTTTAAGTCAACAACAAATTTCCCAAACCAAGATTTGCTTTGAAAAAACAAGGAGCGATGCCTATTTTTCTCCTGTTCCAATTAATTTGGCGATGCAATGTTTTTTTCATTCTCCATGTGAAGTTCAATTTATGTCATACTTTTATTTTTAAGGTGATGTTAACCTTATTACTGACACCATGCTAAGGAACAGCTTCAGTAACAAGGATGTGCACCTAGTCCTCCAAGACACTGATCGATTAATCAAATCTCAGAGCTGCTGGTGTTTTGTTTTTGTTAAACAAGCATGTAATTGGGTAGCTCATTTGTACAGCTCAAAAGGCCCTTCGTGATAGTTGTTAATGTGACAATGATAGAGAATCTACAGTTTTCTGTTAACGAATATTTTGAAGAGGGATCGACCAATCGAGGAACAAACGATCCATTAATCGAGTCAGTTTAGGCCTCTTCATACACAGGAGAAACATGGTAATTGATAGCTCATCCAATACATAAAACCGAACAGATTGTTTACCCTTATGTTCCCATGAATCCCATCCTTCAACTTGCAGCATTTCTATTGCCATTTGAAATTGCATGTAATTGTAATTCAAGGTCATGGTTATTCCACTCTTTATTGCCTATCTTCATCACCTTCGTCTCTTCGATCTCTTCGATCTCCTCCTTCAATTCCTTATCCTTCCCCCAGAGAACCGCGTAGAGCCCAGCGACGATCAAGATCGACCCTACAGCACTAAAAATCAATCACATATCAATTAGTCCTTCCTTGCTGCTACAAAAGATTAAGTACACAAAAACAATGATAAGTGTAAAATAAGTGGAGTTAAGCATGTGCATACGTTCCGACATATATCTTCTCATGAAGCAATGCCCAACTCAAAACAGCTACTATAACAAGCAACAAAGGACTGAAGACTGAGACGTAGAGTGCTCCTTTCCTTTGAATACTCCATGAAGTGAGGGAAAACGCTAGTGCGGAACACACGATTCCCTGAAATTGTGAAGGAAAAAGCTACCATCATTTAAACAGGCATAGAAGTATAAGAATTGGCTCAAAAGCATGAGAATTTAAAGCCAAAATAAGTTGACATAATTCCTTAGCTAAGTTGATTAATCCTATGTTAACTTGTTGGAAAAATTTAGGGAACATACTGCATACAAAGCTGCAATAAGCCTGCCAGGAGATCGCAATGACCACTCGGATACTTTGTGATTGGCACCGATGCCGATCACTCCACATTCAATGCTGCCCATGAAACACATCAATAAGGTGCATGTGTAAGGAGCTGGAAACTTCAAGCTCACTTTCGCCTGCGTAAATCATCAAGAAATTAAACTCTATTTAAACCATGAAGTGGCATGACCAGACCAATCTGAAAACTTTCGAGAAGCTAAGATTTCTTACTTGGACGGTGAACCATATTGCCCAAGAAACAGCACTAGCAATTATAAATAAGGATCCCAGGACTAGGTTCGATTTCTTGTCGGTACTGCTATTTCCGGTACTATCTGCATAGTTCCAATGAATACTTGACTCACCTATATTGATCATGTGACCATGGTAGAATGACAACAACATGGCTCCTCCCACACATACTATTGTCCCTAACAGCTTAGCTTGCCCTGATGTCTTCTTGATTCCCACTGATTCCTGTCTGCAAAATATTGAAGAAAAAAACATAAACAAAAGAAGAAATATACCGAATGTGGTCTAATTTGCAAGAAAAATACAGAAAAATGAGACTACCTCAGTACCTGAAAAGAACTGCAAGAATGAAAGTCACTGCAGGGAGTATGTTGGTCAATGCACATCCTATTGTGGGGGTGGAATTTTCTAGCCCAATAAAATAAAAAACCTGGTTTCCTGTTACACTGCATGTCTTAGAAAATTAGATATATTTCCAGGAATACATGTTATTGGCAGAGAACTATCAGAGAGAAGTAATTACTCACCCTGTAAGAGAACATATGAAAATCTGAAGCAGCAAAGACATGGTGATCTTGGGCCTAGTTTTCCTGCACCAAAAAAAAAACAAATTAAATAATTTCTAACTCTTTAAAACTAGTTATAATTAGCTTCATAAAGTTAGGTTACTTGACCACCTTTGCAATGATCCCTTTGCTTATTTCTTTTAACAATAAATCATTTCACGTACTCCATTGATCAAGAACTTACAGTTCAAAAGAAATAAACAAAGGGGGTCATCATAGAAAAGATTTTCCATCAAGCAACAATAGTAGCATGATAGTTCAATATTTCTGCATGCCAGCCTGAATTGGTGGGTTCTACTGTTTAATTTGACTGCTAGATAAGAATAGCAAGAGATTGCGCACTATCATAATTAACTTATTGATTATCATTAATACCAGAGAGATTGATGATAAAGTTAAAGAATTGAGAAAGGTGGAGCTTGGAAGTGGAACAGCTGGGATGAACTCAAGTTACTAGTTATTAATAGCCTAGTTGTAAGTGAAAAAAAACTGATTTTTCTTCAAAAAAAAATAATATTGTTTCAGGAATTTATTTAAAAAAAAGGGTTAATCAAGATCAACCCATCCAATTCATGAGGTAAGCATTAAGCCGAGTTGATGTCCTGAATTAAAACTTAATTGAGGCCAGTTCGTGTGCTTTAGAAATTGTTCGATAATGGATACTACAAAATAAGATGCAAATAATCTGAAGCTCATAGCTTTGACAAGAGTCGCAACACTTTTTCGTTAATAGCTATTTCAATTTAATACAGATGCTTCATTTTTATTGAGGCGAATTGGGATATATATGATCAATAAAATAAATTAATTAATAGGCACCTGATTTTCTTTTTCTGCACAAGAATTCAACATCTTCTCAGAAGTATGTGTTTGCTTACATTAAGATTTTTTTTTGTTTTTTTTTAGAGTTAATTTTAAAATTTGATTGGCCTCGAATGAGCCAATGGAATTACAGGCAGCCTTAATATAGGCTGTCCTAAAGCACTTAATTAATACTGTGAAGACGTGGCAGCTAAGTATATACACGAGATCATGTAATTAAATGCAAAGCTGCTGCTTTATAGTATCTTTGTATGACCTTAAAGAAAGAAGAAGCTGAAGCTTGCTCCTTTCATTTATTAGGTCATTTGTGAAGGCATGCAAGAGGTAGTTGGCGCCTTATAGCAGAAATGGACAAGCGGCAGCCATGCGTAAGCCATGGCCTTTGTGTATCAGTAGCATAGATGCCAACATTCCAGATTCAATATAAATCTTTTCAGCAGCATGATTTTTATTTGTATAATTCGTACTGAAAATAAATAAATTACTGTATATATAATCTTCAAATCGATACTTTAGGGAAAAGAAAAAACAATTGATCAAGGAATGTAATGGCTTAATTTTCTATATAGCATGCAAGATTAGAAAATTTAGAGAGTCCTCTAAATTTGATTGGCAAGAGAGATGCGCTCCTCCAAAACACCAGCCCCACTTACCAAGTTCAAAGAAAAAAGAAATAATGCCATGAAAAACCAGTTAAAACAACAAAAAGCTTTAAAAAACTTACCACTCAAAGAAATAAGCAAAGGGGACCATTGCAATGGTGGCAAAGATTTGCCTATAACCAACAAGAACAAGTGGTTTCATGCCTGAATCCATTGCAAGCTTTGATGTAATATTCATGCCTGCATAGCCAAACTGGACTATAGCCATAGCCAAGAATGGCAAAACATCTGCCATATCCATTGCAAGTTTCTTGATTCTCTTCAAGAATACTACTAAGCTAGCTAGCTAGTGATGCTTTTATATAGAAAGAATGTAGCTAGATAGAGCACAAAAGATTTGGAGTACAGAGAGTTAAATCTTAGAGCATGAGAAAAAGAGAGAAACGGTTCAGGATTTTCTTGCAACACTTGTGCTTTTGCATGAACTATAACGGCTTTCAGTTTTGTCTTGCGCTGTAGCTATTTGCCAGCTCAATTTTGGCATTTTCCATTCTTTGCCGTTTTAGCATAAACAGCAAGTGGGACCCACTCCCCCCTTTGTGGGTCAGTATGTAGGAACATCGGAACATCGAAAAACTTTTAGTAGTAATTAATTAGTATTTCCTAGAGATTATGGAGGATGACAACTTTAATATATAATCGATTTTATATACTTAATTGACGTTAAGCTCATTTTGAAAAAAAAAATTAAACATAACATGAAAAGGAAAAAAAATAAAATTTATGATCTATAAAGTAAATATCTCCACCTAAAATTTATCTTTTCTACTTGGAATTGTCTATTTAAAAAAAAAAACTATCAAAAATTAACTAATAAGATATTATTAAAAGTTTTCAATTACACCCTAAGATTGTGATTACAACTCATCAATCAAAGAATATTTGGTTAAGCATAGGTAAGCCTATAAGCATAGTTATAAATTAAATTCTACCCATGTTTTTGGTAATTTGCTCATTTGAGGTATAACTTATATTGAGTTTTATACTAAACCGAGTTTTTTTTAAAATCAATGTTATTTCAATTATTTAAAATAAAATATTTAAAATAAAATCGTTTTGGTTAAAATAAATGAATTGAACAACATGGGTTCGCTCTGGTATTGTAGAAATAAAAATCTCCATTCAAAAGATGGGCAGAAATAAATTAGATGATCAGAGATGGGATTAGAAATGGTAATTAGGGATTTGTTTGAATAGTTAAGTTGTTCAAGATTCATTGATTTTCCATCTTGCTTGATGCGTGAAAGCAGCCGGGCTTGGATGCAGAATTATTGGTCTTGTAGTGTTTTCTGTATGATTGCTTAAGGGAAGCATTCGTGTCATGATTAATTTTAGCTACGTACAAAAAGCAAACCCTCTGTGTCGTTTTGGCTCCTAGATAGCTATGGATTATATATAATTTCCCTCACCAAGTTTCTTTAAATATATTAATTATCATGCATGTTTGTCAATACGCCATTGATAGCATTGCTTAATAATTAATCAAGTGTCTAAATGTATCGGGGGAATTTGAGATCTTCATAACTTAGAAGCCAAGAGAGTCCCTTTTTTATAATTTATGAATAAATTAATGATAATTGAGAAATTTGTAGTCCCCATTGCATCATTCATATATAACAACATAAAATCTGATATATAATTACCAATATAAATAAATAAATCCATTAGAATTTTTAACCGACACTTCAAATTGACCTTGATATATAAAATGGCATAGATAACATTTGAGTGGATTTGTTTTTGTGTTTAAAAAGTATTTTTTAAAATTTTTTAAAATAAAAAAATATTATTTTGATGTATTTTTAAATAAAAATATTTAAAAAAATAACTGTAATAATAATTTTAAACACTATCAAATTAATCTCAGTCTGTTCAAAGGCATATTTTTCTATGTATTTTTTCAGGTTCATAGGCAATGCATATAAATTTTTTATGCATATAATATTTTTTTCTATGCAGAGCAAACAGTATTTTCTACATCAATGGATCCATCATCAATATTTATATCCATTGTGCATATGCATGGCACAACCACATAGCATGATACAGGAAGTCGTACGTCTTTTTAGCCTACAACAGCACACTAATTTCTTCACTGACGATGAGTCTCCTTCTACATGGAAAAAGTCCATTATCATGTATAGAAATACATCTAGTTACTTGGCAAAATTAGATCTCATCTTTCACCATGCAGAGATAGTCATAGAGAGTCAAGCAATAAGCCATCAATGTAAAAATTCATGTCACGCAAGTTTTAGCCACAAAAAAACTAGAGCAGTTAATAGCTAAGAAGGTTAGGTCAGACTATACAATTAATTATAGCCAACACATACACAAGTTATATAACTTCATTTTGTTTTTCTCTTTTCATACTTTATTATACCCTACTAATCAAAATGTCTCATGTTCAAATAGTGAAGTGGTTTCTCAAGAACAATCAAGGCCGTACAGAAGTTTACATTTAAATCATCACTCCACAAACCCAGAACGGTTAGAACGTGTTAGAGAATAATACAAATCATATTCTGAAATCTTACCTAAAAGCTTAAGCTTTTGGGTTGAGATGGTTCTTTGACATGGTATTAGAGCCTTGATGACCAAGTGATCACGAGTTCAAATCTCACCATCCTCATTTATTTGATAAAAAAATATGCACAAGGTAAAGTAGGTCTTAGCAAGTTTCAAGTCCAAAGAGCTTTCACTTGAGAGGGTGTATTAGAGAATAATATAAATCATATCCTGGAACCTTACCTAAGAGCTTAAGTTTTTGGATTGAGATGGTTTTTTGACAGAACGTGGTCATAAAAAAACTCATATTATGTCTGAAGTTTTTTCACAACTTCACTAGCATGCATGGTATAAAAACTTACTTTTTTTTAATTTTAATCTTAAGAAAATACTTAAAAGAAATCTATACATCAACATGTAAAAATACATCTTTAAAAAAAACTTTAAAAATGCAAGTCGGTGTATGGATTTGTGGACTTGCGTGCATTAAAATTCATTTGGTCATGATATGGTTAAAACTTTTTGCACGTTTCGATTGATTTTGGAAGAAGTATATCAAGGAAATCAGTGATTCTGGGCCAGGGGCTCAAGGGCTTGGTAACTGCTGCTTAGCTACCCTAACACATTGGGTGTGGATTTAAAATGTGATGATAGATTCACAACAGTCATGGAAGAAATTCATATATATATAAAAAAAAAAGCATCTCATGATCTAATTGAAGGGACTTAAAAGCAATCATTGGTATATGAGAAATTCATTTTTCTTGTGGGCTACAATCTCTTGGCCCTCCTCTTATCTCTGTGTTTAATTTTGAAATTTTTCCACATAGTTTCTTTCCAAAGCCTTGAAGCCCAGATAGAAATATTTGTGGGTGCATGGCTATATAAAATCATTAATTAAATGTGCATGCGCTTGTATTGATTTTAAAAGCTCATGCCTGAAAATTTGTTCATAAAAAAAAAAATCTCTCTTAAATTTGAGTATAGGCCCGTCCAATCAAACTGGAAATCGACCCGGTCCATTAAATAATATATTTAAAACACTTACAAGATAAGTTCTTCTTTTTTAGTATTATTTTTAAATTTTAATTAATTTTAGTGTTTTTAAGCTATTTGGGTGTTATTTCTCAATTTACTTTGCGTAAAATATGTTTCTACTACTTTCATGGTTTCAATAATTGTTTTCCTAATAAAACAAAAATACTGAAAGAACATAAGATTGTGATAAGGATAGCATTTTGTCGAGCAAATTACCATTCAATCCCTTGTTAATTGTAATTACAAGTTAGTCCTTCATACTTGATAGCCACTAACTAAGCTCTAAATTTTGATCGACCCATGACCTTGTTTTATCAAAAAGTTCGTTGGTTTTTTCCTAAATTTCAAGACAACCTTTGACAATCGAGTTCTCAGAGAAAAAGAACATGATAAGGGCTTAGAGAAAACCCAAGGTATTTTAATAAAATGGTCAACCAAGAGTCAAAGGATTAATCTATAGAGTTATCAAACATGGAGGACTATGCTGTATTTGTGCTCAAGATATAGGGACTAAATAAATAATTTTACAGAAAGAATCAACACCAAACAAAAGGCGGCCTCACTCTCCCCCCTTTAAATAGTAAAGAATCCAAAGAGTTTAAAGGCCGCTTTCGTTTTGACTTTGTGCTCCTTTCTTACTTCACTAGCTATGATCTCTCACTCTCCACTTCTCTCTCAACCTCTCTCCCACTTTCTTCTTCTTCTTCTTCTTCCATTGTTTTTCACTTCAGTTGCTTCTCAATGCAAGAACCCACCAATTATCTTCAACTTTGGAGACTCTAACTCTGACACTGGAGGACTAGTTGCTGGACTTGGCTTCCCTGTCAATCTCCCTAATGGCCGTACATTCTTTCATAGATCAACTGGTAGATTATCTGATGGAAGGCTCCTGATTGACTTCCTTTGTAAGTGCCTCACACCCCCACTTTTCTTTTTTCTTCTTTTTATTGATCAAAGTATGAATGTCAAATGGCCTTCCTTGATCACGGGTTCAAGTCGTGATTTTGATCATGTGTAGTGCTGTTGTTATTAGATTTGATTTGATAAAGTGGGGTCCAAAGATTTAATTTTCCCTGTCTCCAGTTGATGCCATCCACAAATTTCTCTGTTTGTCAGTTGTCACGTTACTATAAGGCCCCAGAAATGCATGTACCTGTCTTGAAATTATACATTTTGGCTGGATTTGCCCTTGAATTCAGCTATTTTGGCTGGTATCTTTTACAGTCTTATTTACCTTTCACTTTTAACAAATCAATGTGAATAGCATGAACTTATCGCAGACTGTGAAATGTGAACAATTAATGAATGGCAGCATATCCTTAGATCAAGTCTTGTGCTTGAATCAATATGGAATTAATGTACGCTTAAGCTCTAAAAGCCTAGTATAGTGAGTGACCATAGCTTAATTAGCCATAACACAGTTGTCTTTGCAAGCACATTGGTAAAGCGACATGGTATTGTCTCAAGATTCAAATCTCACTTGCACATCAGTAGAGCATAAAATGATATAATTCCCAGTGCCCATTTGCCCATTCTGACAGGTTAACAGGTGCATGGACCAAAGTGTTAAGCTTTATTGTATTTTATTTTTTTAATGCAGGTCAAAGCTTGAATGCTAGCTTTCTAAGCCCATACCTGGACTCATTGGGGGGGTCCAGGTTCACAAATGGTGCAAACTTTGCAGTTGTCGGGTCTTCTACCCTCCCAAAATATGTACCCTTCTCGTTGAACATTCAACTAATGCAGTTCCTTCATTTCAAAGCTCGCACTCTTGAACTTGTCACTGCTGGTATTGTTTAATTTTCTCCTACTCGTCAAAGAATTATATGTTAGTTTTCTGCTTTTAATAGCTTTTGATGACTCTACCAAATTCAAGATATGATATAGTTTTGACATTTGAAATTAATGGGGATTTCATGGTTGTGGTGAACTGGGAATTCAACACTGTAGGCAATGAGATCAAATGATTGTGTGAGTCCTGGCTATGGACCTTCAATTTTAATTGATGGGCGGCAAGATTGAATTGCCAATAACTTCTTTATGTATGATCTGATGTCTGTGGTTCGTCATTCCTGGAATTCTTATCGTGTCTAATCATGAAGCTTACAGTCTCCTATGATCAATAGATAAATGGTTGTTATTAGGCTTCCAGAAGCATAAGGCCTAACCTTTGATGTGCTCATATCGACCTGGAAGATACTTTAGTAATAGTGAAATCATGTTGGAAGATAATGTATTTCCAGCTTATGAAGTGTTCAGGCAATCTGCAACTTATACTATTTAATTGGCCTTTAGGTTTTGGAAATTTCATCACCGATGAAGGACTCCGAAATGCGCTTTACATTATTGACATTGGCCAAAATGACATTGCTGATTCATTCTCCAAAAAAATGTCTTATGCACAAGTAACCAAAAGGATTCCCTCTGTCGTTTTAGAGATTGAAAATGCTGTGAAGGTGAGTTTAGCAATCTGAGAAAGCTTGGTAACTACCACCCCATGTATTGGTTTATTGACTAAGAATATATTGAATAGGTTTTATACAATCAAGGAGGCAGAAAATTCTGGATACATAACACTGGACCGCTAGGCTGTCTCCCTCAAAAACTTTCACTAGTTCAGAAGAAGGATCTGGATCCAATTGGATGTATTTCAGATTACAACAGGGCAGCAGGATTGTTCAATGAAGGACTGCGTCGATTATGTGAAAGGATGAGGTCTCAATTGTCCGGAGCAACTATAGTCTATGTAGATATCTACTCAATCAAATACGATCTCATTGCCAACTCCTCCAAATATGGTAAGAAAAACCTTCTAATTGCATCGCAGTGAATTTTTTCTTTCTCCTTTTTTAAGAACATTCTGTATGTTTTTTTATATTATGCTGACTGTGAAACAAGACGAGACATGAAGCACGCATATACTATTCCTCATGTATTCGGATTCCAAACCCCTTACCGTTTGCTTGCGAATCTATAAAAGATACAATGCATGCATATATTGATCCATAGTTTAACTGCTCGATCAAATGCTTGAACTGCTAATTCATGCAATTTCATATTAGAACTAGAGTTTCCATATAATGAAATAATAGTTATGCAGGTTTTTGAACTAAATGTATTGCTCTGATCAATCATATGGCAATGCAGGTTTTTCGAGTCCATTGATGGCATGTTGCGGTTCTGGAGGGCCTCCGTACAACTATGATATAAGAGTAACATGCAGCCAGCCTGGTTATCAGGTCTGCGACGAAGGATCCCGATATGTTAATTGGGATGGAATCCATTACACTGAAGCAGCTAATTCGATCGTAGCCTCCAAAGTGCTGTCAATGGCTCACTCTTCACCGAGCATTCCATTTGATTTCTTCTGCCGCAATTGAGCAGCATCCAAGAAGGATGGTATCTCCATATAAGCTATTTTCTCTATAGTTTTATTTCCTTGGACAATAGCACCAAACAAAAGCATGGTGCAGCCTGTGATAGAGAAGATTTCACTTTTGTCGAAAGAGGGTTGTAATTGTAAACATGCCAACATGAAAAACTGGCTATTGGCCTTCTAATAAGGAGTCGGGAGGATTAGCTCTGTTCTCTCATATATTTCCTATCTTGAATCTTCTCCAAGAACCACAAGTAATTCTCATGCAATCTCTCTATCCTCCTGGTGAAGTACACAGCAATTCTTGAAAATAATGAAAAACAATGGTACTTTTGGCTAATCTTCTGCCATAATTCTTAAAGAAACTGGATGGGCAGCACTAGCCGTAGAAAACAAGTTGTTTAGGAGGGTGTTGAAGCACCGACAGTTCAGAGAATAAGCAAAAAGGAATCTGTGATTACAAATATTTTTTTCAAGGCAATATATTTGGTGGATGTGAACATAATTTTTGACATGATATTGTTTTCCATGGCAAGAAAATGAGTAATGATGACTTATCATCTCATGTGTAGCTTTTAGTTGCCGTGTTGACATCGAAGAGACGGCTTCTCATTCTTTTATTTTAAAATAATAAAAAAATCATTTAAAAACTATTATCAAGTTAGATACGCAAGCTAGATTTATTTTATATCTATATTTGTTTTTCTTGTTAAACATGTTTTTATTATTTTTATAATTTTATTTTTATCTTGAGACATTAAACGATCCCAACTTTTCCACAAGATTTTTTTTAAATGAACAGAGACTATTAATGAAAAATTACATCCACACATAATATCTAAACCGCGCTCCGAGTTATAAGTTTTTTTAAAAAAAATTATTAATTGTATAAGCTATTTTGATATATTTTTTACATAAAAAATTTAAAATATAAATCAAAAAATATATGCAGGTATCTAATTAAATAAATTAATAATCATTTATGTAAATAAATAGAAAAAAATATTAACAATAGCCAAAAAACAATTGAGAAATTAAGAGATAAATATAGGTCAAAATATTCAATCACACAAAATAAGATATTCACCCGATTATATTTATTGAACTTGTTTATTTAAATAAATAAAAGATAAATACACTCCTTAAAAGCCTGTAACTTAAAAAATAAACACAAATAAAATTAACTGAATAAATTCACACCTTAAAAAACATATTACACAAGGCCAAACACATCATAAATATTATTTTAAAATGAATATTTTTTATTTTGAGAAATAAAGTCTGTTCATATAAAACTAAAAAATATATAGATTAATTAAAATAATATCTTGAAAAATCAAACACAAATAAAATATTTAAAAAAAAACTTATATTAAAAAAAGACATGTAAAACTCATGATCTAAGTTATGAGATCAGGATAAAGCTCATAAAAAATTAAAGATAATCATAAAACCAATATTAAAATAATAATAATACAAATCAATAAGATCATACTAAGCTAAATCTCCAACAAATCAAATGTCGAAAGATGAGATAAGTAAAAAAAATCAATTACACAAAAGGATTGAAAAAAATAAGGGTGAAAATAAAGGAAACATTAAATAGAGAGTAGATAAACACAAAAAATCATTTGAAAGGTTAAATTGAATTGAAAAATAGCTTTAGCAAAAGAAAATAAATAAAAAATAAGGGTCAAATTAGGGAAAAAAAACTTTGATTAAATGATGAAATTGAAAATAAAAAAAACTTTAACAAAAAAGATGATGAAAAAAATTAAAAATTAAAAGAATAAGAATCAAAATGAAAAACAAAACATATGAAAAATTATAATCGAATAACTAAATTAAAAAATAAAAAAAAACTTCTATAAAAGAAATAAAAATAAATAAAAAATTAAAAGAATAAGAATTAAAATTGAAAAAAAAAGAACAATCATGCACTTTACATGGCAAGAGAGAAAAAAAAAAAAAGAAATGACCATCGGTTATAACTTGACAACCATACAACAACATGCGTCACACCATGTGGAAGAGGACATTGAAAGGCATTCACATAAATGACGAAATGTTAGGTTTAGCCACTAGGTAACGTTTCAAGCGCTATTTAAATGACACGAATGAACACACAACAGTTTTTTTATTGAAAAAATAAAAAATCAATGTAAAAATACCAAAACACTCCATGATCAATCCAAAAACCCATGTGAAGGTACAAAAATACCCTCAAATACAAAGGTTTTTTTTTTGTCTTTTCAAATGCCAAATACATGAATAATGAAAAAAAAAACTTTAGTGTAACAACCCCATTACCTTTTGAACTTGGATAAATAAGTATTTTAACTGTTTAGAAGTTTATGAAAAGTAAAAAAAAACTCTTGATTGACAGCTTTAAATCTTATTGATTCTGGGGTAAAAATATATTTTTATTGTGCAAAAATTATTAAAAAAAAACCTGAGCACCCCAAACAATCTTTTAATAATTTTATTATAGTAATAAACTATATCTAGGTTAAATTAAAACACTCAAGCCCTTTAGAGTTTGTTAATGCATGCACACACAGACACTCACGATAACAATAAATCAATTTTGAATATCAAGACTAATTTTTTAATTATTAAAAGAACTGACTGTACTGTGATTTGGCAATTCCGTTTCGGTTCAAATAGGAAAAAACTTGATTCAGTTGTAACAATCTTAAAAAAGAAACCCTTGTCATTTCTTTTTTTAATTAACATTCATGCATTTATATTAAATCTAATTTTTCAATCTAGTATATAAGGAAAGATAATGTCTCGTTAATCATCATATTAAACTCATATTATGAAATTATCATTCTTCAAATTTGTCTAATGAATTAAGTAAAATAAATTATTCATAATGCTAATTAAAAGGTCCAGAGTCAAGAAATTAAAAAAAAAAAGCAGTAAGCAGACCACTCATCGACACAGGACATGCTTTTTGGGGTTTTTTTTTTTTTTTAATTATGATCCAACCAGAGCAGTTCAAACCAATATTATTAAACTAGAAGTGAACAAAAACTTGGTGACTCAGCCATTGAACCAGCCCGAGTTGATAGTCCAGACCAGAATTTTCAAGAGACCTTATAAAAATCAGCCTAACCCGGTAAAACTTGGCTCTGGTGGGTCGATCAAAATTGGCCCAACACCCCAAATTCACTTCACGACATGTCTGTCACAACTTGTCATCTTAACTCATTACCTGTAATAACACAAGTAAAGCAATTGCTTTGAGATGGCAAAGGGTCAGGCAGAGTCGGAGTTTTTACACCCAATCTAGCTGGGTCCGGTCACATGAAGGGTTTTTCTCATTTGTCTGCATACCCGACTTGACCCCATTAATTTTACCTTTTTCTAAAAAAAATATGTTTTTTTTAGAGCCTCACAAAAACACATCCTTATAATCTTATTTATCTAGCTAATAATCTTTTATTTTTTCGTATTATATTTAAAAACTAATATTTTGAGAACTTTTAGAAATACGGGTTAACCCGTATTTTTTAAAAATTCAAATTATAATGGGGTTTATAATAGTTATATTTTTCTTCAAAAAAAAAGTAAAAGTCCCAGGTCAAGTATCGGTTGAGTGATGAATCGGGTGAGATTTTTATTTGTACTCGATGCAAGTGAAATTGGATCGGATTTTTTTTTATTTAATCGGTTTCGACTTTATCAAACCAACTAAAAAACAGATACTATAGAATTGGGTGATATTAAGATCATGCGGGTCGGGTCGGAAGAAATTGTCAGCAGTCATAACCACCACTTCGTTCTGTGGACCCCCATGTTATTTCGAAGCTTTTTGTCAATTTTAATCATCAAATTTATCGACTTTCACTGTTTTTGGCATCTGGGCACCATCAAAATCGAAACTTTAACCATTTTTGCCATCTGGGTACTTCCCTTCCTTGCTCTTCGATGCTGTCCCGTTTGATTCCATATAGAACTTATTCTTCAACCTTCGCTGCAGTATCTCAAATTTCCCATTTTTCACGTCTTGGACAAATACGCATAGCTCGAAAGATATTTGATGATTTGCAAGACAAAACAGTTACTTCTTGGAATGCAATTATGGCTGGTTACTTTCAAAACAAACGGCCGCGTGAAGCCCGGAAACTGTTTGATAAATTGCCTGAGACAAATACGATTTCATGGAATGGATTGGTTTCTGGTTACGTTCAGAATGGAATGATTTCTGAAGCGAGAAAAGTTTTTGATAAAATGCCTGAGAGGAATGTGGTTTCGTGGACAGCGATGATTAGAGGGTACGTGCAAGAGGGATTGATAGAGGAGGCTGAATTGTTGTTTTGGAGAATGCCGGAAAGGAATGGACTGTGATGTTAGGTGGTTTGATTGAAGATGGCCGTGTCGATGAGGCTAGACAACTTTTTGATATGATGCCCGTGAAGGATGTTGTTGCTAGCACTAATATGATTGATGGATTGTGTTCAGAAGGAAGGTTGATTGAAGCAAGAGAAATTTTTGATGAGATGCCTCCGAGGAATGTGGTTGTTTGGACTTCTATGATCAGTGGGTACGCAATGAAGAGTAAGGTGGATGTGACTAGGAAGTTGTTTGAAGTGATGCCGGATAAGAATGAGGTGACATGGACAGCGATGTTGACGGGGTATACGAGGAGTGGTAGGATTAATGAGGCTGCTGAACTTTTTAAGGAAATGCCTGTGAAACCGGTTGCTGCTTGTAATGAGATGATTATGGGGTTTGGGCTGGATGGGGAGGTGGGGAAAGCGAGGTTGGTGCTCGATCAAATGAGGGAGAAGGATGATGGGACATGGAGCACGATGATTAAGATTTATGAGAGAAAAGGATTTGAATTGGAAGCACTTGCTCTATTTAGTTTGATGCAAAGAGAAGGGGTTAGGCCAAGTTTCCCATCCGTCATAAAAGTTCTTTCTGTTTTTTTGTAGCTTGGCAAGTCTTGGTCATGGTAGACAGTTTCATTCACAGTTGGTAAGATCACAATTCGATATAGACATATACGTCTCTTCAGTTTTGATCACAATGTATATCAAGTGTGGTGATCTTGTGACAGCAAAAAAGGTGTTTGATAGGTTCTCTTCAAAGGATATTGTCATGTGGAATTCCATTATTGCTGGTTATGCGCAGCATGGTTTTGGAGAGAAAGCTTTAAAAGTTTTCCATGACATGTTCTCTTCAAGCATTGCACAGGATGAAATTACCTTTATTGGAGTTCTGTCAGCATGCAGTTACACTGGGAAGGTTAAAGAAGGGCTTGAAATTTTTGAGTCAATGAAATCAAAGTATCAAGTGGATCCAAAAACTGAACATTATGCTTGCATGGTTGATCTACTTGGCCGAGCAGGGAAGCTAAATGAGGCAATGAATTTGATTGAAAATATGCCTGTGGAAGCAGATGCTATTGTTTGGGGTGCTTTATTAGGTGCATGCAGAACCCATAAGAATTTGGATTTGGCAGAAATTGCAGCAAAGAAACTTCTACAGCTTGAACCTAACAATGCTGGGCCTACATCCTTCTATCAAACCTTTATGCATCCCAAAGTAGGTGGAAAGATGTTGTAGAATTGAGAAAAACAATGAGGGCGAGGAATTTGAGAAAATCGCCTGGTTGTAGTTAGATTGAAGTGGACAAGAAAGTGCACATATTCAGTGGGGGAGGTAGCACAAGCCATCCTGAGCATGAAATGATATTGAAAAAGTTGGGAAAATTAGGTGCGTTGTTAAGGGAAGCTGGATATTGTCCTGATGGTAGCTTTGTGATGCATGATGTTGATGAAGAAGAGAAGGTGCACAGCTTACGGGATCACAGTGAGAAATTGGCTGTTGCATATGGACTTCTGAAAGTGCCAGAAGGGATGCCTATTCGAGTGATGAAAAATCTTCGAGTCTGTGGGGATTGCCATTCAACAATTAAATTAATAGCTCAAGTAACTGGGAGAGAGATAATTTTGAGGGATACTAATAGATTCCATCACTTTAAGGATGGCTTGTGTTCTCGCAGTGACTAATGGTAATTACAAGCACCTTATTACTGGACGGATGCAGCTTTGGCTGGGCCTTTTGATGCCAAGATCAAGATGGCAACACTTCTTAGGCTCCTCCAGAGATTTTGGTGCCCAAAGATGTGGTATGGTGCAATCCTGAATTCAGATGCTAATGTCAACTATATTTCATATGAATGCTGATGAATAAACCAGCAACATCCTGACCGGAGCTCATAAAAGCCATAATGAAGTCCAGAGACGTAGTCATACATACCATTTTCTCCAGAAGACCAGAAAAAATTGAAGGAAAAACAATTTCAGAAGCTTTACACTTTAATTATCAAAGTCACGGATGTTGATGCATTGTTGCATCCTTCAAACCTTAGAGCAATCTCTACGTCCCCAGGCTTTGTGCCAGTGGAGGAACGATGGAATGTCTGTGCCTATTTCCTCACATTTGCAGTATTCAGTACATAAAGAACTGTCCTCCAATCAGCTAAATCAATAATTTATCAATGGAAGTTTGCAAGAAATAGAGTGCGGACAAGCAACCGCAAAGGATTGAAAAGCAGATGTTCTATGTTAGTTCTGGAATATGGCTTGTTGAGGGAGAAACTTCCAGCTTTTGTAGCATGCTAAATTCTTACATTAACATTCTAACTGAGAAAGGTTTCATGTTTTACTTGGGTTAAGTATTTTTTTTATATAAAATGTTTATTATTCCAACCAATTCAAGTAACGAGCTTCAAGTACTTCACATGTCCACTATCCCATGTACCAACATCTCCAGACACCTCTGCAGGTAATAAACACACTTGTCTCTACATCCAGGAGTAAAATTTATCTCAGGTGCTTGGGATACAAACTATTGTTGATTGACTTTTACAGGGAATTAAGAGATCATATATCTGGTATGCGTTTTGTATGTCTTTCTTTGAACTTGGAAGTGGTTTTTGCTGCAATAGCATAACTGAGTGACTTTTGCTCTTGAGCCAGAATAATAGAAATGCATTGCACGCGAACATAATTTCACAGAATATGTCAATGCTTGGATGCTTGATTGTTTATTGGTAGTGTAATCTGAGATGATGACTATAAAGTGGAAATAAACTCCTAATCCATCTTTTAATATTCTTGATGACCTTGAATATGAAAGATTCATCAATGTAAAAACAACAATATTACAAAAAAAAAAAAAATTGCAAAATTAAAGCCGACCCAACTGAACATACATGCAACCTTTTATTCAACACACACGACTGCTCTAACTCTGCTGCATCACATGTTTCATGCATCTTGAAAATACTACTCTGAAGCATATCATATCCCATGCACTGTATTTGACCTCCACAGTCAATACAAGGTAAGGTTCAGATCTAGTTCTTCTTTCTTCTCCTTTCCACATTCCTTATTTGAGGAACTTGGTTGAGATATGCGAGTGGATTCCGACCCTGGCTCCTCAAAATCTTCCAGTTGAAACTTTGGAGTCCATACAGGTGCGTGGGCTTTCTTTGCCTTCTTTGCTATCTTACATGCCTCCTGTTCTCGCAAACAGGTTCTCGAATACATGCGAGCATCTCTAAGCCTTCTTATTATCGCGAAGAACTTCTCAATTCTCTCGTCCTCATCGTCGTTTTCTTCTTCTTCAGAAAAAGTACTCAGCTTGTTTTTCCTTTCTTCCTCCATTTGCTTTGTTAGTGCTGTTTCACCGAACTTTTATGACACACACTATATATTAGTGGTTGATCAGTTACTGCCTTGTCACTGCAGGGTGACTGTAGTTGTATATTTATACAGCCCGGGTACAAAATCACAGAAAATATGTCATTCTAGTGGGGACATAGACCTGCTGGAGGTTGTGATGCCTTTTAATTTGGTCCAGTGAAGGTGACCGAAGTGAATCAACTAGGATGCTTTCTTTCAAAGCTGCTATTAACTAGTGCTTGATCATATACGTCATAGGATTGCATCAGTCAAGAATCTTTTTCCTGTAAATTTTCTGTCAGCTTTGATAACTGTCTTTGTTGTATCTGTTGAGCTCTATGATATCTGAAACTGTACCTGTTAGTGGCCAAGTACTTCGATCCTCAAAAGATTTTATCTTCGGAAATGCTAATGAATGAGAATCATGATTTTTTAAGCAGATAATCTTGTGATGAGACAAGTATCTACGAAAAAACAACAATAATAATAAAAAAAGTTGCTTTAGGCAAATGGCATCAATTATTAGAGGTGAATGCAAGGCTGCCCCGACAAAAAAAAAAAAGAAGGCTGGTTTAAGCAAATGGCATAAATTATTAGAGGCAACTGTGCAGCTTGGCAAGGTAAAAGCCTCCTCTAGATGATCATTAAAGAAAAGTTTTTTACTTTGCCTGGAATAAATTTATTATGAAAGGCTTGACAAGCTGTAAAGCCTGCACACCAATTTGCCTTCCACAACGTTCTTCCAAATTTCCAATGATGCTGCCCATAGAGTTACAGCCTACCGTTCAGTCTAGTCACAAATTTCGCAGAACGGCCCTCATTCAGCCACGTTCCCAGGTCAACAGGTTGTGAAATCAATCAAGTAGGTGGGGGGTTGATTTAATAGATGAATTATAGAAAAATATTTAGGCTGTCGCTTTTTTTTTTAAAAGTAGCTTTCAAAAAATTATTTTTAATTTTTTTTAATATTTGTTTTTCATTAAAAAAAATTAGTTAATGAAAAAAATTTTCCAACCAAAAAAATTTAACTTGATTTTTAAAAAAATATTTTTCTAAAAAATTTAAACGAAAAATACTTTTTAAAAATTGTAAAAAATTTAAAAATATTATATTATTTTTTGATTATATCAAATTTGATTCTCAAACTTTTCATCGTTATATATATTTTATTTTGAATATTTAATTTTTAATTTTATTTTTATATTAATTTTATTCATCACTTTTATAATTGTTATTTGCTTTTTTCTTATTATTTTTTATTGAAATTTTTTATCTATCAAATCTAATCCTCATTCTTTTGATTGTTACTTATTTTATTTGAAATAATTTATGAAATGTTAATTATTATTATTTTAATTTTTTTATCTTTTATTTTTTTTATTTTTTAGATTTGATCTCTATTATTTTGATTATTATTTATTTTATTTGAGATAATTTATGAAATTATATTTTTTTTCAATTTCATTCTCATTCAACTTTTTAATTTGTAAGATTTGTTCTTCATTATTTTAATAAACTTGAAAAAAATAAAACATTAATAAGTTACTTTCCAACTTATTTTTTATGATATAACTAAATACTAGAAAATATTTTTCAACTTATTTTTCATTACACTATCAAATATCATAAAATAATTTACTTTTTTGGAATCTATTTTCTCAAAATTTATTAAAAAAAAATTATTTTTTGACAAACAAACAGATCTTAACATGTATAAATATATTAATTTTAATATTATATCGCAAGTTTATTCATGGTCAATTAGTAACTGTGTGTGTGAAAAGAAAAGCGGGAAAGGGTTCAAATCCCTTATTTTTGTATTTTTTTTACTAGCCAACTAGCTAGCCAAAGTTCGAATAGAATTCCAAGTCAGTCAATTTATAATAATAATAATAATAATAATAATAAAGAATACAAGAGCATATTGTGAACGTATTTAATAGAATATATTAAACATTATATCAATTAATAAATCTTAAAAAGAGATCTTAATGCTAATTAGAAATTAAGATTAAAAGTTGAAAAATTAAAATGTATGAAATATTTGATCTTGAGTTGTGGGGTGTTTTTTAAATTTTTTTATTTAATTTTATAACAATAAAAATAGATTTTATAAAAACTTATAATTTAAATTCTTTAAGAATAAATGCATTTTCTTAATATGAATTCTCTTTTTTTTTATTAATGTATTTTTTAACAAAAAAAATGCACCTCTTTTAGCTATGTTATTTATTGCATAAAAACTAAAAGTAATAAAAATAAATAAATAAAAATGCAACAATAAAAAATAAGAATAAAAAAGATATCTCTTTAATAAAAACTCATTTTCCTTATTAATGAATTCTTCTTCTTTCTTTTTTTATCAATAGTACTTTTTTTATAATAAAAACTTATAATAATCTTAAAAAAAAGTTATGATAAGAAAAAAGAGATGAATTGATCATTTTGACACAAATATATTTAAATAATAAATTTGAGAAAAAATATATAAAAAATAGATATTTCATCTATATTGAATATGAAAAGTTAATATATAATTATTCAAAAAATAATTGTTAATATCATCATAAATTATTTGGAAATATAATTGAATAATTATTTAAACACCATTTTAATAAATTTGAAGGTCTAAGCACGCATGTGTTGAAATGAACGAATGGCACATCATCCATTTAGACAGATGACGCCTTATATAATCTACTAGGGTCACCACTCGGGGGCTTTGGTTATTAAAAAATCAAAATCTAAGTTTTTTTTTATCCTAAAATCAAATTTAAACTATTTTTTCAATTAAAAACATGAAAAAGAAATCTCATAAACTTTTAAAACTTAATTTCTAGCTACAAAACATATTTTAATAAATTTAAAAACTCAAAGTTAAAAAAAAAAAAACTTCTAAAGCTTAATTTTTTTTTCTCAATATTATTGAAAGTCAAAACCATCTTTATTGAATTTCTTTTTAAAGCATAATCATAAACATAAAAATTAAAACTATTGGTAGTCAAAATCCAGCCACTTCAGAGTTTTCTCTCTCATTAGATTTTTCAATGGTTTTTTTTCTTTTCTCTTAAAATCAAGGGATTAAAACATAAAAAAATAAAGTTTAGAATCAAAATAAAAAATCTAAAATTAAAAACACCTAAATATAAATAAATTAAAAATTAATGAAAATATAGTATTCCGCACCTATTGAACAATGAATGCGGGGAATAGGTGTTACTTGTTGCCAACGTTAATTTTAGTTGCTGTTTGTTTAATTTTATTACTATAATCTAAAATTCTCTGTTAATGTAAAATTGTCATGTCATTTAACTCTGGAATAATCTGACTCCTTCAACACATGATAGCATAATTTTTGAGGACCAAATTGAAAGAGAATAAAGTTAGAATATTACCAAGTAAAAAAGAAAAGAAAATTCGAGAGACATAGAACGAAAATGTGGTAAATGAGCAATGCTATGAATAATGAAGTGTGAGAGAATAAGCAATGTTTATATAGTAAAACACTTATATGTTTTAGTTTTTTTTATTATTATTATTAATATTAATTTATTTTTTTTGTTAGAAATTGACCGGGTCATAACTATGTCTGAAACTAGGCTTTGTTGTTGTTTGTTGGAGAAAAAAAAGAGTATATTCTTCTGAACTGTCTCAAACCTATTTCAAATACACAAGATGAGTTCGTCGATCAAGATGACCTGGTGTCTCCACTTCAACCAGTGAGGTCATCCCATCACTTGTGTAAGAACATCAACCTTAAAAAGAAAATCTTATTAATCTCATAGATCCAAACAAGCAGAGAGGCAGGATACAAAATATGTTTTCGATAAATTCCGCACATCGATCACATGGAAATGCTGACCAGTATTACAGTTTACATGTTGTATTGATCCTAGCTTTCATTGTAAGAGCTTCTCAACATGCAAGAAGAGAAAAGGGAGTGGTGTGGGTGGGGTGGGGTGGGGTGGGGGATGGCGGAGGAGGCCAACTACCCTCTACAAAGAAAGTTTTAGGTCCAAGCCAGTGCCTTCTTCTCCCTCGTCCCCTTTCTCTTCTTCCTTGCTCTTGGAAGGACCGGCTGCTGCCTGACTATCATTGCCATCCTCCAAGAAATCTTCTGGCAGAAATGATGGATGCCAAGCCACGCTAACCTTCACTTCTCCAACTTTCCTGATCTCCTCTCTCTCTTTAAATATTCTATTTGAGTTTCTTCTCATTTGATCATGCATTTGTTTTGTACTTCTCAGCAAAGCAAAGAACTTCTCCATCTTCTCTTCCTCTTCCTCTTCTTCATCATCATCATCTTCCTTTCCCTTTGCTTCTTCTTCAACATACTCCATCTTCCTCTTCTTTGCTTCCCTCTCCATGCCAAGCTAGCTAGCTATTTCCCCCAACAAAAACAAATATCAAAGAGAGAAGCATAAGCACATGCAGTAGACCATAGAGTGTCTCTTATTG
This sequence comes from Populus nigra, assembly GCF_951802175.1. Taxonomy (NCBI): domain Eukaryota; kingdom Viridiplantae; phylum Streptophyta; class Magnoliopsida; order Malpighiales; family Salicaceae; genus Populus; species Populus nigra. Next base: position 23,393,112 of record NC_084856.1, read on the forward strand.
TATAATGTTTGATGGGTTAAACCAAACCACATACTACACTTGCATTATAACCACTCTAGAGACCGTGTTAGCTGACTCTATGTAGAGAGTCACCGTATGCCTGCATCACAAGAAGTATTTTACAGAAATGGGCTTGGCTTTTCATGTTTGATTTTGAATGTGAAAGCATCTACCCATACATAAACAATTGTTTAAGACTTGATTGGTGCGAACTTTAGTTTCAATGTACAAAAGCTGATTTAAAATTACCTCATCATTAAGGCCTAATAAAATTTTGATTTGAATTCTGGCAAAAGCAACTGAAAACCACAATGAGTCCTCTGTTTTATTCTGGAAAGATAGGTTGTAGTTGGAGTGGATACTACGGATGGAAAAGAATAATTAATGGCAATAACGTCATGATGCTGTGTTGCATACCGCAGAAAGGTGATGCAAGCACCATGACATAATCATATTGTCATTCTGGTGGAGTTTCCGATAGGGGGCCTGCCTGACTTCTTCTTCTTTTTTTTGTAAGAATGGCCTATATTTAATTAACACCTTACAAAACTAATGTCTTTGTCGTTTGTTTTCCTTCATTACTTGTTCTATGTTCATCGCAATAATCTATCACAGCGGCAATTAATCTATTATTGTCATAGTGATGTCATATGGATGATCTCACACCACTTTAAGGTACAATTGATGGTTGTCATCCTCCACGTAGGGCTTGAGAATAACATGTAATTTATAGCATATTAACAAGTTGGGCTTGGACTTCTTTCAAGTTTCAACCGAATCAAAGCTGAAAGTCTTGAGGAGCCAGGACACCACCATGAAATTGAATTATACTGACCAAGTATTCTGTCGGTGTAAAAGCAGCTATTTATTTGTCAGTAAAAATATATTCGATGGATTTACTGTAGTAACCATTTCGTCACCTAGTGTCGTTGGAATATTTTTTATCGGTGATGAAAATATACGACAATCAATTTTTGTCAGTATATCGATCAAAAAATATTTTCGACGGACTTCTGATAGGTAACTCATTGATAATGTATAGCGTCCTTTCAATGAATTAATACCCAATAGGATAATCGACAATTATGTTCTATGTCATATGGGTGATTCTATCTATCTATATCAAAACATTTAATAACTCTGTATAATTCTTTTTTTTTTATGAAAACTATCAAAAGATTTAAAAGTTTACTTATAATAAATAAACGTCTCCACTCCTCAGTTGTTCATAAACTGTTATACTTTTTTTTTTATCCTCCTATATATGTGTTTTTAAAAGTGGATTCGCACCCAAGATATATAACTTGCAAAATAAATCACTAATTAAACATTATCACAAATAATAACTATCATTTTAAAAAAATACTTAAAATTAAAATAAACTCTCATACCAAATGTCTTGCATAATTATTAAAAGGAAGAGACCTTATGGTATACTCGTTAATGAGACCATGAGTTTTCTTGTTTCTGTTTGAGGACCCCTCCATGAACGCCTCCTAAAATTATAGTTATTAAACTCGATCTAGGGTTCGACCGGGCTAAGGAGTTGGGTCCCAGGTTACACGGGTTGACCCGGGTCAACCCGAATTAACCTGGAAAAATTAAAAATATATGTATATTTAAAGTTTTAATTAATATTTCATATGAAGAATTAAGAAATAATTCATGTGAATGTAGGTTATATATGTTGTAAATAATGAAGTTTAAAAGATTATTTCAAAAGGTTTTTTTATCCCGCATCGAAAAGATACTATGTTATCCTTTTAAGCTGAAATATTTAAACCAAAAGGTTTGTTATCCCACATTGAAAAAACATAACTTTTTTGTTGTGAATATAAAGTATATATACTAAAAAGTTTCAAATCTCAAATTGAAAAAATAAAGCATTCTTCTATTATTTATATATTGAACTTTGAAAATGGTTAATAACCAACTAAAAAATATATATATAAAAGAGGTCTTTGGCTAAGACAAAAAACACATTTGAAAAAAAAAAAGTTTTTACCTAGGTTTGTCGGGTCATCAGGGTCATGAGTTAACCTGGCAGGTCAACTAGGTTTTGCCGAGTTTTTGCTCGTGCCGGTCTTTAACCTTACCTGAACTGATTCATCCACCAGGATGACTGGGCCCCGGGTCAACCTATCAAACCGGTTCGGGTTTAATAACTATGCTTAAAACCCTTCTGCATGAAGAACTCTAAATATCTCTCCCATTTACTCTTATTGATAAGGAAAGGTCTACAAGTCTTCCACTTCTCAAAGTCATTTGAATATGCATATCTCCTAACATAAGTGTGCATATCTCCTAACATAAGTGTGCGCATCATACTGGAAATCACATAACCTAGTTCAAAAATTTATTAAATAAAAATATATAATGAAAAATAGTTATAATTTATCAAAAAAATATTACTTTACACATTAAAACTTACATAGGATTATATATATACTAACCTTAAACTTCCTCCACCAAGCCTCAACCACGGGAATCCATTTAGGATGCTCTTTAAGCTGGCCAATGAAATAAGAGCACTTTCATCATCAATGTAATCATTCACACATCTTTTATATTTGTAAACCTAAAAATCAATTAATTAATGATTGATTATATAAACACGTAATCATTAATTTAATGTTGTATTTAAATATTTCTTGCATGCTTAAATCGGGCTTGCATTACATTATTAACTTGCAAGAATAAGGATCTCTACCAGATGGGACGTCAGATCTGCGATCCATATTTGAAGAGCCTGCGTAGTTAGGATATGCATTTGGTGCCTTCATAATCGACACCTAAATGCATCACAGCCTTGGGAACACCATTGCTTGACAATGCAAAACCACTCCATTTCAACCATAAACTTTTCATCGGCATCTAAACAATATAACTAAATAATTAAGAATAATCAATTAAATTTTCAATATGTGATTTATATTTTTTTTTTGTTTTAGTCCATCTATCCATTTAAAATAAATTTTGGCAGCACCCCCTACACGGAGCCTTACCTAAATTTGAAAAAAAATAATACTAACAACTGAATACAACAAACCAAATTATCACCCACAAGCTGAGCATTTTAAAAACATGAATCAAAAGTACTGAAAACAAAGAAAATGATAACACAATCCATTAAGCACATAAGTAATTTAGAAACAATAGCATCATAAGAACCCATTTCTACATCAATAGTCACCTCTTTTTATATAGAAAAAAGGCAGAGTCTAAAGTATTAACTAGTGAACCAATAATGTTTGCACATTTTCAATATGATTGTAAGATTACCACCATATAAATTAGTACATCTAGAAAAAGGATGGCATCCATGTACCATAATGTTCAATGCAATTTTAATAATAAAAATGCTCGATTAAAGTTACACCAACTACTTTTTTCCAAGTTATGTTACCATTTATATTTAACAAGTTCCATTTCTCATCCTATGTATCATCATTTAATATCATGGGATAATAAGAGAGCGTGTTGAAGCCAATCTATGAGTGTCATACCACTATAAAGATCACATAAACAAATTCATGAAACTAAACATGTTTCAACATAAACTAAAATGCTTAAAAACAAGACAATACCTAAACTTTAATAATAAAGAATCTTCAAGAAAATTCTAAAGTGAAATAAATAAAAAAGAAAAAATAATACATATTGTGAGAGGAGAGAGAGAAAGAGAATAGAAGGGGAGAAAGATGAGATTGTAAGGGAAATGGGGAAAAGTTAAAGATTGCCTTGATATATCTAGGTTTAAACATCACCAATAAAAATTTTCATCGGTGAGTCCTTTGATCATTAACCACGTCACCACATCACTAACAGGTTAACTGATATAAGAGTTTAAAGTCGTAAGTAAATTCATAAGTAATTTTAAAAAAATTAGAATTCTTTTGAACATCCTTAAATTCACCAATGAAATTTCATTTGTCGATAAATCTGTTAGTGAAGCAAACCATTTGAATTCTTGCTCAGGCTCTATAATTCTCTAATGTTTTTAACTTTCATTGGTAAATTAAACTTTCTAAATTCTTACCCAAACTCTCTGTAATTCTCCAAAGTTATTAACTTATATTGGTAAATCTGTCGATAAATTAAAATTGTTGAATCCTTCCCTAAACTCTCTGTAATTCTCCGATGAATTTATTGTTTACCGATGAGTCCATTAATGAAGTTATATTTGAAGATTTATTAAATGGTAGTTAGTTAATAATTTATTAATGTTATTTATTAGTGATTCCATCAATAAATTTATTGTAATTTATTATATATATATATATATATATATATATATATTAGATATAATCCCTATCAAATCTAATTAAGCAGTAGTAACAGGTGTATTCATAACTTATTCAACAACAACAATAATAAATGCTTGATAAATATAGAAAGTACAATGCATTATACAATGACAATAAATATGTTATTGCATAATGATGTTTTACAACTAAAATCAGTTCAGATCCACTCTTTAGTCTAAATCTCTATCATCTTCATGTCCATCATCTTCTTTGTTGAACTTAAATTGTTCGATTATTTCATCTTTATCAACTTCTGTATTTTCAATTATACTCAATATATCATTTAACTCATCAATATCAAAATGAACATAAGTATTCTCTGTTACAAGAAAATGTAAATCTTCTTCTAACTCAGTAGATGAAATAACTCAAAAAAGATCAACTAACTCATCTAGTTGAAATATATCTTTTCCCTTAATTACTTTCTCAATACCATCATGAACAACTTGGATATGACTCCTAGGTTTAGTTTTCATAATGAATAACCGATTATTTTTATTATGATCATTTCTAAAGGAAGGAGTGTAATTGTGATATACTTGTTGATTGTAAGACAAACATCTATATTCCTAACTAGACTGTAAGATTAAGTATGATTGTAGATAATTAAGAACATGGATTTTGGCCTCATATACATCTTCAGAGCCAAATTATAAACTGTTAGTATGACTAGCCAACAAAATATGGTGCAATAAATGACTTAAATGGATTAAATCTATTTGTACACAAATCAAGATACATGTTTTGTGGTTCCATTAAAAACTAAGGATGCCCCTATTAAACTGTTTACAAGCTTTATCATTACAAGGGTGCACCATGACTTCATCCTTCGCATCATGTGAATGATACCATGTCATATGCTTAGATGTATTCGGAGATATAAATAACCTTTGTAGCCTAGGAGTGATTGAGAAGTGTCTCATTTTTTTATATGCAACAAGTGTCCTTCCCCTACTCATATTGGGTTTATATAAAGCATGCCCACAAGTTTTGCACTCGGTTAAATTTATATCTTTACCATAGTGCAACATGTAGAAATTTGGCACATATCTATTTTTTGGTATCCTGTGCCAAAGGATTTCATCATGAATTTTGCAGTATAGAAGTTCTTTTTCAGCCTATTTCCTTAAGGTAAAATGCTTTTTACTCATTTAATTATGCTATCATAACCGGCCTCGCTCATAACATAATCAAAGTTGACGGTAAACACTCGTGCAATGATTGATAATTTACTGTGATTTGTGCATTCATCTCATAATTGTTACTCAGAATCTTTTAGAAATTCAAGAAACCTAGTTGCATCTATATTTGGTTCTTTATCTACATGTGAACCTTCACATGAATAACTATGATTTAGTTCTATTACATATATCACCATACTCCTATAACGATTACTATTATCATATATAACTTTATGTATGTTATTAGAACTAGATGTTGAGCCAACAATTATTTCTAACATGGTTTTGTAAGGAATATATAGTTCTTTGTGTGCAAACCAACATAAGTATTTCTCAATAAACTATTTTTAAGAAGATGCATCAACTCTACATCTAATTGGCAGAAATTTTTATTTTTACACTCCACACATGGACATCTAATTTCGCTTTAACTAATATTCTTCAAATTTAAAAGTGTAAAATTAATAAAACCCTCCATCCCTTTACAATAATCTTCCCTATACAACTTTTGATGTGAATCTTGATACATTTAAGAATGATCATTCATTACTTAGGAAACTTATATAGAATAATAATGACAACATTTCTAAATAATATAACAATTAATTTAAAATTCAACTTTGGTAATTAAAAATGAATTCACAATGTAATAACCAATTATTATTTTTGTATAAAAATGTAATGATATGTCAAAATATTAACTAAATAAATCCAACTAACAATAATTAATTGGTACCCAACTAATTATCTATCATTTTTTCAATTCAAACTTATTCAATCTAAATTATTATAATTTAATTTTTATCAATTCCATAAAAAATTAATTTCCCTAAAATCTCCAACATAACAATAAAATTGACAAAAAATGATAGTTATTTATAATACATATAAGTTACAAAATAAATTTCATCAAATTACAAACAAATTCAAATTTTCTCAAATTAAAAACAAACTCGTACATACAAATCAAATTTTAATTCTATATGAAAAGGTTGTAAAATACTTAAATATACAAGCAATAATAAAGAAAAATATTAATACATTATCTTAAAACATAAATGGATAGGTTTGCTTACTTTGTGTAGTTAATATTAAGAAAAAAATAATACCAAGACAATGATGTTAGCACTACAACGTGATGGGTGACCGAATTTATAATGATAAGGCCTAGATTTATGGCACAATAGCTGGGAGGGGTTGTTGTTTTGATTTGTAGTTCAAGAAGAAGAAGAAGAAGAAAAGAAAGGGAGAATGGGGAGGGAGAATGGGGCTAATGTCGGTTATAATATTTTTAAATTTATCAATAAAATATTACAATGAAAAATATTATCGGTCAATTCATTGGAAAATAATGGCGTGTTATATTAATAATGGAATCATTGACATACTATTTATTTTATTTTTTAATTTATTTTATTGTGTTGGAGATTCCGATTCCATCTTTAATTACGGACCGAATTTTTCATGTAAGAAATTACATTGGAAATTGCCGACAGAAATCCATCGCTGTTATCATTGAACATTACCAATAAAAAATAATTTATCAATAATTTCAGAGCGGTAGTTAAAAGGTTCGTCTTGCCTGCTGTTAGCTGCTCAACAACCAGAGAGTTGTGGGGTAAAAGCAACAACTTCCCTGATAAGCAGCTTCCAACTGCTTTTGTAAGATGAAGACATTATAGTGGATGGAGATTGTCAGACATGAATAGATTCAAAATAGGGGAGTTGGATCGCTATGACTGAGCTTTGCATTCACATGGGCAATGGATGGGGAACTTTGGATTTATGTAGTAATACTAATACCTACCTAACTAGCCAGAGCTGTAATAAATGTTTAGCCAAGTTTAAAATAGAGTCAGTGAACTAGGTCTTCTGTGGAGTCAACCAAACTTAATGCACAAATAAGATACCTTCGATATCAGGTGGGCCCTGAATTCACATTATTCTTGCTGAAATTTTAAACATCAAGTTCCATCAATAGATAAGCTGTGTTCACAGAAATATCTTTATTATGGGCCAAGCTAGGCTGGCAAATCCAGAGCTCCATGATCACTGGCCTTCAACTTTATTGACAGGAAAGTAGATTGTGCTACTGATGCACAGCAGCATGGTATCCAAGGTTAACGTATAAAACACAACTCAAGTTCTGACAGTTGAGCATGTCATGATATTGTATGATACAGAAGCGTGTGATTGAAGTTCATTGTTTGTCAAGAACATAGAACTGAATCTTACTTTGGAAATTGTAAGGAAAAAGAAATTGATGGGGATCTCCAAAGCTTTTCTCCGTGATTGTATGGTGATTTGAAGCTCCGATAAGAAGCTTGATCAATCACCCTCAGCAGGCCATTATTTTGCTAGTTAAGGCAGCTGGACTGTGGTAACAGAAAATCAAACAGGGAACATGTTAGTTGAACATGTCAGTAAATCAGAGTAATTTTACACGCTAAACATATATACAGTTATTTATTTCACGTGGTCCTGGAGACGGAATGACTATTTCATACTGCCTATCATGCATGTAGTTGTTCTCAAACATCAGATTCGAAGCCTTCAACAAGCTTCGGTCGTCTACCAACCCACCGAACCTGATATTTTGCATAAAGATAATATGGTCCAATTGGACCTCTACCTCCCAGTTCACAGAGTTCTGGTGTCGTACGTTTCTTGTCTATCTCCTGTGGAGTTGGAGTTAGAATATTCCATGCAGCAGCAAGCTCATCGCTCCTCATGAAGAGATGGTTGTCTCCATCAATGAAATCGAGAAGAAGATGCTCATATGAATCAGGCACCTCCGCATTATACCTAAGGAATTAAAATAAAGAATAAGCCAGATGTCAAATTATAGAACAAGGTGGGTGCTGAATTGGCTTCACTTTAGGAAATGTGAAATTAAATAGAACATGTCTTGTAACATGAAAGTGCTTACTTGTCCTTATACAGCAAATTGAGTTCAGAAGCATCGAACTGCAAGCCAAGTCCTGGAATCTTATTATTAATCTTTACCAGAATAGCTTCATTAGGTGCATCACTCAGAATCAGCTCATTAGTAGCCAGATCAATGTTTAGCTTGACACGTTCACAATAAAGGTTCTCGGGGACATTATGGAAATGTACACGTGTCTCCACTCTGCATCATGTAGTTTCATCATGGTCAGAAAATTCAATATAGTGTAAGCAAATGGTACACCATTTCCTCCCCCTAGTAACTAACACAATGCGTGTCTTAATTTGGGCATATAAATACCCCGCACAAATCCCTTGTTCTCTAGTTTCATTCAGCACAGAACTCAAGAGTTCAGCTGTGTGCACCCTGAATGTGAAGAGTTTGGATTCCTGAACCTTAACACTAAGTGTTCTCAATGAAGTTCCTTCTTAAGAGATGATCTATCCTTGTATTTAACACACACTGCTCTAACTCTGCTGCATCTTAAGTTCCATGCATCTTGAAAAGACCACTCTGAAGCAAAAGTACTCAGCTTGTTTTTTCTTTCCTCCTCCATTTGCTTTGTAAGTGCTGTTTCACCAAACTTTTATGACACACTATATATTAGTGGTTGATCAGCTCCTGCCTTCTCACTGCAGGGTGACTTTAGTTGTATATTTATACAACCCGGTACAAAATCACAGAAAATATGTCATTCTAGTGGGGACATAGACCTGCTGGAGTTTGCGATGCCTTTTAATTTCGTCCGGTGAAGGTGACCGAAGTGAATCAATTAGGATGCTTTCTTTCAAAGTTGCTATTAACTAGTGGTTGATCATATACGTCATAGGATTACATAAGTCGAGAATCTTTTTCCTTGTAAAATTTTCTGTCAACTTTGATTACTGTCTTTGCTGTATCTGTTGAGCTCTATGATATCTGAAACTGTACCTGTGAGTGGCTAAGTACTTCGATCCTCAAAAGATTTTATCTTCGGGAATGCTAATGAATGAGAATCATGATTTTTTAAGCAGATAATCTTGTGATGAGACAAGTATCTACGAAACATTGAGCATCATCCTGGCTGCTCCAACACACAAAAAAATAAAAAATAAAAAAGTTGCTTTAGGCAAATGGCATCAATTATTAGAGGTGAATGCAAGGCTGCCCCGACAAAAAAAAAACAAAAAAAAAAAAGGCTGCTTTAAGCAAATGGCATAAATTATTAGAGGCAACTGTGCAGCTTGGCAAGGTAAAATTCTCCTCCTAGATGATCTTTAAAGAAAAGTTTTTTACTTTGCCTGGAATAAATTTATTATGAAAGGTTTGACAAGCTGTAAAGCCTGGACCTCAATTTGCCTTCCACAACGTTCTTCCAAATCTCCAATGATGCTGCCCATAGAGTTACAGTCTACCGTTCAGTACAGTCAATACCATCCATGTTAACACAAATTTGGCAGAACGGGTGTTAACTCCTAATACGTTTTATTTGTGATAAATTATATTATTTATTAATATAAAAAAAATTATGTTTTTTTAATTGTTGATTTATTTAAAATTTTAAAAAAAATCTAATAAAAAAATTCTTATCTTATCAAATTAAAAACATAACCGTTTTAATATCAATAAAAAAATAAATTGTTTTTCTTATTTAATATTAAAAATATATCTTACATATAAATTTATAATCTCACATATTAAAATAAAAAAATAATATTTTTTGGTATTTTTGAAATGTAGACAAAAATCCTTTGAAATTTTACAAATTTATTATAAAATCCAACCAATATTAAAAAAAAACATGTCAAGGTATTTTAAGATATTTTTTTAAGAAAAAAAAATGCTTAAATAACTTTAGAATTTTTAGTCATATACAAGAAAAAAAATATTTACCCGGCCCAACCGGGTTGACCTAAAATTTTTGATTCGCCCATAAACAGAATAAAAAATTCTAGTTTGACCCGGAAGAAAAAACCCAAAAATAAAATTAAAGCAAAAAAAAAAAGATTAAACACCCAAAAAAACATAAAAATTCAAAAATTCTTAAACAAAATGGATCAAACAAAAAAAATAAAGAATACGAAGAACACCAAGAGCACTCGAAACAAACCCAACAACGTGAACTCAAATCTAGACCATATTTCATGAAATCAAAAGCACGTAAAAGTTGTAAATTATTCAAGGATCAAGAATTAAAGGTTCATTCACTTCAATTATGATTAAATCATCACGATTTGGTCAAAATGGGTTTTGGTTCAAAATCAAAATCTTAGAATTAAAAATCATTATAAATGTGTTGTTGATACAAATAAATACTAGATTATTAGTTAACCATGCATAAGGTAGGATTCTCTACAAACAAATGGATCAAAATTTTGATCCAAATCAAGGGTTTAAGATAATATTCTTCTTAATAATACAAAAAACATTGCCTAGAACCCAACAAAAAACATAACCATGAGGTAGCCATTGTCAAGCATAGAAATGAGCATTTTTTGTCTCTAAAACATGCTTTCTTTATTCCAACAAGTCACAATATCATACACAAACATGTTTGAATCTAAAACTAACAGAAAAAAAACATCAAAATCAAGTATGAAATACCAAATCCAAAAACTAATAACCTCAAACAACTTACATGTTCATGCAACATGGATTCCAAATTGGTTTTTTGAACCCATTTTATGCCTAAACAAGCTTGACAAACTAAGGATAAACACTCTTACTTTAACATGTATAGCTTAGGTTAAACCAAAGCTAAAACAACATTTATATATCAAAAAGAGAATATAAAAATCAAATTTAATACATAAAAAATATAAAATAACTTCATTAAATAGAAATCATAGTAACAGAGAGGTGAATGCAACACCATTTGTTAAACATTTTAAACCTTTTTTCTATGATTGTAACTATAAATGTAAACCAAAACAAATAAAAAAAAAAGACAGGCCATAAAATACCTGTTTTTGGGCCTGCAATATATACCTAAAACAACTACTCTCTCTTAGCTTTCTTTTAGAAACTTTTGCCTCTTACAAACTTATAAAGCTTAAGGAAACTTTTGCCTCCTACAACTAGTCTAAACTTTTGTTTAGACTTTTGGACCTCTACCCTTATATTTCTCTTTTTCTTTTTTTCTTTCTCTTTCCTTCAGCCTCTTTTCTTGATTTTGAATGGGTATTTATAGGGTTTTATTAGGGTTTTGAGAGGTCTTGAATCCATTTATGACCTCTTGATCTTGAGATGAGTGTTGTGAACTCTTGATAAGAACCCATTGAGGAGCTTTTATGTGTAAACACACAAAAATCAAATTGTTTTTTGCATGATAGTTACATTGTTGGGGCTGATTGAGTTGCCTACTTTCGAGGCCTCGTTAGAGCAATTCTGACGTCATCATCGCCTGAAACCACCTAAACCTCGTAGAGGGGGAGAATATCTTTCATTTGGATCCAACCTTACTCAATTTGAATGCCTGAAACTCCATATTATACGTTTGAAGTTGTTAACTCAATCAATCAAAACTATCAAAATAAAGGTGTAAACTGACGAATGACGTGTCATTCACCTTCACTTCATTAAATTTGAATGACACATTATTTAGGATTATTTATTTGGGATTTGACAAAATTCAATCGAGTCTTTGTTCTTCAAATTGCTTTTACTTGTAATTGCCTCAAGACTTTTAATTTCATGCAATTTCACCATTGTTAAACTCAATTATTAGCCTCAAAGTTGACCGTTATTTTTATTTAAGTCTTTAATTCTGAATTTGTGCATTCCAACCATCTTCTGAATTTATGTATTTTAACCTTCAACTAACCAACAAACTTTTAATTTTTTCTATTTGGCCCCTGATTTAGTCCATTTTAGCCCTTACATTATATGTCTTTTTAGTTTGGTCCTTGAATTTAAATTTCTTCAATCAAGTTCTTAATTGCCTATTAAACTTTAATATTTATGCAATTAAGGCCCTAATTTGACCAAATTAACTCTTAAAAATTACAATCCAACCCCTAAACTTTAATTTCTGTTAATTAAAGCCTGGATTGACTTCAAAAATCAATTTTCTTACAATTAAGCTCTCAATAAATTCAATTGAACCTTGAAAAATTTCAATTAAATCCTTAAACATTCAATTTTGATTTTTTTCTCCTTCAATTGGATTTTTCTTTGCCAATAAAGCCTTCATCAAAAATATACTGTTAAATTTTTCAATCTTGTATATTTTAATCTTCTTCAACTAGTCTTCGACAATCTCCTAGATGTTCTGGTATATTCTTCTCACTAATATATATATTTTTTTATTCTCTTCCAACATTTTTTTTAAAAAAATTTTGTATAATTTTTATATTATATCACAAGTTTATTCATGGTCAATTAGTAACGGTGTGTGTGAAAAGAAAAGAGGTAAAGGGTTTAAATCCCACAACTTATTTGTATTTTTGTTTTTTTAATTACTAATTACCAGCGCAATGTTACAAGGTAGGATTTTAAGTTAATTTTTAATATATATAATTAACTTAAAATCCTACCTTGTAACATATATATATATATATATATACACACACACACACACACTGTGAAAGCATTCGATAAAATAGATTGCATTCAATAAAATAGATTGAAAATTATATGAATTAATAAATTTTAAAGAGAGTTATTAAGACAAACTAAAGCAGGAAGGTAAAAAAATTATATAAAAATATTTGATCCAGTAATCTATAGAAACCATCTCAATTGAATTTTTCTTTTAAAACATAATCTATAGATATCAAAATTGAAGTTATTGATGGTCAGAATTCAGCCAACTAAGAGCTTTTTAAAATTTTTTATGACTTTATCTCTCATTTCTCAAGAACGAGAAATTAAAATATTAAAAAAAATAAAATTTATGATCAAAATAAGAAATCCTAAACAAAAAAGGATCAAATCTAAATAAATTAAAAATTTAGAGATGAAAGTGTAGTTTTACGCTCACAATGAACATGGAAAGAAGGTTGTTACATATTGCCAATGTTAATATTAGGGCGTCGTTCTTTTAATTTTTTCAGCATAGCTAAAAAATCTTTTTGTAAAATTACCATGTCATTTTAACTCCAAAATAATCTCCGACACTTCGGACCTGTTATAGCATGCAATCCAGAAACAAAAAGAAAAGATAGGATAGGATAGCGACAACATATTTTTTTAGGACCAAATTCATAGAGAATAAAGTTCGATTACCTAGTCAAAAGAATCTAAAACTCAACTATGTCTGAAACTAGGCTTTGCTGTTCTTGTAAAATTACCTAGTTCGATTAAAAGTTGACCGTGTTCTGGAAACGAGGATTTCTTGTTCTTGTTCTTGTTGGAGAAAGAAGGTATATTCTCCTAAACTGTCTCAAACCTATTTAAAAAATACAGCATGAGTTCTCGTCGAACAAGTGTTTACATGACTTGGTGTGTCCGCTTCAAACAGTGAGCTAGGTTATTCCATCACTTGTGTAATAACATCAACTTAAAAAAAAAAAAATCTTAATTACCTCATATAGACCCAAACAAGCCAGAGAGACGTCAGGATACATAATATGTTTTCGATAAACTCAGCACATCATGGAAATGCTTGCCAGTATTGCTGTTACTTATTGTAGTGGTCGACCTTTCATTGTAAAAGCTTCTCAGCATGCAAGAAGAGAGAAGGGAGTTGTGGGGGAGGCAGCTACCCTCTACAAAGAAAGCTTTAGGTCCAAGCCAGTGCCTTCTTGTCCCTCGTCCTTTTTCTCTTCTTCCTTTCTCTTGGAAGGACCGGCTGCTGCCTGACTATCCTTGCCATCCTCCAAGAAATCTTCTGGCAGAAATGATGGATTCCAAGCCACGCTAACCTTCTCTTCTCCAACTTTCCTGATCTCCTCTTTCTCTTTAAATATTCTATTTGAGTTTCTTCTTATTTGATCATGCATTTGTTTTGTACTTCTCAGCAAAGCAAAGAACTTCTCCATCTTCTCTTCTTCTTCTTCATCATCATCATCTTCCTTTCCCTTTTCTTCTTCTTCAATAAACTCCGTCTTCCTCTTCTTTGCTTCCCTCTCCATGCCAAGCTAGCTAGCTATTTCCTCCAACAAAAACAAATATCAAAGAGAGAAGCATAAGCAGTAGACCATAGAGTATCTCTTATTGTCTAGTATGGGTTATTGTAGTTTGATGTGTTAAACCAAACCACATACTAGACTTGCACTATGACCACTCTAGAAACCGTGTTAGTTGACTCTTTGTAGAGAGTCACCATGACGTAGTGCAGGTATCACAAGAAGACTTTTACAGAAATGGGCTTGGCTTTTCATTTTTGATTTGAATATTGTGAAAGCATCCCTCCATATATAAATAATTGTTTAAGACTTGATTGGTGCAGACTTTAGTTTCAATGTACAAAAGCTGATTTAAAAATTACCCCACCAATAAGCGTAATAAAATTTTGATTTGATTTCTTGCAAAAACAGATAAAAACCATAGTGAGTCCTCGCTTCTCTTCAGGAAAGATTGGCTGAAGATGGAGTGGATACTATGGATGGAAAAGAATAATGGCAAATAAGGTCATTGGCTGCTGCCCATGATGCTGTGTAGCATACCGAATAAAGGTGATGCAAGCACCATGACATATTGTCATTTTGGTGGAGTCTTCCTAGAGGGCCAGCCTGACATTTTTGTGAGAATATATACTTTGGTGGGTCCTTTTGGTATACTTTTATGGCCTCTATTTAATTGACACCTTAGAAAACTTATTTCTCTGCCGTCTGTTTTCCTTCATTACTTGTTCTATGTTCATAGCAAGAATCTATCACTGTAGCAATTAATCAATTATATATTGTCATCGTGATGTCATATGGATGATCTCATACTAGTTTAAGGTACAATTTATAGTTGTCATCCTCCAAGTGGAGCTTCACAATGACATGTAATTTGCGGCAAAATGACAAGTTGGGCTCGAGCTTCTTTCATGTTTCAACGAAGCAAAGCTGAAAGTCTGTTCGGCCTGCTATACAAACTGCTTAACAACCACAGAATTGTGGGGTAAAAGCAACAACTTCCCTTATAAGCAGCTTCCAACTGCTTTTGTAAGATGAAGATATTATAGTGGATGGAGATTATTTGCCATGAATAGATTCAAAATAGGGGAGTTGGATCACTATGACTGAGCTTTGTATTCACCTGGGCAATGGATGGTGAACTTTGGATTCATGTAGTAATACCTACCTAACTAGCCAGAGCTGTAATAAATATTTAGCCAAGTTTAAACTAGAGTCAGTGAACTAGGTCTTCTGTGGAGTCAACCAAACTTAATGCACAAATAAGATACCTTCGATATCAGGTGGGCCCTGAATTCACATTATTCTTGCTGAAATTTTAAACATCAAGTTCCATCAATAGATAAGCTGTGTTCACAGAAATATCTTTATTATGGGCCAAGCTAGGCTGGCAAATCCAGAGCTCCATGATCACTGGCATTCAACTTTATTGACAGGAAAGTAGATTGTGCTACTGAAGCACAACAGCATGGTATCCAAGGTTAATGTATAAAACACAACTCAAGTTCTGACAGTTGAGCATGTCATGATATTGTATAATACAGAAGCGTGTGATTGAAGTTCAATGTTTGTCAAGAACATAGAACTGAATCTTACTTTGGAAATTGTCAGGAAAAAGAAATTGATGGGGGTCTCCAAAGTTTTTCTCCGTGATTGTATGGTGATTTGAAGCTCCGATAAGAAGCTTGATCAATCACCCTCAGCAGGCCATTATTTTGCTAGTTAAGGCAGCTGGACTGTGGTAACAGAAAATCAAACAAGGAACATGTTAGTTGAATATTTCAGTAAATCAGAGTAATTTTACACGCCTAACATATATACAGTTATTTATTTCACGTGGTCCTGGAGACGGAATGACTATTTCATACTGCCTATCATGCATGTAGTTGTTCTCAAACATCAGATTCGAAGCCTTCAACAAGCTTCGGTCGTCTACCAACCCACCGAACCTGATATTTTGCATAAAGATAATATCGTCCAATTGGACCTCTACCTCCCAGTTCACAGAGTTCTGGTGTCGTACGTTTCTTGTCTATCTCCTGTGGAGTTGGAGTTAGAATATTCCATGCAGCAGCAAGCTCATCGCTCCTCATGAAGAGATGGTTGTCTCCATCAATGAAATCAAGAAGAAGATGGTCATATGAATCAGGCACCTCCGCATTATAGAACAAGGTGGGTGCTGAATTGGCTTCACTTTAGGAAATGTGAATTTAAATAGAACATGTCTTGTAACATGAAAGTGCTTACTTGTCCTTATACAGCAGATTGAGTTCGGAAGCATCCAACTGCAAGCCAAGTCCCGGAATCATATTATTAATCTTTACCAGAATAGCTTCATTAGGTGCATCACTCAGAATCAGCTCATTAGTAGCCAGATCAATGTTTAGCTTGACACGTTCACAATAAAGGTTCTCGGGGACATTATGGAAATGTAC
The DNA here is from genome assembly GCF_951802175.1 of Populus nigra. Lineage (NCBI taxonomy): Eukaryota > Viridiplantae > Streptophyta > Magnoliopsida > Malpighiales > Salicaceae > Populus > Populus nigra. Next base: position 23,410,026 of record NC_084856.1, read on the forward strand.
ACGTCTCCACTCTGCATCATGTAGTTCATCATGGTCAGAAAATTCAATATAGTGTAAGCAAATGGTACACCATTTCCTCCCCCTAGTAACTATCACATAGATTGAAGAACTAGCACAATGCATGTGTCTATGTGCACATAAATACCCTGCACAATTCCCTTGTTCTCTAGTTTCATTCAGCACAGAATTCAAGAGCTGAGTTTGGATTCTTGAATCTTCATATTCTAATTTGAAAACAATGAAGAGCCAAGGAGAAATCAGGCAATCTCATAATCAAAGCATCTTGGTTTTTTTTAGTGCCAAATTTTGATCTTCTAAATAAATTATCATAGATGTTCCCCAGAACATGTGTGCGAGAGGAAGTCTTCTGACAAAATGATCTGAAATATCATGCAATGTTTCAGTGACTGAGCAGTATATTACGGGTGGTGTATTGAAGGTTTGCCACATCATAGAATGTAACACAAATTAATAAAATACATAAACTCACCTGCATACTGTGCACATTAAGTTCAGCTTCATAATGGCTCAAAGACCAGATTAGAGAACCTCACCACTGTGAGGTTATCAATGAGGTTCCTTCTTAAGAGTTGATCTATCCTGATGTGCACAAAATTGAAGTCATATTCCAATCAAATGAAGTGAATAGCTACAGAAGAAAATGTGCTTACTGAATGAATATTGCGCACACACGGAACAGATATAGCTAATGTCAACTGAAACTTGTATAATTATTTCTCATCAAACTTAAAGAGAAGACTTTGTGAATTGGTGAGAAGACAGTGCATCAAACCCAAAAGGTTTCACAAATATTATTCAATTCCAGCTCTTCAGTGTTTGGGCATTATCAGCTAGACAGGATGCAACATCAAGGAGTGCTTCTTGTGACACAGAAAGGTAGTATTCCTGTTTGCTTTAGATCCCACCTGCATTGGTATGCTATTACAGAATCAATTATCAATTAATCCAGCAAATCTATTTTACAGTCAACAAAAACCCCGCCTAGTCAGAAAGCAATTTTAATATTTAAGCATGTGCCAGTACAAGTATACCTCAATCTGCTCCATTCTGGCATTTAGCTTTGACATCCTCTCTCAGCTATCATAACCTCCATTAAGAGGAAAGCCTCCATTTGTCCCCACAGTTCTGCCTGAAACATTTCCAAACATTGATGATTATTGCAAAGTTGAGAACCTGTGATACAGGAATAACCATGAGACATAAGCATACATTCAATAATTTATATTCTTACTTTTAGCAATTACTTCATTTTATAGAATTTTTTAATGAGCATTGTTGTGGGTGGTATTAACAACTCAATTGACAAGCCCAGGAATAAATATCAGATATTCTCCGTATGCAATGCCCTTGTTACCTAAAGCTGTGAGATTTTATTGACAAGCAACCCACTATATTTGTTTTAGTCATTTCTCAGGGAGGTTCAGAAAGATTGAGTTTTCTTTCGCATGATTGTGGATCAATGTTAATTGGAAGCATCTTCTTGTGCCAGCCATATATAGAAATGCTTGCTCATTTTGACCATTCTACCACATAATTCAATAAAATTAATGATTGAAACTCGTAAGGTGATAAGAGAACCATACTGGTGATCAATGCGACAAGTCAAAGTCAAAGCTATTATGGATCTCAGATCTTCAGCCGTCAAATTCTTTCTTGAATAACCAAAGATACCGACGTCCTGCATCCATAAAACTACTCAAACTAAGAGTAAATACAAAAGTAAACCAGCGTAAAAGGATATGAACACAACATACTGGAGACAAGCTAATTTCGCTAATTCATGTATTTCCACTTTCCCTTTATGATTGAAGTATATCCACATACTGAGCTTACCAGATGCATGTAAAAAGAATGAAATGTACACAAAGAAACATTGAGTATTGACATCAGAGTAAACCTCACCTCAGATAGAAATCCATTATAATACAGAGCAAATAATGCTAGAAAAATTTCCCCCTTTGCTAGCTCACCAGTTGCTCCAATGACTGCAATGCAGAGAGAAGGTCCTCTACCACCCTCAGTCGGATAATTCAAGTAATGACTTGGCAAAGGCACTACATTTGCGAAGGAATCAGGTTGGAGCTCATGCAAGAACTTTCTTCAGGTTCCGAAGTTCTTTTTGTCTCTTGATCAGAATCGACACTCAGAAAACACTTTTTGACAACAAATTCAACTCAAATTGACACACACAGGTGCGCACCCTTTTGGTAGTAATCATCACAGCAAAACACAAACTTTCAATACACAAACTGCCACGCACACACTCTTCAGTGGAATCTACAGTCGAAAAACAAACCTTTACTACAAATTCAACTAAAATCCATACACAAAAACATGTTAGTAACAATGAACGATCACATTCAACAATGAATCTTCATCACAAAAAACACTTACTTTCATTTTCCTCTTTTCGATTAATTACACAGATTTTCACTATAATGAATCACTAACACTTGAAGCACGATCTTTCACCACAAACTCCTCTAAAATTAACCCACACATTTACACTTGTAAGTAAAAAAAATCACTATTACAATGAACTATTACTAACCATTGGGAAAATTTTGATTTTTTGTAGTCATGAACTCCTTCAAAAGTCCAGACTTCCTATTCATTTGCCAAATATTGAATCTCTGGGTCATCCATAGCTTTAACCCACAAAACCTTCTACATAAACCACCTCCTCCTCCAAAATTCCTTGTCACAAGCTAACATAAACCACCAGAAACCAACAAACTTAGTAATTTATTCAAAAGGGCATTTATAGAATCACAAAAAGTTCAGTACTTTATAGTGCAAAATCTCATTGACCTGCAAGCTAAAAGGAGGGTCTTTGAGAGAACTCGAACATGGAGAAATGGGTCTAGAAGTTGAAGAATCCCAAGAGGGTATTGATAGAGTTGGAAAGAAAAGTGACATCCTTTCTGGATTTTATTGTGGTTGAGACAGTAAAGGTTCGGTTCTTTTACCCATGGTGGAAGAAGAGGGAGGGGGGTAGTTGAGGATGAATGTAACTTGGGTTTGGCGAGACTGGTTGTAGTGGATTAAATGAGGACACCAGATGACTGTAAATTGGACTTTCCCAGAGGGGGTGAGGAACTCGTGACTACAATGGGCTGTTGGTGATAGGCTTTCTTTTGTTTTCTTTTGAAATAATTTTCCTACATGGTAAGTTATTGTCAATCAAGTTTAGATTAATTATTTATATCTAATTAGTTTATAAAAAGTAAAATATTTTTTACACATATATATTACGTATAATATAAACCGCATAGCTATTTCATTGTATATTATTTTACTGTTTACTTTTTTATGTTTTATTATGAATTATAATAATGAGATTAAAAAAAAAATCAAGGTGGTCTGGAACTTTATTTAGGTAATTAAATGGATGGCGCGCATGCTATTAAAAAGTCGCATGTGATGTTTTGTGATGGCCAAATCCGGCTATATATCTTCTTACTAAATGTGCAATCATGCTCTCTTTTATATGGTATAACGCGTATAAATAAATAATAGTTGAATTGCAACTATTAATTGATTGTTTGTATTTTTTCTATTTTTTCTCTCTCTTGACAATTAAAATGCATAATTATTTTTTTTACTTGTTATTTATCAAATCAGGTATTTTTCTCATACCCAAATCATTTGGACCTTTATTATTATTTTTTGTTTGATAATGGTGCAAATGACATGTCGTCAGCCCTAACTAAAGTTAATAAAAAGATGTGTCAGACAACACGTCACTCTTCATACCTAAATTCTGGGCACCAAAATTGGGTCTGACATGGGTATCAAACTTGAGTTTCTTAGATTTAGCAACCACGTCAAATTCAAGTGTTTTGAGTTTGAGAGCAATGTCAAACCCAAGTATTACTGGGTGAGAGGAAAAAGAGGATGGCCGGAATCTAGCTTGAAGAGTTCGATTCTAATCCAAGATACTTGAGTTTGACAATAACTTTAAATTTAAATGACTTGAATCTAGAATCATGGTAGCCCTAAGCAACTTGAATCTAATAACCACATCTAGATGGAAGCGGCTTGAGTTGACAACCAACATAATAACAGGGAAAAAAAAAAAAAAAAGCTACATGCACACATGCACACACCTTTAATAAGGTAGACATAAATAATAGCATCCAAAAGATATAAATAAAGATAATTTATGTTTCTTTAAAAAGAAAATATACAAGGAGTACAGATTTTCTTTAAAAAAACTGCATAGTAAAAACAAAAAATAGAGAAAATGACACCCTATTTTTTTTATTATTTGAGCATTAATTTTTTAGTTTTCAGTTATATTTTAATATATATCTTTCATGTTTTCATATTCACCGATACTAAAATTCGTTATTCTCTTGAATATTTTATGTACTTTATATTTTTTTATTTTTTAAATATCCAAAAAAACTCAAGTATATCAAAGATATAAGTAATAATTTTTTAAAAGTGTCTTGAAATATTTCAAAATCCTCTCTTTATCCTTATTTTCAAATCTCAAGTATTTTCATGTAAATACTTTTTAAAAGTATTTTTTTATTTAAAAATATATTAAAATATTTTTTTTAACATCAGCATATTAAGATTATCATAAAACATTAAAAAAATCAATTCAATATTTTTCATATCAAATATATTTTTAAAATACATTCAAATAAAACTAGAAACACAATGTTAAATAGCCAGTCTCCATCATTTAACTTAAAATACTAATATATACACACACACACACACACACCAAAATCTGATGAGAATATTGCCAGCAGATGAGAGCCGGCAAAATATAATGAGGTGTGTCTAAACAATGGGCATGTTGAATGTTGTTTAGTCATGGGAATCAATGGATGAATTCATGATGATGATGAATTTTAATTAAATATTAATCAATATATATATATTAATTAAATATTAATCAATGTATATAGACACACACACACATGTGCGTGCATGCATGCCTGCCTGCCTCCCTGCAGGTCCACCTCATGGCCTCATCCACAAGGTAGGCTGCTACAAAGCATTAGTCAACAACAGCCACTCTATTATTTTTTTGCAATTTGCAAGACATGAAGTAAACCTCTTTGATCCACAAGCCCAGCCATTGAAGATTTGAAATAAAATTAAAAGTTTCTTTATTTTTATGTTTTAAAATTATATTTTTTCTGCAGAATAAAAATGAAAGAATACCAGTTTCTGACGATAAATGGAGAGAGAGAGAGAGAGAGATGCGATGTACAGTTTGCAAGAACCGACAAATCATTGTCTAACCAGAAAACAAGAAAAAACGACAAGCGCTCTTTAGCCTTTGTAATTCCTCGCAGCAGACCAGAGTGCTCTCCACTCGTGAATGAAGAACATACGATGTTAGGCCCTAGCCCTAGCCAGTAGCCAGTAGCCAGTAGCCAGTAGCCAGTAGCCAGTAGCCACCCACCTTTTTCTATCAATGGAGAAACCAATTGGAACTTAAACGCCATAGCCATAGCCACCCTCCCTTTCACCCACCTTTTACTATTTTCAAATTGTTTTAATATATTAATATTAAAAATATTTAAAAAATAACAACTATTATAATAAAAATTAAGAAAGTGATATTTTAATTTTAATAAAAATTTAAGTTTTAAAGTTTTAAATAAATTATGCTAAACTAGATCTAGCTTCACGTTTTTGTATCTGATAACCTTATTTAATAATGCTTGTTGGAGTTCTAATTACTATAATTTCTTTGATTATTATAATATGAAATATTTATATTTTATAATTAGTGTCTTGGAATAAAACTATAAATATAAAAGAGATTAAAACATATTTGGTTAAGGAAATAGAAAATACAACATTAAATTAATATGTTAAAAAAACTCAAGATTCAAACCATAAAAAAATATTTATTACATCCGTGAGAAAATCTTAGTTATTAACATTCAAATCTTAAGTTTTATAAGTTGTTTTAACAAAAATAAAATTATTTATCTAAAATTCAAATAAGAATCCAAAAATAGGTAACAATTATATTTAAAATTTTAAAATAACACATTTTTAACTCTATGATGAAAAACATTTACCCTCTTTAAACATCCAATATATAGCTGAAATCAATATCTTAAGTTTTTAATATATTAATATTAAAAAATATAATTTTAATCACGTTTCTAAATACATCCATAGTTATTATGCTTTTCATCTCTCTCTCTCTCTATATATATATATATATATTAGAGTGAACCTTCTCCAATAAAACCACATTCTTTATTATAATAATAAGATTTTTAATACCTATCAAGAAAAAAAAAATTTCAACTCCTTTGTCACTCACTCTCTCTCTCCCTTCTTATAAACTGATTGGAATCTTAATCAGTTCTTCATTAGTGTTAAATCAACCTTTTTCAATAGATAAGACTGGTGGTTGAGTCACTCATTACCCTTTTTTTCTTTCCTCTCTTACTTTCCTTCTTTTGAAGATTACAGGTAAGAAAATTTAGGAAAGGTCTTATCTTTTTCTTCTTTTTGAATTTCAAGATAGATGCTTTTGGTCCCTTTTGTTTTTATCGATTTCTGGGTTTTGATTGTTTTTCTGATATATATGGTCATCTGGGTGGTCCTTGATCAGTTGTTTTCTGATTGTGTACCAACTTGAATTTTGAGTACAGCTGGATTTACGGTGGTTTATTTCATCTGGGGTTGTGTTTTTTCTTTCAAAGGTGTGATCTTTTTTAGCTGTGTACTTAAATGATTTTGGATTAGATTATCAGATTCATTTGCAGAATCTTAAGATATGTTATTAGTCCACAGTTTTTTTTTTTTTTAATTCTGATGGTTTTCTTTGTTTATTGTTCTTTTGATCAACAAAGACGTAAACTTTACTCCTTAGTTGTGTTTTATCTTGAATTGAGGCTATTGGTTCTGTCAGTATAGTACTTGGATTGTCAATTTCTCCATATAAAGTCGTGAAATTTTGTTTCATCAAGAGTAGAATTGCTCAGGTTCCAGTCATTTAGTGTTTCTATTATTGAAATTCATTGCCATGATAGCTAAATTATGTCTGCAGATGTATTTTCAGTAATTTTTAAGCCAAATTTGATAGGATTTTAGGTTTAAGGAGTGAGTTTGTTTTTGTTTCCTTACTGACTATAACAAGGTATAAGGGCATTGTAATTTGTTTTAGAATGTTAATGATTGGAAATGTAGTAGTTCTATGTTCTATTATCGCTAGCTGATTCTAATTGCGTGGCTGATGAGCCTGATTTTTTGTTGAATCATGCAGGTGCTTGGATTTCAATCTAATTTTCATGCTATAGTACCTTTTCGATCAAGTAAATCTTGAAAAAGTGAATTGTTAATGGGGTCTGAAGGGCCTCCAGCTGTAACTATCCATGTGACTGGATTCAAGAAATTCCATGGAGTTGCTGAGAATCCAACTGAGACAATTGTTGGTAATCTAAAAGAGTACATGAAGAAGAAGGGCATGCCAAAAGGCGTGATTCTGGGGAGTTGCAGTGTTCTCGAGTCTGCAGGACAAGGAGCGGTTGCTCCACTTTACCAAATATTTCAATCTTCCATAAACTCGAAGGATTCTGAATCCTCAAGTCCTGGAAGAATCATTTGGGTAACATCTATAGATCTTTTCTTTCATATCTCAGCTTCGTGTATATTGCTTGTCTGACTCCTTCCAACATCTTATGTTTTCTGCTTACCACTTGATACTGTTTTTGCAAATGATTCATTCAGCTACACTTTGGGGTCAATAGTGGGGCAACAAGATTTGCCATTGAGCATCAAGCTGTCAATGAAGCTACTTTTCGCTGTCCAGATGAGTTGGGATGGAAGCCACAGGTTAGACAAATCATTAAGGTCTTTTCTTTTAGTGATTTTGAGTTTTTAATTTTTTTTGTGTTTTTAGAGTTCCATTATTTTGGTTTGCAGAAAGTACCCATCATTCCTTCAGATGGTGGAATTTCACGAGTTCGAGAGGTATATTTGGGTTTGAATTTACCTTTTCTTTTCCTTTATCTTTCAAAAAGTTGATGCTATGTCGGCTGGCAAATAGAATTAATCAATTTGTTAGTGCTTTTTTTTTATTGCATCTTATTATGATTTAGGTTTTTTTAAATCATTAAGGTATTAGGTGGCGTAAAGCCTCTATGCTATTGATTTGGTGCTCAATAGAAGCTGCCTTTTCTTCTTTCATTGGAAGCCTCTGTGCTACTTTCTTCAGTTTGAAAGCTGACATGACTTGAAACCACACAATTTATGCTAACAGGAAGTATCTGAACTATGCGATTGATTTTTTAGGTGCGCTTTTTTGTTGTCCATCTGTTTCTTGGGACCATCACATCTTAAACTTTTCAGATGCTAATTCACCGTCCAATTGTCAAAGGCAAAGTAAACATCAAGAAATTTCGTGACAGAAATTTGGATTATGTCACCCATCAATGGTTATGGATCCCACTATTTCTTTCTTTGCAACTTCTTTGCCATTAAGAAGAGAAATTGGATCAGGGGAAGCCAATAACTATACCATTTAGACTATGTAAACTAGAATCTATTTTATTATGTGGGAGTTACCCTTTCAGAGCCAGGCTAAGCAAATGAAATGAAGAGAAAACTATCCTCTCTGCTTGTAGCGTCTTTTGCTTTTCTTTGTCCAGAACATTTTGTTGTGAAAAATACTGTACTAGGTTCTAATTCTGTTTTTTAGGTAGGATGTAGAGATATCTTTGGATGCATTTTGTTTTTGTTACCTTTGTTCTGTTGCACTTTATAAAAGGGTTTCTTCTTCTCAATGCACACAGACCACTCTTCCCGTCCAGGAGCTCACAAAGATCTTGACAAAGAAAGGCTATGAGGTGATGACATCTGATGATGCAGGCCGATTTGTATGCAATTATGTTTACTACCATTCACTTCGGTTTGCAGAGCAAAATGGGACAATGTCTCTCTTTGTGCATGTACCTCTGTTCTTGACCATAGATGAGGAGACGCAAATGCAATTTGCTGCTTCCCTGTTGGAGGTACTTGCTTCTTTGTAGTAGTAATATCTATTAGCATCCATCTTGCTCTTAATCTCCACAAGCATTTAAGCTTGTACAGTTATGGATGACTATTGTTAAGGTGGATGCTTGTATTGAAATGTTCTAATAAACGAATGGGTGTATGGTGAATGAAAAAAAGTGTGTTAATTGGTTGCTCAAAGACTTCTCATGTACTTTCTTCGACCTTTCCCAAAAGGTTTGGCAACTGACTGAAAGGTTCTTGAATATCAGTTTACTATGTGAATGAATAAGATTTCAGTTCGCTATTATCTTTATTCATTGTACACATTACATGTCTTCTACCTCCACCAATTTGTGCTTTCAATATTGCTCCTGAAAGGGTTTTTGTGGACAACTCGGTTGAATTTTACCCTTCTCAAATTGGAATATGAAATCCTATCTCGTAATAAAAAGGGTAAATTTTCATGTGAAGACTCTCAAAAGGTAGCAAGGCACAATCGTGGAATACAATATGCCATTCTATTTTCTTCGCGATCCACTCTGGCTTGCTGATTTCCCTTGGATTCCTGTTTCTGGTAACCAAATGGACCATCAGTTCTTGACAACTCGTGCATTGTATGCTCGATCCCTTGCTCCGAATAACTTCAACTTTCTTAAATTGACACTTGAATTTTCAAATTTGAGCCATTTGATGGATTGTTAAGGCTTGAAATCTGAACTAGAAATCTAGAATGCTACATGCATTGCCACCCACTCTTTCCAGTTTCAACGCCAAAGTTGTGGCTTTGTGATGAAAGCTAAAAAGAGAGAGGAGGTTCAGAAAAGTTTAAAGGTGTTAGATATTTTATATTTCTTATTGCTTGATAAATGCTCAATACACCTTCTATTCGTAGCCTTAGAATTGCAACGCTAATAAAAATAATCCTAATCCGAGACATAATCTAAGATAGATGATTATAATCAGAATTCAGAACTGTCCTTGATCATGTCAGATTATGTTTCTGACTCACAATGCTCAACATCAGTTACCAATAGTCCCCACAGGAGCAAACCCCATCACGAAAATGGTGAAAACGATGAGTATCTCTAATGATGATCTCTCGTTCAGCGATCTTGGATATAAGCTTGGTAGCAACATGGCAATCCCCACAAACACGAATATTCTTGGTAATTCTGATTGTGCTTCCAGGCTTTGTATTCAGAATGGCAAACACAATTGCCAGCTTCTCACTATGAACTGCTAGATGGCATTCTTTGTCCTCCTCTTCCACATCGTGAAGAGCAGAATCAGTTTCAGGCATGTAACCTAATTCTTTCATTCTTCCAACTAATACACCTAACGCCTTGTAGATCTCCTTTGATTGAGTATGAGACTGGTCACCAGCAAGAAAGGTGTAAACATGATCGTTGATCTCAACATTGCTATTGCCTGGAATTTTTTTGACTCCCTTGCTGTTCATGATTGACCTAACCGTTTCCACATCTTGCCATCTTCCAGCCTTTGCATATATGTTGGATAGCAACACATAATACCCTGACTGTTTAGGAGCTAACTGGAACAGGTGGTCAGCAGCCAAAAGTGCAATATTCATGTTAGAGTAAACCCGACAAGCACTCAACAGAGACCCCCAAACTCTTTCGTTAGGCTCCATTGGCATCTTTCTGGTCAAATGATAGGCCTCGTCTATTTTCCCAGCACGTCCCAATAGATCTACCATGCAATTATAGTGTTCTATCCCTGGAGTTATCCCATATTCAGCCATTAGATTAAAGCAATACCTCCCCTCGTCAACCAATCCTGCGTGACTGCAGGCTGCTAGAACAGAAACAAAAGCAATCCAATCTGGAGTAAAACCTGAGTCCCTCATCTTTTTAAAGAGAGCCACAGCATCCTTACCTTGGCCACTCATGCCATAAGCAGAGATCATAGAAGTCCATGACACAACATCCCGAAACATCATTTGATCAAATACTGCCCTTGCTTCCTTTAAGCATCCACATTTTGCATACATATCAATTAATGCATTCTCCAATAATAAATTCGGCCGAAGCTTCTTCCTTTCAACATATTCATGGATTCGTCTTCCTAACACCGCAGCTGAAAGGTCCCCACAAGCAGGAAGCACACTAGAAATAGAGACAGCATCGGGTTCAACCCCATGCACTTGCATCTGCAAATACAAGTCCACTGCTTCATTAGGCATTGCATTATTCACATACACTGCTATCATCACGTTCCAAGAAATCAAACTCTTTTCTTTCAGCTTCACAAACATGTCCTTAACATACAAAACATTATCACAAGATGTGTTCGTCACAGCTGGCAAGAGACTTCCCATTGTGCCAGCATCAGGTTCTAGCTTCAAATCCTCCATTTCCCTACAAAGTTTCAATGCATCATTAAACCTCCCATTTTGTGCATACCCAGCAACCATCGAATTCCAAGAAACCATATCCCTCCCTGGCATCTCATCAAGAACTCGCCTTGCCGCATCCAACCACTTACATTTCCCATACATGGAAACTAACCCATTCCCAATATAAAGATTCATATCAAGCCCAAGTTTCACAACAGCACCATGAATTTGCAAGCCAACCCACAAATTCCCAGACACCGAACACGCCTTTAACACACAAGGATAAGTATAATTATCAGGATAAAACCCCTGATTAGCCATGGTTTTGAAAACAAGTAAAGCATCTTGGTATAAACCATTGTTAACATAGCTTCTAATCATGACATTAAAGAACACAACATTTTTGTCAGTAATTTCATCAAATATGTGGCGTGTGTAAAATGGTTCACCACAAGCGGCATAAGCCCTCATTAATTTGATGCCAAGTGAAGGGTTTGGGTGAAGGTTTTGGTCAATTAAAATCTTGGAATGGAGCTTTTTAAGTGTTTTGGCATCTGGGTTTACGTCCAAAATTTTATTACACAAGTCTTCTGTTAGGGCTGTGAATTTTGGGGAAAGTTGAGGTTTTTGGGTTGTTAAAGAAAAGGGTTTTGTCTGTTTAGCAGTTGAAAATTGGCGGGAAAGAGAAGAAATTGTTTTCATGAATTAATCTTTGTGCCTGTGATTTTGATTGTAGTATCACTTCAACTGTGAAACAGAGTTATATATAGTTTGATAAAGATCACAGACCCAGTTGATAAAACTACAAATTATATATTTAATAGCATTTAATTAGTTATCTGTAAAGATTTATTCGTGGTTTCTTCTTCTATGTGTTACATTGAGGTTACATGGTGTTTTATGTTTTTAGTCCCTTTTGTTTATACAATCAATCATGTGTTTTGCCATAAAAAAAAACATAAAAAATAATGTGTTTTTTTTTCCAGAGAAAAAGAGTGCCATTAGGATATGATTTTTATTCTCTAGGCAAGGTGTTGAAGACAACTAACAAGGGAGCTTCTATTCTTTTCTTTGGCGCTATCTTGCAGTACGAAATGAAACTCCACATTGAATCCTAGAGCCAATTCTTTCAGAGAGACTATGATGCTATATATCCCATGCGCAGCCTCGATTTTGAGATTTAACATGTTCATACTGAGGATTTTCGGTACAATGTCGCGTCCTGAATTGGAATCTTGTGCCAGCGAGAAATGCTGCTTTTTCCTCAAGATGGAGTAGCAGTCCTCGTTTCATCAACTTTATGATTTCCTGAACTCCATTCTTACCTTCATGTTTCTGGTAACCAAATGAGCCATCCGTTCCTGGAGGGCTCTTTTTTCTTTGAAGCCCAATGGATTGTTAGGCTTGACAGTTGAACTGGATACAATTCTAGAATGATGAATGCATCACCTCCAAATCTTTCCAGTTTCAAAGCCTTAAGTCATGGCTTTCTAATAATTAGCCCATGTATCTTGTGACTTAACACAACATGATGAGCAAGGCAACGTATCACAACAGAGTAGTCACTCAGAATCAGTCACCATTAATAGCCTGCACAACAGCGAATTCCACCATGAAAATGGCGCAAACAACGATTATCTCTAACAATGAGAAGAGTGATTTCTTTGGAAACAATCAAGATTGCAAAGATTACTTCTATTCATATTGTAGGTTAAATAGTGGTGAAGCAGCTGATGCAGTGACGATAAAAGAATAGATAACGCTGCACTTTCTAGGCTGAGATACATGCACTTTCTAGCTAATCTTCCTTAAATTACTAACATGACAATTCTCTGGATTCTAAAATTAGATATTACTGCATGTAAAATTACAATGTTGACAAGCTGCTCAAACAATTCTTCTTCTTCTTCCTTTTCTTTTTCTTCTTATGTTATTTTGTGACAAGAAATCGAGTACACGCCATTTGGATGTAGGTCAGATACATTTCGATATAACCTTCTTCCACAGTAATTGGCATCTCATGCTCTTTAGCCAATTGCCTGATAAGATTTGTACCAGAGACAATTACCCCATTTCACTTTTCTGACCTCCGGTGCGGTTACTTTGTTGTTCGGGGAAAGAATTGTTCCAATTCCATTGCCCTTGGGAACCTGAAGCAGCGGGTTCTGTGTCATCTATAGCTGCCGCTGTTGCAACAATGTGCATCAGCTCAGCTTCATCAGATGGAGCCATGTATGTGATATCAAATGCTCCACAATAGGCGAGTCTATCTGCTCCAACCAAACCAGCTCTATCCATGGCAAAAAGGGTTGGTAACTACTCTTGAAGATCAGCAGATGTGAATTTAAGTTTTCAAGGGAAAAAAAGGTTTTAAGTATTGTCGGAGAAGTGCATGGCGTCCTACCCCCTTGTATTTTTTTAAGAATCAATGCCCTAATCAATTACAACAATAATTATTGTTACTGATTAATCAAATTATTCTACTTTGAGTAAATCAGTCTGGACACAAAAAATATGAGTATATTCCAGTTAAATAATAGATGAAATCATAATTAAAAAACTTCAAAAAAATAGTAATCATCGTCACGTTTAGGTGTAAGAACTTCTTTTTATCATTTTTGGTAGGTAAACAACACTATGGTTATGGCTCTGCTCACCATACCGAGTCCTTTATCAAGCATCAGGATTTTGGGTTGTTAAAGCAATTCAGGCAAACTTCAAATCCATCCCCCAACTATTGTTGTAGTATCAACTATGCCCCTAAAGTATTTTAATTGCATCATTTTGAAAATTAGTGGAAAAGAGAAAGTATTATGTTCATAGGCTAATCTTTGGGCATGGCTGTAGTCTAGAAAATGAGGCAACTACTCAACCAGTAGAGAATTGGGCTCGCCTTTTCCTCCATCCCATTTAGCCCACGGGGGGTATTCGGTGTCTCTAATGTGAGAGCTTTAGGTAGGGAATTTATGTCTGAGCCGTAAAGGTCAAGTTTGGCTCCTATGGTCCCAAGTTTCTTAAAGAAAAATATCCTTTCTTGGTGCCCACATAGACCCTTTCTTTTGCTTGGTGTACTTTTGGAATCCGGCAAATTAAATATGATTCATCCTTGCTACCCAGCCAATTTATTAAATTTACACTAAATTATTGTTTGGATATGTTTTTTTTTATAGCATTTGGTTATTGAATTAGAGCAAAAGGAGACAAAAAATAATTTGGGTAGAAAAGACAAGTCTTTTAGTATTTTTTATTTTGAAAGGATATAAAATCACTTCAAAACAATCCCAAAAACAAATTATTAATATATATTTGTTTTTATATCACCAACCTAGAGCTTTTTTTATTTGTGTTTTCTCTCACGAAACATTAATCAAATTCAACCAAAGTGATAATCCTCTAATTAGCTTGCAACTGTTTGATATAAGAATTCAATTTTTAGAATTTATTTTCTGTTCCTACTTCTTGAAATCTAAATTTCTTGTTCGTCCCTTTTGTCTTCTCTTCTATAGCAATAACCAAGTAGTTGCAAATAACAAGCAGATCCAAGAAATCTGACATCTCCATTCCATTATAAGGTTTGAAACATGAAATAGGGTGCAATTTTAATTTGTTGAACTAAAACCTCTAATTCCATGCTAGGCAATGATAGCTGCTAGCCTTTTGGTCTCTGACATGTAACTAAATCTTCTTTACATACGGGTCTGATACAAATTATTCTGACACTGATCAATATTGTTCTGGGGTAAGAATTGTGGGATTCCATCCAACAAGCAAGAAACTGGTGGAATGGTAAGATTCTGCATTGCCCCATAAACATTCCAGCAAAATGGATTTGCCATAAATTGTCCTTGAGCTGGAAGCAACTCAATTTCTGATAACCTGAGGTTGGTGCATGGAACTGAATCACTGCAAGCCAAATGCAAAGGTGGACTCCTAATATCATAGGTACCTTTAATGTTTGTGTACAAAATATCAGAAATGTAAACTGAACTAGTTTGGTTAGTGCAATTCCTGGTTTGGCAGTAATACTGGTCTATGATTATTGGATTGCGAACTGTTTCCATGTGAATGTTGTGGAATGTGATTTTAGACACAGAACCATATCCACCTTGCCATGTCTTAATTCGGACACCATTATCGGAATACTTGATTACTGAATCTGTCACTGTTATGTTCGACACACATGCTCGCGAGTTGCGGATTCCAAGACTACCAATGCTGCAACAACAATAATATCAGACACCAAATGTTGGCCATATTTTTTTGAACATCTCTCGAATCAATGCTAATAAATGACTTTGGCAACATAGCAAATTCGATTCCCTCACTGCTGCCAGATTTTCCTGTTTAGTTTTCGTCTAATTTGTTGCTGAGTTTTATGGATAGATTAGGAGGTGACATTATCAATGAGTCACAAAGCATTAAAAATCTTGGATCACTGTAAGTTGAGCTAAGAAGTTGAAATTAGAGCATTAGAAACCCTTTTTGGAGGCGCCTAACTTCTGTACTCATCTTTTGGGGAGAGAGTATTTAGGCAAAAGCTTAAAAAAATGTACCTTATGCCATGGCTTGGACCACAGGTAATGTTCTTTATATCAACATTATGACAACCGGCTCCAATTGATACACAGTCATCACCTGCAGTAGAAAAAGCAGAGGAAAAAATGGAACTCAGAGAGTGAATATTCATGGAGATGATGAAGAAAAGTTCTGAAGTCTAAGGAATTAATACCATTTGATACAACAGAGTTATGTATTTGGACATTGTTTGTGTTCTCTATGTGAATCCCATCTGTGTTAGGGCTTTGAGCTGGTGATTTGATGCTAAGCATTTGTACAATAACATTTTGACAGTTATCAAACCGGAAATGGAATTGGGGACTGTTCTTCACTCTGAGTCCTTGGACTGTCAAATTAGAGCTCGTGAAAAACCTAATAGCCTGCATTATAGAGCAAAAACAAAAGGTTATAAAATTTCATGAAACCCTTGATTCATCATGCTGAAGTAGTTCTTTTACTTACAACTGGGCTATCACAAGGACCAGGAAGTGTTGTGCCATTAATCCCCTAAATTTTGCAAGCATAGCAAGTTAGTTAGAGAGATAAAAAAAAAGAAGAGAGAACTATTAAAGAAATTAACTAACCACATACAGCGTGTTTGATAATACGATGCAATTAGTTATTTATATTAAAAATATTATTGATTTAATAGTTTTTTCAAGTATATTACAATAATTTTAATATAAACTCATTTTGAAAAGTGTTTTCTCAGGCCGAATAGAGCCTAAAATTAATGACTTACTTTGTGAGGCTTGCATGGCAGATTCCACCACTTCTCTCCTCTCCCGTCTATAACACCACCTCCTTGCATTGCCATTCCATTGATCTTGTAAAACACTAGCCATTGTCTCTTGTTCATCTTACTAGGCCATGATTCAGGTCCATCAGGTGGCATTATAGTTCCATCAATCTTCTCATAAACCAAAATAACCAATCAGTTTTTTCTCCCACTTAATAATGTATATATACTGGAATTCAATTCCATAACAAAATACTTAGAGCCAGTCTTAGCTTAGTTATTATTTTACTGAAATTACCTGAAACACGAGGCTAGTTTTACAAGGTCCTGTAAAGATAGTAGGCTGTATCATAAAAGAATAATCATCAGGAGCAAGTAGAATAGCTGATTCATTCTGCAGGCAAGCAGTATCCCAAGCCATCTTGAATGCTTGTGTATCATCTGTTACACCATCACCAACAGCACCAAAAGATAGCACATTGTAAACCCTTGCTATACTTTGAATTGGGCTAGGAGTGGGACTAGGACTTGGAGAATATTCTTTATAATAACTTGGACTAACAGGCGCCTGAGGAGCAGGAGCAAGAGCTAGCGAAACGTGGGAAACAATGTCCGAGTGTTTTGATCTACTCTTGGCATGAACTCTCCCTTCAGTGTAAGTAAAGAAGAAGAGAGAGACGAAAGAAAAAGCCAAAAGGAAAATTTTAGACAATGTCATGGTTACCATACTACGATGAGGGAATCAATGCAAGTGAAGATAAAAAGGTAATGGTCTATACTTATAGAAACAAAGAGAAAGTTTCAAGTTGAGTACTAGAATAGAATAGGGTTTTGTTGCGGTTACTAGGTGTAGCCAAGCTCAATATCACGCTTTGGACATTGAATTCAAAGAAGACAAGTTGAGTTTTGAAAGATGATGGAGCTTTTTTCACGAGTAAAGAAAGAGATTAGAGGAGGAGACAGAGAAGGCGAAGGCACCCACGTTTAGGGAGTTGAAAACATTTAACGACGTGTGTGTGACCACTTGAAGCACTATACATATAAACATCAACTTGGCCGTGAAGGGAGGATATCCTGAATGGACATATATAGTGCATAGAATTGTTTCAATGGAGGTTGCTTTTATACTCTAGGAATTCTTAGTGGAAGCTCCTTTTTGGGAGGGGGTATTTTGTATGTGTTTGTGCTTTTAAGCCTATCTATAATATAATGGAGGCATGAGACCGACCAATTCCATTTAGAGATTGGTATTTTGTTCATAGGGCAATGGTATTAAAGATATCTTTAAATCAATTTTCATGTTAATTAATTCAAATTTGATTCTTTATCATAGTATTAATATTTAAAATCACATCAACTTAATGCATACAGATTTAAGAAGCTAATAAAGAAAGCAAATCTTTCTAATTAATAAATCATAAAAACTATACATCTTCAGACCCACTTTTTAAAATAAGATATTAATTTTTTATTATTAAGAATGTGTTATTTGATCATCAGCATTCAAGTAAAATTGGAGGAGTTGAAAAGAATGGGGAGGCACAAGGCAACTCATAATTGCTTATGCAATATGAATTGGGATTTAATGATAAAAAATAAAGAGAAATCAACTTGCTGCATTTGCTGGAGCAAGTGGAAATGGCAAAGAAGAATGTTTTCAATTTCATATATGGGCCGGCATTGGACACCAACCCACTAGAGAGAAATGTTATTTTTTAATGTATTAGTCAACAGAAAGCAATAATTGTTTTTTTTTTTTAATTATTGGCAGAAACTCAGCTAGCTTGCTAACCAATAGCCTTTGCTCTTGTTTTGCTGACATCTATTCAATGTCCACTTAAGGTTTTCTTAAAGCAAGGTAGCTGCTTATAACATCTCAAATAAAGAAGGTTGGAAGTGGGAGGGCAAAATGGATAGTGATTATTTGGCTCAAAGTTCTTGGGCGGTTGAGCGTGATCACTTTACCTCCTTCCATGATCATGCACCCATCTAGATACCTGTCACAAGCGAGCTGCTTACATCAATTTCAGTTTTATAGCAGATTTGTCCGACCATAGCAGTCAGGGACTGGAGTTATTAAGTTTTTTTTATCAATTAGTTATTATGATTTTGATGCCTGTTCATTAAAAAAATGTCAAAGTGGGATGGATTCAGTTCAATGTTCATTATCATTGCTAAAACAAATTGATAGACATGTGAGACGCGCAGAATTAAAGAAACCCATATTAGCATTCTTCCTCTCAATGTAACAGTCTATCTCCATCTCCTTGCCTCCATCTTCCGCATGGCATTTAGCCGTCCGCCTTCCATGATATATAGAATTGGTGGTCTAGTGAGTTTACTATTCACAGACATTTGACTTCCACTTCCATCAGCAGAGTGTTAAAATGTTTGAATTAGCAATACTAATTTGCCATGCCTGAATCTTCACTCTCCTTGGATAATCATCTTCTCTTCTGAAGTCTTGAAAGACTTTCCAATTTCTACTTATACAGCTTCTATAGACTTGAAGTGCCATTTTCATTTGAGAGCTCCGAAATGGCTAATCAGTTAAGGTCCCATCCAAGCTTCAAGTGGTGGGCTCGGGATGTTAATGAATTTAGTGATGCTCCACCATGAACACCATCTTCAGTTGGAAGTCCTGAACGTGTTCCTCCGGCAAGAAGACCATCTTCAGTTGGTACTGAACGTTATACTCCAACAAGAAGATCATCTTCAGTTGCTAGTGACAAGACAGTCTTCAGTTAGTAGTGAACATATTTCTGTGATGAGAACCAAGCTTCCATGTTACGGCGGAAACCAATTTGAGGTCAGAAATGAATGACCGGCAGAATTAGAATCTCTTCTGACTTGGGGGATTTTGAGTTCTTAGTTCTGATTTGAATCAAATATCTTATATTGTATCTTAATATAGATTAGGATTATCTTTATCAGTTATTTTTCTTTATTAGAATTTTTGCTAGGCTATGATAGCCAAGGCGTGTTGAATATTCAATAAGCAAAACGCAATAAAAAATAAAATATCAAACACTGTTGACTAAGCATGACTCCATAAGTATGATCAGTTTTTATTTGTTGCTATTTTTGTGGCCATGACCACTTCTTTTGATTTGTAACAGAAAAATCCAATACTAGAAGGAGAGGAAGCAATAAGTATGATTAGTAATATTCAGGTGTGGACTGTTAGAATGGAAGCCTATTTTGATGCTCAAGATATATGGAAAGCTTTTAAACAAGTATATAGAATTCCACCCCTGCCACACAATCCAATTATTGCATAAATAAAAAATCACAAGGAGAGGAAGCAAAGAAAATCAAAAGCAAGATCAACTTTGTTTTGTAGCAGTACTCTCACCCATCATCTTGAACAGGATAATGACTTTGAAAACATCTAAGAAAATTCAATATTTTTTAAAGCAAGAATATGAAAGAAATGAGAAGATCAAAGGGATACAAGTGCTCTGAATTTGATCTGAGAATTTGAGATGCAAAAAATATAAAATTTAGAAACAATCAAGGAATATTCTAATAGATTTCTTAACATTGTCAATAATGTAAGACTCTTTGGTGCTGATTTTTCTGATTCTAGAATCATTCAAAAGATCCTTATAACAGTTCTTGAAAAGTTTGAGGCTATAATTTTATTTTTGGAAAACTCAAATATTTGTCAAGTATTACCTAGGCAGAATTGTTGAATGCATTGTAGGCACAAAAGCAAAGAAGGCTTATGAGGCAATAAAGATCTCTGGAGGGTGTTTTTTTTTGCCAAATCTTAAAACAACTATGGTGGCAAGAACAAGAAAACAAATTAGAACAACAAGCCTAAAGGTTCTGCATTCAACATCAGAAATAACAGAAAGTGTTAGTGGAGGCTTGATGTATGATGTTTCAAATATGGTCAGTTAAGGCACATGAAAAAGATACGCAAGACTTATCAATAACAAGGAGAAGCCAATGATGCTTCAATATTTAGAGGGACAATTATTTGTGGTATCATGCTTGGCCGCCAACAGCTTCACAGAAAGTCGACTTATAAATAATGGTTGTACAAATCATATCACTAATGATCGAAAGCTTTTCAAAAAGATTAATGAAACTATCATTTCCAAAGTTAGAATTGGAAATGGAGCACATCTGACAGTAGAAGGCAAATGAATAGTAACTATTGAAGGACACTTATGTTTAAAATTAATTTAAGATGTACTATATATTCTTGAAATTAATCAGAACTTATTAAGTATCTCTCAGCTACTAAACAAAGATTATAAGGTGTTGTTTGAAGATAAGAACTATATGATTGAAGATGCAAAAGGCATAAAGGTATTCAAAGTTCAAATGAAAGGCAAAAGCTTTGTCTTGAACTTTATGAACGAGGAACACGCTGCTGTATATAAAGAAAATAGTAATTTAATGCTTTGGCAAAAAAAATAAGACATTATCATCATGAAGCTTTGTTTTTCATGAAGGAGAATAATATGGTGAAAGGCTTAACTAAATTGGAAAAGGATTTTCCTACATGTTATGCTTGTCAATATGAAAAACTGTCAAGGTTTCCTTTTAACAAAGCAAGACCTGAAAAGCCACACAAAAGCTACAATTGATACACACAAATGTTCAAGGACCAATGAATACGTCATCTCTAAATGGCAATGTAGGCATTCAACATCAATTAGCAACACCATATACCCTTCAGTAGAATGGTGTTGTGGAGAGAGAAAAAAAAACAAGAAAGTGATGGAGATGACAAGGTGATTGCTTCATGATAAAAGTCTGCCAAAGAAATTTTAAGCTAAAGCAGTTAACACAATAATTTTTCTGCTAAATAGGTTGCCAACAAAAGCCCTGCAAACAAAGACTCCATTTAAAGTTTGGTACAAATACAAACATAACAGTTAACAGTTAACATAACATTTGGTTTTTTGTGTTTCTCTTATATTCCTCAAATGAAAAGAGACAAATTGGATAAGAAAGCTGAAGTTGAAATTTTTATAGGCTACTGTTCTATTTCAAAAGCTTATAGGATCTTTTTACCACAAAGAAATAATGTAATCATTAATAGGGATGCTTAATTTTTTTAGTCTGATAGCATAAACAGCTTAAAATTCAGAAATAAAAAAATAATATAGATGATGAACCTGTTAGAGGAACCAGAACAATATCTAACATTTATCAAAGATGCAATATTGCTGTAATAAAACCTGTAAACTATGAAGAAGCTGCAACTGATCAGAAATGAATGGTTGCAATGAAGGAGTAGCTAAAAATGACTAAAAAAACCAAACGTGAGAATTAGTGTACAGACCTTAACACGAAAAAAAAAACTATAGGAGTCAAGTGGGTTTATAAATGCAAATTGAATTCTAATGTTTCAGTTCTAGAGTTCTTTCATGGTGTTCAAAGAAGTAAAAAATCATAGCTCAGTCTACAATAGAAGCAAAATATGTAACTGCTGCTGCTACTGCAAACCAAACACTTTGGATCAGGAAGCTTATGGTAGATTTGCATCTGAAATAACAACAAAGCACATAGTTATCTGTAAACAACCAAGCTGCAATATCAATCTCTAATAATCCAGTGTTTCATGGTAAAACAAAACACTTCAAGATTAAGTTTTTATTTCCAAAAGAAGGAGAAATCAAGTTGTTTTACTTCAAAAGCACTTCTTAAGTTCAGGTTTGAGCATTTAAGACAGAAATTAGGAGTTTGCAGCTTCAAAGTCAAGAAGGAGAATAGTTGAAACAAGCATGACTTAAGAAGCATAATCAATTTGTATTTGTTTTTATTTTTATGGCTATGACCACTTCTTTTTATTTGTAACAGAAAAATTTGATATGTATGGAGATTTTCTTATAATTTAGTTTCATTCATATTATATAAATAAATGCTTTGATATTCAATAAAAAATAATCTTCTGCAATTCAAGAAATATAAAACTTGCTTTCTCTTTCATATAACCAACAAACACCTTTCATAAACTTTTTTTAACCTATCTTTCTTGCTAGCACAAAGCACAATGACACCAGCTACACACCAATATTCTCGATATATGATTGAGAATCCATCGCTGGGGATGGATAGGCATGCTGCTTTGAGAATGCATGAGAGTATGAAGAGGAATGGATTGAGAAGATTATTTGTAAGGAGGAAAATGAGATAAAGGAAATAAAAGAAGAGGGAGTTGATCAGGTTAATTATGAGGAGGTTTTAAGAATGGATTATTTGGTGAGAGATGGCTTTGTTGGTTATGTACGCGATATTTTGTGTTTTGAAAATGTTTTTTAAAAAATTATTTTTTTATTTTAAATTAATATTTTTTTGATATTTTTAAATTATTTTAATATTTTAATGTTAAAAATAATTTTTTTAAATATATATATATATATTAAATAAAAAATATTTTAAAAAACAAACACCTCTCGGCTAACCTTATCGCTCAGTGATTTCTAACAAAGGTAATGCAAGAACAAGTAGCAATATCCTTCAAAGAATCGTCGAAAGGAAATTTATGTGTACTAAGTGGTGCATTGCAATTAGACAAATCCGGAAACTGCAAGATGGGACGGGACGCGCCTCACATCTATACTCTTTCTTTCTTAATAGTGTTGAAGCATTACAAAGAAAAGGCAAGGACAAACCACTCATCAACAAAGAGGAGAAATTTCATGAGAATTAACATTAACATTGATTAACAAAAACAAAAAATACATTAAAGGAGAAGGGGTTTTATTCAATACTTTTTTTTTATAATACTATTTACTAAAATAATGTTATTTTTTTTCTTATAACTTATTTTTTTTTTCAATTTTAATTGTATAAGTTTTATTGAGGATTGCGTTTCATAATGTTTTTTCATTTATTTTTTATCAGTTTATTCTAGACTTATGATCTAGACCGCGCGTTTAACAGATTGACTCGAGTTTTTTTTCTTTTCTTAATTAACTTTTTCTCTCTAAATTATATTCTTTATTATTGAGTTGATTATAAATTAGATTTTGTGATTTATTTTGATCGGTTTCTTATAAAATTATTTTCATCTCATGATTCAAATCACGTGTATTTATTTCACTTTGTTTTTTATTAGATTATTCTAATTGACTTCGGTCATAAGTTTGATATGTTAATTCAAGTTGACTCAAGTTAATTTTTTATTTTTTTATTGATTTTTTTATTTTTAAATTTTCCAAAACATCCTAGTGATGTCCTGTATAATTAAATTTTGTTATATTGAAAAAATATTTATCCGATCCATGATCAAGTACGAAAACTATGCCCAGTTAGTGAGTGATGCGGCATAAAATTATGGAATACATGATCTGAGAAATCAATCACAACATGTGAAATACGAGGATGAGCTGTGATGTAGGAAGAACTATACCACTAGGACACAGTTTGTAACTATATTTAAGTTAAAATTGAGTGTGGTTTGTATTTTTTAAATTATTTTAATTTATTAATATCAAAAATAATTTTTAAAAAATAAAAAAATATTATTAATATATATTTAATATAAAAAATTATTTAAAAAACATCCATCCATAACCACACTTTCACAACGTAAAATGCTAAAGAGTCTACCACCCTCTAACTTGAAGTAGGGCTGTCCCCCACAGCCACAGGATGTATTATTGTCCGAATCTGCCTTCCATCTGGTCCCACCATCTCACAGCATCCTGCCTAATCTTCTCAGCACCCATTGACTTTATAGTCCTCCTTTGCCTCCCTTTCAAGGGTAGAATTGCCCTTTCCTCCATGATTGCTACCCTTGAATGCGAGAACTGTTGTACTTTGTGGTTGCCGTTTTCCTACTTGCCCTTGTAGGGTGGGGCAACCATTGTCAAGATCACCTCCCTTTCTATTTAAATACAATTACAATTATTTCCCTCGTCCTATTAAAATACCATCCAACCAAAACAAATAAATAAATAAATAAATCAAGTTTCATGCATGGCTTTGGACTTTGAACGGCAAAGAAAAAAAATAAAAAATTATTGTCAAAGCTACTCCTCCCTTCCCCTGTGCTGCAATTGCATTTGTGAATGATTTGACTGCAAAACAGTAGAGTGGAGTGTCTTGTTCTTTCTAAAAAGAAAAAAAAAAGGAGGAAAGAAATCATTGAACATATTTTTAAATGTTAAATCATCTCTCCAACCAATAATTTCTTCTTCAAGGTCGTCTATGAAATTATAGTGGGAAGTGCCTTTCCTGCAATTCCATGATCATAAGTGGGTAATGTATAAATTGCTGCTGTTGTTAGAGTCAAGTAAAATATAAATTGATTACTGCTTTTTTATATCATTTGAAAAAAAAGGGAAATAATTTTTTTTTAATAAAAACCAATCATTTTAATTTTCCCATTATATATGTGTTGTGCTATTGTCTCCATTCCAAAAAAAAAAGGGAAATTAACTATTTTTCTCTTTTAATTTATAAACTAGTATTAATAAAAAGAAATATTCTTTGGGATAAAAGTATTCAGATATACCATTGTTTATGGTTTTTTTTAACAATAAGATTAAAGTAGTTAGACATACCATTGTTTTTTTTTAAGTATTTAAAAACTTTCTTAATTATTTTTATTATTTTTATCTCTAGATAATAATCAAATATTATCTTTATTTTTCCAGTATTCACGAGTGGATGCTTTTTTTATTTTATAAGAATTCACCCCTTGAATTTGGATTTAATTAAAAAAAATTCATGAAAACAATTTTATGAATACACATGTATTTATTCAAGGCTTGGATGATGTGAATTGAATCATATATTAGTAAAATAAAAACAATTTAAAAAGATATATTTTTTAAAAATATATAGTTGTTTTTATTCTTAAAGTATTTTATTTCATGTACCGAGCCAAACCTTAATCATGCCATAACAACTCTTCATTATTATTATTATTTTTTTTATAAATAGCTGTCTTTATTCTTAAAGTATATTAATTATACAATAATTTTTTTTCATATTATCATTTCAGTTCAAATTGATAAAAAAAAAAACCCTAACTAAACCTAAACCTAATGGACTGACACAAGCACATTAGCACACCTTAAAAAATTAAAAATTAAAAAAAAAGGAGGAAAAACACACAAAACAAAAACAAAAGAGAAAGAGAGAAAGAAAGCACTTTCTTTTGTGTATTGTATTGGAAGGCAGCTTGTTGTGTTATTGCCCACAAAAATGGATCTGTCTTCCCCATCTTCTCTCTCCACTGTCTGATCCTCAGCTCCTCTTCCTCATCTCCACCTTCAAAACGGCATCTTCTTTAATACCCAGGATTTTTTCCGGCTTAATTGGTATGTTTTCTTATTCTCTATGTTTCTCTTTTTATTCAAAAATTGGCATCTTTTTTATTTAAGCGTGAAAAGATTGAGACTTTTTGGGTTTTTTTGACATAGATTGTGTGTCTTGGCTCCCGGGGTTTCTTGTTTTTGGATCAAATTGTGATGGGTTGTCTTGGATCTTGTTAAAGTTTTGAGTTTTGCATCTGGGCTCTATTTTTTTTTATGTTCTTTGGGAGCTTGAATAATTTTTTTTTTTATGTTTATGGGTTTTGATTGTATTTTAAAAGTTCTGTCTTGGGAATTTTGTTGGGAGGATTTGTTTGTTTTCGTTGTTAGATCTTAGATTGAAAGTTGTGGACTTTGTTTGAGCTATTGTAATTTTTTAGTTTGTTATGTCTCATGTAGATCAAAACACCTTTTTCAGGTTCCATTTTGCATGTCATTTTTTTTTTATGTTTTAATTTATTCATCTGGGGTGATTTGTGGCGTAAGTGTTTGACTTTAATGGCAAAAAACTTGTACAGAAAACTTGATTTACTGCTGTTTTGTGGGAATTTACAGAGCTCTTGTGTCTTTGTGTTCTATTGTGCTGGTGCTTGAGCATTTTGATTTTGAACCTTGTGCAGGAATTTAATTATAGAGCCTGACTTGATCTGATGGTTGTGCTATCTATGGTCACCGGTCATT
The DNA here is from genome assembly GCF_951802175.1 of Populus nigra. Classification (NCBI taxonomy): domain Eukaryota; kingdom Viridiplantae; phylum Streptophyta; class Magnoliopsida; order Malpighiales; family Salicaceae; genus Populus; species Populus nigra. The sequence continues at coordinate 23,436,652 of NC_084856.1, forward strand.
GATTTTTAAGCTGTGAATTGGATAAACTTTGGAGTCCGAGTTTTTGTTCGAGTACTAGCTTTCCTTTTGTGGGTTTTGGTTTAGTTCTGTTACTGCACGTTGTGGAGAATCAATGAATGTATTTTATATGTATTTTGATGCAACTAAATCTGTCTTCTGAGATTTTTAACCTTCTCCGTTCCAGCAGGTAATGTGTAATTGAATTGAAGTTCAAGAGTAAGACAGAATAATTTGTTCTTGTCTAACAAATGGGTTCTGTGGGCGTGGCACCTTCTTCGGGATTAAGAGAAGCTAGTGCCCATAATGCTGGTGTGGATAAGTTACCTGAGGAAATGAATGACATGAAAATTAGAGATGACAAAGTATGGCAATCAGCTCCTTGTCGTTGGTTTATGCCTCTTTTTGTTGTTTTTAGTGGATTTCGGATGCAGTCACTCACTCAGGTATGCTTTTCAGGAAATGGAGGCAACAGTGGTGGATGGTAATGGTACAGAGACAGGTCATATTATAGTAACAACAATTGGCGGTAGAAATGGCCAGCCAAAGCAGGTATAATTGTTGTCTTTTTTCTTCATATCTTCTAGCAAGTCAAAATCCCCTTGCAGTTTGAGGGGTAGTCCTCAGGATGTAACCTGATTTAAACAACTGGCACCATTTCCTCCCATTATTCACCTTGTTATTATCGAAGCCTCAACAGATATGATTAGGAGAATTCCATAATGGTTTCTCCATACATTGATATTTACTGTTATCCTCCAAGTGCCATGATTTTACCATAACTTCACCACATAACCCATCCCATTCTAAGACATTCTTCTCCATTTCTAATTAAAGACAGTGAATCAGCAATTTGGTTTGTCTATCAGGGCATGTCCCATTCACTTTGTTGTATTATGCTTCTTTTATTCTTAGTTAATATGTTTTTCTTCCATTTAAACCATGCAGACTATAAGTTACATGGCTGAGCGTGTTGTTGGGCATGGTTCATTTGGGGTTGTTTTCCAGGTATGCTGTTTTAGACATTAGTGTTTTGCTGAATGTTCATCGATAGTGTAATGTTACTTCCTTTCCAGACTTTCTCACCAAGTGTTCATGTTTCCATTTTGCCTTTCTGCAATTTTGACTTTAGGCAAAATGCTTAGAGACTGGTGAAACTGTTGCTATAAAGAAAGTTCTTCAAGATAAGAGGTATAAGAACCGTGAGCTGCAAACCATGCGTCTTCTTGACCATCCGAATGTTGTCTCTTTAAAGCATTGCTTCTTTTCGACAACTGAGAAGGATGAGCTTTACCTTAATCTGGTTCTCGAGTATGTCCCGGAAACTGTTCATCGTGTGATTAAACACTATAGCAAGTTGAATCAGAAGATGCCACTAATATATGTCAAACTTTATACGTATCAGGTATGGAGCTGATCAATTGAATTGGGTTTTATAATGGTCTTCTCTTAAGTTACAGTTTAGATGACCTAGTTCTTGCGGATCCATTTTCTTTCTTTCTATCTTTTTTTTGGCATTTTATATCCATCACTTTGTTATTTATTTCTCCCAAGGCAGCTAGAGTTTTTACCTCAATGCACGGAACAGTATCTTCTTGGAGGTATTGTTTATCAGGAACATTGGTAAGATATTAACGTGTTGATTCTTGGCAGATATTTAGGGCATTGTCATACATCCACCGTGCAATTGGAGTGTGTCATCGTGATATTAAACCTCAAAACCTTTTGGTAAGAGTTCGAGTGCATTTTTTAGGCATATACTTGTATATGTTTAATTGTGATAAAAATATAGAAATATGTCTTCTCATAAGGGTCTCACTAAAAAAAACTATAAATATTTGGTTGTAATTTGATTTGCACAAATGAAGTGGTTATCCTTTTTTATTGGAGGACACAATCTTTGTGTTGTTTACATGGTCTCTTATTCCATGTCAGAATTTTTTTTAAAGTTATCTTCAATTTTTTTCTTGATGCAGGTGAATCCTCATACGCATCAGGTTAAATTGTGTGATTTTGGAAGTGCAAAAGTCTTGGTATGCTTTGCTCCTTGGTATTTTTGTCTCTTTGGTGTTTATGTTTGCTTTTATTTTTAGTGGGATGCTGTTTCTTCTGACAGGTAAAAGGGGAGCCAAATATATCTTATATCTGCTCTAGGTATTACAGAGCACCTGAACTTATATTTGGAGCAACTGAATACACGACAGCTATTGACATCTGGTCTGTTGGCTGTGTCCTTGCTGAGCTATTGCTTGGACAGGTAGGAAGCTTTTGTGGACAAGGTGTATTTGATTTGTTTTACATAAATGATCTCCACGACAAGCTTAATAAATGTATCGATTATGTCAGCCTCTTTTTCCTGGTGAGAGTGGAGTCGACCAGCTTGTGGAGATTATCAAGGTAAATTTAGTATCCTGAACCTTTTAATAACTGTCTAGGCATTATTAAGTTTAGCTTTTTACTCACATTAAAAGGCTTTGTCTACACTTTGGTAAAATGTGCGTTTCTGTTGGGACCTACTTTATCCTTGATTTATTTTAATTCATAAAATGCCATTATTTTCCAGGTTTTGGGGACTCCAACAAGGGAGGAAATTAAATGCATGAACCCGAATTATACAGAGTACAAATTCCCCCAGATTAAAGCTCATCCTTGGCACAAGGTATTAGCAATTCTAGATGAATGTTTCATGGTTTGTGTTGTTGCATTCTTATGACTCTTACCACCCATTAACTCCTGTTGGTTTCACTTTTAGATTTTCCACAAGCGCATGCCTCCTGAAGCAGTTGATCTGGTTTCTAGATTACTGCAATACTCCCCTAACCTACGGTGCACTGCTGTGAGTATTTTTCTGGACTAGGGTTCCTTTGATTCTATAATTTTTGTGAACTCACCATAACCTTCTTTGAATGTCGTTGTTTCTTTCCCAAGAATTACTTGTTGCTATTTGACTTTGAAGGCCTAACAGCTGCATTAAACTGTCATTTAAATATGGAGTTGGTTACTTTTTGATGTTAATCAATTACTCAATTTAGATGCTTTTACCTAATGTTTATTATAGAAACCGACCATGTTATGTGCTTATTGCAATCTTGTCCTCTGGGCTTGTTTGATTAAAATTTTTTTACTACTATTTACTTTGGTTGCAGCTGGATGCCTTGACACATCCCTTTTTTGACGAGCTCCGTGATCAAAACACCCGCCTGCCAAATGGGCGTTTCCTCCCACCGTTATTTAACTTCAAATCTCATGGTATGAAATTATTATAGAGGAAATCGTTTTCATGAACTGCAGTTTATTATACATTAATCATGATATTACCATTTGTTGTTTCTACTGCTGCTGTTCAACTAGAATTGAAGGGAGTTTCAGTGGAGACACTGGTCAAATTGATACCCGAGCATGCAAGAAAGCAATGCCCCTTTCTCGGTTTATGATTTTATTGTGTTAGAAACCGAGCTGAGTGATGTCCCGAACTGGAAGCTATAATTGTTCTACCTTATCTATGATGTTTGGTTCTCTATGTATCTTTGTTGTATCCTATTATTCTATTATGTAAACGCAGATTTAGAGACATGCTACTTGATGTTTGCCCTAGCCTCCATGGGTGGTCTGATCACCCGTGTACCTTGTTCCTGTATCACAGAATATTGTAATGTTCCTAAACAGCTAAAGATCAAATGTGATTTAGTGTTCCTGAATTGGGCCTGGCAGTTCAATTGGTTCTCTCGTCTGTCTTTGTAGCTCGCCCTCATTGTTTGTTGTGGTTTGCTCTTGAACATAGTTCCTGGGAATTGAATGCAAACTGTTCATCCATAACGAGTTTAGACCCGTATAACCAAAATTGTTGAGTAAAAACTTTGAATGGATTTAGAGTAAACCTTCCTATCATCCGTATAACATGCTAGATTTTCATCTTTTCTGAAGATGAATGTGAAATTGAAACTTAAACCAACCTTATAAATTGATTTTAATCTAGAAGATTAATGCTTAGTGGTGTTTAAAACTTTTTTTTTTAGAAAAATATTTAACTATTTTTTTTATATAATTCTGTTGTATTAATGCTAAAAATAAAAAAAATTACAAAAACATCAGAAGTTAAAATACACTGCACCGTATCATCAACGATATGTTTTTCTTTTTTAATGTTTTATTTTAAAAATATAAAAAGTTGTTTTAAAATCATTTGGAGATAGATTTTATTATTCTGAAATAAAAACTGAAAATAAAGAGGATATTTTTTTTATGTTTTCTGTTTTAAGAATATAAAAAATTATTTAAAAACATATTTATTTTATTTTTTTTCAGGTTTTTTAATTAAATATGCTTTTATTTTTTTATACATCAGACAATTTGTTTTTGTTCTGTACATATAATAAAAACCAAAAATGAAAAAAGGTAAAAAAATCAACCAGATTTTACCTTACATATAAATATTCATTTTCCACAAGAGAACTGATTGATGATGACCCTTTTGGCTTCTTTAGCTCCTCCTCATCTCCTCTGTTGTTCATCTTTAATCATTCCTTATTGTAACTGTCATCCATTAATCACTCTCTATACCTCCAAATCCTTCATGTTGGAGCAATCCATTCAAAGTTGATAAAAAGTCAGTTTCATCATCATCAACATCCATTTCTTTCAAAAAGTTCACACCTTTGACCTCAACCTTTTACCTTTTGAATCATAAGATAAACATACCATAGGTACCTACAAGTTGTAATCTTTTAATTTTAATCTTTTATCTATCTGGGTTTTCTTTGTTTTTTCATAATTCAATGAAATCAAGCACCAGATTTAGCTCCAAATTCTGACCTTTTTTATTTTATTTATTTATTTTGTGGGTCTGTGTAGCTGGTTCTAAGGATCAAGAATTCTTGATTGCAGAAGTTGAGATTTGATGGCTTTTTTATTAGATGCATGGTTCCTTGTTACTGAAGTGAGGTTCATTTGAGGCTTTTCAGATAGAGGAGGTAATGGATCGATCCTTCTTTGATTACTAGTTTGATCAATGGATTTTTGAGGATGTGAAGTTTTAACAAAGATTTGTTTTCTTTTTTATTTGTGAGTGCAGGATTGTCTTGCTTCTGCTAAGGGAAGACAGAGAATTGTAAGCTCTAATCCATTTCTGTGTTTGGATTCTGACAAAATGAATGGAAGTAAAAAGGGGACTGTAAAATTTGAATTTATGATCTTTCCTTTTCTGGGAATGGATAGGCCTAAACTATAAACTTAAATTCCAAAATCAGGTCTTTATCGAATTGAACAGACTAAGATGTGCAAAGGAGATGCATCAAATGTAGTTTATGAATTAAGATCTGATAGCTCTTTAATCCGGGGCATCATTTAGAACAGGTTTTAAATTTTTGCAACTTTGGAAGTTGTCATTGTTCAAGTTTCTCCGTAATATTTTGCTGGTCTTCTGATTTTGAAAATTGTTGATCATGGCTAATAAAAGCGTATCCAGATCAAACTTTTGCCATATGGAGAGAAGGAAGAGAACTGATGGGTTATTTGTTATTTATCACAGTTTTTGCTGATCATTAGGCGCAACTTGTTCAGTTGTTGACAAATCAAGATCCTACATGCGATGGCTGAAAGTAGGAATGCTAATGCAAAATCCTCAAATGGGAAGCCTTCAGGAGCTGTCAGTCCATATGCGATAGATTTGGATAACTTCACTAAGCGCTTGAACTTGTTATATTCACATTGGAAGGAACACCATAATGACCTATGGGGTGCTTCTGATGTTCTTGCCATAGCAACGCCTCCAGCTTCAGAGGATCTCCGGTATCTGAAGTCATCAGCACTGAATATTTGGTTGGTTGGATATGAGTTCCCAGAGACAATTATGGTCTTCCTGAAAAAGCAGATCCATTTCTTGTGTAGCCAGAAAAAGGCTTCTTTGCTTGAGGTTGTTAAGAAGTCTGCCAAAGAGGCTTTGGGTGTTGAAGTTGTGATACATGTGAAGACCAAAAGTGACGATGGAAGTGGTTTGATGGATATCATTTTTCATGCAGTCCATGCTCAGTCAAACTCCAATGGTCATGATACTCCTGTCATTGGACATATAGCTAGAGAAAGTCCTGAAGGGAAGCTTTTGGAAACATGGGATGAGAAACTAAAGAATGCTAATTGTGAGCTAAGTGATGTAACGAATGGGTTCTCTGACTTATTTGCTGTCAAAGACAGTATTGAGCTTACAAATGTAAGGAAAGCAGCTTTCTTGACTTCTTCAGTGATGAAGCAGTTTGTGGTGCCAAAGCTTGAAAAAGTCATTGATGAGGAGAAGAAGATCTCCCATTCTTCATTGATGGATGACACAGAGAAGGCAATATTGGAACCTGCAAGAATTAAGGTAAAGCTGAAGGCAGAGAATGTTGATATATGCTATCCTCCAATTTTTCAGAGTGGAGGAGAGTTTGATCTGAAACCGAGTGCTGCAAGCAATGATGAGAGCCTCTACTATGACTCTACTAGTGTGATCATATGTGCAATTGGTTCTAGATACAACAGCTACTGCTCAAACATTGCAAGAACTTTTCTGATTGATGCCAATCCGTTGCAGAGCAAGGCATATGAGGTCCTCCTTAAGGCCCATGAAGCAGCAATCAGTGAATTGAAGTCTGGGAACAAGATTAGTGCTGTGTATCAAGCAGCACTCTCTGTGGTTGAGAAGGATGCTCCTGAATTAATTGCAAACTTGACCAAAACTGCAGGAACTGGAATTGGCCTTGAGTTTCGTGAGTCAGGGCTAAGTCTTAATTCCAAGAATGATCGAACTCTGAGACAAGGAATGGTTTTCAATGTGTCTCTTGGCTTTCAGAACTTGCAGGCAGAGACCAAAAACCCAAAGACCCAGAAGTGTTCTGTCTTGCTGGCAGATACAGTGATTGTTGGTGAGAAGATTCCAGATGTGGTGACTTCAAAGAGTACTAAAGCCGTTAAAGATGTGGCATACTCATTCAATGAGGACGATCAGGAAGAAGATCAGCCAAAAGTCAGGCCTGAACTTAGAGGGAGTAAGACCATCTTGTCTAAGGCAACACTTAGGTCAGACAACCATGAAATGTCAAAGGAGGAGCTACGAAGGCAGCACCAGGCAGAACTTGCCCGCCAGAAGAATGAAGAGACTGCTAGGAGGCTTGCTGGTGGGGGTTCAAGTGCAACAGATAATCGTGGTGGTGCAAAGACAATTGGTGATTTGGTTGCGTATAAGAATGTCAATGATCTGCCCCCTCCTCGGGAGTTTATGATTCAGATTGACCAAAAGAATGAAGCCATAATATTACCAATTCATGGAAGTATGGTTCCTTTCCATGTCGCCACTGTGAAGAGCGTGTCTAGTCAGCAGGATGGTAACCGAACTTGCTACATACGAATAATATTTAATGTGCCTGGCACCCCTTTCAGCCCTCATGATGCAAATTCCCTTAAGTTTCAAGGGTCTATATATTTAAAAGAGGTTTCATTTCGTTCAAAGGATTCTAGACATATAAGTGAAGTGGTACAGCAGATTAAAACCCTACGTCGGCAGGTTACTTCTAGAGAATCTGAGAGAGCTGAGAGGGCGACCTTAGTTAGTCAGGAAAAGCTTCAGCTATCTTCTACCAAATTCAAGCCAATAAAATTGTTAGATCTATGGGTTCGTCCTCCTTTTGGTGGTCGTGGAAGAAAATTGACTGGCTCACTTGAAGCCCACGCTAATGGCTTTCGCTATTCAACTTCACGGCCTGATGAACGTGTTGATGTAATGTTTGGTAACATCAAGCATGCATTCTTTCAGCCAGCAGAGAAGGAAATGATTACTCTCGTGCACTTTCATTTGCATAATCACATAATGGTGGGGAACAAAAAGACCAAGGATGTGCAATTTTATATTGAGGTGATTGATGTGGTCCAGACAATTGGAGGGGGTAAAAGATCAGCCTATGACCCTGACGAGATTGAGGAGGAACAACGTGAGAGGGATCGGAAGAATAAAATTAACATGGACTTCCAGAACTTTGTGAACCGGGTGAATGATGTATGGGGCCAACCTCAATTTAAAGCACTTGACCTTGAGTTTGATCAGCCTTTAAGAGAGCTTGGGTTCCATGGGGTTCCCCATAAAGTTTCAGCATTCATAGTTCCGACATCGAGTTGCTTGGTTGAGCTGATAGAGACTCCTTGTGTGGTTATAACTCTGAGTGAGATTGAAATAGTTAACCTGGAGAGAGTTGGCCTTGGACAGAAGAATTTTGATATGACTGTTGTCTTCAAGGACTTCAAACGGGATGTCCTAAGGATAGACTCTATCCCCTCTACGTCACTAGATGGCATAAAGGAGTGGCTAAACACGACTGACCTCAAGTATTATGAGAGTAGATTAAATCTGAACTGGCGGCCTATACTGAAAACTATCACTGATGATCCAGAAAAATTCATAGAGGATGGTGGGTGGGAATTTTTAAACATGGAAGTTAGTGATTCAGATTCTGAAAACTCAGTGGACTCGGACCAAGGGTATGTGCCTTCAGATGTGCAATCTGACTCAGGTTCCGATGATGAAGATGATGACAGTGAGTCTTTGGTGGAGTCTGAGGATGATGAGGAAGAGGACTCTGAGGAAGATTCGGAGGAGGAAGAAGGAAAGACATGGGAAGAGTTGGAGAGAGAAGCTAGTTATGCTGACAGGGAGAAGGGGAATGATTCAGATAGTGAAGAGGAGAGAAAAAGAAGGAAGATCAAGGCACTTGGTAAGTCTCGAGAGCCAGCTCGACCACCCACTCGACCACCAGCTCGACCGCCAGCTCGACCCCTGGCTCGACCCCCGGCTCGACCCCCAGCTCGACCGCTAGTTCGACCGCCTGATAGAAGAAATGTGAGTGGCAGTCATCCCAAGAGGCCCAAACTAAGGTGACCAAAGGTGTCTATACCCCTATGCTTTATTAAACTAGCACCTGCAGCATCTACAGATAATAGTTGCACTAGCCAGAATAATCTCTTGCAGGGAAGCAGATGTTTTGGAATTTTCTCCTTTTTGTTTTTTTGGTGGTGTTATTTTATACGCATGTTGGACAAAATGGTTGAAATTATACTCTTTACTTGTAAAGTAGTTTTGAAACTCAGGGTCATAACCAATTGTTTACTTGTAAAATAGTGGAATTAGAAATCAGAGAGAAATGTTTTCATATCTTTTTTCTGCCTTTTGTTTTTAACTTGAATCTCCTACTTGAATGTCCCTCTAGAATCGTTTCCATTTCATCAATTAGAATGTGTAAAGCTGTTTTTGGATCTTCAAATTCCACATCCACTCTTTGGTTTCCTCCACTGTCACTGATGTCAATGGAGGGAATATTAACCACATATGGCCAAAATGGCGAGTGCTATTCAATTGATGGTGATGGGTATGTTGTGTGTAAACCTGCTCAATTTCATATCAGCATGTTATTGGTTGCCATTGTGTGGAGCTTTCTTCTGTTTTGAAAGTAGTTCGTTTATCTTATTTAGCTACGGTTTTATTGCATATCTCGATCCATGTATCATCCACCATGAAATTTTCTATTTCGCAATGCTATACAGGAAATAGCAAGGTGCATGTTTTCGGAGGTGGGTATGGCTTTATTTGTTCAAGGCTTTTTATCCTCAGTTTTCTATTTGTTTATATGGGATGATTAAAGTGTTACTTTCATTTATGGTTTACCATTTCCATGATTATGAATCGCTGTGTCTCTTAGCTTGGATAGTTAAATTATTTTTGCATTAAATTTTTATTGTATGATTTCCAAATCAATTCCTTACATCTTCTCTCTGCTGTTTAAACCATTGTGATGAGATGTATGCAGCAAAGAAAAGGGATGGTTGGGGTTTTCGGAAATTATAACTTCTTAACCCAGGCACTCGCCAAAAAAAGGTTGGAATACATGAAGACTCCTGACACACTTTCGAACCCAGATACCATCCAAGGTCTGCCACACAAGTCTAGGATATTGGTCAAGCTATCCATGGTGCGGAATTTTTGAAGCTAAACAACTACCGGATTATGGTCTGGTGTGGAGGACTGTAGTGGACTGACAGCATATGAAAGGACCATTGGTTGCCAGATCAAGCTACAAGCAGATTCTCTTTCGAGTTTCCATGCTTGATATGAAGATGCAAGTTCTTAAATGTTGGAATGAGAAGTGATAGATACTATATCCCAAGGCACAGCAACTAAGGCCACCAAGACTATTCTTCTCAGTTATGTCCTTCACCCTGATTCACTATTTAGTTAAGGACAGCAAGTTTTTCAGTGAGGAGTGCCTACCATCTATCCATCCTGCTCAAATATTAGAGAATTTTGAAACAAAGGGGAGCTAATGTGCCTCCAACCTGTGACTGATGTGTTCCTCAGCTACTGAATTACTGAGACTGAATCCTTTAGCTCCGAATCCAGAAGAGACCAGTGATGTTCAATTTCGAGGATTTCTCAACTTGAAAATTCCGAACCAAAGCATACAAAATAATACGTCTACAAAGGGTTCTTGCATGGTTAGAGCTGTATTTAGCTCAAGACACTCTGCCTGAATCTGTGAATTGATTATCCTCCAATGGTGCAGCTGTTATCCGTGAGTACACTGTAGAGATTAGACAAATAGTGGAGGATTGCAATATACATGGCCACTCGCTGGGAATTTTGAGTCTCGCTTTCCGCTTGCAGCCCCTGCACCACGAGTCAAGTTTGCCAATTAGCTCATGACTTCACGTTGATAGAAAAACATGTATGGTTGAAGAAATGAATATAGACAGTCTATAACAGTTTTGACATGTCTTTTATCTCTCGTGCAATCACATAAAGATTCATTACTATCATTTATTGTCGAGATTCGAAGTATCCCTTGGGCTTAAACTGAAACCATGAATGGTTACAAAATTATAAAAAACTCTCTCTCTAGTAATGACTTGCACCAAATGTAAGAATAGCCATAATTGATAATGCACTTCCTCCTTTAACAATAACAAGTAGAGGTGATTGCTTGTGTTCACGTACATACAAGTAAAGTTATTAAACTTAATTAGATTCTAGCAATGAATCATGAGTTAAGTGAGTTAATGCAACATCATTTCTAGATTGTAAAAAATAATAACTAAAATAACAATGTTTTGAAAAAATAAAGTCAAATCAAAATTTAAATAGAATAAGCAGGTTATGAGTTGAAACCCTATGTTATCCGATCACAAGTTAATTCTCACCGGATTTTATTTAAAAACTGACCTGAATTTGGAGTCAAGTCAATGAGCTTGCTTAGTCAACCTGAATTTGATGGAAGCAAAGTTATGAAGTTCTCCCACTTAGTTTCATTTATAACTCGGCCCAAGCTTGAAGGTCGGATTTAATAACACTAGATAAGTGAGGGTTGTGACTGCAAAATGTTTCTATTCCATGAGGCATAATGATTGGATATCAACAAATATGTATTGAACAACATTTCCATATCGTGCATTATGGTATTACAAGAACAAGAACACAAGGACAACACAGATGAAGATAATAATAACAAAGATTTTAATGACACAGCGCAATTGTGGTGACGCAACAGCTAAGGTTTGTTAGGGATTGGACTCATTCCCAGCAAAACTCCTACTTAATGACCAAAAGGCAATGGATTAAAATAAAAACAATCTTAGAAACTACCACTATCAATAGTTCTAACCCAAGTTAGAGGCCTGCATTCTAAGGCAGCTGCTGCAGCTTCCTGCTAGAAACATAAACAAGAAAAGGAACGTTGACGTTTCCTATCAAACCTATCGGAACTTGGGTCGCTTGGGCATTCTAGGAGCGGGTCTAGGAGGGGCTCGAGACTTCCCAAAAGCCTTTGCTTTCCTTCTGTTCCTCTCCTGCTCACTGTCTGAATCATCAGCCTTTTCCCTGTCTGCATTGCTTGCTTCCCTCTCCAGCTCCTCCCATGTCTTACCCTTTTCTTCCTCAGAGTCTTCCTCGGAATCATCCTCTTCATCGTCCTCAGACTCCACAAGTGATTCACTATCAGAGTCTTCCTCCTCCGTCTCAGAGTCAGGTTCTGCATCTGATGGTATGTAACCCTGGTCTGAATCCTCTGAGTTGTCAGAATCTGAATCGCTAGCTTCCAAATTCAAAAATTCCCACCCCCCGTCATCAATGAAGCTCTGTGGGTCATCAGTGATTGTCTTCAGTATCTGTCGCCAGTTAAGATTCAGCCTGCTCTCATAATACTTGATGTCTGTTGTGTCAAGCCATTCTTTGATGCCATCAAGTGCCGTTGATGGAATAGAGTCAATCCTGAGGACATCACGCTTGAAGTCCTTGAAGACAATGGTCATGTCAAAGTTTTTCTGTCCAAGCCCAACTCTCTCCAAATTGACAATCTCAATCTCACTAAGGGTGACAACAAGGAAAGGAGTCTCAACTAACTCAACCAGGCAGCTTGAAGTGGGGACGATGAAAGATGTAACCTTGTGGGGCACTCCATGGAAACCAAGCTCTCTCAGAGGCTGATCAAACTCAAGGTCAAGTCCACTAAATTGGGGCTGGGCCCAAAGGTCATTCACCCGATTTACAAAGCTCTGAAAATCCATATTGATCTTATTCTTCCTCTCTCTTTCCCGCTGCTCTTCTTCAATCTCATCTGGGTCATAGGCAGACCTTTTTCCACCTCCCAAAGTCTGCACCACATCCATCACCTCAACATAAAACTGCACATCCTTGGTCTTCTTGTTTCCCACCATAATGTGGTTGTGAAGATGGAAGTGCAGGAGAGTAATCATCTCCTTCTCTGCAGGCTGGAAAAATGCATGTTTGATGTTTGCAAACATAATATCCACACGCTCCTCGGCTCTGCTTGTAGAATATCGAAACCCATTAACATGGGCTTCAAGAGAACCAGGCAACTTTCTTCCACGGCCACCAAAAACAGGACGAATCCAAAGGTCAGTCAACCTTATTGGCTTGAATCTATTCCCTGCAAGCTGTAGTTTCTCCTGCATAACCAAGGTTGCCCTCTCAGCCCTCTCTGACTCCCTGGCCATAACATGCCGTCTAAGTGTCTTGATCAGCTGTACCACTTCACTTATATGCCTAGGATCCTTTGAACGAAAAGAAACCTCCTTCAGATAAATAGCTCCTTGGTGCTTCAATGAGTTGGAGTCATGTGGATTAAAAGCCGTCCCGGGAACATTAAAAATGATTCGAATGTAACAGGTCCGGTTGGTATCCTGCTGGCTGGAAACTGTCCTGATTGTGGAAACATGGAAAGGCACCATACTCCCATAAATAGGCAAAAGCACAGCCTCATTCTTCTGGTCTATCTGAATCATTAGATCTCTAGCAGGAGGAATATCATTGACATTCTTGTATGCCACCAAATCAGCTGAAGTCTTCGAAGCAGCACGACTGTCTCCATTAGCACTTCCTCCACCAGCAAGTCGCCGGGCAGTTTCTTCATTCTTCTGCCGGGCAAGTTCTGCTTGGTGCTGCCTCCGAAGCTCCTCCTTTGAGATCTCCCCGTTATCTGACCTCAATGTTGTCTTAGACATCAAGTTTTCCCCGCCATTCACCTCAGCTCTAGCTTTAGGTTTTTGTTCTTCTTCCTCACCTTCATTAAATGAGTAAGCCACATCCTTAACAGCTTTTGAGCTCTTGGAAGTCACCACATCTGGATTTTGATCACCTGCAATGTCCAGATCATTGGATAATAATGAAATAAACTTTTTTAAATAATTATAATTCCTGTTTGATGTAAATATGATAGTTCATAAGATAACATTAGGAAAAAGAAATTTAAATGAATAAAAGAGAAAAAACGCATTCCTCGTTGCCATAGAAATTGGGAAAAACAAAAGGGTGAAAATCAAGAAAAAGTTGCAGAGGATAATGAGATTACCGACAATAACGGTATCTGCAAGCAACAGTGAGAAATTCCGAATCTTGGGATTATCAGTCTGATTTTGCAAGTTCTGAAAACCAAGGGACACATTGAGAACCATTTTAGCTTTCACTGCTCGATCATTCTTGGCATTAAGATTCAGTCCTGACTCGCGAAACTCAAGACCCATGCCTGTCCCAGCTGATTTGCTCAGATTTGGAACCAATTCAGGAGCCTCCTTCTCAACCACTGACAGGGCAGCTTGATAAGCAGCACTGAGTTTGTTCCCGGGCTTCAGTGCTCCGATGGCAGCTTCATGTGCCTTGAGAAGAACAGCATAAGCCTTGCTCTGCAAAGGAGTGGCATCTATCATTAAAGTCCTGGCAACATTGGAGCAGTAACTGTTGTATCGAGATCCCACCGCAATTATAATTACACTGGCAGAATCATAATACAGGGGCTCCTCATTGCTTGCAGCACTAGGCCTGAGATCAAACTCCCCTCCACTCTGAAATATGGGAGGGTAGCATATATCAACATTATCTGCCTTCAACTTTGCCTTAGCTCTAGTGGGGTCTAAAATGGCCTTCTCTGCTTCATCCATCAAAGCAGAATGGGTGATATTTTTCTCCTCATCAATAACATTCTCAAGCTTCGGCACCACAATATTGTTCATTACACTAAAAGTCAAAAAAGCGGCTTTCTTCACATTAATCAGCTCATCAGCATCCTTAACAGCAAACAAATCAGACAACCCATTAGTTACATCAGCAAGCTCAAAACCTGCACCCTTCAATTTCTCAGACCAGGTTTCCAAAAGATTTCCTTCAGGAGCCTCTCTCACAATGTGTCCAACAACAGGTGCAACTTGTCCATCAGCACCTGACTGAGAACGAATAGCACGGAATATTGCTTCCATCAGACCAGTCCCATTGTCCGTCTTCGCCTTCACATGCATCACAACATCAACACCCACAACTTCCCTAGCAGGTTTTTTCACAACTTCAAGCAAAGAAGCCTTCTTCTGGCTACACAAGAAATGAATCTGCTTCTTCATAAAAACCATTACCGTCTCTGGAAACTCATACCCAAGCAACCAAATATTCAAAGCTGACGATTTCAGATACCGCAAGTCCTCAGAAGGCGGAGGTGTTGCTATAGCAACAACATCAGAAGACCCCCATAAATCAGCCTTGTTCTCATTCCAGTTCGAATAAAATGACTTGAGCCGTGTTTTAAACTTCTCCACATCAATAGCATATACATTTCTTGCTGCATTTGAAGGCTGCCCACTTCCATTCCTCTGATCAGCCATCTTTAACTGCAACAACTCTACAACCAAATATAACAAATAATCAACACAAATGGCAACAAGTCAAACATCAATCACAAACATATTCAACCAACTTTAAATTAGATTACAAAACCAATCCCAAATTAGGGTTTCACAAACTTATAAAAAAACCATTAAATTACAAGCCAAAAAACCAAATTTTCATCCTCAATAATCAACACCCAACAATCAACACATCCAAGAATCCCCGATTTCAACTTCGATTCTCTTCAAAACCCTAAATTCCTTCACCACCTACCATTTTCACACAATAACCACAAAATAACACTAGCCCACTTCCATTTCCACTCAAACAAACTAAAATCCAAATCCAAAACCACAACTTCCCCAACTTCAAAACCATATCAAATCCAATAAAAATCGAATTCAGATAGTAAAAAGATAATAAAAAAAAACTCACATTCGTTAAATACCTCGCAGCAGCAGTGCTTGAACCAAGCAATCTTCAATCAATAAAGAGAAAAAATCCGAGGCCAATTCGGCTTATAATTCATGTAACAAAAACCCTGTGAGAGAGAGATTAGGGTTAGGTTTTGAAACGAAACACAAAAACATAAAATGTGAAGATTAAATAACAGAGAAATCGATTAAATAAACCAAGAAGAAAACCTAAAAATTAGCTTAAAATGATTATGAAGAGAAAAGGAGAGGAGATGAAGAAATTACAGAAATTGATCGAAGAAATGGAGAAATTTGAGAAATTTTTCGAGAGCGCGAAGAGAGTATGAATTTTTATAGAGACGTCGAGCTTTCAAGGGGAAAATATATTGGGGGTTTTTGGCTTTGTTATTAAGGCTTGAGGGTTCAGAAAATTACATTGTATGCCATTTATATGGGGCACCGGAGTTACTTGAGTGCCCTTGATCTGAAGGTGGACATGGAGGGGGTGATTGGGGTAGTTTGGGGAGTGTGGTTTTTGAAAGCTGAATTAGAGGGAGGGGAGTGACGGTGTCGTTTTGGGGAAAGAAAAATAGCGGGAAATTGAAGAAGGGCGGGTCGGTGAGTGTTAATTGGGGCGGGAAGAGGTTGATTAGTTAATTTGAGTGATTGATTTTAATTGGGTTGTTAATATAGTTACGAGTAATTTTAGAAATTTGTTTACAATTACACTATTAAGTATGATTAGTTGTCATACTTCGAGATTGTATAAACTTTAGATCAAGTAAAGCAAGCTAATTAATTAGAGAAAAATCTTTAACCTTGCATTGATATAAAAAAATATAAAAAATAATGTTTTTAGGTATTTTTTTAATACATTTATGTAAAAAATAAAAAAAATAATTATAAAAAATATTATTTTAATATATTTTTAATTAAAAATATAATTTTAAAATATAGACCGCCTGTCGTGATTCCCTGAAAAAACAAATAAAAACATATTTAATTTACTTTTTAAACCTAGGCTATATTTCATTTTATTTTATTGTAGTGTGATTTTATATTCGATTGAATAACAAATAAAAATATATTTGATTAAAAATGGGAGATGAAGATAAAAATATAAAATAAATATTTTTAAAATAATTTTAAAATAAGTTTTTATTCTTTCAAAATATTTTATTTTATCTGTTTTTTTTTAATCTCCAGCAACAATTATAGATTTCTATCTATAAATATATTATGTAATAGGCTCATCATTCATAAAAGTTTATGAAATATGTGTGATATTTGATTTGAAACTTGGTTATTTATGATCTTTTAGTAGAGATTAACAAGAGTTATAATTGCTGGAAAATAATTAATAGAGATAATCACAACCTAATCCAAGATAGTTGTAACAAATCAAAACTCAGAACATCAGAAGCCAAGTTCTAACCGAGTTAAGATGTCGCCTTCAAGATTGTCTCTGTCGCATATAATTAAAGCCTCTTCTTAATTCCTTCTCCTTGTAGAATACTTCCTCTCTAGTTGTTGTTGTAATCTGCCTCTGGTTGCTGACTTGATGCTGTTCCAAATCCTCCTCCCACTCGAAGGACTCCTTCCACTAACCTTGTTGCTGGATTTTTTTTCTATGCTTTTTCTACTCATAACAACGTACTTTTCTCTTCATCAATGGCAAATCATCACTTTCCCTTGCCTCGTCCTCATCCTCCTTGCTTTATTGTAGGCATTTTTCGGCCTCCTACCTTGGTCCTCACCAGACTGACCCAACTTTTCGTGACCATACAAAGCATAATTGAAACTATGGAAACAATTTAAAGTATTGTGCGAAGAAAACAAATCCATGCCATTTATTTGATAATATCATCCAAAGAATAACATTGTTCCAAGGAAAAGACATAAATGGAACCAGCAAGGCTTCTAATCATTAAATTAAGAACAAATTGCCTCCCAATTTGTGCATGGGGGGAAGGTTAAAATGGACTCAGGGCCATTAATGGAAGGATTTAATTAGCCTCCATGTATGAAAGTTGATCATCCAATAATACTTTTACCATCGAGACAAAGAAAGTTGAAAAAGAAAACTCTCACTATCTTAGGGATTAGAAAGAAAAAGGAAATCTTTGATATCACACCACCTTGTAATAAAACTGTTCCAGTTCCTGCTAAACCTGTACGGATTAGGGAATTATTAGCCTTTATCTACAGAACAAATTAATCATTGGCAACTTTCATGAGATATATATATGCCAATGGTACTGCTCCTGGCTTGATCGAGTTAATAAAGAATGCCTTCCCCGAACAGGTGCTAGCTTGTTATCAGAGCTGACAGGGGGTTGACGCTTGCAGAAGCCGATGAAGAAGATGGATTGGTAGCTACTGATGATCATGAAATGGATGATCGATCGGTATGTTAATGTTATGCTTAAATGACTGGTGTCATGGCAGCCCACCAATGAATTAAAATGGGAATGTCTCTAACTGATGAGGAACGAAGGCCAGCTAGTTTTCAAGAAATTTGAAGACATAAAATTCCTGAGCAGAATAGACTTGAGATTTTCATATATTACTAGAAGTAGTGGTGATATCAAATAATTGGAAAGGATTGAATAAGGTGAATGTGATGGGAAAACTGTTTGCATGAATTCAAATAAATTAAATTAAATGACAGCGCTCCTCTGCTTTAGAGATGAATCGATGATTAACCAAACAGATTTAATTAATAAATTCTTCAAGAATATTTTTAAATAAATATTTTTATTATAGCCTGAAACCATGGAGTACAAAGATTTAGTTTAACCCATATATACATAATATTTATTCAAGTCTAGTTAAAAATTATTTTATATGGTTAAAAACTTAAATAAATTAGTTTAATTATGAATGCAATAATTTATGTAAAATTATTTTGAAAAAAAACATTTTTATATAATAAACAGTCATCTTCATTCATTTATAAATAAATTTAAACAATACATTAAAAAAAATTATTAGTTGAATAATACACGAGCCCAACACTTGTTAAGAAACTAGCTTCTCTTAATGCACTTAATATTTGAAATTTATTCACATTTAATTAGTATATTTGAGGCTAAATTAAAAATGCAGTCGACTCACTTTTAAAATTAAAATTTTATTAGAAATTATTCTTTAGTAAAAAATATTTAACATGATTAAAATAAAATAATAATTTGTGGGTGAATGGAAAATTAATATAAAAAAACACTTAGTTAATATTTTTTTATGCAATCCAAAACTCTTTACCCTACATTAAAAAAATACAAGATTTTCTTATAATATATAAAATGAAAAGTTAAAAAGGCTTGTAGGGCACTAAAGTTTTTAGTGCAGACGTAACCTAAATAAAACGAGTTTTGAGTTTGAGTTATATACGTTTCGTAAGTCTCAGGCTTGGATTTGAGTTTTTCGTAAATTATTTTTTTAATTTATAAAAATTTATTTTTTTCCGATTTGTTTTAAACTTGAGTTTGAGAATTTGTTGTAAAATAATTCTTTGAACCATAGTATTATTGTTTTTCAACAAATTTTATTTAGTCAACCGAAGAATCTT
Organism: Populus nigra; assembly: GCF_951802175.1. Classification (NCBI taxonomy): domain Eukaryota; kingdom Viridiplantae; phylum Streptophyta; class Magnoliopsida; order Malpighiales; family Salicaceae; genus Populus; species Populus nigra. The sequence continues at coordinate 23,455,814 of NC_084856.1, forward strand.
AACAATAATCGAAATTTTTTTATTTTCTAAGTAAAAACATTTAGTTTTTTCTAAAATAAATGCTGTCAAGTTTTTTACCTATTTATAGTAGGTAATTAAAGCAAAATAACATAAATTAATTATGATAATTATCAAAATTAATTTTTCATCAATTTTATTTCAAAAAATTAGTATAAAAAAGAGTTGAAGGGAGACGTTTTGCACACTAATTAATACCTCTTCTACCTTCATTCCAGCATTTTCTACTTTATTTTTCTTCGGTCACTCTAGAGCTTAGGTTTAGATTTTGTAAAGAGCTTTTAAATTTTTTTTTTAATTTATAGACCTAGATAAGAAGTGCAATTAATCAATATGGTGTTGTTGAAAATCCTAAAATACAAATTACATTCAATCATTTATACTAAATGACAAGTAATAAAACTTTAAAAACAAAGTATTAATTTCTGACAACAAACAATTGAAATCATATTTTAAACGCTTTAACAAATGTTGCTAAATAATTTAGGCAGTTTATATTTATGCAACTAATTAAGGTGGTGATATTGAAAATTCTAAGAGAAAGATTGCATTTAATTATTTATACCAAATAACAAATAGTAAAGCTTTAAAAAGAAAGAATTAATTATTGACAATAATTGGAATTATATTTAAAATACTTCAGCTAGTAAGTGTTACTAAACAATCTAGTTTAAATTCATGAAATTTTATTGTAGCATCGTTGTTAAGTTTTAAGGAGTTATTTTGACCCCATATTTATAGTATTTACATGCTTTACCTTATAGTTAAACTAAAAAAAAAAAAATTAATGTAACTTAATATTATTAAGATCACTAATAACACCTTTTGATAATAATAATAATAATAATAATAATATACCCTTTAAAAAATAATAATATACCCTTAAAATCGTCAACATACAATTACCAATTTGAGACATGATCAAGCAGTGAGCTTCGCATACAAGCAAAACGCTTTCGATAGCAAGACTACACAAAGTTAGTGCTAAAATGCAGTCATCAATGAGGCAACAGATTGAAACTAGACCTGTTTATGAAGATTTCGAACCAACAACATCATGCAGGATACGAGAGCCTGGAGTCAACTCTCTTATATCTTTGATTTATAATAGAGATTTAGCATATATACATTTTCCATCCATGTACTGAATAGATTCATCTGGTAAAAATCAAAATACATCGACAGTTTAGAGAAGGATATTGCAAATTTTGATGTAAATTAAAGGCTAGATATGACCCAAGATTATCTTGAATTCTGGATTGAATTGAACTTAGCCTCTAAACTATCAATTTAAATAATAGGTTGAACCGTGGTAGGAAACCGAGCTTTAAGTATACATGTACATGTCCCTTCTCAAAAAATAAACGTGGAGATGGAGAACAGCCTGTATTTAGCTTAGAAATGTTCTTAATTTCCTTCTTTTCGTGCTGATTTCCCGACAGGATTTAAAAAGGAACATCTGGATATTAAATGTATGTATTCACCGCTTATTTTAATAAGAATCACCGGACAACGCCAGTTCGAGCCCTGTAGTTGCTCATATGATGATCATTAGAGGTTTACATAGTCGTTAATTTTAGGACCCGTGGGATTAGTCGAGGTGCGCGTAAGCTAGTCCGGACATCCATGTAAAATAAAAAAAAAAAAAAAAAGAATCACCGGACAACGCTCCCTTGATCATGATCATGTATGGAGCCGTTTCCTCAAGGAGATTGTTCTTGCACCAAATTGTAAGCTTCATGAAATGAGAGCAAAGTTTGTTAACAATATCCTTCGTGTCGTCATACCTTATGATGTTGCAACAAAAACAAGGGACAAGCCCTTAACAGCAAAGCAAATCAGGGAGATTTTCACGAGGCACGTCAAGGATCTTGACAATAATGTTCTTGGCTGGAATGAGCTGAAGGCTGCCTTCTCTGAGTTGGGTGCTAGTTATCCTGACTTCAGAGCTGACAGGGCACTAGTGTTTGCGGATCCCAATGGAGTGTTGGGAATTCCGACGGTGATGTACTGATAGTTGCTCAACGGAGGGGAAGCACACTGACACAATATTTTACGTGGTTCGGCAAATCCGCCTACATCCACGGGAGAGAGTTTATATTATTTAGGGATAGAGAAAGGATACAATAAATACATGGAGGAGGATCACTCAACTCTCTCAACTCACACACTCAGCTGCATATGGCAGCAGGGCTGCTGCCCATGGCAGCAGCTCCTCTTTCTCTTCACTTCATGTTTTCCCTCACTCTCACAACTCTCACATTTTGCTCTCACATAATGCCTCTATTTATAGGCATTTCATGGTAGCTCTTCTTGCTTTGTTGTCAACCTTGGTGGCTGCCAAACTCCAGCTCTTTCAACAATGGTGGCTGCCAATAGTCAATGGTTGGTGCCAACCATTTGCTGCACATGCAATGGCAACCAAACCTAACAATCACCCCCTTTGCCATTCATGTGGGGCAATTGTCCTCTTGCTTCTTCAGCATAGGCTTGCATCTTGCAGCTCTTCCAAGCTTACCATTCCGAGAGCGTCTCCGGCCAAGTTTACAGGTACTCGCCAAACCTTTCATTCATCAGAGTCACCAAAGCACACCTTTTCTCACACAAAAGGATCACTACAACCAGATGGTCTCCCACATCACATCTGAAGAGTGTTAACGCTTGTCTCTGGAACACAACATTCCCCTTCGAGCGTATCAACCATGCTCGGTCCGAAATGATTCATCAAGCCTTACATCAAGGCTTACAACACCCCCTCAAACTGAAATTTCTATTTCCAAGTGCGACAGTCATTATCTGAGTATCTCAATATGATCACGAGCTCACCACTCTTCCAAGAGTCTACTCATCCAGGAGCTGCGCCTGCCCTCTGTTCCACCCTAGGAACCACGCTTTACTTCTCCTTGAGTCTCTTGCTCTTAGTCGTAAGAGTCCAGGTAGCTCTCCACCTTCACCTATGGGGGCAGCCCATTAAAGGTTGATCCATATATGTCTTCATACTTTGAGTATTACAATGCCATTATCGAGCTCACCACCTTGACAAGAGTCAACTCGTTCCCGGAACCTGCGCATGCCCTCTGCTCCTCCATAGCAGCCGCGTCTTAATGCTTCACAAGTCACACACTTATTGTCCAAGGCAAATGTCTTCTAGCTCATTGATCTTTAGCATGGGGGCAATATCCATGAAAGTCAATTCTGCATTTGTCTCCATACTCATCATAGCCACTTCATTGGCTATACACCTGTCCACTAATATCTAGCCATCACATTGGCTCTGGGGCGTTCTGAACTGGGCTCATATTATAACCCACACACCTTCTCTAAAATGTCTTCGCTCGTTGTCATGGGGCGATCTGATCCGGGCTCCTATCATGGCCCTCACATTTTTTGTAAGGTGTCTTCGCCCGTTGTCATGGGGCGGTCGCATCCTCCTTCAGCTGAGATGCTTCAAAGTGGCTCCAGAATTCTCTACCACCATGTGCACTATGGGAGAGATAGCTGTCACTAATCACATAGAAAGAGAAACTTGCGGTATACTCCTCGCAATCCTCCACCTCGATTTCTATGTTTGGAGCTTCTATGCCTTTCTGCTTGACAGCTCTACCTACACCAACTCTCTTTGGTGTCTTCGCCTTTCGTCATAGGCGGTCGTCTTTTATCACAGGCGTTTGCACCCCCTCAATTAGGTGCATCTGCAACAGCTCTCTTTCCATCCTTGCATGCATTGGAAAGGTCTTCGCCTGTTGTCTTCATCAAGAGCATAAGAGACTTCCTATTGTACAAACGTTAACAGTCTCTGCTCTGAGCTTCATCTGGGAACACTTCTTCTCCTTGCACCTGTTGTCTCATTACACTACCTCGTTGGATCCTACGGGTACTCCTGTATAATCTCCGTGTGCCCTCGTGCAATTTATGTTCTCCAGATTTTCCCTTATTCCTTGCTTATGTTTGACAGCAGCTCATCCTGTCACAACACCTGTTCAAGTCAAAATAGGGTGCCAATCTTTATCCCCTTGCTGTATTTCTCTTCCATTATCAGGGTCTTTATCAATTCTCCCCTCGAGAAATCACAGTCACTGAATCTAACTGCTTTGGAGAAATCACCACTCTATCAGATCCTTGATCATACGGAACCCAACTGTTCCTTTGTGCCGTCATCCTGCTAGTCTTCAACCGTTTCATTACAAACTGCTATATATACGAAAATAGTACCGTATGGATAATCCTTCCACTAAGCAAGTTCCCAGGAAAGATTGGAGGGGTCACACTGGTCCCGCTTAAAACCCAATCTCCTAGACAGAACTTCTCAGGCCATATCTATCAATCGTACTGTCTTTCTGTATATACAACCATTTGCTAGCTTTGTCCCGGCTTTCCTTTACAAGTGATCTGGAATATACTGGTTTAATACATGATTTCTCAACATCTGGCGAGACTACCAGTTCTTAGATTCGTCAAGATTGGTCTTCATCAATTTCCACTCTTCACCTCAAATTATCCACATGATCGGGTGTCCAGAGTGTCCCAATTTTGCCTTCCCTCAAGGCAATTAAAATTCTCCCCACTTAGCAGTTTAGCATATGTAATTGGGTAAACATGTGCACCTCCTTCTTCTTCTCTTCAACGACCACCATGATGACCTTCAGATGCCTCCTGATCGGGCAATCTATCTTTAATAATTCACCACCACCACTTTCGATCTCAAATCTCAACGATCGAATCGTACCATTGCATCCGGAACGATCAAATTAGCTGGAAACAAGTTTGAAATCGTCCAAATCGCATTTCAGACGGCTAAGATTTGATCAAAACAATTCTGGCCTGATCAACGGCTCAGATTCAATCTCAGATCCGATTGCACATAGGATCAGCTACACTGGATCCTGTCCCTCGGCTCGCGGCTCGGCTCGGCTCCAATTCGGCTCGGCTCGGCTCGCATCTGGTGACGTGGCAGTGGGTCCCCCTTGCTGACGTATCTGATGACTGGTTGCTGATGTGGCATGCTGACTGGACGCTGACGTGTCTGCTGACATGCATGCTGACTGTGTGTACTGGCGTCATGATGACGTCATCTTTATCCGGGTCTGGCACGTGGGTCGGGTCGTCTGGTATTCGGGTTGGGTCGGCTCATCCGGGTGAAGAAGACGCGTGTGACGCGTGGCGCGCGTCTGTGCGCGTGGGCAATGTCCTCGCCGGCGCGTGCGGTGGATTCCGACGTCCGATTTCGACACGGTTTTCAACAGTGGCTTCGTCTCTTCCTCCTCTACACAGTGGTATGGTCAAAACACAATTTTGACAACTTTCATTTTTGAGCAAAAATCAAACACCCCTTTAAACCATGTGCTCTGATACCAATAGTTGGGAATTCCGACCGGTGATGTTCTGATAGTTGCTCATCGGAGGCTTAAGCACACTGACACAATATTTTACGTGGTTCGGCAAATCCGCCTACATCCACGGGAGAGAGTTTATATTATTTAGGGATAGAGAAAGGATACAATAAATACATGGAGGAGGATCACTCAACTCTCTCAACTCACACACTCAGCTGCATATGGCAGCAGCTCCTCTTTCTCTTCACTTCATGTTTTCCCTCACTCTCACAACTCTCACATTTTGCTCTCACATAATGCCTCTATTTATAGGCATTTCATGGTAGCTCTTCTTGCTTTGTTGTCAACCTTGGTGGCTGCCAAACTCCAGCTCTTTCAACAATGGTGGCTGCCAATAGTCAATGGTTGGTGCCAACCATTTGCTGCACATGCAATGGCAACCAAACCTAACATGGAGATGGATTGATTGCTAGTGATTATGAGATGGATGAACTAGTGTGTTATGCTTGGCTGGTATTTTGGCAGCCTGATCATAAATCTGACGAGGAAATGGGAATGTTTTTGAGTGATGAGCAATTAAGGGTGGTTTTCAAGGAATTTGAAGATAAAATTGTCCTTAGCAAGAAAAACTTGAAGAAAGCCTTCAATCATCTTGGTCTTTTCTTTCCTGAACATGCAGACAAGGTTCTTGACCAGTCTGACAAAGATGGGTTTTTTGAGTTAAAGCAGCTTGATGATCTTGCTAAATTTGCTGTCCAATATGGGTTACTGTTAAGTAAAAAAAAAAGAGATGAAAATGGATTCTTTCTTTTCTTTTCTTTTATTATAGGGTGTATTGATGATGATGATGTATCATGTTATTAAACATGGAGAAATTTTGTTGTCATATAGAGCTGAGAAAGTAAAATTAACGGTCAAGGACTCAATTGATGAATTTTGACCCTAAGTTTGTGCTGCAATTTCAAAAACAAAAGAAGTGGGGAAAAAATTAAAATTGGTTAGAGTCATCCAACTTGATGAAACTCTGTCAAGCTCCCATACATCAAGTTATGTGTTGCTCAGATTAATTTGAGTTAATTAAATTAATGTTGTTTTAATTATTATTTTTTAAAAAATTATAAGATCATGAATTAATCTGTTAATCTCACTAGATTAATTTTTTTTTATTAAACTCAATCTAGACCAGATTATTGATCAATCCATGAAGATAAGCTGAGTTTAATCAAACACAAAGTTCATACGATGTTGAAGAGATTGAAAAGTGTTTTGATTAAACGACTTCAAATAATGCAAATTGGGGAGTAAAGGAGAGGACGATGAAGCACTGCCCAGTTGCCATATTCAAATTGCTTCTTCTGTTTATTTTTCATATTAACATAATTAAAAAATATTAAATAAATATTTATTTAAAAAAATAAATACATTTAAAAAAATACTCAAATGTAGTTGAAAATTCACTCCCAAAGAGCCGGGTCAACTCCTCTGTTTCCTTTACTCTTATGCCAATCCCGTTCTGATAAATCCATCATTTCACATCTTCCAATAAACAAAACCTATACCAATATTTGACCAAATCAAGAGAGTCAATATTTAAATCCTTCAAATCTAGTTACTCAAGACACTTGAAAGAATAATTTCACGTATAAATCCACTTTCATACATAAAAAAATAATTGATTTTTTTTAAATTTTAAATAGGATATTTATATTCAAACAAATGCATTCACATAAAAAACAATTCTCTAACTTCTTCTTGGAGTCAAATCACGAAACAATCTTGATTTAATTTGGTGGAGGCATGCAAGCTTGACCAAGCAATTATGTATCTAATAACTTCATGAAACAAAGTTAAAGTCCAATTGACAATATTTTTGTCCTTATGATTTAGGAGGAGGATTGCTACTTCATGAAAAAATATTTTTTTTATTTTTTATTCAGCATATTAAAAAAAAACAAAAAAAAACACTTAGATAAAACATTAATTTAATATTTTTATTTAAAAAACATAAAAAAAAAATCTTTTAAGATTTAACTTTGAAACAAACAACAACCAGATATTCTCATTTACGAATACAAGTACCTGTGGGCACAAAAACACATGATGATGGTGATTGAGTTGTTAGCTGATCAACAACTTTGACTAACCATTTTAGCTTTCCCCTCCTCGTGCAAATCGCCTACCACCACGCCCCACATTATTAGACACCAACTAACCAGCTAAACCACCCCTCTCTCTTACAAGACACAACCTTGCTGAGTTGCTGTTGTCTGGTGAGTTCTAATCTTCTCTTTTAAGCAAAACAAGACCATTCATTTCATTAATTTTTTCAAAATTCTGTTTCTTTGGTAATATAAAGGCAGAGGTTGTAATAACATAGTTGCAAATTGTACACTGTTTCATTGTTTTGTAGATCATCTTTGATTTGAATTGTTGAAATGGCTAGAAAGAAGATAAGAGAGTATGATTCTAAGAGACTTTTGAAAGAGCACTTGAAACGTCTCTCTGGTATTGATCTTCAGATCTGCTCTGCTCAGGTTGATATCTCCCCATCCTCTCAATCTCCCCTCGCGTGTGTGATTTGATCCCCTTTTTTTTTATTTGACCATATGATTGTTATGGTCATTTGGTATTTTATGCTCTTATTAAGTTGAGATTTGATTACTTTGGATTGGAAATTGAATCTTATTTGATTAAATTTTTCAACCTTAGCTTAATTTTAGTGGAATTGAAACTGGGTTTCTGATATGCACTCAATCTTCAACTGGGTTTTCTGAAAGTTCAAGTTTGGAGCTAGTGATTAGCTGTATCATATTTTGGTAAAGTTGGTGATTAGCTTGGTTTTGATGAAATTCTAGCTGGGTTTTGGCTATAATTGCAGCCCTCTTGTTTTTACCGGGTCTGTTAAAAATTCAAGCTTGGTAATGGGAGTGGCGTTATTTTGGATTTGATGTTACAAGTAATAAGATAATCTGTTGTTGTGTCTAGGTGACAGAAGGTACAGATTTCACGGAGTTAACAAATAAAGAGCCATGGCTTTCATCTACAAAATTGGTTGTGAAGCCTGACATGCTATTTGGGAAGCGTGGGAAGAGTGGTTTGGTAGCTTTGAATTTAGATCTAGCTCAAGTTGCTGAATTTGTGAAAGCACGCCTTGGTGCTGAGGTGATTTTTTGGATTGAATTGCATGAAAGTTCGTTCTTTTGTATGTCTGGTTAAATTTTAGATTGATGTGCAAATTGGATCTGCTTTTTTAGGTTGAGATGGGTGGCTGTAAGGCACCAATAACTACCTTCATTGTTGAACCATTTGTTCCACATGACCAAGAGTTTTACATCTCAATTGTCTCTGAAAGACTCGGCAGCACTATTAGCTTCTCAGAATGTGGAGGTATTGAAATTGAGGAGAACTGGGATAAGGTATGTTTACATTGCTAATCTTGATAGGTGCTTCTTCATCTCTTCTCATATTATGACCGTTTAATCTCATAACCGTTGGAATTTAAATTACCGACATGGTTTTGGTTTTTGGACTTCTGCAGGTTAAAACCATATTCCTCCCAACTGAAAAACCAATGACACTGGAAGCATGTGCTCCATTGATTGCTACACTTCCTTTGGAGGTGATTTTCTTTATATTCATTATCTTTGATTTAATAAATTCTGGTGATGAGCAATCTAGTATGTTTCACTGATCAAAATAATTAAACAGGTTAAAAGTCTGATTCTTGTTAATAAAAAGTGGTTCCTTGGTTTGTCAATTGATGGGACATGCTCAGTTCCCTTAGATTTTAGTTTCTCTTTGATTTATTCTGAAAATCTCAGAGTTGAAAGTTTTGGGTATCGTGCATTCTGAATTGCTTAATACATACTTGAAATTTGCTGATACAACTTCAATACCATCTCAGATTCGAGGAAAAATTGGTGATTTCATCATCGGTGTCTTTTCTGTATTTCAAGGTGAGCATGCTCTCGCCACATTCATTTAACGCAGGAAATTACTTGACTTGTGAACAAGATTCTAATCACATGCACTTGAATCTTTTTTAATTTTCATGTTGTATGAAATAATAGAGTGGAAAGGAAGTAAATTTTTCTTGAGAATCTTGAAAGGATTGAGAATGGTCTGATATTTCCTTTTATATGACCTCTTTGCGAATTTCTTACACCAAATATTATATATGCTAGTAATGAATTCACTTCTGATTGCTTTTCCTGTTCTCCATAGATCTGGACTTCAGTTTTCTAGAAATGAATCCATTTACATTGGTGAATGGGGAACCATATCCATTGGATATGAGAGGAGAATTGGACGACACTGCTGCTTTCAAGAACTTCAAGAAGTATGTATATATTCATATCCTCTTTTGAGGAAACCTTCAGTTGACATGAGATTGTTGTTTAGGTATGTTACTAACATATTTTGTCTCTCATCCAATATGTTTTGGTGCATTCAGATGGGGTAATGTAGAGTTTCCTCTGCCTTTTGGAAGAGTTCTGAGTTCTACCGAAAGCTTCATTCATTCTTTGGATGAAAAGGTAATTACATGAATGCATGTTTTGACATTCTTTTACTTGCCTATACTTTCATGCATGGAACTGTCATTATCTTTTTGTCCGTTATTCAGATGCATTAACAATATTCTTGTGTTTACAGACAAGTTCATCTTTGAAATTCACTGTTTTGAACCCAAAGGGACGTATCTGGACAATGGTTGCTGGAGGTGGTGCCAGTGTTATATATGCTGATACTGTAGGTGCTTTTATAGCCATATGCTATAGTCTACCTGCCCTTTATTGGTTGGTGCAAGGTCTATACTTCCTGATTTTACTGGTAGACTAATTCTTTTCCCGTTAACAAGGTTGGAGATTTGGGTTATGCATCAGAGCTTGGCAACTATGCAGAGTATAGTGGAGCTCCAAATGAGGACGAGGTCTTGCAATATGCAAGAGTTGTCATTGATGTAAGAGACAATAAATTTAAGCCTTTTCTTTTTCAGCATCTTTTCTCACAATTATGTCGTTACTCATGTTCTGTAACAACATTCCTTGATCATTGTAGTGTGCCACTTCTGACCCTGATGGTCGCAAAAGAGCCCTTCTTATTGGAGGAGGCATCGCTAACTTCACTGATGTTGCTGCTACTTTCAATGGTATTATACGAGCACTGAGAGAGAAGGTATGTCTAGTTGAATCTAGTCCAATTGCTGTAAGTAGTGACTGGTTTAAGTTGCCTTTTTCTACATGTAACTCTTCCTCATCACCTACTTACAGGAATCCAAGTTAAAGGCTGCAAGAATGCACATCTATGTCCGAAGAGGTGGTCCAAACTATCAGACTGGTTTGGCCAAGATGCGTGCTCTAGGAGAGGAACTGGGAGTACCTCTTGAGGTATGAAATGACATTCTTCTTTTTGTAGTTCTCATTGAGTTTGTTGGCCATTGGTTTATGAAATTAAATAAAGCTGTAAGCTCTGAAATGCATGCTGTTAATAGGAGAAAAGTAACCCTGTCTTCAATATTGATCTGTAAGATTGTGACCTTTTTCCCATTTGAAGTATGGAATCCTTGTTTACGAGGAGTGCACAGATCTAATACAGGTTTCTTAAGTTTTGCTGGTGTTTTTTTAATTATAAAGTTCAAGTTGTCCTTTACCTTAACAAACATGACTGGATTTGAATGAACCACAAGATCTTCTATGCTCTTAGAAAGTTTTCTTTAGTTTCCATTTCTCCACTCCTGAAGATTCGGATCTTGGAGCTTCTTTATATTTGTCTTATTCGTAGCTAAGCTGTGACAATTTTTTCTTTCGTTTTCAGGTTTTTGGGCCAGAGGCCACAATGACAGGCATCTGCAAGCAAGCCATTGATTGCATCATGTCTACGGCATAGTCTACCAATTCATTTTCTCCTTTGTCAGTGTGAGTGAAGAAAATGTATTGTGGCAAGTTGTGTTGAGAAAATAATTTAGCGTAGAAGGCGTAAGCTGGATTGAATTGCTGTATACTTGGCATCAAATTCTCGCTTATGATAAACAATCTTGGATCAATGTTTTGAAATATGCATGACACGGTTTCGACTCTGTATATTGGCAACTTATCAATTTATTGTTTGAGTAATCAAATCACTTTTGCTATTTTCCTATGAAATTCCCAGTCCATGTCTTCTTCATGCTATCGAAATCTTCTATTGATTGAATTTGTACTCAATTCTTCTCTGATAAAATGCTGCATCATAGCATCGCTTAAAATTCGAAACCCAATGGCTCATGAATCCTATGGACTTATGTATAACCTTTCCAGTTTGTTTTAGACTAGAAAGTGGTTAGATGTTAGCTGACAGAGACGGTTATTTTGATGTTTGATGTGTTAGTATTGAAAATAATTTAAAAAAATAAAAAATATATATTATTTTAATATATTTTTAAATAAAAAATATTTTAAATCTCAGCTGTTACATGAAAATCCATGAGAAGTTGTGACCTGGAGTACCAATCCATCAGAGAGAGAGCAGAAAACGTATTGCCTTGCCACTTGTCCCCCCTCTTTGATTTCTAGCAACGAATGCCATCAGCACCATTTTTGACCGCCCAGTTTGGTCTCCGACTCTCCTGTCCCAACTACAAAATTACTTCCTCTTCCTTCCCCTCCCTCTCAAACTGGGTGGCAGCTGGCAAATTATCATGGCAAGGGCGTTTAATGTAGTGCAGCTTGTTCCCTATCGGCTTTCCGCAGAGAGAGAGCTAGCCCGACCTAATAAATGCATTAACTTTGCAGTTCTTGTAAGAAATTTCAAGTTGATGTGGAGGGTGCTGACTGCTGACCATGCAGAGCTGCCTGCCTCCAGTATGCTATTTTAAAAATACTATTTTTTTTTTGTTAATAATAAAAATAATTTTTTAAAAAAATAATTTTTTAATATATTTATAAAAAAATAATTTAAAAATCAATTATTAATATATTTCCGAACACCACTTTAGTCGTGATGCAGGATTTTATTAGTAGTAAACGTGAACCTGTGAGGACCGAGGAGTAGGACATGAAAATGGAAAGTTACATTAATATATAAAACAGATGTCTTGCATTTGAAGGGTCCTTATAGCTTCTTAGTTTTTGTTAGGTAAGGCCCTCGTAAAGACACAGACTAATGCTTTAACTTCTGTCTCAAAACATTCACAGTTCACAACTTTGTAGGACAGCTCCACCAGTTTGAGAAATGGAAGAATCTCCATTTGAACTCGCACTCGAAGGACCACCTTGCCCTTAAGTGTAGGCTGTTCTAACTTTACCCCTGTATGCATTAAGACTTTATACTAGGTTTAGCATGCATCGTTGAGTTACAGTAGAAAGCTCCCATTAGCAGCAGTGTTGACAGGTAATTAATTAGTACATAAGGATTATGAACTATAATTTTTGAGAATTAGAAATAGAGAACAAGCTTCAATAGTTTTAGATCAAGTAAAGGTTATTGAAGTACTTTTACATAATATGAGCTGGTGAATGGTTTATGGAGTAAATTTTTTGACAGTGATGGACCCAAGACATAAATTTTTAGCTACATCATTAGTGACTATCCCATCTAACTCTTTTCCATGCCTACTGCTGTTTGTAAAAGAGTTGGTTATACACTTGTTTAAACTTGAAACCTCGGGTACTATAAGATGGGTGGGGGAGGCTGGGGTTCTTTACACCGCAAGTGAGAAAGACTAGAGAAAAGTAGAGAGTGTGTTAATGCCAGGTGTTGAGAGAAGTGCTAAGATGGAGAGAACTCAAAAGATGCTACTGATCCTTACCATTTTCGTACTGGTTCTTGCCTCCAATGTTGAAGCAGGAAGGAAGCTCAAGGACAAGGAGAAAGCTGACCAACCTCAGAACTATCTAGGAGGCTTTGGTACCAGTGGTGGCTTTATCCCAAGTCCTAATGGTCCTGTCTTTCAGCTTGGGCCAACAGGGTATTGCTCTTACCCTGGGGTTGGTTGTGTCAGGATCCCTGGTACTGGTTCCATTGGCTCACCACCATGAGCAAGAGTCTTGACTGCACTTACTAGTCAGGATCTCTAGCTAGTTAGTCTAGTGGCGGTCTGGTTTGAGGCTCTTGATTTAGGGGTCTGGACTCGTTTTAGCCGTGGAAGTTTCAATAAGCTTGTTTCAGTTTGTTGTCCTTTGTTTATGCTTGGTCTTGTGTGCTTGTGTTGAAGCTTATGCCTCTTCTTGTGTTAGTGTCTATGTTTCAGGTCTGTCATTAATTATCTAGTTGATCTATGAAGAACTTGGCTTTCAAACCTTAACCAGTACTATGTACATTACAAGCCCTATCAATAGATGATCTATGTTTAAGTTACTACTTGTTCTACATATTCTCTGCAATGTTGTGTTCTATCTTTGAGACATCCCCTCTCTCTCTCTCCCTTCTCTTTCCCCCCACCTCACAGATCTTGATCAGCAAGAAAAGAGAAACTTCTTACAACAACGTGTCTTTCTTGTATAGAGATAGGATGAAAATCATGCAATCGTTGACCATACAGAATATTTGCTGCAAGAATCTAACATTGTACCTTTTCCTAGTTTCTACATCTTTTTAAGACATTGAAGGATCCTAACAGTCTCCCACCAACCAGAACCTCTCTGTTCTATGTTATGGTACTCAAAAGTATGTTATCACACATCACTCCTCTCCCATTGTTATCTTCAATGCAAAAGATGCATTGAATATTAGTATGCTTAGATTAGTCCAAATATATCCTTAATTTGGCCATAAAGATTTCATATATATAAATGGAAGATTAATTATATTGTGTACAAAAACATAAGAATAACCGTTTAATTTATTCACATATATATTAATTGAAAATCTTTCTTCCTTTCATTGCCCTTGAAAATCTTTGAGCTTTGAATATACTTAAACTTTGTTCGACAGATTAATATGATGGGATTCATGATGGATTTTAATTTGATTTGTTTTTTATATTGATTTATTTATATTTAAATAATATAATAAGTTAACCTATAATTTGGTCAATCCATTCAAATTTGATCAGGTCAAAATCAAGATTAAAAAAAAATTAAAACTACTATATTTGTATAAAAATAATAAATTTAGATTGATTTGATAAACATAAACTACTTAACAACTCTATAACTCAAATCTTAATCCGAATCAAATCTTAAATTAGATTTGATAATTATGCTAAGAGTTTGTTTAGGTGTATTAAAATTATTTTTTAAAATATTTTTTATTTAAAAATATATTAACATAATATTTTTTTAAAAAATTATTTTTAATATAGAATATCAAAACAAATCATAAATATAAAAAAAATTAAAAAGAAAAAATTTTTAAAAAGAAAAATTTTACTGCAATGCCAAAAGAGACTTAAAAAGTTACATGTGAAGATCACTATGCTTTAACCTTTCATACATGCTGTGGATGAAACTAATGGATGAGAGATAATTGGTGGAAACACTCCTCTTGGACTTTTGTTCAACTAAAATTTAAAAACATGGTCGTCCATATTTGGTAATTAATCTTAATCATATCCATACAAGTAAATCTTCCAACATGTTTTGTCAAAACTCAGTCTCAAACATCATTAATCAAATTTATTAAATCCAAATCCTTGAGTCAAGTAATCACATCACACCATCGACCTGTCGTCCTTACGTAAGTACCCATAAACATTTGCTGCCCTTGTCTGTCTGTTTCTCTTGCAACTCTCGATCAATTTCTGTTTGGTTCCTGAGAAAACACCCAAAAAAATGGAGCATAATTTTCTCTACTTTCTTTACAAAAAGCTTTACTGCATCCAAGGCGAAAAGCTCTCACCTTTCCATGATCATTGATAACAACATCAAAATAGTAAAAAAACCATTTTGATTTATTCACAATTTTCCATCAAGTTCTCACTTAACTGATCAAAAAATAGATGATACCTATGCTGTTTGTGCTGATACCCTTGAATGGGTTGCTTAAGGACCATGTCTCCATAAAGAAGTCTGCTCTACTTGCATAATTCATCTTCGTTTCATCTGCAATGATTTCCATTGCTGCATTTGCAAATCAGAATCCAACACCATCTTTGTCACTAAGGTTGATTATTACATCAACTGTCTTTTGATTTATGGGTTTTGATTATATTTTGAAAAGTTTTGGTCTTTTTGTTATTTATGATGGTTTTAATTTCTGGGTATTGACTTTTATACTGTAAAGTTTTGGTCTTTTTAGTTTTTGGCTGTTGGTTTTTGTAGGCATTAGGGGATTATACAAGGATGATAAGTGACTTCAAGGGTTTAGGTGGAGTTAATGGAAAAGAGGGTAAAGTAGGGGAGTGTTGATATCATGAAAGGACAGGTTTATTTTGATGATTTTGATCATTGTAAGATAATTACAGCTATGTGTAGGTTATCATGCAATGTTTGCAACAAGAAGGATGGAGGGTCAAAGGAGTTTAATAGCGTTGAGCAATTGAAGGGGCATTTGCTTCATAGGCATAGGCTGTTTATGTGTGGTCTGTGTTTGGAAGGTAGGAAGGTGAGTGTTGATTCATTGTTAACCTTTGCTTCTTAGCTTGGTATTTAAAGAAATGAGCATCAATGGAGTGTTAGAATATGAGATCGAGAAATGGTATTGAAATGAGCTTAATGAGATTATTATGTAGAATGTGTGGTAGGATTTGATCGTTCTTACATTGTCTTTGCTTTAGCAGGCACACTTGTGTTCTCTGACTTAATTAAGTTTTGAACTAGATATTTACAAGTGAGCAGAAGTTATATAATAGAGCACAATTGACTCAACATGTGAGGACGGGGGACTCGGTGGTTGATGGTAGTGAAAGTGAAAGAGGTGGATTTACAGGACATCCTATTTGTGAGTTCTGTGAGAATCCTTTTTATGGAGATAATGAACTTTACTTGCATATGTCCACTGAGCATTTTACTTGCCACATATGCCCAAGGTAACCCATGTATTTTTCCCTTAAAAAGGCTTTCATGTTTTTAGTGTTTTGTTTTATCAAATGTAAACTCTCATATGTCCATTTTGTTTTTTGTTCAATGCAGGCAACATCCTGAACAATATGAATACTTCAACAGTTATGATAACTTGGAGGTTGATTATATTTTGTTTTCATACGTCTTACTCACTTGTTTTTCATTGTATGTCGTGATTGCTTTGTTTTTTAATTAACATACCAAACTTTATATCTCATATCCATTTTTGTCAAGAACATATCTTATGCGAAGATGAGGCTTGCCTTGCAAAACAGTTTATTGTTTTTGCAATTGAATCCGAATTGAAGGTGATATCTATTAGTCTTAATGATGCATCTTTTCCTTTTGGCTATCAATATTTAGAATTTGTTTTTTATGTTTTCTGGAGGTATTACGTGACTAAGAAGACTTGTGTATTTCTGATATCGGTAGAGGCATAATGCCATGGAACATGGAGGGTGCTTGTCTTGTTCTAAGCGTAATGCTGTACTTCAGGTGTGTTTTGATTTTTTTAATTGTTGGACGTTACCAATGTCATTGGCATTTTCTGCTTTCTTCATTTTATGCTAAATTTTACCACACCTGAGCACTCTGTAGCCATTCATGCTTATTAATTATCATTCTTTATAATGTGGATAATAACATGCCTCTGTTATTTTCTACATCCAAATACCTACGAGTTTCCGATTTCAGCAAATTAATGAACATTATCGGCATGGTAGAAGTTATGGTAGTCGTTTGAATTCATCAAGCTATCAAATGAACTTGGCCATTGTAGATAGCCATCTGACAGCCAATACTGAAAGGCCTTGTGATATTTCATCAAATGCCCAAACAGTTTCTACTCACAGAGAGGAGCGTGAAATTGATATAATTGTTAACCCTTTCAAGTCATTAGCCACCACAGATTCTGAGCAACCTTCAAGATATAATCATATTTTAGGACAGAACTCTAGGAGTGTACCAATGGAAGAAACCTCTTTTCCTCCACTTCCGATGGCTCAAAGCAGTAGCCAACAGAGATCCAGAAATGGTCTGGGTGGGTTGAGTGGGAATACAATGGCTACTCGCCTTCATTTTCGAAATATGGTAAAAGTCCTTAATTCGGGCTTTGCCAGCAGCAAACAGTCATCCTATCTCATCAGCTAGTTTTTCTTACCACTCAAGGCCCGTTTCAGATTCTGGGGTTTTATCTCCATCCAGTTCTCTGAGTTCATCCCAGAGTAAGCCGGCAACAATTAAGAAATCTGATCTATCTACTTACACGAGCTTTGCTCAGGCTGGGCCATCAAGGACTAATGGACTTATCTCTTCAGATTTTGCAAGTTCATCTAGGACTTCAAATAGTAACAGCAAAGTCAGCCAAGCTACTGTGGCTCCAAATCCTGTAGACAGAACCTCTCACAAATCTCTTTCTAGAGCTTCTTCTCTATCTACCGCTCAAGTGGATAATATGTCTTTAAGTGCCTCACCTTTGCTTAAAGTTGGGTATGTTCAATCTTCTAATAAGGCTCTAGTGGAAAAAATTCGTGCTGCATTGGAATTTAATGAGGAGAAATTCAGTGCATTTAAATTAATATCCAGAGAGTACCTCCGGGTTTTAATTGATACTGCAAAGTATCTTGCCTACGTACATCAATTTGGCCTATCACATCTTGTCCTTGAGCTAGCTAGACTTTGTCCCAGTGCTGAGAAGCAAAGAGAGCTTGTTAAGATTTATAATTACAACGTTGGGAAAGAATGGTTCTGTTGAAAATGGATTGAGCATTGACAATGGTCGTTCCAAAAGCAAGAAAAGTTCAAAGAAAGGCAAAGAGAAGTGTGATGGTAATGGTATCACAAATCTCTGAGAACATTTTGTAAGATAGTCTTGAGGTGGAGATCTTACCAGAGGAAGGGCATCATGGTGGAAAAGGCATATCAAAGATTTTGGTCGACAAACAAACTAACTTAAATTTGTCAATGGAGCCAAAGAGTGAAATTGTCGCTCAGCCAGATGGTGTCAGCTCAAAGAAGAATGTGGGGGCTGGGGGAGGAGGGAATAAACCTAAGAAAAAAAACCGTGTCGGTGATACTTCCGCGCGCTGCCTCACTGCCCAATGTTTGTAATTCTGACGCTGATCCTGATGAAAAAGAAGAGAAAGCAGATGTAGACAGTGATGTACCTGAATTGTTGCCGGTTCATGGAGTTTGGAGAAATGGGGGAGGCGGAAAGCTTGTGGCAATGACCCAAAAAGATCACAAAAAAATGACTTTGCATGGGGGTATAGTGGAAGTGCCAGTTTGTAAGTATAGAAAGAGCTGGCACCAGACTTGATTAATGTCTTTTTGTGTGGATGTTAGAGCATGTTTTTGCTAGGTACATATCAGTACATTAGAGGTTTAATCCCCTGAACTAACTAGGAATGTTTCAAGCTTTTGAAACTGTAATCTTTTCCTGGTTTGTTTTAGGTAAATAGCAAAAAACTTTTTTTTGGTACGATTTGGTTGAATTGGAAATATAATATTAGATATATTTTTTGATCAAATAGAACATTTAATTGGTAATAGTATTTTTTTAATGTATTTGAAGTAAGACGTGGAAATGTCGGCAATCGTGGATGCCATAATTGAAGATGGCTACTATATATGGTTTGGTGCCAAAAACAGGAAAAAAAAAAAGTAATGAAAATTTAGGTTCAAAATTAGACTAAAAATGTAGCAATGAATGCTTTCATAAAGCAATTTAACACATGCTTTATTTGAAAAATGATCAACACAACATAAAATACCACGTAAATCATCAAAGCTGCAGGAAAGACAAGAGTATGGATTGAAGGAGATAGAGCGAGGAAGGGGAGGGGGCAGAAGGTAGATTGCGACCCCAAATGTCAGCCACAATGATTCACAGGTTGTCTCGCTAATTGGTCAGCCATGACATTTCCTTCACGAATAACTCTAACAAAAGGTAGATTCCAAACACCACGATCCTTACCCAAGGCTTAGCTGGTGCGAGTTCTTGAGAGGACGTCCACTGTCATATCATCAGCAAGATTCTGCACCATTTGTTTCTTCTTCTGGCCTCTCCATTGCAGGTATATTTTGTCATTTTCAGATGTGGAAAGAAAGAGAGAATGATAAGCATTTTTGGATTGTTAGAGAATATTGCCAGGACAAATCCTATGAACCACACCCTAATTAATTAGAATCTACAGAAAATAACACTCGGAGAGCAACACATTATTTCTGAAAGTAGCAATCTAGAAGGGAAAGAAAAAAGATTAAGGATCAACATAAAGAGAAAGACCAGCAGAAACTATAGCAGGACAGCATAAATCATCAAGCCTAGATCATTAGCAAATTAACTCGAGCCCTGGATCAAAATGGAAGCTCAAAGATTACTTCGTATGAAAACAAAGTGTCTTACAACATAAATAAAACCAGATTCCAGTCCAACATATAATCGGAGCGAAAATTAAATCAGAAATTGTTCCAAAGTCTTATTGAGTTCAACAGTAAAGGTAAGATTCAGAATCCCTATGTGTAGTAATATAATGGCAGAATCGGAAACTGAAGAAAGATTTACAAACTACCATAGGAATATAAACCAGTGATACCAGCTGAAAGAGCTAAATTAATAAACATGGTAGTGCTGCTACCTCTTTATTATCCTGAACAATTTCCTTAGTTGATGTTGGTCTCCCGTTAGATCACCTGAAAGCAACCAACTATATACCACAGGAAGCCTTGAACTCAGCAATGGCAATCAGTGATGCTGAGCCCTTGAATGGATACTCACTTGTTACCATTGCAGCACTGGCATCCGAATCAAAAGTTTCCTCATAGCAACCCAAAGTGGAGTAGCATTCATCAAAAGAAGAAAAACTTTTCGATGTTCGTTTCTATCCCTATACCTCATGAAATTGGGAGATAACACAGGCCTCCATAACTTGAAACAGAATGAAACCTGTACAGAGGCTTTGACTGGCAGTCGAAAAAAAACTTCTAGTATCATATCTTCTGTTTCTGTTCATTCTGTACAGTAATGTTGTATTTGATATTCCTTTATAATTCTTCTTTTGCTCTTCGCTTTCAAATTCAGTGCAATGTGGCTGGTCATTTCTTTGCTTTATATATATTCAACCTGTGTCCAGGCCTTTCCATGCTGAAAATTCACCTGGATTTACACAGCTGCAATGGTTCTGTTGGATTCTGTAATATCATAAACTGTATCAAACGCATTCACCTTGTGGTTTCTTGTAGTCTAGGTTTGGGATTGGCTCCTCCTTATGGTTTTTTATTTTTGGTTTCATCAGTCTGCATCCCAGACCAGTGCATCGCAAGTCTCATCAACCATACACCTGGCTTTAATTCCATTTTGTTTGGTTAGTGTTTCTGGATAGAAAAGATAAAGACTGTGTGAACAGATTAGACATGTCTCCTTCTTACAGAAATTCACTTCAAAACTGTTCTAGATTTATTTTATGTTTGTATCTTTGTCTCTTCCAAACACATTTCTTGTTTTTTTTGGACTGTCCTTCCCTAGGACACTAACCAAATGCAACCTTACCGTATTAACATGGGCTTGAAGAATAAGTCATTGCTTTCGTTACAAATCCATACAAGGAGAACAAGAAACCAAATTGCAAGAAAGAGGGTTAGCTATATATCATCCTAGTAAACAATCAAAATAACATTTGGTAAGTTCCCTTCCATGGTTTTCTATCATCATGAGGTCTCTTTTCTTTGTGAAAGCCAATGGCTTCAGCCTTCAGGTATAAGAAGTTGTGCAGCTGCTACACACACCAAAGTCTATGATTCCTTCACCCCATATTGCTTCATTTCCATCACAGGTTTCCTAGAATAAATTCCAGCCCCAAAACTAATGTAAAGCTTCATCACAGGCATCCTAATTTCTTAAACATGAAATATATAACCAAATGGATTATGCACTGAGGAGAGGCGGGACAAATATTTGTTTTCTTTTGAAGTTGATTCTAAGCTTTGATCCGGACTTTGCTGTTTCAAATGAGAAGGATGCAATCAATTATGGACCATCCCTTCTCTTCTCTGTTTGCTGTGGCATCTTAAAGTAACTTTGGTGGACTTGACAAGTAGCAAGGGATGAAGGAGGAGGGACAGTAACCTTGATTGCTCAATGCTCTGCTTTTGCATGTTGGAGAGTGTAGCAAGTATAAGCAATATGGGGCTATGATGGTTGCCATGTTTGTGGTTTTGGTTGATATAGCAATTCCCCATCGATCTTTAACGAGGCATGAAAGGGTCGTCTGTCGATAGGGCTCCGACTGACTCTTGTTCTATTGTTGTTTCTAGACAGAACATGAACGAAGAGAACTCGCACGCACAAGGAGTAGATGGACAAACGTGTAAGTTGAACATATGACGAGAGATTGTTCTGTTTGTTCATTTGAGACTGGTAAATTCGAAATAATTGTTTTTGGACGCAAGCTAGAGCTATAATAGCAGGCTTGATGCTTCCTGTAGTGCATGAAACTTCGACTGCCTGTTCATTTAAGACTAGAAAATTGGAGTACATTTGCCTTCAAATATATCCCTGGTCAGGTTAGTCTTTGCTGTATTCATAAAGTAGCAATTCTGAATCATAGAATTTTTACGTGCTTGTTGACAGCTTCTTTTTCATGGGCTTTTGTGGCGATTTCAAGTCTATGGATACATTTTGCATTAAAAGAATAATTAGAGGCATATTATTATTATTATTATTATTATTATTATTATTATTATTATTATTATTAAATTTAAAAAAATATTATTACTATTGAAAAAATTATAGATTTAATTTGAATGATAAAATATTTAATAAGAACTTGGGTCAATAATATTTAATATTATTATTAATATTATAAATATTATTATTGTCATTATTATTAATATAATTATTAATGAAATTTGAAAAAATATATATTATTACTATTTAATAAGAAACATAGATTTGATTTGAAGGATAAAATTAAAAATTATTATTATTTTTATTGTTGTTGTTGTTAATATTATTATTATTATTAGCATTAATAAATTTAAAAAACAAATATTATTATTATTAAATAAAAATCATAAATTTGATTTGAAGGGAATAAAAACTATAAGAATTGAATTTTACAAGTTTAATATTATTATAAATATTACAAATATTATTATTTTTATTATTATTAGGAAAGTCAAACCCAAATAACTTAATTTGAATTTGACATAGCTACTAGGTTTTTCGTTCCTACAACACCTAAATAATTTAAAACATTCTTTATAATTTTAACTTTTTAAAATATAAATATATTAACCCCCTGAAGAACACGGGGCAATACACAATAAACTTTCTAAAACTAATGATGTTAGCGTAATTTTAGAGACTTGTGTGATGACTTTTACATACATTAACTAATCTTTGATTGCACATCTTATGTTATGTTATGGGTTTTTTTTCTACTGTGGTTTGCGTGGTATTTATAAAATCAATGGCAAGTTTGTTGATTAAAAAAGCTTGTTTTTTCTTTAATACACTTTTTTCAGTTTTAAGATTCATACTTGGAAATATTTTATATTCTTTTTTATTGTTATTCTTTCGTAGTGTTTAAAAACAATTTAAAAATTTAGCAAGAATATAGTTGAGAAGAACCCTAAGCATGCACTTACTTGTAGCAGTCATATGTCAAAAGAAGATCACTTAGACTTTGATTATGCATCTCATCATCTCATTTTGAGCTCAAAATTCTTGAAAAAGTTAACACTCATAACGATCGATCCAAAGATACAAATTGTCAAAAAAAAAGAGAGAGAGAAGCATTCATTGAAGTCCAATCCTTCAATTAATTCATCCATCCATGCTTGGACAAAGTCGGTGGGCTGTGGGACCATTCTTGTCAGCCTTTTGTTCTCATCACCCGACAGATATCCACGTGCTTAGTTCCTATTGTTTCACACTTCTGCTTTACCCCTACATCCGCCCTCTCTCTTTTTATTTTTTTTGTCTTCTCACTGAATGAGTGATCTCATTCAGTGAGAAGACAAAAAAAATAAAAAGAGAGAGGGGGTCTGAAAGACAGACCTTCTCCACTCTCGTAAAAGACCAAGAAAATATGAAGGTGGGCGGAGGGCCGCCGACAGTGGTAACGAGGACGGAGGGGCGTGAGGCAGTGAGAAGTTGAGTTTATCTGCGATCTCTTTAACAATCGACTCTATGAACTTTGACTCATACCTGCAAACACACATTCATACAAATTAAATCACGGATTAATTTGCTAATTCCTCATCAGATAAACATACAAGAAAAAGAAGAAGAAGAGACATACTACAAAAAAGAAGAAGAAGAAGAAGAAGAAGAAGAAGAAGAGACATATCCTACAAAAATAATTCAGCTTGGAATACATCGATGCAAATGGGTGGATGCTGAATTGACAAATTAAGATACACGACCAAATTAACTTGTACAAAATCCACGTCTCAAGGTTTCTTCTATCCTCTGCAGGTCTAGAATTGCTACGGTTGACCTTTTTAAACTGCCAAGATTCTGGTCTCCTTCCCAGACTTGCTTCACCTTGCTAGATGTGATAGGTCAGCTTCAAGCTCAAAACGGTTCCGATTAAAATTTAATTACACGGCAAACATCTCGGAGATATCCATCCCTATGTAACCACCTCATCTACTGATCAGAAAAGGGACTTAGTCCTTGAGGGAGGTCCATGTTTGCAAAGACTATTATTGATCTTAACATTATTTTTCTACTATTTTTTCAAAGTCCATGAATTATTTTTCAATAAACATGGAACAAAAAGGCTCCATTGCATGTGTCATTTGTCAACATGCATGAGTCCTAAGGCTAATTAACGAACCAGCCCTTGTTTATCATCCTCAGATCCCGTAACTGTTTAAATAACTTGCAAGTTGAATGGCCATGATAGTTAAAGTATGGATGAACATGTCATACAATTATCAATAATTTGGAGATGCTGAAGCAAGCAAGAAGAATTCCATGCATGTGTTTCGAAGATGCCTAACGAATCGAGAGACAATACTACAGTAGCAATTGATTCACAGGCTCATCGCTACTTCAATTGGTTTAGGAGGGAGAGTTCTACATCGACCAGTGCACTTATGCAGAACACCTTTGTTTTTTCTTTCTTTGAAAAAGACACAGAAACGTTTGTGAATATAGCTTCAGTAATGAAATCAAGGCAGCGTTAGGTTTCTTTCGTTTATTTTTTGGCATTTCTAGAATGGCTTCAATGTTTTTGCTTCACGAAATGAAAAGGGTTATCAAAACATCCTTTCCCTATACGTCATATCAAACACAGCCACAGGTTCTGGACATAAAACGGACAGTTAACTGAGATTACTAGCAATCTAGCACCATGACAATTGAAGTTCAAGGCATCGTTTTCAATGTGTTGGTACCAACTGCATGCTTTTTATTGACATTTGAACAGCTACAGAGGTTAAGAGACAGGAAATCTTTAACAAAATCTACTCGGAAGAGAGATGAGGCATGTGCAGTTTCTTGGATCCAAATCAATAAGCTTGTCTCTATATTGAACCGGTGAAGTAACCTTGACCATATTAAAACTTGCACAACAAAATTGAAGATTCAATCTCTCAAGGTTAATTTATAGCCTTTGTAAAAATCTGGCATGGAAAGGGTCTCACAATTGCTAAGGCTTGCATATTTTAAATCGATAAGATTCTTGTTTCCTCTCTAAATGATAGCTAGTTTAAATTTCTCCAGACAAAAACTGGAATGCAAAGATCTCAGGTCAAAACAATTATTCATCCCAATGCAGATATCTCATCCCCTAAGAAAGGAACGTGACGCCAGCCATGAGGAAGGTGCACTTTACACTTATTTTTAACTCCAGAGTTATAAATCCTGAGCAATCTAAGTTTGGATTTCCTTGCAAGGACTCTGGAATTTAATTTACTTTCAAAACTAATCTTTGAAATGTCCAAGAGCATCCCTTCAATTTCTTCATTTCTCTATTAAATTGTAAGATTTCTTTCATTCTCGTCAACCTCTTTTCCCCTAGGATAGTTGGCAATCACGGTTCTAGGTAAGTGAATGCCTTCTCACATGTTAACTAGCAAGAAAAAACAACCCCTTAGCCATGTGGCTCAACCGTGATGTTCGAGTATGGAATGTCAAATTAAGTATTCCTAAATGCTTAGCTGATTCAAAAATATAAGCTATCGATGTAATAAATTTCGAAGAAAAGGAGAAGTTAGTACCCGTCTTCTAAGACCATTCCTTCCATGTATGCAACCTCTTTAAGAGCCTTCCTCCACCCCTCCACCTTCTCCATCTGGTCCTTGAAACGTATGTCATGCTTAGCAAACTCTTCACCATACCTCCCTGTTTGGGTCCCCACCTCAGATGGATCAACATCGTAGAAAACTGGAAACACTATGTGCCCAACAGTTCTTCTACGTTCCATGATCATCGCTAGCTCGTCAAGACACCATCTCGAAGAAGCGTAGTCTTTAGAAAACACAATAATGGATAGTTTTGTTTCGTTAATTGCTTTCTTGATTTCCAAATCAATTTTCTCTCCTCTCCGGATCCCATCGTCGTCTCTGAAAGTGCGAATCTCTGCTCTACATAGAGCTGTGTAGAGATGGTCCGTAAAACTTCGACGGGTGTTTTCGCCTCGGAAACTCAAGAACACGTCGTAAGTCCGGGGCATCAACGAGAGAAGAATCAAGATTTGGGTCACTGGGTTGAAAGCCATCGGTTTGACTAAGAGAAGTATGTCGAAAGAAACAAAGATTTTTGTGTTGGAAGAGATGCAGATCTCACTTGATTCTTTGTTGGAAGAAAGAAGAAAGAAGAGCGGCAAAAGGTTTTTTTTTTTTCAATCTGTTTATTAGGTTTCTTCGTTCATGTGCTTTTTTTGTATGGCTGCGGTCTGTCGATATGTAAAACGTGGGCCTCTAAAGCTTAAAGAAGTGATCTAAGTCATCTAACTATGATTAAACTATACTAAAATATATCATGAAAAACTATACTAAAAAGTTGCTTTTTTTGGTCCCTATTATTCTTTTGTATGCATGATCAGTCCTAGGGATTGCTCCTTGACAATCGATAAACACAACAAGAAAGTGCTGCACAACCTTTGGAACCAAGAACAAATCAAATCTGGTGTTGAAAGGTGCTGACAATTACTAAGACTGAACTATTTTAAATCGATAAGATTCGTGTTTCCTTTCTAGATGATAGCTAGGTTAAATTATCCAGAAAAAAAAATGGAAGGCAAAGATCTGAAAAGGTAAAACAATTATTCAATTACTCATATACCTGTCTTGCTGCAGCACCATTCCTGCCAGGTCTGCGGCTTCTTTAAGAGCGTACCTCCAACTTTTCACTCTAGCCATTTCCTTATGGAAGCTTTTTTCGTGTTTAGCAAATGCTTCTTCAAACAACCCTTTCTGTTTCCTGACCTCCGACGGATCAACGTTGTAAAAAACGGGAAGCACAAGGAGCCCAGTTTTATCCCTGGCATCCATGATGTGCACAAGCTGGTCCAGGCACTTTGTTGAAGAAGCATAGCCTTTAGAGAACACAACAACCGATATCCTGGATTCCTGTATCGCTTTCTTGATATCAGACTTTTGTCCTGCGTAGATTCCACCATCATCTCTAAGAGTGCGAATCCCAGCAGAATTGAGGTCCTTGTAGAGATGATCGCCAAAATTCTTGCCAATGTCGTGGTGGCTAAAACTCAAGAAAACATCGTTATCCTTTCTGGAGAGGAGAAGCATCAACAGATTGATGAGTGAGAACAAACCCATTGGACTGGTTGGTGAATAAAAAATGCCGAAATTAAACTGGAGTTTGAGAAAGATGGAAGTTTCCGGTGGGAATGGGTGAAACGGCAACGGTGGGAGGATTTTCAGGGTACCTGGAGGCTGGAAGGGAAGAAAGAATACAAACTGTTCAGGTTGCCAAATTTGACACGTATGGTTCCCTAATTTTGAGAGTGCTAAGTGTGTACATCTGAACGTGCTTTGTTTTTTCTTTTTTAAAAAAAAAAAAATCATTTTTCATGTTTGTTTTTTGATTTTTTTGAATTCCATTCCCTTATATTAGGAATTAATTTTGTTGATCGAGGATTTTCTGGAGTTTTAAATGATTAAAGCTCTATTTACTTTTCTGTTTTAAAGATGTTTTTAAAAAAAATTATTTTTTTTATTTTTCTTATTTTAAATTAATAGTTTTTTGGTATTTTTAGATTATTTTGATGCATTGATATCAAAAATAATTTTTAAAAATAAAAATATATATATTATTTTGATACATTTCCGAGTAAAAAATATTTTGAAAAATAATCATAATTATATTTTCAAACACGCTTTAAATAGTGTTTTTTTTAAAATAAGGTTTTTATAATTGTTTTAAAAGTATTTTAAATAAAAATAAATTAAAAATTAACTTTTAAAATTCTAAAAATCAAACTCCAACTTTCTAATAACTTGAGGGGGTGGAATTTACACGGAAAGACAAAGCGTTGTATACTCATTTTTTTTATTAATAAAAAAGTTAGAGGTGTTTTTGGGTATTTGAAAGTGTGATTACAATATTTTTTATTTGAAAATATATTAAAAAAATTTATTTTTATTTTAAAAAAATTTATTTTTGATATTAGTGTATTAAAATGACATGAAAATACTAAAAAATTATTAATTTAAAATAAAAGAATTTTTAAATATAAAAATAAATAGAGCGACCCATCCTCCAAATCTAGATGCACATGTTCTTGTTTTTTTAGATAGCCCTTAAACTTGTTTTATCAAAAGACATAATCATAGAATGACCAGATACGAAAATAAAAACTTCTGACCAACCAACCAGTCAGCACCCCACTTCTCCTTGGTTATATGCCTCTCTTGCTGCAGCAGCCCCATTAACAAAGCGTCGTTTTGTAGAAAAGAGAGCCCACACTCATGCGTCCCTGACCTTTCAGGTCCACGCGTGAGTCTTTTCTTCATTTACGCGTGAGTCTTTTCTTAATGTGTCAGGCACATAGCTTGACTTATCAAGTTCACCAGTGTTTAGTTTTATTTTTTTTATTTTAATTTTTTTAATTAATAATTTTTATTTGTTTTATAAAATTTATTTTGAATTTAAATTTGATATTAAAAAAAATAAAAAAAATATTAACTCTGGTTAAGTTTTCAAATTCGTAATCCGAGTCATTAGATTAAAAGCATTATACAAGAAAAAATTATGAAGTTCAATCGCGTGGAAATAAAATGTTAAAAGATAAAATAAATAAATAAATAAACAGCAATTAAAATAATAAGAGTTAAAATAAAAATAAAAAAATAAATTAAAAGCCACCAATAATTTTTCAATTTGAGAGTTCAATTGAAAAAAATAAAAATATTAACAAAAAAAATCAAAAGAATAAGAATTAAAATAGAAAAAAATATATATTATCAACTTGGATTGAAGAGTGAAATTAAAATTAATAAAAAAATCAAGAAAAAATCAGAAATCTAAAAAATAAAAATTAAATTGAAAATATCAATATATCATAAAAAAAAATTTAAACATGTAAAATTTATTAATAATTTTACATTAAAGTTATTCTTGAAGAAAAATTTATGTACGTGTGTAATTAGATAAATGATAAGTTTATCTAATTAATATTGATCTAGACTTGGGTTTCTTTTGAAGAAACAGGGCCTGATAGTCCATCAAGCGGAAAATCAAAACCTAGATCAACAGTTACTTTTTATATTCATTGTCCCATTACGTCTCAACGGTGATTAAAAAAAAAAAAATTGGTTATTGAATTTATTTTTTTGGTACAGTTAAACCTCTCTTTTTTTTTAAGCATCAATTAACATTCAATTGTATATTTTATTTTATTTTTGAAGAGAGTGTTGATTTGAGAGACAGGTGACAAAACTAAAAAAAACATGTAAAATAGGTAATGATTTTGATTTTTTTTGAAAAGTTTATTTTAATCCTTTATTTTTTTTATCTAGTAGGTAATCCCTTCCTCTAAATTTTAAAAATTCAATCATGGCTTAAAACTTTATTTTTTTCTGGCTAGTTTTTGATGAACGAGAGAGAGGGGATTGTGAGATTCCAATATATAAAGAGAAAAAAGTTGTCATTGAAGATTATTTTGGACATTAAAATCATTAATTTTTATATCAAATAAATCCATGTAATAACAAGAGTTCAGCTTTAGTGTTTTTTTTTTTTAACATTAAAAGTACCTAAAAAATCATATATGAGTTTACGGGTCCTGAAGTTAACGACCATGTAAACCTCCAGTAACCATCATATGAGCAACCATAAGGCTCGAATCTGAGACCACAGAGGGAGCAAAGCTTTTAATCTCAAACTCTTACCACTGGACTACTACCTAAATGGTTTTTTTTTTGGATTTTGATAATGCTAGTTGTGTACATCTGAACGTGCTTTGTTTTATTAAAAAAAAATCATGCTTCTTGGTTTTGTTTGTTTTTTAAATTTCATTCTTTAATTAGTAATTAATTTTATAATTAATTTTAATTTAATTTTTATAAAATTATTTCTGATCATGGATTTTGGAGTTTTAAATGATTAAATGGTGTTTTTGTTTGAAAATAGACTTTATGAGGTTTTATGATTTTTTTTAAAAGTTTTGCAGGTGAAAATGAAAAGTGAGTTTTAAAATCCCATTGGACTGGATGGTGAATAAGGCCCCGTTTGTTTGCAGGAAAGTAGTTTTCTTTTGGAAAGTGAATTCCGGGAAAAGTGAATTTCGGGAAAGTATTTTTCAATGTTTGGTAATGTAATGGAAAATAAGTTGGAAAACACTTTCCAGTGTTTGGTTATGTTATGGAAAATGAGCTGGAAAATAACTTATTAATGTTTTATTTTTTCAAGTTTATTAAAATAATGAGGAACAAATCTTACAAATTAAAAAGTTGAATGAGAATGAAATTGAAAAAAAATATAATTTCATAAATTATCTCAAATAAAATAAATAATAATCAAAATAATAGAGATCAAATCTAAAAAATTAAAAAAATAAAAGGTGAAGAAATTAAAATAATAATAATAAACATTTCATAAATTATTTCAAATAAAATAAGTAAAAATCAAAAGAATGAGGACCAAATTTGATAGATAAAAAATTTCAATAAAAAAATGATAAGAAAAAAGCAAATAGCAATTATAAAAATAAGGACCAAAATTAATATAAAAATTAAATTTTAAGAGATGAAATTGAAAAATAAATATTCAAAACAAATTATATATAGCAATCAAAAGTTTGAGGATCAAATTTGATATAATCAGCAAATAATGACATTTCTAAATTTTTCACAACTTCTGAAAAGTGTTTTCCGCCCAAATTTTTCAGGAAAACACTTTCCTGAAAACTAAGCCAAATTTTCCTTTGACTGGAAAGTGTTTTCCGTTGACCAACTTTTCCAATAGCAAGCAAACACAGGAAAGTTTGGAAAGTGGTTTCCGGAAAACCACTTTCCGGAAAACAAACACAGCCAAAAGGAAAAACACTTTTCTAGAAATCAAACCAAATTTTTCTTTGACTGGAAAGTGTTTTTCGTTGACCGAAAAGTGTTTCTGTTGACCAGAAAGTGTTTTCTGTTAACCAACTTTCCTAATGACAAACAAACATAGAAAAGTTTGAAAAGTGGTTTCCCGAAAAATGAATTTCAAAAAACAAACATGCTCTAAGAAATGCCGAAACTAGAAAGATGGGATTTCCGGATGCGAATGGAGAGACACGGAAACACGATGGGAAGACTTTTCAGGTTGTGATCCGCCACCTGCTGGTAACTGAAAGTGGAAGAAAGAGAGCGAGGTGAGGTCTGGAACCCTACTGCGAGAGGGCCGCCTCGTGGGCCAAAAGGGTTTTTTTTCGAACAGTTTAGGAAGTTTCGTTTCCTGTGTCAAATTCGTGCGCACGTGGCCCAGATTTGATATGTTTGGTCCATTTCTGTCGGTCAAATTAATATTGATCTAGACTTGGGTTTCTTTTGAAGAAACAGGGCCTGATAGTCCATCAAGCGGAAAATCAAAACCTAGATCAACAGTTACTTTTTATATTCATTGTCCCATTACATCTCAACGGTGATTAAAAAAAAAAAATTGGTTATTGAATTTATTTTTTGCTACAGTTAAACCTCTCTTTTTTTTGAAGCATCAATTAACATTCAATTGTATATTTTATTTTATTTTTGAAGAGAGTGTTGATTTGAGAGACAGGTGACAAAACTAAAAAAAACATGTAAAATAGATAATGATTTTGATTTTTTTAAAAAAAGTTTATTTTAGTCCTTTATTTTTTTTATCTAATAGGTAATCATTTCCTCTAAATTTTAAAAATTCAATCTTGGCTTAAAACTTTATTTTTTTCTGGCTAGTTTTTGATGAACGAGAAAGAAGGGATTGTGAGATTCCAATATATAAAGAGAAAAAAGTTGTCATCGAAGATTATTTTGGTCATTAAAATCATTGATTTTTATATCAAATAAATCCATATAATAACAAGAGTTCAGCTTTAGTGTTTTTTTTTAACATTAAAAGCACCTAAAAAATCATATATGAGTTTAGAAATATTTTTTTATTTCGAACTGATTTTGAGTTTTGGAATAACTTTTTGTGTGTTTTAAATTCATGAATTTGTTTAACAAAATTTCTAAAAAGATTTGTAGAATGTTTCATAGACGGTTTGTGTTAAAAATAGAATGAAAATAAGTTTCGGGATCAGAAAAATGGAACGTCTTCCTTAACTTGTGTTGCCTAGGTACTACTAGAATAAGGAGGAAACAGGAATATGATGAACCATCCCTGCCATCTGCAGCTTCTCTAAGAGCTGCCCTTAATTCACTCTTCCACCCTCTCCATCTCAACCTGGAAGCCTTGCTCGTGTGACGAAAACGCTTCATGATATCTTCCTTCCTGGTTCCTAACTTCAGATGGATCCAAATGGTAAAATATGGACAGCAAAATGTGCCCAGTAGCTCTCCTAGTATCAATGATCATTACAATCTAGTCTATTTTAAGCTTTTGTTTCAGTTAGTTCTAGTTTTATGGTTGTACTTGTGCAACTTCACCAGCTTATATACGATAAATCAATGGCCAGCATGAGGCGATACCATGATTTCTAGCACTGGTGTTTGTGATGGATATACCATCAGAATGTTAAGTAATCCTACTGGTAGGATTGAAATTATTTGGTTGGTATTTTCGAAAGAGCATGAAAAATAAAAATAATTACATTTGACTTGAGGCTAATCTAACAAACCAGACCTTACTTATCGTCCTCAGTTCTAGTTGCTGTTTAAATAACTTTTAAGTTAGATGGTAGCGTTATTAAGTTGTGGATAAACATGTCACACAATTATCAATAATTTAGAGAAGATGAAGCGAGCAAGAAGAATTCTATGGATGTGTTTGGAAGATGCCTAAAGAATGGAGAGACAATACTGCAGTAGTAATTGATACACTAGCTCATCCCTACTTCAATTGGCTTTTGCAGAACACGTTATCTTTTTTTCTGTTTTTAAAAGAGACAGCGCTGTTAG
The DNA here is from genome assembly GCF_951802175.1 of Populus nigra. Lineage (NCBI taxonomy): Eukaryota > Viridiplantae > Streptophyta > Magnoliopsida > Malpighiales > Salicaceae > Populus > Populus nigra. The sequence goes on from NC_084856.1 coordinate 23,488,698, forward strand.
TGATTATAGTTTCAGTAATGAAATCAAGGCAGAGTTAGGTTTCAGTAATGAGATTACTAGCAGTCTAGCACCTTGACTATTAAAGTTAAGGCTTGTAAGCAAATTGGAAAGAAAACAAAAATGCAGTTTCCTAGAAATGTTTTATAAAATATCCCGATGGATTTATTTCATTGGTGTATTTCTAGTGAGAATTTTTTTTGTTACATGTATTTTCCGTCCATAAAACAATTAGTTTTTTATTTTTTTTACCGATAAAATTAACAACAAATAATAAAATTACTGATTAACGTTATACTAACAGACACATTCCATAGATGAATTATTAAATAAACGTTTCCCCAACAGAGTATTAATCTCATGATAAAATAATTCTGTCAATAAAATTGTTAAATGTTGCAGTGTTTCCATGGTTTTCTATCATCATAAGGTCTCTTTTCTTTGTGAAAGCCAATGGCTTCAGGTATAAGAAGTGCAACTGCTACACACATCAGAGTCTATGATTCCTTCACCCTATATTGCTTCATTTCCATCGCAGGCATCCTAATTTCTTAAACATGAAATATATAACCAGTAATTTTTACATAATTGCCACAACAATAAGCCACGTTGAGATTTCAACTTACCAGAAAATTCATCTAATGTGAAATTCTTTCCCACTAACAACCACAAAAGCATGGAAAGCAGTAAGGAGGGCAAAATATATGTATTATACAATAAGATGATTCTTAACAGATAAGCAGCAACAAATAGGCGGGGATAGCTCAGTTGGGAGAGCGTCAGACTGAAGATCTGAAGGTCGCGTGTTCGATCCACGCTCACCGCATTTCTCTCTTTTTCGATTTAGTTTGTTAATTACGTCTTTTCCCGCCAATTTCAGTTGGCGAATCTCTCCTGTTTCCAGCTCCTACACCCGAGCAGTGACAATTCCATCAAGAACAGAAACAATCCAGTCACCGGAGAAACATTGCCACCGAGGGCAGCTTGAATGTTCACCAATATTCCGCTTCAAATCAAGCACATGATCAAACTTTTTTTTACCAAGTTTCGGAGAATCTGGAGAAACAAAAGACAGATGGATTATGCACCGAGGAGTGGCGGGACAAAGATTTTGAGGGTGGTAAAGTGTATTTGGCATGTTGCCCCCAAGTTTCAGAGAGCCAGAGCAGTGCTGCTGTTCCTGCTCTTGAATTTTGCCAAGGCTTTTGCAATTTTGCGTAGTGTTCATAATCTGCGTTGTTGAAACTGAAGATTTCTTCTTCTTCTTCTTCTTTTGAAGTTGAATCTAAGCTTTGATCCGGACTTTGTGTTTCAAATGAGAAGGAAGCAATCAATTATGGACCATCCCTTCTCTTCTTTGTTTGCTGTGGCATCTTAAAGTAACTTCGGTGGACTTGACAAGTAGCAAGGGATGAAGGAGGAGGGACAGCAAGCTGCTTATGGTCACTTTGGAAGGGATGACCCTGACTTTACAAGGGAGGTTGTGAAGCCCCTGAAATATCAGAAGCCCCAAGTGTAAAATCATGACATGCATGGCCTGTAATCAATAATTTGCTTGTTCTAGCCAGCAGCTCGAAAACCCAAGAGTCTTCCAGACGTTGTTTTCTTGCCTTTTTCTGCTTATTTATTTTATTTTGAAGGTTTTGTATGCTTTTTCCATACAGTATAAGAAATACATGTGGAGTTTTGAGTTTTAGTTAAAAACAAGAAGACGGGAGAAGAGCTGCCTTGTCACCTTGAAACTTCATGAGATTGTAAGTAGATAATACGGATGTAACACTGTTAAAGGATGAACTGCAGAAAAAATGAATTTCATGGTGGAATAAGATCATTGTTCAACTTCCACACTTCACCATGTTTTGTTTGCCTTGTCCTCTTCTCACATAGATTTTCAGCAAAAACTAATGCAATGTTCAGGTACAACGAGATGACCTTGCTTGAACTATCATCATCCTTCTACTCAGTTGCTAAACTCTCTTGTCCGAAGCATAGAACCAAAAAAGTACTCTCTGAATTCAAATGATGATATAGCAGGATTTGGATGGTTGATAATGAGTAAATGTCTCTTTTCTTATAAGCCAAAGAAATTCATAATGGCAGAGGAAGCAACCTATAAAGTGAACAGAGAGAGGCACAGAACCAGCATTGACGAGGCTACAAAACCTCCAGAAATCTCAAAGACTTGATATGAATAACTTGGATCATTCAAGTCACGAATATCAAAAAGAGCAATCCCCACGAGCACTTCTTAACAATGAAGAAAATATCGGTAAAATGAAATGATTTTTTCAAAAGTGTCTACACTCTGATCATTAATTTTCTTGGTTTCATTTCTTTTCCTCACGCGCACATATCATATTTCTTGATGTGAAAATTTGGATTTTTTTTATCAGATTTCTTGTGTTTCTCGTTTTTAAGGAAAATGATTCTATAGGTTGGACTTGATAACAGGTAGTTGGTATCTGTGTATCTTTCCAAGATGATGATACTGTTTATAGCTTCGTTGATGGCTTATCCATACATGATGACAGATTTTTCTCTATCAGAAACTGTGAATGGATTTTTTATGTGTACACAAGCTTCTTGCATTGCCTTCAATCTCTTGCAATAAAACCTGTTGAAATTTAAATACTATAAATGAAACAGTATTAATAATTAATAATACTATAAATGTATTGTAGAAAATAGAATAAAATAAATTCAATGCTAATACATCTCTTTTAAATACATGATTTTAACTCATTGAATGCAATTTAAATACTATAAATGAAATTAATTTAATGGGAAATTGGTCTCAAACATGCTGCAAGTGCACGAATATGGGCGAACGACCCATGAGCAAAAACCAATACCTTCGCTCCACCTTGGGTTACTCGAGAGGACATACATCACGCGCTTCAACTGCGCTTGGAACTTCTTACCAGATGTCGTCACTGTTGGAAGAAATTATATACTACTAAGCTCATGGCCCAACAAAGTTGAGCCCATATGAACGGTGATGTGGCAAATTATGCTCTTCTTGTTTGTTTTATGCATTTTTTAAAAAAATTAAATTTTTAAAAAGTTAAATTTGTTTTGATAATTTTGAATATTATTTAATGATATTAAAAATAAATTTTTAATACTAAATTTAACAAAAACAAATCCCATTTAGATATTGAAATGGAAAACTTATATATGTTCTTTATAGTTTTTAATTAATTTTTTGTTTCATCCTTGTTATTTTAGCATTTTAAATTTTGATTTTAAACTTAATTTGTTTTTTATTTTAGTTTTTAAATATTGAAAGAGGATAGAGAAAATCACTAAAAAAATTAAGAAGAGAAAAAGCAGTCGGATAGAACATTTTAATCACAAAAAAAGTTTTATTTTAGTGTCAATTGGTTTGCTGTTTTTGAAAAAGTAATGAAGATGATGTTGATGTATTTTTATAAAAAGATTTGATGTTTTTTATTTGTTTAAATTTTATTTTTTAAAGAGATTAAATGTTGTTTTAAGATTAAAAGTTGATTTTCAAATGCTTTTAGGATATTTTTAGTTAAAAAAATATTGAGAAATAGATTTTTAAAATCTCACAACTCAAACTTTAATATTTCAATCACTAGAAGTAACTAGAAACTGATGTAGAGGAAAACGACCTATCATCCGTTTATAAAAAAATAATTAGAGTAGATGACACTGTCTTAAAAAAAAAAGGTGTGCGGAGCTATAAGGTTCTAGCCAATATGTGGCCTGGCCTCAATTTTTTTTTAACTTTTAATTAATGTTTTTATTTAAATTTTAATGAATACCTTATCTATTATATTTTAAAATTGTTTGGTTAACCTTTTTTAATAGTAATTAAGTTTTTAAAATTAATTTTATAATTTTATAATGCTTCAAAGATATTATTATAATTTATATTTATTTTTTTCATTTTTCATTTTATATAAATAAGTTATATTTATGTGACATATTTATAAAAATAAAAATAAAAATTGTCCTTAGTTGCTAGAATCAACTTCTAATGTATAATAAATAAAAAAATAGAAAATAGAAAGAGTAGCCGGGATTAAATATTTGCATATACATTTATCTTTTACTTTACTAGAAATGTTAGCTCTTCATTTTAATATTTAATTCGCGTTAACAATTATTTTTTGATTTGTTGGTTGGTATATTTTTTAAATTTATTTTATTAAACATAAATAATATTTTTTATTTCTATGTTAAAAAAATCATGATACCTGAAAATATATTTATAATATTAACATCTTTTCTTACATTAAAAATTAACTTAGAATGCTAACCATGGCGTATCATGTGTTACAGGACTAATATATACACACATCACCTTCTAAAACTAACTAATTATATTAGCTTAATTTTAGAAACATGTATGATGATTATATACTTTTTTTTCATTAATATACTTTTTTTTTCATTAACAATGAAGAAAATATTAGTGAATGAATATTTTTTTTTTTGAAATAATTCATGTATTAAATTGATTTATGGCAGCTTCCATTGCTGCTTAACTTAAACTTCCATTACCTCTTTTTTTGTTTTTCCATACATGATGACAGAAAAATGTGAGAAAAAAAACTGAATTATGCTTGTGTTGATTTTCCTTTGCTAGTGGCTGTGAGTTGCACAGACAATATAATGATCCATGCTTGCTAGAGAAGCATTGGTTAAGATGAGCAAGTAATTTGAGATTATGGGAACGTGTGGCCAGAAATCATTCAAGTTTTTATTTTTCAGTTTTACTGATTTTTGAAAAACATAAACCAAATCAAATCGAGTCGAAACAAATTAATTTAAACCGATTTCTGTAAGTTGATACGGTTATTTTTTTTTGAAGTTAAAATGTGTACACCAAGCTTCTTTCATTGCCTTCAATCTCTTGCCATAAAACCTGTTGAAACTTTAATAATCTTATTTGTTTCTCGGATCATCTGATTTGATCTAATGAGAAGAAGATTCTTGAAAAAATTATGATTATTTTCAGTCTAATGAGAAGAAGATTCTTGAAACAATTTTGATTATTTTCAGTGCCGAAATCACTGCAACTTTTCCAGCTCACCTGCTGAATCAGGATGAAGAAGACGAGTATGACTGTTTCAACCAGTAACGGTGCTGTTTCGACAGAAATGAACATTTTTATTTTGGCCCCTAAACTTTTAACATTTAACATTTGAATCCCAAATAATCAAGTATTTCTTTTAAGTTTGCCATCGGATTAATTTTAATTGAATCCCTGAGTCCTAGATTTCTGGTTATTCAATTTGATTCCTAGACTTTAATTTCCTAAAATTTTATCTTGCACCAGCTCCAAACTTTGTTATTTCTTCAATTAAGTTTTTTTTTTTAATTAACTAAATAAAATTTAATTAAGCCTGCAAATTTATCAATTCTTCAATTAAACTCATGATTTCATTAATTAAACCAATCCAAATTTTAATTAAATTCTCAAACTTATTAATTCTTCAATTTCTAACTAATTGACTCTCAAATTTAATTATTTTATCCCTTAACTTCAAATTTGTGTTGTTTTAATTTTATTCTCAAAAATATTTTTTTTTTTATTTTTTATTTAAAAATTAAATTACGACATACAGTTGATAATAAATGAACTGTTCCCAAGATCAATCATGTCATTGAAGCTGCCGAGATCACAAATGCTGAGAGCAAGTGGTTTCCAGTGTCGAGATTTGATATGCAATCTCTTAATCTTAATGTTGATAATTGTTCTTCTCTCATCTGTACCATATTATGTTTAGCACAAATCAATGTGCAGAGACGGTGAGAAATCATAAAGCAACATTTTATCATACTTTTTTTTCTTTTTTTATCATACTTGTTCAAAAGGATAGAAGGGATAGAGTTCATAATTTCTAACAGGAAAAGTCGTCAATGGGATTTCACTGTTGTGTTCATATACAGTGAAACCCATTTTGTTTCTTGCATTCTCGTCATTGAATTTTTTTAATCCTAATTTCACCCTCTCAAATTATATTAGCATGGCTTTGTATGTTGATATTTCTTTGAATTTGTATTTTTTTTTATACACATACATGGTGTTTGGGGTATTTCGAGGATGTTCTGGTTATGAATTAAATACTAATCTTGCAAAATAAATCTTTATATATAGTTAAATTTAGAAATTAAAAGAAGAAGGATAAAAAATAATAAAAACAATTCTCATTTAGATATTGGCATGAAAAACTTATATTTGCTCTCTGTAGTTTTTAATTCATGTATTGTTTGATCCTGTTAATTTAGCATTTCAAATTTTGATCTCAATTTGTTTTTCATTTTAGTTTTTTGAATGCTGAGAGAAGATAGACAAAATCACTAAAAAATAATATTAAGGGGGAGAGATAGTGGTCTGATGTGGACATTCCAATCACCAAAAAAGATTATCATGGTGTCAATTTGTTTTTTTTAAGAGAAGTTCAATGAAGGTGGTATTGCCTTCTTGCCATGCTAGAAAAAGTAGATTGCAGATGCTGATTTTTTTTATTTGTTTAATTTTAAAGAGATTAAAGTTTGTGCTGAGATTAAAAGTTGGTTTTTAAATGTTTTTAGATGAAAAAAAATAAGAAATAAATCTTTAGAATCCCACAATTAAAATTTTAATTTTTCAATCACTAGAGTTAACTAGAAACTACTGGTGTAAAGGATGAAATATCATATGTCCTAGTGGACAATCTATCATCTCTTTACAAGAAAATAATTGGAGCAAATGACACCATCTACAACCAAAAAAAAAAATGATGTATGGACCTAGGCTATAAGGTCCTTGTCATGTACCTGAACTTATTTTTTAACTTTTAATTAATGTTTTTATTTAAATTTTAATGAATACTTTATCTCTTATTTTTAAAAAATTGTTTGGTTAACTTTTTAATATTTTTAACAGTTTTATTTTCAATTTTATAATACTTTAAAGAAATTATTGTAATTTATATTTTTTTCATTTAGGGTTTATATAAATAAATTATATTTATGTGATGTATTTTTTTAAAAAAATTATACTTAACTACTAGAATTAACTTTTAATATATAATAAATAAAAATATATAAAATACAAAGGACAATCGGGGTTAAATATTTACATGTGTATTTAATTTTTACTCTACTAGAATTATTAGCTTTTCACTTTAATATTTAATTAGTGTTAACAATTATTTTTTATTTGTTGGTTCATATATTTTTTAATTTGTTTTATTAAACACAAACAATATATTTTCATTTCTATGTTAGAAAATCATGATACCGGAAAATACACACTTTTTCTTGCGTTGAAAATTAACTTATAATCCTAATCATGGGCGTAGCCCATGGTAAAAGACTAGAATATATATACATTATTATTATTAACAATACTCTAAAAAACATGGAAAAAGCACTGTAGCTTCCCATGCCTTTTAGACATTATCATTTGTCACACCTGGACATCGAGGTGACCTTAAAAATTAGTCTGAAAATGAACAGATTTCTGGCATTCTATTCTTTGATGGAGAATGGTATTATTTAAGGAGTCGCCATCTAGTATTATGGTTAATAGAAACCCTAACTGGTCAATAGAGATTCTATGGTACGAGACTGGTTACGCAAAAGGAAAGATATTATCACCCCTTGAGCGTCCTGCCTAAGTCAGACTACTTTGTTGACTTTGTCATAAATTGCTAATGTTTTGTTGGTTTATCCTGCGGTGGTTTTGCGTGTAATATTCCTGACTCTGGCGCCAGTGAATATTTAACTACGGATATTTCCAACTATGGCATTGGTAAATATTACGTAGCTATAAAAACAAAATAAATTTAAATCAGTATTTTTTATTCCTGACTCTGGCGTCAGTGAATAAACAAATCAAATAAATTTATTTTTACGCATCACATAAAAAAACAAAATAAATTTAAATCAGTATTTTTTTATTCCCGACTTTGGCGTCAGTGAATAAACAAATCAAATAAAAAAAATAATTTATTTACGCATACACATTTTTTATGTAACTAAATAAAAGTAAAATATAATAAAATAAAATAAATTTATATCGGTATTTTTATTCTTGTCCCTGTCGTTAGTGAATAAAATTATAAATTTACTTTACTTTATTTTATTTTTGCATGCATTTTTTTATTTTTATGTAATTAAATAAAATACAATGAAATAAATTTGAATTAATATTTTTATTCTGACTTCGGCGTGAATGAATAAAAATAATAAATTCATATTTATTTTTCTATTTATACATAAACACATCTTTGTTTTTTTTGGGTTGGGCCCGGCCCGGCCCGGCCCAGCATATATTTTATTTTTTGGGTTGGGCTGGACCCAGCCACCCTGGCCCAGCCCGGTTCACTGGCCCAAGTGAACCGGCTGGGCAAAGCACGCGTGAACTTGTTCACGCGTGCATGGGCACAGTGCGAAGGTAATTAATTACCTTCGCACAGTGCTAAATACACTAAAGATTCAAAAAGAATGAAAAGGAAGAGAAAGCTTACCGTGCCGCAGATTGCTCTTCTGGAGTGTTAGCGTTTTTGAGCGAAGATTAGTGAAGGCGCTCGTTGCAAGGAAACTAGGCCTGCCCTCTGTTCCTTCTTCTCTCGTCTTTTTTGTTCTATCGTCCTTGTGTCTGTTTCCTGCGTCTCCTTCCAGTTCTTCCCACGTTTGCTTTTGTTCGTTCCTCTGTTTCGTTCCTTTGTTCTCTTTTTTTCCTTCTTCGTCTGTGTTTGTTCTTTGAAGACGAAGGCGAAGTTGGGGTACGCTGGCCTTTTTTCTCTGGTTTTTCCTCCTCTGGGTTTAGCTTCCTGTTTTTTTTTTCTCTGGTTTTCGGTCCCCCTTTTATAGAGATCCAGCAGCTTGCCTCCAACCAGTCCTGCCTTTGCAGGACTGTTATTTTCCACGAACGAGATCGTGGGCAAGAGACGTGGTCCACAATTGGATCGGATTTGTTGCAAATTTTCAGCTCCCCTGTTGAATCGGGATGGAGAAGACGCACGACTGTTCGCCAGCAACGGTGCCGTTTCGGCAGAAATGAGAATTTTCACTTTGACCCCTGCCTCTGGAAATTTAACAATTGGATCCCAAATAATTAAAAAAAAATCTTTTAATTTTGCCATTGAATTAATTTCACCTAAATCCCTAAAGTATAGCACTGTTTACAAAATAATCCTTAATTCCTGGATTGTTCAATTTGATCCTTAATTAACTCTTCAACTTTTAATTTTTCAATTATTGATCAATGAACTCTTAAATTTTATAATTAAATCCCCAAACTTTAAATTTTGTGCTGTCTTAACCACAATATCAACTATATTTAATTTTATTATTTGTTCAATTGGGTTATGACACCATTAGTAATATATTATATTATATATTATTATTATTATTATTATTATTATTATTATTATTATAACATATACTAAAAAGCTTTTTTTAAAAAAAAAATTTGTTTTTTTTCTTTTAATGAATTTTTTTGTTTAATTTAGTTTGATAATGTTCAATTTTTTTCTATTTAATTATCAAACTTTCATAATACGGATTCCGAATTTGACGAGTTAGCTCAATTAATTCTGAGTTGTCATAATTATCAGATTTCAATGTAAAATTGTTCTTCCTGTTTTCATTGATTTCTCTCGGAAGAATTCGGTCCTCTAAATACATGTAATAATCCCTGATTTACTGTCTATAATCCCTGATTTGTAGTCTACAATAAATACAATAAATACAAGATATTCTGTTACAATTTGGTTGCCATATATTGTTGATATTCTTGCCATAATATACACTGACATCCCCCCTCAAATTGATGCTGGCCGATCAAGAAGCATTAATTTGTCAATCATGAGTTGATGTCGAGGCCGAGACAAGGCCTTCGTAAAGACATCGGTTGTCTGATGCTCGGTGAAAATATGAGGTAGTGTAAGAATATTATGATCAAGAGCTTCACGAATATAGTGACAATCAACTTCAATATGTTTGGTGCGTTCATGAAACACAGGATTAGTAGCAATCTGAATAACACTTGTGTTATCAGCATGAAGAGGTGTAGGAGTGTGCTGAGGAAAACCAAGTTCACGTAGCAAACCCTGGAGCCACACAATTTCAGAACATGCGGAGGACATAGCTCGATACTCAGATTCTGTGGAAGATTTTGAGATTCGGTCTTGCTTTTTGCTTTTCCATGAAATTAAAGCATTTCCAAGAAACATACACCACCCAGTAACAAACCGACGTGTATCCATGCACCCTGCCCAATCTGCATCACTATAACCTGTTAATTATAATGAATTATCAGCAGGAAAAAATAATCCTCTCCCAGATGTGCCTTTAAGATAACGAAGAATTCTTCGGATAGCAGCTAAATGAGGTTGACGAGGAGCCTGTAAAAACTGACTGACTTGTTGTACTGTAAAAGAAATATCTGGCCGAGTAATGGTTAGATAATTCAAACTGCCCACCAATTGCCTATATATGGAGGGATCAGGTAACAGGTCACCATCATTCTGACAAAGTTTTAAATTAATCTCGAGAGGTGTAAGAACGCTATTCCCTGATTCAAGACCGCCCAAGAGAAGAATCTCTTGGGTGTATTTGTGCTGATGTAGAGAAATCCCATTGGGCATAGAGTGCACCTGTAGACCAAGGAAATAATGAAGGTGTCCCAGATCCTTCATATGAAATTCACTGTTAAGAGAACGCTGTAAATCCTCAATGAGTGGAATGTCAGATCCTGTAATGATAATATCATCCACATATACCAGAAGAGCAACAATACCAGTAGTAGTTTGCTGAAGAAACAGAAAGGAATCATATTGGCTCTGAATAAATTTAAGTTTCAGAAGAGTAGTGCGAAATTTTTCAAACCATGCCCGTGGTTCCTGTTTTAGACCATACAGGGACCGTTTCAACCAGCAGACTTTATCAGATGGGTGAGTAAACATACCAGGAGGAGGAGTCATATAAATATTCTCTTTCAGGTCTCCATGTAAAAATGCATTTTTTACATCTATTTGACGAAATGGCCATCTCTTGGAAGCAGCAATTGCCATAATGGTTCGTATGGTAGTCATTTTAGCCACAGGTGCAAATGTCTCCTCATAATTAATATCATATGCCTGACAATTTCCAAGAGCCACCAACCGTGCTTTATATCGTTCCACAGATCCATCAGGTTGGCATTTATTAGTGTATACCCATTTGCAGCCAATAGGTTTAATTCCAGTAGGACAAGAAACAATATCCCATGTGTGATTATCCTGAAGAGCCTGAAGTTCCTCTTTCATGGCCTGTTGCCAACAGTCTTAGGTAGAAGCCTGAGTATAAGTCTTAGGCATAAAAGTACTATCAATAGTAGTTGCTGAGTATCTATACCTGTTTGGGGCACGTGAAACTCGAGTTGATCGTCTTAGTTGAGGGGGATGATCAGATGTCGGTTCCGTGTCCGGAAGGGGCAAAGTGGATGGTGGATGACGTCTCTGATATACAATTCTTGGCTTAAAACGTTCAAAGATATAAGATGGACTATCATCATCAAATGTGGGAAGCTGGATAGAAGTCGATTCTGTAGAGGGACAAGAAGGGAAAAAATTCTGATTTTCAAAGAAAATCACATTTCGAGAGATACGAATTTTATGAGCATTTGCATCATAACACACAAACCCTTTATGAGAAGTACTGTATCCTAGAAAAGCACAACGAGCAGCTTGGGCTGAAAGTTTATTACGTTCAGTAAATGGTAAGTGAACAAAACAAACACACCCAAAAACATGGAGAGAATCATACTCAGGAATAACACCAAATAAAATAGAGTATGAAGATGCAAAGTTTAGAACTTGAGAAGGAAAACGATTAATTAGATGAACGGCTGTTGACAGAGCTTCTACCCAAAATCGAGTAGGTACCGAAGAATCAATTAATAAGGTGCGAACAACATCTAAAAGATGACGATTCTTACGCTCAGCAACTCCATTTTGTTGAGGAGTGTAAGGACAAGATCTTTGAGAAAGAATCCCTTTGTTTTTGAGATATTCCTGAAATTCTTTAGACACATATTCCCCCCCGGAGTCAGAACGAAGTATTTTAATATGAGCAGAAAATTGATTTTCAACAAATACAACGAAAGCCTGAAATGTTGAGAATACATTAGCCTTAGATCGGAGAAAATATATCCAAGTGAAACGACTGAAATCATCAATAAACGTGACAAAATATTTATACTGAGCATGAGAGATAACAGGGCTTACGCCCCATACATCAGTATGAATAATTTCAAAACATTTAAAAGCACGACTACCATGTGAAGGAAATGATAATGCTTTGCTTTTACCCAATTTGCAAGAACTACAATCCAAAAATTCTGTTGAAAAAGAATTTTTATTCCCCAAATATCCATGTTTCATAAGATGAGTCAATACATTAGAATTGGGATGTACCAATTTCTTATGCCAAAAATGAGGATTATTAATGACAGTAGAATAAGCACAAGAATTAATACTAGGAATAGAAAATTGTATTGGAAATAAACGTCCCACTTTAGGCCCCTTCGCGATCACCTTCCCCGACACTTGATCCTGCACACAACAACCATGACGATTAAAGTGAATTTCACAGTCATTTTCTACCATTTGACCAACAGAGAGTAAACTTGTGGATAATTTTGGTGACACAAAAATATTTTTGAAATAAGACCCCAAATTTCCAATCGACAAAATCGGCAAATTATCACCATTTGCTACCTGTATATGCTGATTACCCATGTATTTTTGCACATTACACAACCCATTTTCACTGCTGGTCATGTGATTCGACGCTGCCGAATCCATTAACCATTGTTTATTATGTGCCGAATCCAAGGAAAAGTTAAGTTTATTTTTCTTACCAGAAATCCCAAGTGCAGAGAAGGCAGGTATTATCATCTGCTGCACCATCTCGGGAGTAAGAGTGCTCGACGAAGAGCTCACCGACGATGAAGATTCTGGTGTTGACGGTGAGGACACGGCTGCAGCAGCCATAGAAGCAGCTCCCAATTTCGACTGTACAGTAAACCCTTGCCGATTCTGTGGTCACAGACGACATTCCTTGATTACATGCCCCTCTTTCTTACAATAATTACATAATTTCTTGCTGCAATTTCTGGCAATGTGCCATAATTCTTTGCAATTAAAACACTTCACACTCACACCCCTCTGTCGTCCCCTTCCTTGAGCCATGTAAGCCACATTCATCTCTGTGACAGTGTCCTGAGTCAACTCGTGTTGAGTGGCGAGTCGTTGTTCTTCCCGTAACAGCTCCCCCAAACATTCATCCAAAGTGGGCACTGGACTTCGGTTGATCAAGCTAGCTCTCACGGCCTCAAATTCTGGCCGGAGCTTCATCAAGAACTGGTCCCTCTGGCTCTCAGCATAAACAAGGTATATTGCTTCTAAACTCTCCTTCGGTATTTTAGAGTAAATTATGCCAGTATATTCCCTCCATAGGTTTCGAAATCCAGCATAGAATTGTTCAATTGAGAGATTACCTTGTTTGTAATTGGCAATACCCATTTCGACTTGAAATTTTTGAGCCGAATTATTCTAGGAATAGATGCGTCTGAAGTAGTCCCAAATCTCCTTCCCTATGCCAAACGATCGAAGATTGTTGATCATATGGGGTTCAACAGACCCGAGTATCCAAGAGACAATTTTTGCATCCTTGGTAGTCCATATACTTAGCTCCTGTGGATCGGTTGGTGCTGGTGAAGATCCATCGAGATGCCCCCATAATTCCTTCCCTTTAACAAACATATGAAACTGAAACTCCCAACTGGCATAGTTTTTGCCATTGAATCGAGTAAGAAAAGCCTCTCCAGACATCCTAGGAATAAAAAAAAAATCACCAAATACTGACGAATTCAGTCTGTAGACTGAAGAGAAGAACAAAGATCTAGAAAATAGCAGGCTCTGATACCATGTCACAATTATCAGATTTCAATGTAAAATTGTTCTTCCTGTTTTCATTGATTTCTCTCGGAAGAATTCAGTCCTCTAAATACATGTAATAATCCCTGATTTACTGTCTATAATCCCTGATTTGTAGTCTATAATAAATACAATAAATATAAGATATTCTGTTACAATTTGGTTGCCATATATTGTTGATATTCTTGCCATAATATACACTGACGTAACCTGTCAATTTTTTTTTTCTATTTAGTTATTAAACTTTCACGACACGAATCCAAGGCTTGATGGGTTAACCTGCTTTGGCGGGTTAACCCAGTTGATTCAGATTTTTTTTCTCGTTTTCCTCATTAGTTTTTTTCTTCCGATTTCACCTTTTAATATTGTATGCAGTCCACAATGAAAAGGTTGATGCCTTTAGTATTTTTTTTTGCTTTTTTTTTCTTTTTATGTCTTTCACTGTGGACTGCACAATACAGTCCACGGTGAAAAGACTGACGCCTTCTTTTTTTTTTAATTAATTTTTTAATTTAGTTTGTTTATATTAAATGTTTTTCTATTTAGTTATCAAACTTTCATGACACAGATCTTAGATTTGACAGGTTAACCCAGTTAATTTAGATCTTAAGTTTGATAGGTTAACCTAGGTAAAAGACTAGAATATATATACATTATTATTATTATTATTATTATTATTATTATTATTATACAATACTCTAAATGGTGTGGGGGGAATCACTGTTCCCCCACACCCAAATCACTGTGGATTACAACAGTAATCCACAATGCATTTCTTTTTTCTTTTTTTTTTGTGCACTTTTCATTTTTTTTGTTACTTTTTTGTTACCATGCTAGAAAAGGTAGACTAGGGTCGCTGATAATTTTTTTAATTGTTTAATTTTTATTTTTTAGAGAGATTAAAGGATGTTTTGAGATTAAAATTTGGCTTTCAAAGGTTTTTAGGGTATTTTAAATAATAAAAAAGGTTAAGAAATAAATTTTTAGGATCCCACAACTTGAACTTTAATTTTTCAGTCACTGAAGTTAACAAAAAACTGGTGTAAAGGATGAAATATCATCTCTCCTAATGGGATCTATCAGCTATTTATAAGAAAATAATTGGAGTAGATGATACTATCTAAAAAAAAAAAAAGGTGCACAGACCTAGACTATAAGGTTGACCTCATTTTTAAACTTATAATTAATATCTTATCTCATATATTTTTTAAATTGTTTGGTTAACTTTTTTAATAGTAATTGATTTTTTAATAGTTTTTTTTTTAAATTTTATAATGCTTCAAAGAGATTATTGTAATTTATATTTTTTTTATTTTTTATTTTATAAAAATAATTTATATTCATGTGATGTATTTATAAAAAATAGAGAAAATTTTCCTTAGCTGCTAGAATCAACTTCTAATATATAATAAATAAAAATATATAAAATACAAAAGATAGTGGGGGTTAAATATTTGCATGTGCATTTATCTTTTACTTTACTACAAACATTAGCTTTCCATTCTAGTATTTAATTAGCATTAACAACTATTTTTTGATTTGTTTATTCATATATATTTTTAATTTATTTTATTAAATGCAAATAATATCTTTTTGTTTCTATGTTAAAAAAATCATGATACCAAAAAATACATCTATAATATAGATACCTTTTCTTCCATTAAAAATTAACTTACAATGCTAACCATGGCGTAGCATTGTTATACGACTAATATATATATATATGATGTGCAATCACGGATTAATTAATGTAAAAGCCATCACACTTTTTTTTTTTTTTTTGATTTACGTGGGGTGTCCGGGCCAGCTTACGCGCACCACGACTATTCCCCACGGCTTGCTGGACATCCTGCAAGTTTAGGAGCAGGTAAGGCACCGCGGGGGTGACAGGCGTACACATAAAGGGTCGAACCCGGGACGGGGACGGAACAAGTCACACGAATTGACCACAACAGTTAAACCCTCAAGTGCTGGGTACACACGAGAGCTCGAACCAGGACACTCAGGCAGGTTAAAGCCTGTCAAGGCCACTGAGCTACAAGCCTCGTGTGTTAAGCCATCACACTTAGAAATATTAGTGATGGAAAAATTAAATTAGCAAACTCTTAAAACTGAACGATAATTGAAGCAGAAGACACCGTCTACATTAAAGAAGAAAAATAAGTTGTGCGGACCATTCTTTTCAGCCTTTTGTTCTCATCACCCGACAGATATCCACGTGCTTAGTTCCTATTGATTCACACTTCTGCTTTACCCCCACCGCCCCACGACTTCATCAGTCGAAAGAAACTTGATCAAGTTTCTTTCGACTGATGAAGTAAAAAAAATAAAAAGAGAGAGGGGGTCTGAAAGACAGACCTCCTCCACTCTCGTAAAAGACCAAAAAAATACGAAGGTGGGCGGGGGGCTGACGACAGTGGTAACGAGGACGGAGGGCCGTGAGGCAGTGAGAGCTTGAGTTTATCTGCGATCTCTTTAACAATCGACTCTATGAACTTTGACTCGTACCTGCAAAACATACATTCATACAAATTAAATCACGGATTAATTTGCTAATTCCTCATCAGAAGAAGAAGGAGAAGGAGGAGGAGAAGGAGGAGGAGGAGGAGGAGAAGAGAAGAAGAAGGAGGAGGAGGAGAAGAGAAGAAGAAGGAGGAGGAGGAGGAGGAGGAGGAGAAGAAGAAGAAAGACAGACCTCCTCCACTCTCGTAAAAGACCAAAAAAATACGAAGGTGGGCGGGGGGCTGACGACAGTGGTAACGAGGACGGAGGGCCGTGAGGCAGTGAGAGCTTGAGTTTATCTGCGATCTCTTTAACAATCGACTCTATGAACTTTGACTCGTACCTGCAAAACATACATTCATACAAATTAAATCACGGATTAATTTGCTAATTCCTCATCAGAAGAAGAAGGAGAAGGAGGAGGAGAAGGAGGAGGAGGAGGAGGAGAAGAGAAGAAGAAGGAGGAGGAGGAGAAGAGAAGAAGAAGGAGGAGGAGAAGAAGGAGAAGAAGAAGGAGGAGGAGGAGGAGGAGGAGGAGAAGAAGAAGAAAGACAGACCTCCTCCACTCTCGTAAAAGACCAAAAAAATACGAAGGTGGGCGGGGGGCTGACGACAGTGGTAACGAGGACGGAGGGCCGTGAGGCAGTGAGAGCTTGAGTTTATCTGCGATCTCTTTAACAATCGACTCTATGAACT
This sequence comes from Populus nigra, assembly GCF_951802175.1. Classification (NCBI taxonomy): domain Eukaryota; kingdom Viridiplantae; phylum Streptophyta; class Magnoliopsida; order Malpighiales; family Salicaceae; genus Populus; species Populus nigra. Next base: position 23,505,842 of record NC_084856.1, read on the forward strand.
TTGACTCGTACCTGCAAAACATACATTCATACAAATTAAATCACGGATTAATTTGCTAATTCCTCATCAGAAGAAGAAGGAGAAGGAGGAGGAGAAGGAGGAGGAGGAGGAGGAGAAGAGAAGAAGAAGGAGGAGGAGGAGGAGGAGAAGAGAAGAAGAAGGAGGAGGAGAAGAAGGAGAAGAAGAAGGAGGAGGAGGAGGAGGAGGAGGAGAAGAAGAAGAAAGACAGACCTCCTCCACTCTCGTAAAAGACCAAAAAAATACGAAGGTGGGCGGGGGGCTGACGACAGTGGTAACGAGGACGGAGGGCCGTGAGGCAGTGAGAGCTTGAGTTTATCTGCGATCTCTTTAACAATCGACTCTATGAACTTTGACTCGTACCTGCAAAACATACATTCATACAAATTAAATCACGGATTAATTTGCTAATTCCTCATCAGATCAACATAGAAGAGACATATACTACAAAAAACTTCAGATTGGAATACATCAATGCAAATGGGTCTCCTTCCCTGACTTGCTTGACCTTGCTAGATGATAGGTCAGCTTCAAGCTCAAAAAGGGTTCCGATCAAAATTTAATTACAAGGCAAACATCTCAGAGATATCCATCCCTATGTAAATACCTCATCTACCCAGAAAAGGGACTTGAGTCCTTGAGGGAGGACCGTGTTTGCAAAGACTATTATTATAGATCTTAATATTATTTTTCTACTATTTTTCAGAAGTCCATGAATTATTTTTCAATAAACATGGAACAAAAAGCTCTATTGCACTAAGTTGTGTCATTGGTTACCATGCATGGGTCCTCGGAATACTCCTTGACAATCGATAAACACAACGTACTGCTGTATAACCTTTTAACATGATGATTAAGGCAGCTTGAACCAAGAACAAATCAAATTGTGAACAAATTAAGTTCCTCAGAGAATGCTATGTAGATAGCCCGAGTGATAAAAAGATGACCTACATTTAGAAGAATCATCTTTTTTTTTTACTAAGAAGCACAAAAACGACAGTTTTTGAAATTAAGCACAACTAACTAATTGAATATGCTCTTTTTTTACTACAAGAACAGATAAGCTGATGTATTATCATGCATGGATGCTGTCGTGGGGGATTTAAAGATGCTCTGTAGCTTGAAAGTCGTTTTTTAGCTGTTGTTTCAGCTTGTTCTGGTTTTATGTCTGTCCTTATGCAACTTAACCAGACTATATATGATGATTATTAAATGTCCAGCATGAGGTGATACCATCGGAAACTTTCAAAGCACAATCCTAAGAGGAGGATTGAAATCTGCTTGGTCGGTCTTTTTTCAAAGAACATGAAAAACAAAAATAATTACATTTGCATCGAGGCTAATTAACGAACCAGCCCTTGTTTATCATCCTCAGATCCCGTTACTGTTTAAATAACTTGTAAGTTGAATGGCAATGATAGTTAAGTTTGGGTAAACATGTCATACAATTATCACTAATTTAGAGATGCTGGAGCAAGCAAGAAGAATTCCATGCATGTGTTTCGAAGATGCCTAATGAATCGTGAGACAATACTCCAGTAGCAATTGATTCACAGGCTCATCGCTACTTCAATTGGTTTAGGAAGAAGAGTTCTACATCGACCAGTGCACTTATGCAGAACACCTTTGTTTTTTCTTTCTTTGAACAAGACACAGAAACGTTTGTGATTATAGCTTCAGTAATGAAATCAAGGCAGCGTTAGGTTTCTTTCGTTTATTTTTTGGCATTTCTAGAATGGCTTCAATGTTTTTGCTTCACGAAATGAAAAGGGTTATCAAAACATCCTTTCCCTATACGTCATATCAAACACAGCCACAGGTTCTGGACATAAAACAGACAGTTAACTGAGATTACTAGCAATCTAGCTCCATGACAGTTGAAGTTCAAGGCATCGTTTTCAATGTGTCGGTACCAACTGCATGCTTTTTATTGACATTTGAACAGCTACAGAGGTTAAGAGACAGGAAATCTTTAACAAAATCTACTCGGAAGAGAGATAAGGCACGTGCAGTTTCTTGGATCCAAATCAATAAGCTTGTCTCTATATTGAACCGGTGAAGTAACCTTGACCATATTAAACTTGTACAGCAAAATTGAATATTCAATCTCTCAAGGTTAATTTGTAGCCCTTGTAAAAATCTGGCATAGAAAGGTGCTCACAATTGCCAAGGCTGGCATATTTTAAATCGATACGATTATTGTTTCATTTCTAAATGATAGCGTCTTGTAGTTATCATAAAGAACCAAAAACAATTATTCATCCCAATGCAGCATCTCATCTCCTGTGAAAGGAACTTGACGCCAGCCCTGAGGAAGGTGCACTTTACAGTTATTTTTAACACCAGAATTATAAATCCTGAGCAATCTAAGTTTGGATTTCCTTGCAAAGACTCTGGAATTTAATTTACTTTCAAAAATAATCTTTGAAATGTCCAACATCCCTTCAATGTCATCGTTTCTCTAGTAAGTTGCTTCATTCTCGTCAAACTCTTTTCCCCTAGTATAGTTGGCAATCACGGTTCCAGGTAATTGAATGTCTTCTCACATGTTAACTAGCAAGAAAAAACAACCCCCTAGCTATGTGGCTCAACCGTGATGTTCGAGTATGGAATGATCAAGGTCAAATTAAGTATTCCTAAATGCTTAGCTGATTCAAAAATATAAGCTATCGATGTAATAAATTTATAAGGAAAAAAGGAGAAGAAGTTAGTACCCGTCTTCTAAGACCATTCCTTCCATGTATGCAACTTCTTTAAGAGCCTTCCTCCACCCCTCCACCCTCTCCATCTGGTCCTGGAAACGTATTTCATGCTTAGCAAACTCTTCACCATACCTCCCTGTTTGCGTCCCCACCTCAGATGGATCAACATCGTAGAAAACTGGAAACACTATGTGCCCAACATTTCTTCTACGTTCCATTATCATCGCTAGCTCGTCAAGACACCATCTCGAAGAAGCGTAGTCTTTAGAAAACACAATAATGGATAGTTTTGTTTCTTGAATTGCTTTCTTGATTTCTAAAGCAATGTTCTCTCCTCTACGAATCCCATCGTCGTCTCTGAAAGCGCGAATCTCTGCTCTACAAAGAGCTGTGTAGAGATGGTCCGTAAAACTTCGACGGGTGTTTTCGCCTCTAAAGCTCAAGAACACTTCGTAAGGCATTTTGGAGAGAAGAATGGATGAAAAATTTAATGTGAGGAAAACAGTGAAATGGGAAATCTTGGAATCGGTTGGTGAATTGATGACTTTTTAGACTCAAGTCAACGCAGTTGGAACTTTACTGGTTTATGGTGTTGATATGGCAGACCAAGAGAGACGAAGACCGAGAGGAGAATAAATTATCATGGACCATTGGTTTCTAAATTAAGGATCCATTCCCGGCCCAGAATCCTTTAGAAGGAAAAAAAAGGACACATTTTAGGCCCATAAGTCTTGGTTTTATTTTGACATGATGGAAGGCCCAACTACTAATTTATCTTTGACAAAACCGAAGGCAAGGAGCAGCTAGGAACTACGGCTATTTGAAAAATATTCTCGTATCAGTTTCGGAGAAGTGTCAAATACAGCCTCCTACGTAAAAGATAAACACAACACAGCAACTTTACAAGTTAAGGAATCACATTACTGTGTTCTGGCAAGACAGCATGTCTATGAATTTGTTTCTAAAGCCCGGATATACTTCACATTCACGAGCACGTTTGAATGGCCAAAAGGATCCATCCCCAATCAGTTTGGGATTGAAATTTTGTTCTTGTTGTTATATATGCTGTCTTTATTTCAAAAAAAATTTCTTGATTGTACAGAGTTTTTGACCAAATGATTAGATAGCCTTATTCAAGAGAAAACATTGAAGGGATGTGATGTACTAGAATCAAGAGAAAACAGAGGAGGGATGTGATGTACCTGTCTTGTAGAACCATCCCTGCCACATCTGCAGCTTCTCTAAGAGCTGCCCTCCATTCTTCCACCCTCCCCTTCTCACCCTGGAAGCTTTTCTCGTGTGTAGAAAACGCTTCGAAACATCTCCCTTCCTGGCTCCTGACTTCAGATGGATCCAAATGGTAAAATATGGGCAGCACAATGTGCCCAGTAGCTCTCCTGGCATCCATGATCATGACGAGCTCGTCGAGGCACCGTGTTGAAGAAGCATAGTCCTTGGAAAACACAATGACAGATATCTTCGATTCCTGTATTGCTTTTCTGGTTTCTGAGCCGGTATTTTCTCCTCTTCGAACGCCATCATCGTTTTTAAACGTGCGAAATCCTGCAATGGTGAGAGCTGAGTTGAGATGATCACTAAAATTCTTTCCTGTATCTTCATTGCTAAAGCTCAAGAACACAAGATCATTAGCCGTGCCAAAGAGAATAAGCATCAAGCGACGGATGAATGAGAAGAAACCCATAAGGTTGATGAATAGAATACGTGAAAGATCAAAAAGGAGGATAAGAAAATCGAATTCTGTTGTGGAATTTGCCACTGAAAAGGTAACGTTTGACTTTGGAGGGTTAGCTTCAACTTCAAGCGTGTGAACCAGCAAAAGGTAGAAGAACTAAGCAAGAGAAAAACGACTGCAAAAATGGAAGGGAAAGTGTATGGCCGAAGTTCTCAGGAAGTTTCCTTTTCTTAATTTTTTATACTGGATATTCTGTCAGATGCTTTTTCTATTTTATTTTCCTTGGTTGGGTGGTGCCTAGCTGCCTGGTGCTCCATTCCATCAATTAAAATGGAAGGGAAAGTCTTGAGCTGAAGGTCTCAGGAAGTTTCTCTCTCTCTTTTTTTTTTTTAATTACTTTCTTTGACTTTGGAGGGTTATTGTATTGCATGATTTTTTTTTATTTTTTTTAATATATTAAAATAATTAAAAAATATTAATTTAATGTGTTTTCAAGCAAAATAAATTTTTAAAATATAATCAAATACAGTTATAAGCACAAAAATAAATGATAATATACTTTTATCTGAAAACAAACTAAGAATTAAATGGTTGAGAAAATCTATGCGATTAAACTTATTTAAAATTATTTTTGCAAAATCTTTTTTTAAAAAAATTGTTTTATTATTTAATCAGGGAATTCTTTCTTTTAACCAAAAAAAAAAGATAATAATATTTTTCCATTATAAAAAAATATATAGTTGCATATTAAATATCTAATACCATTTTTATCTTCTACAATTTTTTTAAGAGCATCACACTTTCGGTTGCCTAGTCTATGGAACAAGCTTGGTTGTATGTGATCTACGCTTGGTTGCGGTAACTTGGGCTAGTTTGGGCTCTCTGTGTGGCTTCGCTTGGTTTTATTGCTCAACATCCAGCCCGAAATCCGTTGTGTTCAAGTTAAATAAAGCTGAGGTTGAGCCCTTTTACGAATGATATACATTTCCCCAAGCAATTAAATAATGTATGCTTTTGAAATATTTAGAAAATAGGTACTTCCTGTTATTAGTAGTTCTTTCCATTCACATAAAAAAAAAATTATAATACCGTGGCATTTGGTTACTGTCAGAGAAATTAAAGAAACAGATGGTCTTAAATATGTTTGATTTAAAGAACATAGATAATAAATATATTATGAAATAATTTTAAAATAATTTTTTGTATTTTTCAAATAAAAGATATATGGAGATATATCTTTAAAGATAATATTTTTTATTTTTTATTCTTAAAATACCACTGTAAAAATCTTTTAATTCTAAAATAATCCAACTAAAATATATAATAATAAAAAATAATTATTGTTATAATTTTAAAATTTGACCTAGTGGTTGAATCAGGTCATGAATTAAAATTTGACCTAGTGGTTGAACCAGGTCATGAATCGAGAAGGTCAATCTAGAATAA